>NW_027507788.1:136445154-137645154 GCF_037356315.1 Lithobates pipiens | reverse complement strand
ATGCTTAGATATATGCCATTTAATCTGTTGTGCGTCTACATTCATGACATAATATTATAGCATACTTTGATGATGTCATGTTTATGTCTAGAGGTGATTTACTTAAAATATTGAGAGCAAAACATACAGAGAATAGTATACAGCACAGTCTTCTTTCTGTGGTTGCATAATTGTTAGTCCATGCATGATCACTTAGAATTTCCTGAGATACTACTGAATAAATGAAAAGATGCTTCTATAAAAACTTACACAATACATTCACAGTTGTGCAATTAAAATGTTCCGAAATGTTTTCACTTGGATACAATCATAGACCTTGAATTCTAGACAGCTTTCTTCTCTTGTTTACGTATAAATGTCACGTATTGCAGCTCACCAGTCCTTATATGTGGTGGCTGCATTTGTTGTCCTTTCTTTTTTTTTTTGCCTAAGTATATTTTATGCAGGTACAGAAAATATCTGTGGATCCTGCCAGAAATCCCAAATTCTTGTCACTTCCTATGAGCTGAACTGAAATCTCAAACAATGCTATCAGCTCTCATGAGTTCTCTTCTGTAAACTACAGAACACCTCCCTCTATGCTACAATGATGAAAAGTGTTTTTTAGGCTAAATTGAGAAAGAGAAAAAAAAACAAAAAAGGATCTCATACTGTACAGGCCACACAGGGAGTAAACAATTTGTAATAAAATCGTAAAAATTTTTTGGTATCAAAAATTCAAAGAATTGTATCCAATGTACATATTGATTGTTAAAAACAATACTAGATCATTGTGTACATTCATACACCAGAAAGGAATAGCCTTAACATAAGTCCTCATATGCCCACGCGTTTTGCTAGATTTGATATATTGAATAGACTAGACTAGATCTTGACTGAAGGATGACTGTATACCAATATCCTAGTTGGTGATCTAATTTGGAGTGTAATTTGGTGGGGTTTCTTGATGCTCCAGTGTTCACCCAGGGAATGATGAGGCTGTTGTTTCCTTGTGCTTGGCGTGGGTTCCACATAGTGAACGCAAGAATGTACTGAATATTAATATGTATGAATATTGTATAATATGTTATTGTCTTTTCATAGATGAGGCCTGCAAGGTCTTCATAGGCCCTGATGAAGCAAAGTCTGATGAAACGCGTCGTATATGAGGATTTATGTTACCGGCATTCTTTTTTGGTGTATTAATATACACAATGATCTGTCAACACTAGTAATGTTTTTAACAATCAATATGTACATTGGATAAAATGATTTTAGTTGTTGTTACCAATAAATTGTATGATTTTTTTTTACAAATTGTGTGGCCTGTACAGTCCGAGATCCTTTCTTGTTTACTTCTCTAAATATACAGTATGGATGACACTGAGTGGCACTTAATAGATTTAAATTGGGAAAGGTGCCTAGGTTGACAACGCTGTTCCTCCATAGATACAGTACAATGAGTGAGCACTGTCACTTTCAGACAGGAAGTGTGTTACTGGCAGGATCACCGGGTGAAAATAAAAGGGAAAGGGCCTAAAAAAATGACTGCAGCCATCACATCTAGGAATTAGTAAGCTACATTGTTTTCAGTTTTCATTCTTGGGTTTAGATACTCTTTAAATTGAACCCATGAGTATAGCAGCCATTGTTGCCATTGCTGACTTGATTTTTAAAGGTGCAAGCTCCAGGGGGGTTTATTTTTTAATCTTATTTCACTACCTATTGAGTGATATTCCTGGAACAGTCATGCAGGGCAGCAGTCAGGAATTTAAGAAGAAAGGTTGAGAAGCAAGGTTCAGGACAACTACCCCAGACTTGTACCATTTCAGCTTTTCTCTCTTCAGGGTGCCCAATGATTGCCCCAGGTCTTTCACTATCCTAGCAAGACCCCTAAAAATGTCCTCTTTTTAAATACAGAAAATGAATATTCGCCCTTCATTTAATGGTGGTGTTAAATTCAAAAACAAAAATGTAATATATTGCAGTTTACCAAACCTTAAAAGTGTTGGCTGTCAGTAGGCTTTGGGCTTGATTTACAAAACGTAAAAAAATGGTGCAGAGCTTAGTAACTGAGGTAAAGCTTCACTTTGCAAAAAATACCCAATCACATGCAAGGAAAATAAAAAAAACAAAATTTTTGCTTGCACATAATTGGATGATGAAAGTCAGCAGAGCTTGTGCTCATTTACTAAGCTGTGGGGCAACTGCAACTTTGCAAAGTGCACAGTCTATTTGCCTTTAGTAAATCAACTCCTTTATGCTGCAGGGTGGCTCAACTCTATAGAGGAGCAACAGAGACACCTTTGGACAGCAGCATTGTCAATCTGAGTGTAGTGTTAGTGCACTAGAAAAATGTTATGGACTTAACTGTCAAGCCTGACTCCAGCTAACACTTTTTAAGCAGTTAAAGCAACGTGTTTTTTTCCTTTTGGGATAAATATCTTACAAAAATTATAAAAGCTGACCATTGTCAGCACCCCTATCAGTGTCAAATGGTTTGTCCCAATCCTCTAACTGCCACTTTTGCCGGACAGTTTGGTCCGTTAAGGGAAGTGGAAAAATAACTGACTTACTGGCCAGATCAACAGGTGAAAATAAAGGAAAAAAGCCTAAAAAAATAAAACGAATGGAGCCATCAAATCCCAGAATCGACAATCTGTAATATATTACATTTTTGTTTTTGGGTTTAATACTGCTTTAAATTTAAAACTCATATTATACTGTAAATTCGGTAAGCACAGAATGTGACTGGTAGCAAATAAGGATTTTAAAATACAGTCATTAATTGCTTAGGTCTCTGATTTACATGGAACAATTACCAGATTGTGTCTCAGAAAATGCTTGTCCTAGAAGACATCTATTCTTTTCAGGACTGTACCCAAAAACACTACTTTTAATCATATTCAATAAATGAACTCAGCATCAAATGTCCCTGGAAATGATATCTGGGTTTTGACGTTTTGTCCCTGAAAGTGTTTTATATCTTCTACCTATTTAACATGCACTGCTTTGTGACCACCCAGATGTTTTGTTTTCTTGATTCAGAATCCCCCTCCAGCAGAAAAGTGCCCTTAAAATGAGCTTAGAGCGTTATTAAGGCAGCACTGATGACCTTATGCTAACCTAAGTAATTACTTTGCATGCACCTGCTGCATTATTTGAATTTTTAATCACCACCTTCATAATTCTCTTACCTGCTGATAGTTCCAGTCTTGGGGTGCAAAGTTGCTGTCCACCACCTCGAATTGGAAATTTGTGTGTGGCACCTGGTGCAGAACATACGTCCACCAAGATGCCCGGTATCCATGACTTAAGCTCATGGCTCCTTCACGATCACAAATAAATTAAACCACGGGGAAAAAAATAAAAAATTGAAAAGGAAAACTGGAAAGAAAAAAACTCCTGGGTCGAGGCTGTGAGAATGCAGATATCGCAGCGCTCAGTTTTCTGTGTTCATCTTGTTAGCAGTGACTCCAGCCAGTAGACATGGTGGGAAATGATGCATCTGGAGTGTAATTGCTTATAGCAAAAGCAGAGAGAGATGAAACAGGGGGAGGAGGCAAACATGTAGGTCTATCCCTATCCATTCAGACAGAATACATTGGGATTCAGGAGCGAGGAAGGGAGCAGCAGCACCTCCCAGTGGTTTATTAGCACATCCTCTATTAATTAGTTAGGCCCTGTGGTCCTTTCTATTAAGTTGCAAAAGCTATTTAGCAAGACATCTGACCTCTCCCAGGGGTTGGTTCACTAAGTCTCAGTATGAACCTGATGCTGGAGCTGGAGTGCTGAATGAAACCTGGCAATGCTGAGATGCAGTAAAAGTCAGACTGCATAGGGTGCGCCATAAATGGCAAGACAAAGAAATTTCAGGCGTATAAACTGGACAAAAAGGAGTAGCCGTTCATTTAGACATAAATCTTAATGAAATAAATATTTTTTGGTCACTGCAGACTTTCACAAAGTTTCTAAATAACAGAATAATGCCCCAGAAAAATACCCATTTCAAAGTGTCTGTGTTGTGTGCAGCTGCCAGTCATATTCAAAATAGCAGGGTGGCATTGTAGCAATGTGTACACAGGTTGCTTACAGTTGTATTAGCTAGTTAGTGCTGGCCTAGGCATAAGGGAGGAAAGAAGAATGTGTACTTCAGTTATGGAGCTTTTTGGTGCCAGCCTGCCCACCTGTGACATAAAAAAGGGGAAGACTGGGGTCCAAGGGTTCCTCGGTCTGGTTCTTGCCTGCTCTGTACTCTACATGCTGTGAAGGAGGACTGGTGTGCCTTGCATTCTGTCAGAGGCACCAGGAGTCTGGAGAATATCCAAGCATGGGAAATGCCAAGATGGACTACCACATTGCAGAGGTATGCCTGGGCTGCCATGATATAATATATAAAATAGTGTAGCACTGCCAAAAAATACTTCTATATTCATAAAGTGGTAAAAGGGGCACCCAAAATCCCAGTGCTGTAGCAAATCACATAAAAATATAATTCCTACTATTACACTTAATATGCCTGGACAGCCATTCAGTTATAGTTAAGGTCAGGAAATGGACAAATTGAACTGTAATGTTAAAGACTTCTAAGTCTTCTAAATGCATCAACTGTTGTGAGCCTGGTCTGAAGTTATTCCAAGGGTTGCATGTTGGTTCTGGCGTATCAAAAGAACCAGGGTCTGTAAAGAACATGTGAGGTATGAATTTCAGCTGCTACAGAAGGTCTACTTGGAAATGAAACAGTGTAGTTACTTAGGGTAACCAAGGTCTAGAAGAAAGCTACAAATGAACCAGTTGTTAAGCGTGGTACCTGGTATAAGTTACAGGTCCTCTAGTAGTGAGGGGGGTCAGTGATCTGTCTCCCTCCCCAGCGGTCGTTTTCCAGAAGCAACCGGAACCAAATCCCTGTTACAGAGATCCATGACATGAGTAAGGGAAGGAAGGAGTTAACAAGTGCACATAAGAGGTCCACTCTATGTGCACACTGCACAGCAGAACTACATTCTGTTACTGGGAGTGAGGTAACACAGGTACTCTATATGTTAGGCAGGTGGAAAGGACACAGGCCCAGCAGCAGCATCCATCCTAATGCAATATACATGCAACGCAGTGCGTAGTGACATGGGAAGGCACTTTCAGAGGGATTCTACATTTAACTACTGCACTCTGGGATTGATTTACTAAAACTGGAGAGTGCAAAATCTGGTGCAGCCAGGGCCTGCGCTACCACTAGACAAACTAGGGTGCACTGCCGCCCAGGGTGCCCGGCTGCTGGTGATTTTATTCCCTCTCTCTGCAGCCAGCAACTAACTTAACAGGCAGCAGCTCCCGAGTTCCTCTGTACAGTGTCAGAGGTGGAGGAGTGTGTCTGTGTCCTGAATGGAGGAAGGAAAGGAAACATTCCCTGTGCCACTGCACGCCTGTGATCATCATCACAGTGCCAGCGACCTGTCTGTGTACCATGCGGTCACGTCGTCACCGCCACCAGTCTCTGATGTACCGACCTCTACAGCCAGCTCTACCTTCCTGCCCCCCAATGGAGGCTGCTCTCCCTCTTGGCCTTGCCTGTCTTCCTCAGAGCACCATGAATCTGCAATCTCCCCTGTCCTTGTGTCCTACATTGGAGCAAGAACTTGATGTCAGCTCAGCTGCTTGTGAAGTGGGAGGGGCTGGAGGAGACCCCATCAGCCTGATGTCGGCACAGGTGTCTCTGCAGGACCTGGTCTGCTGCCTGCAGATCAAGTGAGTTGTACATATTACCCTAGCCTGTGTGTATACTGCCCTAGCCTGTGTATATACTGCCCTAGCTTGTGTGTATGCTGCCCTAGCATGCCTGTATACTGCCCTAGCCTGTGTATATACTGTCCTAACCTGTGTTTGCTGCCCTAGCATGTCTGTATACTGCCCTAGTCTGTTTATATACTGCCCTAGCCTGTGTATATACTACCCTAACCTGTGTGTATATTGCCCTAGCCTGTGTGTATACTGCCCTAGCCTGTCTGTATACTGCCCTAGCCTGTGTATATCTTGCACTAGCCTGTGTTTACTGCCCTAGCCTGTCTGTATAATGCCCTAGCCTGTGTGTATATACTGCCCTAGCCTGTGCATATCCTGCCCTAGCCTGTGTGTATACTGACCTAGCCTGTCTGTATATTTCCCTAGCCTGTGTGTATAATGCCCTAGCATGTATGTATACTGCCCTAGCCTCTCTGTATACTGTCCTAACCTGTGTGTATACTGCCCTAGCCTGTATGTATACTGCCCTAGCCTGTCTATATACTGTACTAGCCTGTGTATATACTTCCCTAGCCTGTGTGTATACTGTCCTAGCCTTTGTGTATACTGCCCTAGCCTGTCTGTATACTGTACTAGCCTGTGTATATACTGCCCTAGCCTGTGTATATCCTGCCCTAGCCTGTGTGTATACTGCCCTAGCCTGTGTGTTTACTGCCCTTGTATTCTGACTCCGATTGTTGTGAAGCGACTATCCCTTGTGAGACCTCTATGCCTGGCCTGTATAAAATATAATTACTGAGGACAATCCTCATCAGATAGTTTGAACTCACCAAATACCGATTCCATCCACAAGATGCTTTTATTCTGAACATCAGGTTACAGCAGACGACAGGATACAAACAGAGGAATAGGTTGTAGTATTTATGCGGTCAAAAGATGATATTGTCTGTAGCTTACAATGCAGAATACATGTGCCCTGCTACATGTAGCTGTTAGCTGCATCCATGACACAGGAAGTACAAACTCAGGAAGAAGGGTGGAGCATTACATACAAAAGAAAGTGTGTCATAACATAAGGAAAGGGAAAATGAGAAAACAAGTGCATTATGACAAAAGGTCACTAGATGGCAGCATGTGAACTAAATATAAACGTCCATAGAAAATGGTTAGGAACAATCTATATAAATTATATGCCCCGTTGGGACGGCACACCTAGCCTATCTGTATACTGCACTAGCCTGTGTATATACTGCCCTAGCCTGTGTGTATACTGCCATAGCCTATGTGTATATTGCCCTAGCCTGTGTATATACTGCCCTAGCCTGTGTTTACTGCCTTAGCCTATCTGTATACTGCTCTAGCCTATCTGTATACTGCCCTAGCCTGTCTGTATACTGCCCTAGTCTGTGTGTATACTGCCCTGGCCTGTGTGTATACTACCCTAGCCTGTGTGTATATTGCCCTAGCCTGTGTGTATACTGCCCTAGCCTGTGTGTATACTGCCCTAGCCTGTGTATATAATTCCCTAACCTGTGTATATCATGCCCTAGCCTGTGTGTTTACTGCCCTAGCCTGTCTGTATCCTGCCCTAGCCTGTGTGTATACCGCCCTAGCCTGTGTATATACTGCCCTAGCCTGTGTGTATACTGCCCTAGCCTGTGTGTATACTGTCATAGCCTGTGTATATACTACCCTTGCCTGTCTATATACCTGTGGACCATGGCTGGCATGAGGAAGCAAATAGGGGACACCACTATTTGTCTTTAGGCCGGGTCCAGAGGTGCAGGTGCAGGCCTGCGGACCACGGCTGAAGAAATAGGCAGAGAGGCACCGCAGAAATCTCCACCCCTGCCACCTCCACCGTATACATGGGCAGGACAAAGGGGGTGAAGTCAGGGGGGAGCCAATGGGGGATGGCAAAATTAGGTTTCCTGGGGTGTCAAAAATCCTTGCACCAGCCCTGGGTGCAGCTCTGCATAGAAACAAATCAGCTTTCAGGTTTTTGCCAATCTTAGTTAAACAAGCTGAAGTTAGAAGCTGATTGGCCACCATGCACAGCTGCACCAGATTTTGCACTCTCAAGTTTTAGTAAATCAACCCCACAGTGTTACGGCTCATCTCTAAGTTGAGAACCTGCCCTAATGTTAGACTATTCACATGACCGCTGTCTCTATCTAGCCCCACGCTGTCAGAAACCATGAATCAGACTGAGACACAAGTACAGTTAAATTTCACTTGTTTAATAAAAATAAAAAAAGGTAAACGTAGTCAAAACATAGCCAGAGTTCAGGAACCGGAACGGATAGTCAGGCAAGCCAAAACATCAGGGAACCAGAGATGAGCATAGTAGAACAGCAAGCAGGATCTGGAGCCAGAAGGAATGTCAGCCAAGCAAGTCTTTAACAGGAACACAAGAGAGCATCTCTAGAGATCTCGAAGGCAGAGATCATCTGGGCTGGACGGCTTAAGTTGGCAGGACTGACGAGCAGGATATCATCAATAGGTAAGTCACTGTGGAGAGATAGGAGCTAGCAATTAGCCGACAGCTGAGCGGCCAGCTCAGAGAAGGAAGGGCTGAGCCCAGCCCTGACAGTACCCCCTTCTTAATGACCCCTCCCCCTCGGAGGACCACCAGGCTTGAGGGGAAAACGTCTATGGAAATCACAAAGGGGGACAGGGATATGTGCGTCCGAGGATGAGACCCAAGAGCGTTCCCCTGGACCATACCCTTTCCAATGCACCAGGTACTGTATGTGCCCACGAAACCTACGGGAGTCAACAATGGACGGTACTTCATACTCCTCATAGTTCTCAACCTGTACAGTGTGAGGACGATGCACTGAGGTGGTAAAGCGGTTGCAGACCAAAGGTTTTAATAAGGAGACATGAAATATATTTGAGATATGCATATTAGAAGGAAGGTCTAATGCGTAAGCAACTGGGTTAATCCTGCGAAGAATACAGAAAGGCCCAATAAACTGAGGTGCGAACTACAGAGAGGAAACACGAAGTTGGAGGTTGCGAGATGACAGCATCTCAAAGTATATCTAAACCTGGTTAAGAAACTCTCATTGGACTGGATCGCCCCCCAAATTGCTGGGGAAGCGGAGTGGAACCAGAAATACCTCTTATGGAGGTAATACTCAAGGTGGGGGCCTGCACAGAGACTAGAGCAGCAGCAGGGAGGGCCTGCAACACAGGTTGCACTGGAGCAGCCACAGTGCGAGATTCCAGGTGAGCCGTGTGACTCAGGAGCATTTGTAACACCATGGCAAACTGATCCATGCGGTGATACTGCTCATCCAGTCTGGAAAAAGTATTATTAATAAGTGGATTGACTACATCTTCTGAATTCATGGCCTTCGCCTACTGTCAGAAACCATGAATCAGACTGAGACAGAAGTACAGTTAAATATCACTTGTTTACTAATAATAATAAAAGGTAGACAGAGTAAACATAGTCAAAACATAGCCAGAGTTCAGAAACCAGAACGGATAGTCAGACAAGCCAAAAAGTCAGGTAGGACAAATAGGTAGGACTGACGAGCAGGATATCATCAACAGGTGAGTCACTGTGGAGAGATAGGAGCTGGCAATTAGCTGACAGCTGAGCGGCCAGCTCAGAGAATGAAGGGCTGAGCCCAGCCCTGACACACGCATTGATGAGCACATTCTTTGTGAAAGGTACCCCCACGTGCACGATGAGGAGTCCTCGCCCACAACTGTGTTTTGGGTTTCAAGTATATATTGCTTACCTCCTAACTTTCTGGAATGATCCCGTTTAGCACACAGTATGTAGGCAAAGGACACATCCCTGCCATGGCCCCCCACCATTATGGGCCACAAAGAGCTAATATGCAGAAATGTTTTGGCAAAACCACACAAAGGGCTTTTTTTACCTCTATTTTTCCTTTAAGTTAGCTTTTCAAAATTACAAAATGCAGTAATATAGAGGTTGGATAAAAAGTTTAGAGCAGCATAACACTTTTGGTTGTAAAATAGTACAATTTGTATAGCGGTTTACACATAATACAAAAAAAGAGGGACGACTGAGGCTGCACAAGAGACAGAGGGATTTGGTCTCAAAAGAGGGGCAGTCCCTCCAAATGTGGGAAAGTGGGGAGTTGTCTATATAGTGGTTCTGCCTGTAAGTTGGGTTACTTTCATTAAATTTTACTTAATTTTCTTTTCATGATTCAAAAAGGCTACTCCAGAAGGTGCACCATTTGTTTCGCAATTCACTTGGTGGACTGGCTGATACTCATAGAAATGCCCCCTTTCTACTCTTGTGTTTATTAGTATATATATCCCTATTGGGATCAATTTTGGTGGCTGCTGGAAAATATCTAACATCCATAGAGACTGCCTGCATTGGATTCCTAAGCTCTCCATTCATTCTGGGGTTTTAGTATTGTGGACATACTTCAAAACAGGACTGCTAATTTAATTTGCTTAAAACTAAACCCTGTTTCTAGTATAAGTTATATGTTTCAAGTTATCTGTAACCAGTACAGAAATCTACTGTGAACAGAATAGATCTTTCACCAAAAAGGACTAGAACATGCATTATACATATATTGTATAACTAACTACATTTCAAAAAATTTTTATAGTAATATTGATGTGTCACAGGCATAAAAGCAAGCTAAACTGTTTTTCCTAACGGCTTAAAGTATAACTAATAAATACTTAGCTTCCTTACTTAAATGGGTGATTTAAGACTCCTTAAAGGACTTTTGCAAGTCTAATTTGATGTCAAGTACAACACCCCCGCCCCCTCCCGGTGGTAACAGCCAGAGTACAGTCACAAAGGACAATTACAAAGTTGTTCAAGAGAATTTGGGAACAGATAATAATAGTGAGCCTTGATGGTGGCTTTAATTTCTTTCTGGTCCAGCCTTATGTTAAATGGTCTGATAAGCATTGTCCTAGGAAGATACAATAGCCACTCCACAAAAGAAAAATAAGTCCTTCAAAAAGCTAACAAATCAAATTTTTACCTTTCGATTTATTGATGGATTTAAAGATATATCCATTTAAAGTAATAGTAAATGATCTATAAATCATAAGTTGCTGCTCTAAATGACCAAGAAGTGAAACAAATAAAAAAATCAATATGAAAACAGTTCATGTGATGCCCCAAAAAAATTGCAATAGTGATAATAAGCAAAAAGTCTCTTGCTGGGTGTCCAAATGAGTGAATGGGATGCTGTATAAAACTTCACCTGAGTGCACTTCCACCATGGATTATACTAAATGCTTGCTTTCCAGATCACTAGACTCCTAATTATAAGCGATTAGACATGCAGTGGATGGTAAACCAACGATTAGAACAATTTCCTCTGCTTTAGGCTGAAGAGGATGGTGTCATGGCTGACAGTGTAAATCACTCCAATTTACAACCCATGAGGAAGAAAGAAATATAGTGTAAAACTGTTTATTAACCTCCCTGGCGGTATGATTCAGTCTGGAATTAGGTGCTGAAAGCGGTACAATTATTTTGCACGGAAATCTGGCTTTTATTTTGTGGTCCTGTAATTCTTAGGAATAACGCTCTTAAATCTGTTCAAACCAGAGTCTAGCAGACATCCCGGGTATGATAAAGTTTATAATATAATAAAGAATAATAAAAATTATTCAATAATGTAATCAAATCCAAAAACACTAAAAAATTGACACTTTTTGGTTGCTATGGACAATCTCCAAATTCCAGGCAGTAAAAAACAGTATTTATAATATAAAAGTGCATGCAGGGCACTGCACAGACCACTAGGGACAAAGGGGGTGTGTATTTTTTTAATACAGCACTGTAATCTGTAAGATTACAGTGCTGTGTGTGTTTTGTGTGTTTTTATTTTTTTGAATTTGCCGCCGTTCTCCGCTCCCGTGCGCCGTAACGCCGCAGGGAACAGAGCTCGGCGGCATTCGGCACTGTGAATCGAGCGCAGGACGGCTCGATCAAACAGCGCGGAAGACATCGCTGGATCCAGGGGACAAGGTGAGTAACTCTCCCTGTGTCCTCCCCTGCATCGAGCGAAGCGATCCCGAGTCTGGCTCGGGGTTACTGCACCTATCAGTATATTCCTACCTTGAGCCAGACTCG
The DNA here is from genome assembly GCF_037356315.1 of Lithobates pipiens. Lineage (NCBI taxonomy): Eukaryota > Metazoa > Chordata > Amphibia > Anura > Ranidae > Lithobates > Lithobates pipiens. The sequence goes on along the minus strand of NW_027507788.1, from coordinate 137,633,336 downwards.
GGATTACCGCTAGGGGGGTTAAGACAAAGTGATGCTAAGAACTTACAGGAATCCAGATAAAAGCCAGCATATGAAAGTCAAACGTTCCTGGGAACTGGTCCACTAGTTAACAGATTTGGCTTGCTTGCTCACATCAGACATGGACTCTGCCCTACATGTTTTGTCAGAGGTGACATCATTGGGGCATGGAGTCCATGTCCATCACAATGCAGATATATACTGTTCAGAGCAGAAAGGGCACAGCTGTCTCTACTAATCCAGTCAGGCTGCCAATCAATATGGCCTCCCTTATGTCAGAAAAGATGACCAAGCCTCGTTCTGAGAGTAAAAAATGGCCACCTTAAAAGCAAACCAAATAGCCAAGCCTTTTTTGTGCAGAAATTCTTTGTTTATGCAAACCGATTGTTGCAGCAGCTGTCCAGGTAGCTGGTCTCAGACGATCTTGGAGGTGAAGATGCTGGATATGGAGGTCCTGGACTGGTATGGTTACACGTGGTCTGCAGTTGTGTTGTACTGATAAATTCTCTGAAAGGCACTCCGAGACAGCTTATGGTAGAGAAATGAACATTCAATTCAAGGGCAACAGCTCTGGTGGACATTCCTGCAGTCAGCATGCCAATTGCATGCTTCCTCAAAACTTACGACATCTGTGGCATTGTGCTGTGCGATAAAACTGCACATTTTAGAGTGGCCTTTATTGTGGCCAGCCCAAGGCACACCTGTGCAATAATTATAATTATCACCTGTGAGGTATAAATATAATATATATATATATATATATATATATATATATATATATATATATATATATATATATATATATATGTGTGTGTGTGTATGTATTATCTCGGCAAAGGAGAAGTGATCACAAACACAGATTTAGACAGATTTGTGAATATTTGAGAGAACTATGCCTTTTGTGTACAAAGAAAAAGTTTTAGATCTTTGAGTTCAGCTCATGATAAATAGGAGCAAATACAAAAGTGTTGCATTTATAATTTTGCTCAGTGTATGTATGGCCAATGAGGTAGTAATATTCAAAACAATAATAAATCATTCTGATGTCCCAAACAGATAGACATGTGCATTAGTTTTCGTCTGAATGCATTTTCGTCCGAATTTCAGGTATTTTCGTTATCGGTTTAACAAACGAAAGTGCAGAATCCAAAAAACAAAAGATCCGACATAAACAAATGCTTTATTTTCGTTCTCGTTGTGACAACAGTTCGATATAGATAGGAGATTCGACATGACACTGACAATAATAATCTGTGTCTATCGAACCTGTGGTTGAATGTGCCTAACCTTAACTCTGTTAGTCCAGGATTATTCGACATAGAGAGAAAAGATTTGACATAGAGAGAAAAGATTTGACAGAGAGAGAAAAGATTCGACAGATTCGCTGCTGGAATTGGGTGGGGGAAGTAAAATAAAAACAATGATGATGATGAATGTTATTGGCTGATTGTAACCAAAGAGGAGGAGCAGTAAAATAGCTAGAACTAAGTACACACATACAGCCAACTTACTTTCACTTACGATTGCTAGCAGAGAGAGACACACAGACTGAATCATTTCAGAAGACAGTCAATCTTAGCTGGTCTGTTTGTCAGAGAACCTAAATGATTTAGCAATTAAAGCGGTAGTAAACCCGCAAATTTTTTTTATTTTTTTTTTTTAAACCTGCAAAGCAAAAGGCATAATGAGCTAGTATGCACCGCATACTAGCTCATTATGAAATTATGAAATACTTACCTTAGAACGAGGCCCCGACATCTGGCCCGATCCACGCCGAGGGAGCTGACATGCTCCCTCGGCGTCTCTTCCGGGTATCGCGGCTCCGGCGCTGTGAGTGGCCGGAGCCGCGATATCGTCACTCCCGCGCGCAGATTTCAGTCCGGCCGGACGAGCGCTGCCGGATTTTCACGGCGAGAACCCCCTTGTGCGCATGCGCCGCTGCAGTCAGCGGCGCATACCGAGGGGAATATCTCCTAAACCGTACAGGTTTAGGAGATATTTTTTTTACCTACAGGTAAGCCTTATTATAGGCTTTCCTGTAGGTAAAAGTAAAAAAATTGACCATACAACCAATTTAAGCATAAGCACAGAAGCAGAACAATAGTGAAGCAAGCTAGAAATCAACTTAACTTTTTCATAATAATTTGCTGCTATTGTGTTAGTTCTGTGAACTTGATAGTGATACTAGTGTTGCTAGTGTTGTAATAGCCTCAGAGGCTGCCCGTGTTGTGGGGGGGGGGATTTATATTATTCTATATTATACATTGAGATTCTATATAGATTCAATATACCCTATCTTGTTACCTGTCTGATCAGTGATCACTATCACCAGTCCATTTTCTGTTTGATCTATATACATTCAACATGAACGACAAAGTTTCAACAAAGCAGCGAAAAACATACAAACGTCGAATCTTTGGCTTATGGTGTCTGTCAAAAGTTCTAAGAAGATTCGATGGATCAGGTAAACTATACAGAGTCGTACAGTTTAGCTGCTCTGTCGAATCTTCTTTGAACATTTTCGACGGACACCATAAGCCTTCAATGACAGATTCGACCTTAATTAATTTGGATTTTTGGACGATTGCAATTTTTAACAAAAAACGAAATGAATAAAAACAAATTTCGTGAGTAACTAAATAAATGTATTTTTCGGGCGAAAACAAAATTCCAAAACAAAATATTTCAGTGTGCACATGTCTTCAAATAGACTGGATGGTATCTGGTCTGGTTGGATGTAATATCTACAGTGCCTTGCGAAAGTATTCGGCCCCCTTGACCTTTTCAACCTTTTGCCACATTTCAGGCTTCAAACATAAAGATATACATTTTTTATTTTTTGTGAAGATTCACCAACAAGTGGGACACAATTGTGAAGTGGAACGAAATCTATTGGATTTTTGAAACTTTTTTAACTAATAAAAAAATGAAAAGTGGGGCGTGCAAAATTATTCGGCCCCCTTGCGTTAATACTTTGTAGAGCCACCTTTTGCTGCGATTACAGCTGCAAGTCGCTTGGGGTATGTCTCTATCAGTTTTGCACATTGAGAGACTGAAATTCTTGCCCATTCTTCCTTGCAAAACAGCTCGAGCTCAGTGAGGTTGGATGGAGAGCATTTGTGAACAGCAGTTTTCAGCTCTTTCCACAGATTCTCGATTGGATTCAGGTCTGGACTTTGACTTGGCAATTCTAACACCTGGATACGTTTATTTGTGAACCATTCCTTTGTAGATTTTGCTGTATGTTTGGGATCATTGTCTTGTTGGAAGATAAATCTCCGTCCCAGTTTCAGGTCTTTTGCAGACTCCAACAGGTTTTCATCCAGAATGGTCCTGTATTTGGCTGCATCCATCTTCCCCTCAATTTTAACCATCTTCCCTGTCCCTGCTGAAGAAAAGCAGGCCCAAACCATGATGCTGCCACCACCATGTTTGACAGTGGGGATGGTGTGTTGAGGGTGATGAGCTGTGTTGCTTTTACGCCAACCATATCATTTTGCATTGTGGGCAAAAAGTTCGATTTTGGTTTCATCTGACCAGAGCACCTTCTTCCACATGTTTGGTGTGTCTCCCAGGTGGCTTGTGGCAAACTTTAGACAAGACTTTTTATGGATATCTTTGAGAAATGGCTTTCTTCTTGCCACTCTTCCATAAAGGCCAGATTTGTGCAGTGTATGACTGATTGTTGTCCTATGGACAGACTCTCCCACCTCAGCTGTAGTTCTCTGCAGTTCATCCAGAGTGATCATGGGCCTCTTGGCTGCATCTCTGATCAGCCTTCTCCTTGTCTGAGCTGAAAGTTTAGAGGGACGGCCAGGTCTTGGAAGATTTGTAGTGGTCTGATACTCCTTCCATTTGAAAATGATCGCTTGCACAGTGCTCCTTGGGATGTTTAAAGCTTGGGAAATCTTTTTGTATCCAAATCCAGCTTTAAACTTCTCCACAATAGTATTACGGACCTGCCTGGTGTGTTCCTTGGTCTTCATGATGCTCTCTGCGCTTTCAACAGAACCCTGAGACTATCACAGAGCAGGTGCATTTATACAGAGACTCAATTACACACAGGTGGATTCTATTTATCACCATCAGTCATTTAGGACAACATTGGATCATTCAGAGATCCTCGCTGAACTTCTGGAGTGAGTTTTCTGCACTGAAAGTAAAGGGGCCGAATAATTTTGCACGCACCACTTTTCAGTTTTTTATTAGCTAAAAAAGTTTAAATGATCTAATAGATTTCGTTCCACTTCACAGTTGTGTCCCACTTGTTGGTGATTCTTCACAAAAGATTAAAATGTTATATCTTTATGTTTGAAGCCTGAAATGTGGCAAAAGGTTGAAAAGTTTAAGGGGGCTGAATACTTTCGCAAGGCACTGTATACAAAAACATGTAATAAAACATGGGAAAATATCAGAAAAGATATATATGTTAAAATGTTGTATAAAAAAATAAAAATTTTTTTTAAAAAAATAATAAAAAGTATCTTTGGGAAAGACAAGGGCATATGACTATGCTCTTTCTGCAAGGGACCCCAACTCAGTTGATGATAATAATGTCCAAAACAAAATATTGATAAACAATGCAGATATATTTCTATAGTATGTAGAAGAGAAACAAACATGAGACCTATCAAGAGTTATTGATGAAAGCATTTATGTCCCAATCCATGTTCATACCGTTGGAGACAAAAGACTTCAACTCATAAATCCACCTGACCTCCATCTGAGAAACACCCCTTTTGGTGGATCCTCCTCTCCAAGGTGGCATGTATTTATCTACTGCCACGAAGGAGGTTCACCTGGGGTTTCTGTTGTGACAACATGTGAAGTGTTTAGTAAATGATCATCTTGTAAACAATTTCCTCTGTTCTCAGCTGAATAAGAGATGGGGGGAGGAGAAGCAGCAGCACACTAAGCTTCCCAGTGAATGGCTGTGCAGCGGGGACATGTTAGGACAAGTTTGATCATTTGAGGAGAGTACACTGAGTTCCCAGCATAGCTAGAGAACTGGGGCAGAGTGGACCCGAAAATTATCTCTAAGCAATACTAAATACATCCAGCTTGTTGCCACAGTTTTGGTGAGGCTAGCAAGGTATATCATTCTACTATTAAATAATGCTATATCATTCAACAAAATCTTGGACAGATTTAGAACTTAAAAACCTACTTGTTGGCCAGAGATGCCAGAAACCCAGCAGTGGTGCTTTTCTCTGTTTCCAGAGCTCAAGAGGTTTAAGTGGTGGGTCAAGTAGTGCAGGCAGTCTTCAAAGAACTTGGCAAATCCCTTAGATCTTTCCTCCTCCGCTGCAGGGATACAATATACATGTAATGTCCTGTACACATGACCAGTTTTCCCACCGGAATAAACTTTGAAGGTTTTTCCGACGGAGTTCCGTCAGGATTCCGCTGAAACTGTCTTGCGTATACACGATCACACCAAAGTCCGATCGTAAAGAACGCGGTGACGAAGAGCACATTCGACGGGACTAGAAAAAGGATGTTCAATATCCACTGCACCACCCTTTGGGCTCCTTCTGCTAATCTCGTGTTAATAGAAGTTTGGTTAGAGACAATTTGTGCTTTTCAGACTCCAGCTTTTTCAGACTTTTACTTGCAGTTTTACTTTTTTTTTTTTACTTTTTTTTTACTTTTACTTTTGCAGTTTTACTGCTGTTCAGTTTGTTGCTTGTGGGTGTGTATCTGGTTTTCAGTGCGTGCAGTCAATTCCTATCTGTTTTTTCAGTGCGTTCTTGTCCACTCGTTGCTGATTTTCAGCTCTCTCTTCACAGGCCTTGCTGTTCTTCAGTGCGTTCTGTTAAGTTTGTTCTGACCTGCTGACCATTTTGAAACCATGTTGCGAGTACGTACTTGTTTGGGGTTTATACTTTGACCCAAGCCCAGTCCATCAATAGGGCGAAGAGGAGTTCATGGACCAAGAATTGGTTACTCCAGCGTGACCAATTCTCTCATATGCCTCTGCTGCATGAGATCCAGGAGAATAATCCTGATGATTTCAGGAATTTTCTAAGGATGATGGACCCTGTTTTTCACCATCTGCTGGCTTTGCTCACCCCTTATATTATGTTTCAGGACACCTGCCATCACTAACCTCCCCAGCATGCTATCCTGGGCCCATATACACATATAGCCTAGTCCCTTAACAATGTGTTTTGTCAGCTCCATTGTAGTGCTTTACCCAAAACACCCCCTAAAATGTGTACAAATGTTATGTGTGCGCTTAACTTCAGGCAGAGTGCTGGAGGCTTTTTTTGGGCTCCCAAAGTCACCTCAAATGATATAAGTGGACCTTAGATTTTTGTCTTGAAATACTCGTTTAAAAATATGTTATACTGATATCAGCCAAGAATACTTTTGTTTAATATGCTTGCAATGTTATGTGCAAAAGTACTTAAATTATTTTTTTCTGTTTCGACTCCACAGTTCCCTTCAATGGAGTGGAGGGTTTTTAACTACCGGCTGGCCAGAGGGAACCCCAAGCTTTTGTTTCTTAATTTTTGTGTGCGGTTTCCCTTTAAAAGCCATACCAGACATAAAAAGTCTGTTATGAAATTTGGGTGGGACCCCACACTTTTTTTTTTGCATTGTGTCCCCCTTCTTTTGACATCCATACTAGACCCTCATCATGAATATGGTTAGTTTTTACAAGCATTGATGAATCAGAATGGGGTGCTACTGTTGAATTTGAGAAAAAAAATGTAAAAGTAAGAAAATGATTTACACATGCTAAATATGTGATGCTAGAATATGGTGTCGTTGAGGCTGCATGAGACAAGCATACTGTTCTGTAACACCAGATACAGCTTAAAGGTCTCTCATAAGCATGTAATAGAAAGGATTGGTGTTTTCCTATGTCACCCAAAAAAGCTGCACAAAATGGAGAAGCCTCTCCGTGCTGTATTTGTTCATCCCTAATCAGCATAAATTCCCATCCTGGTTGGACATCATATGACTCCCTCTCAGTGACGCACACCCTAGGGGCCACATTGCATTGTGACCTATCACCTGCTGCGTGACCAATTACAGCAATCACATGACAGTTGTACACAATGGATGGCTTTTATTCATAGCCACTCATTGTGTACTATTGAGCTGATTTCTGTGACTGGTCACAGTCATCACAAGGTATAGAAAGGACCAATCACAGTGCATCTGTATCATCTGATAGCTGGGGCCAATCAAAGATTTCACAATAGTACACAATGAATGAATGGATGCTATTTATAAAAAATGATTGCTTAGAAAAGTGATCACCTGTGACCAGGGAACAGATGTACTATGCCAATTAAACCCTAACATCCATTGTATAGAACTAAAAAGGGTATGTATTAGTCTAACATATGAGGTGGGTAAATCTGGTACAGGGGAAAATAATTGACACATCTGAGATGAGATTGTTTTACCTGCTAATTGTGTAATTTGTGTGGTGGTCTGTTGGCACAATGGCTGCAAAAATGTACAGTTCCAAAAAATCTGTACAAAGGGACCATGATCTGGGCAACCCCTGGAGCAGGCAGGAGGAACTAAGGGGCAGAAACAGTGTATCCTAACCGGGGGTCATATACCATCTGGTATGTAGTTTGACAGCCATTTCTCTAATAGAATGAAAATGATTAAATTATCTGATCACATTCATCATACACTTTAAGACACTCTGCATATTAAACAAAAAAAAAAAGGGATTTATTGGGAGATATCTTTGCTCTAATCCTTTCAGCAAGTTGTTACCTTTGCCCCATTTTATAGTCCTTTGCTTATCTGAATTACTCATATAATGTTAAGCTACTCTATATACCAGGATTGTACTTTTTTACGTCTAACTATTTTTCATGACAAATACATCCTAGTTTAACATTTGTACCGCTATTATTCATTTTCTATATGGCTTCAATCTTATTTGAATATGTACCATGTAACATTGATATATCTGTTTTTATACGATTGTAGTTGATTTTGACCTTTATAATAAAAATTGTTTGTAAGCAAAGCAAAAGTGATCATCACTGTTATAAGCAAACAAAATGTAAAAAAATAAATAAATCCTGGTCACTTTCCCAGAGTAGTACAGTGTCATTATGGTAACACTACCGTATGTGGCTGTGGTCATAGTATGTAAAAAAAATCGTTAAAATAGATTTTTCCAAAATCAGGCCAAAAGTGTCCGATCTGTATGCCATAATGTTGCAGTCACAATAAAAATCGCTGATTGCTGCCATTACTAATAAAAAAAAATTATTAATAACAATGCCATAAAACTATCCACTATTTTGTAAAGGCTATAGCTTTTGCGTAAACCAAAATTGTCGCTATTTTTTTGTTTATAGCGCGAAAAAATTAAAAACCGCCGAGGTGATCAAATACCACCAAAAGAAAGCTCTATTTGTGGGGGGAAAAAGGACGTCATTTTTGTTTGGGAGCCACGTCGCACGACCGTGCAATTGTCAGTTAAAGCAAAGCAGTGTTGAAACACAAAAAGTGCTCTGGTCTTTGGCCAGCCAAATGGTCCAGGGCTTAAGTGGTTAAAAAAGAAAGACACCTCCTTCGTCAGAACATTGACAATTCCACTTCTCTGCTTTTCAGCCCAATCCCACATCCGTTAAAATGATCCTCTTAGATAAGGTCTGTATAGAATTAGAATTGTTTTTAACAGAGTGTGCTAAAAAGCTAACCCTTAGGTCAAAGCACAAATATTACATTAATGCTAAAACACCTGATACACGCTTGGCCCTGGCTCTTAGGAAACGGAATCACACATAAACCTATCGTCCTTAAGATTTCCAACAATGTTTACACAAGCAACCCCATCTAAGTGCTCCAAGAATTTCGCAGACACCTGTCCAGGCATGTACTGGCCATTGGGACTACAGGGAGTTTCCCGGTGGGCCGATGGCTCAGTGGGCCGGCTTCAGTGACAAAGTAATGGCTGCACGGCTTGCACTTCACGCAGTGATGTGAGAAAGATGAGAAAAATACAGAGGAGAATAAGGAAAATAATAAAAGAGGTTATTGAGGACTCCTTATGTTATGCTACTTATGTTTTTTTGCACAATTGTTAGTTATATATAGTTTTATATACTGTTTTTGTGCTTGTTTGCAAAATTTAAGTGGGCTGGTCTGGATGAAGTCCAGGGCCAAATTTTTGTCCCAGTCCAGCCCTGCACCTGTCACAACTGTGTCCAGCTGAGAGGGAAATCTCACAAACCCAAGGGCACACTCTCAAATTACCTAAGCTCTTGATGGGGCAACATGACCCTCTTGAACAACAAAGAGGTATCTCCTCTTTTCACTAGCACCTTCAACTCCCTTCTAGAATGGCAATCTTTCCAGATGGAAACCCTTACAGTGATTATAGCCTTGCTCCCCAAACTGGGCAACGACAATAATATTTATAGGCCAATATCCCTCCTTAATCTGGATATATTTGGCTAAAATTCTTGTTAGTCACATCAACCCTATCATGGGATCTCTGGTCCATAAGGATCAGATGTGGTTCATACCCCTATGTCAAGTGAGTGGCAAAGTTTATTGTTAAGGACCCATACTCTAGGTGGCACATTTTCAACATATACCACCCTGTCTTGTTTTCTTAACATCGGAAAAAAAATTTGATGTGATAACCTGGTCATATTTGCAGTATGTCTTATACTGCTGGAGTTTTGGCCCCCACTTTTTTATCTTGGGTGGCCCCTGTATGCGACAAGCCTAAGGCATACCTGAAATATGCTGGCTACAGATGCCACCTCATTCCCTAAATGCAGAGGAACTAGACAGGGATGCCCTCTGTGACAGACCTATCCGGGACAGAGGCTTTTGGAGAGGATTGAATGCTGGTCTCTTGCATTCCAATTATGGGCCCTGGATTTTTAGGGAACAATACTCTTTGTGAGGTGAATAAGAAATCCAGTCTGATCTGTACTAATCGGACTCAATCTTGTATATATTGTATATTGTCTCATTTTGTTGTGGACTCTTTGCTGTGATCATTTGGGGTGTGGCTGTATTCCAATGTTCTATTGTGTCTGTCTGCCTTGGATATCATGGGATGTTTATCTCGATGGAGGGAGGGTGGTTTCCTCAAACAGCTCTCCCTGCTGATAAGACTGCTTACTGATGAGAAGTTGAACACACCTGACCTGTGTGTCTATTGTCATTGGACAGTTTACCCCGCCCTGTTTTCCAAGGGTGGGGGAAAGAGTCTCTGAGTTATTTTATCTGTTGTGTCCATGTGTGATAATAAATCAGTTTGTTGTTTGTCACTCTACGTGTTGTCTGGTGACTGGGTGGGCTGAAGGGTCTTGGATTGTGTGGTACCAGACAGAGGAAGCATTTACGGCAGACATCTTGAGTATGGGGGTCCGTCACATTGGCTGGCAGCGGTGGGATCATGCTTCCTTGCTGCGAATACATCCAAACCATCACCTGGATCCAAGGTCTGCATAGCAGGAGAGGAGAGGTACAGATAAATCGTCATGGAAGAGGAATTCCAAAGGAGGTTGCGAGAGATGCGGATACAGCACAGAGGACCAGTATCGGTACTGCTGGGATGGTATGATTCTCTGGAAGAAAGCGCTAGCTCTCAAGCAGCACCACCAGGGAAAAGTCTCCCCTCCATCCATGTAAGGTACTGGTCTCAGTATGAAGTACGAATGCTGTTATTGGGGGAACAACTGAACCAGGAGTGGACAGCTGAGTTAAGCAGGCTGATCCAGGCAGAAATGCGGTTAGACGAGAGATACAGAGCCCTCCGGTGGTATGTAGCCCAAGTGTGCCCATGAACAGCGGATGACAGCCCCATGGAAGGCTTTGACTATGATGGTCTGGGATTGTTGTACTGGAGGCTGTCAGAGGACCCCGACTTTGGGAGTGATCTGAAGTGGCGTTTGGTGGAAATAATGGAGCACAGAGAGCAAGGACTGAATGTCTCGCAAGTGCTCTGGGCACAGGAAGTTTTAGAGTTTCTGGTCATTCAAGAATGGGAGCTGAAGATCGCCTACAGACAGCTGATAGACTCTGCTCAGTAGCAGGGTGGGGCTTCCTTTGCCTGGGACTATCAGGAAACACTAGCAGACAGCTCTGAAATCCTGGTTGAAGAGTTGGCAAGGTGGCATAGTAACAGTGTGCTTTGCCCACCTGCCCCCACAGCTATGGACACGGAGGTCTTATGGTGGATGCAGCAAGTGCTGACTGACCTTGACGAACCTGTTTCTGCACAAGACGAGGTTGGATGGAGGAATGTGCCTGTCCAGCAGCATGCCAGAGAGTCGGCAGTGTAAAATCTGGAGATTGACATCCCCAAAACTGAAGTGCTCACAACAGGGCAGAGCTCTGCTAACCTCTGCCCAGCACCAATAGCATCTTCTTGGTTCCACGGACAGATGGTGAGCCTCTATCTCCAGACACCAGTTGCAGAGACAGGGATTTGATAGACTTTTCTGCTGAGGAAGAACAACCTGGTGAGCCCCCAGCAGAAGAGCTGGTATTAGGGCCAAACTTCACTGTGCTCTGCCCAGCACTAACAGCAGTATCTGTGGAGTTACAAGGAACTGTGAATTGTATATTGTCTCATTTTGTTGTGGACTCTTTGCTGTGATCATTTGGGGTGTGGCTGTATTTCAGTGTTCTATTGTGTCTGTCTGCCTTGGATATTATGGGATGTTTATCTCTATGGAGGGAGGGGGGATTCCTCCAACAGCTCTCCCTGCTGATAAGACTGTTTACCGATGAGAAGTTGAACACACCTGACCTGTGTGTCTATTGTCATTGGACAGTTTAAGCCCACCCTGTTTTCCAAGGGTGAAGAAAAGAGTCTCTGTGTTATTTTATCTGTTGTGTCCATGTGTGATAATAAATCAGTTTGTTGACATTCTACACTGGTGTTGTCTGGTGACTGGGTGGGCTAAAGTGCATTGGATTGTGTGGTACCGGATAGAGGAAGCATTTACGGCAGACATTTTGAGTACGGGGGTCCGTCACACCCTCTTTTCTCATAAATAAAGGCACAGAATTAGGGGGGAAACATCACATCTATACGGACGATATTCTCCTCTTCTTGACATCCCCATTAATTTCTTGCCAACACTAGATGGCTTTGCTAAACTATCAGGTTTGACGATTAACCTGTAGAAATCACAAGCTCTACCTCTTTAAAGTACTACCCATCCCCTCCCCCCCAAATTTCTGTGATTCTTACAAGGTTACGTAGCTCAAAACATCTGGGGCACTTTGAAACCTTGAATCCTCCAACATACTCTGAAACTCCCAAAATCAAGATGGGGCTTCCCAACTCTAGTAAATACTACTATAAAGTGCAAAGTGCAGTTAGCTCAATTCGTGTTATGAAACCCACTAAACCTCTGCTATGGGTAGGAATAGAAATTATCAACTGTAAGACCCCTTTCACACTGGGGCGTTTTTCAGGTGTTTTTCAAGCGCTTTAGCGTTAAAAAAAGCGCCTGTGAAGCGCTTGAAAGAAGCCTCATCTGCAATCCCAATGGGAAAGCCCAAGTGCTTTAAGAGCCCTTTCACAATGTCAGCGCCCGAAAAACGCTCGTAAAGCGCCGCATAAACTAGCAGTGCTTTACCAGCATTTTTCAACCCCTTTTGGGGCGCTTTTAACCCCTACTAGTGGCCAAATAAAGGGTTAAAAGCGCTCACAAAACGCTGCTGCCAAAAGCGCTTTTTTTCGGGCGCTTTTCAGACATTTTTCAGGCGCTTCCCATTGATTTCAATGGGAAGGGGTGATTTAAAAGCAGTGTATTCACCACTCCAAAAGCGCTGGAAAGAAGCTGCTTGCAGGACTTTTTTTGACGCCCTGCCAGCGCAGCGCCTGAGTGTGAAAGGGGCTTTGGCTTTTACATTGGGATTGCAGTTGCGGCTCTTTCAGGTGCTTTTTTTAACGCTAAAGCGTCTGAAAAATACCCCAGTGTGAAAGGGATCTCAGTGTGAAAGCACTCGGGCTTTTACATTGGGATTGCAGTTGCGGCTTCTTTCAAGCGCTTTACAGGCACTTTTTTTAACGTTAATGTGCCTGAAAAACGCCCCAGTGTGAAAGGGGTCTTATCCACAGTTGGTCGCAAATCTACTTTGCTCTACTCTACAGAACACCTGCAGTCAGAAGAAGGCAGCAGACATCTTACTACACCCAGCTACGTCTTGAATTTCACAGTAATTTTAGCAATAAAGTAAGCCTATATACATACAGTGTGGTGCTGTTTGGATGTTAGATTTTGAAAGCCTAAAGGTTTTCCCAGAGGAAGTCAGGAAACTGTGACAAAACCAGTAGGTGGAGCTTGATGGGCTGACGAGAGAGGTACCAGGAAGTGTTGCAGAGCTGGCGTAGGACAGGGGGAACGCCATGAAAACAGGGGCTGCAGAACCGGACCACAGGTGACTTTCTCACCCCTCAGCACTATAGCACTTTAAAAGGCATTTTTTATTTATTTGAAATGTGAGTTGTATATATGTGGAGTTCTGTTTGCATTTAAAAGTTTTTAAACGTTATCACGCTATTGCATGCCTCTGTGATTTCCTGCATGTGATGTATATGAGGAGAGTCTCTGAACATACCAGGAGAAAATAGGGACCTCTGGGCTGGGTTATTATCAGAAGTAGCAAGTGTCCCGTGTTCCATACAAGTGTCCCATAAACCTGCATAGGATAAAGGAAGCAACAGTGGATCTCTGCAAGCTATTGCTATCAATTACAGACTTATTTTTTAAGCCTCTAAGATGAGGTTACACCCGGTGGGGGCTGTGTGTGCACAACGCATGAAGACATAATTATCACATAGTTGATGTTAATATGGACTTTTGCTGTTTAGTTTAAACACTCATCAAGGATTAATTGAACGTCACGGAGCACGAGCACTTTATTTTCATATATACGGACTGTTGCTGTTTAGTTAAATAACCTAATTTAGGAGTGCAATATCACGAAGCACGAGCACTTTATTTATAGTGTTTATATGTTGTTATGCTTTAGACAGTTATGTTATATATATATAGTGTTTATTCAATTCATATATTTATAATACTATTGTTTCCATATATATCAGTGCTGCATAGTGTGTTATGTATATATACATGGCCCTAAAGCCCCATATACAGATTCAGATTTTCTGCTGATTTTTTCCTTCAGATTTACCAAAACCCTATAATATCAGGTCAAACCTTAGGAGTTTCAATTTGTATGCAATCAGGCAGGCCCTTCTACTACATGGTTTTGGTAAATCTGAAGACAAAAATCTGCAAAAAATCTGAATCTGTGTATGGGGCTTTAGAGTTAGTTTCGGTTTCCTAAAAAGCTGCAAAATTACAAGAACGTGTGCCTGAAGGAAGTGTGGATTAGAGGAAGAAAGTGTCTGAAATCAAACAATGCAGGCGTTTCAAATTTACTATATGCTTTAACTTGTGTGTTCCTCCTTTGTAATCACACGCTGTAATGAGTGTAAGGAAAACACGTCCTACCATGATGTTCCTGAGGACCATTATTAGTGAGTATATGTTTAAATATATATTTATATAAAAAAAAAATCAATTAAAGACCTATATTGGCATTAGAAACTAAATTGTAATGTAGAAAACACAATTTCTTCTGTTATATTTTTATTGGAGTCAAAATGACATTTTGACAATAACAAACAGTTACAGTAATAGGGGGATCATGAAAGAAAGAGTTTGAAATTAGTTAAACAATGCAGGAGTTTCAAATGTACTATATGCTTTAACTTGTGTGTTCCTCCTTTGTAATCACACACTGTAATGAGTGTAAGGAAATCGTGTCCCACCATGATCTTCCTTAGCATCATGATTAGTATGATTAATAGGATATATTCTGCAAATGCTTGCCACTTTACTGGGTTTTTTTTTTAAGCAAAACACGTTTATTGTCAATAGAAGCTGTTTTAATTTAGAAAACATAATTTCTTCGGTTATATTTTTTATTAGAGTCAAAATGAAATATTTAAATAAGAATAAGTTACTATTATGCCTTGTACACACGGTCGGACATTCTGACAACAAAATCTGTCAGATTTTTTCCAACGGATTTTGTCCTAAACTGGTGTTGCATACACACGGTCAGACAAATCACTTTGAACCCCCAAACATTATACATTTTTTTAAAGCAAAGACCCTACAGATTAAAATGGTGGGTGTTGCAATTTTTTTTTCACACAGTATTTGCGTTGAGTGATCAGGGG
This sequence comes from Lithobates pipiens, assembly GCF_037356315.1. NCBI lineage: Eukaryota > Metazoa > Chordata > Amphibia > Anura > Ranidae > Lithobates > Lithobates pipiens. Next base: position 137,618,101 of record NW_027507788.1, on the reverse strand, counting down.
TTAAACCTTTATTTAGGTAATATACGGCGGGTGCCCTGACGCTATAAAAAAAAACTAGCTAACCAGCGTCACCCGTGACACTAATACAGTGATCACTGGTGACAGGGGGCAATCAGGGGGTAAACCTTTATTAGGGGGGTTAGGGGGGTCCCTAGACCTATCTGGGCCTACACTAAGTAACCTAATACAGATTTTTGTCACTAATGACACCAGTACAGTGATCAAAAAAAAAAATATGAACACTGCACTGGGTGACCCAGTGACAGGGGGTGAAGGGGTTAACTGGGGGGGAGGGCGATCAGGGGGTGATCAGGGGGTGGCAAGTGTACCTACGTAAACCTGTGTTAGTGTAGATTTGGTGTACTTACTGTGAGATGTTCTCTCTCCTCTCTGGAACGGAAAAGAGTTCCACGAGGGGAGATGACATCACTTCCCCCTGCTGTGTTTACACTTACACACGCAGGGGAAGCATTTCATTCGCCAGGACCGATCACCAGGTCCAGACCAGATACCATTGGCCTGGGCCTAGGGATTGATCGGTTCTGGATCGAGTTTGATTGTCACGCTACCAGCCGGCCGTGTGTGCAATGTATAGCTACGATGCTTCGCGCAGCCGGACCAACCTGCCACAGTGTAACTGTGGCAGCTGCTCCAGAACCGGTTAAATGTGGTGGTTGCACTGGTTTTCTTTTTTTTGGGGGGGGACGGGGGTTTATTCCTATATTTTCACCTTGTTATCTGGTCAGTAAAGATGGCCAAGCTCTGTGCAAATTTTGGTTGGTACCTGAGAAACCAGACAAATTCTCTCAGTGGCTGGCCTTTGCCAATCCTGCACTTTCGATCAACTTTTGTCAAAAGAGCCTGCTGGAAAATTATCATCTGAACACTGGCTGCATCCACTTTTCAGGTGTGTTGATAGTCGGGCTGGCTTTCAAAAGATAATAACTACAGCAGCCAATTTATTGGTAGCGTGGATGGAGGAATTTTTTGTATTTTTTTGAGGACTGAACTAAAATCTGTGTTATTTTTCAGCTTTCTTTAATAGCTCAAGCTGTCCAGTAAATGGCAGTTAGAAGTTTTAGAACATTGTTTAGGTGTGACAGCTCACTCAAACACACACAAAGGATCTATGAACCCATAACTTTTTTTTCAACCTTATAAAAAATGTAACTATGCAGTTTACACACATCCACGCACCTTTTTTTTTAGAGTTAGATTTGGTTTCCTAAGCAGCTGCAAGATTATAAGAATGTATATATGTCCAAAAATGGTTTAAGTAATTGCTGAGAAGAGGAAGGAGGAGTTTAAAATCAGTTAAGCAATGCAGTAGTTTCAGATGTAATATATGCTTTAAGTTGTGTGTTCCTCCTTAGTAATCACACATTGTAATAATGAGTGTAAGGAAAACACGTCCTACCATGATGTTCCTGAGGACCATTATTAGTGAGTATATTTTTAAATATATATTTACATAAAAAAATCAATTAAAGAAAACACCTATATTGTAATTAGAAGCTAAATTTTCATGTAGAAAACATAATTTCTTTGGTTATATTTTTATTAGAGTCAAAATTACATTTTGACAATAAGAAACAGTTACAGTAATAGGTGGATCATGAAATGTGCTATAAAATGAGATAACAAAATAATAATAAACATATAAGGACAACGCTGGAAAAAGGTGAAGTAAATTAAAAGCAACAGAGAATAAATAACTTGTAAAAACAAATGAAAGAGAACAGGAGTCCTCTAAAAAGCTGAAATTCTTATTAATTTCCCAGACTTAAGCATATCAAACCGAAAAGCAAAAATGTTATATATTGCAGCTCACTAATACTCAAATGGGTTGGTTATACTATTTTTTTTTTTTTCAGGCCTCTTTTTCTTTTTTCTTTTTTGTTACCTAGTGATCTGACCAGTAAATCTGGCTATCCTCTGTGCACATTATGGTTGGTACCTTAGGAATTGGATGAAATTCCCTCAGTGGGCAGATCTTCCAGCCCTGTACTGTTTGACAAAAGTAAATTTTTTGATCAATTTTTGTTGAAAGAACCTCCTGAAATTTTTTCATCGGAACATCGGCTGCATCCACCCACCTTCAGCTCCGTTTGGGTATTTTGACAGTGGTGGCACTGGCTGTCAAAATATAATAACCACAGCAAGAGATTCATTCATCCACACTATATAGAATCTTTTCCTATTATTCTTTTTTTTTTTTTTTTAAGAGAGCAAGCTCTTCGGCAAAAGTAGCAGTTACAGGGTTGAGAAATTCTAAACTTTATTAGAATGCCTTAAGTGTGACGGGGGTGTGTAAAATTATTCACTTTTATATATATATGTAAAACCTTTATCCCAAAAGGACAAAAAAACTCAACTGTTGCTGTAACTGATTAAAAAGTGTTGGTTGAATTTCTAATTTAATTTGATAGTCAAGTCCACTGACTGATGGCGATTCAGAGACACAAAAATGTAACCGTATATCTTTGGAGGCTGTAAATAAAGGGGTTTATAATATATATTATATGTTGCTACAGAATTTTTTTTTTTTTTTGTGAGGGATGTTTGTTATTATGGGGTTCTAACTTTTTATTTAGTATCATCATTTGGTAAGTCAAATCGTTAAACCATGTATATGGTTAATGTGACTAGACTGGTATGCAGATGTTCGCAAGTTATTCCTCTCTCCAGGCACCTATACGTGTACTTTTAATACCATACCATAACACAATAGTACTTCTTTTGAATCTTTGTTCATGCTATACACTGTAACAACAGGAATTGCATCCTAACAAACATTTGGTCTGTCCATTTCCCTCAAACTGATGTAATGTAGAATTTGCATACGACCTCAACACATCAGGAGCTGTACTGTATATTAACACACGATGTTCTCAGCCTATCTATTATATGCCTGTACCAAATATTTGGGTATCATTCCTTTGAGTAAAGCTTAGTACACACGAATCAGAAAATCGGACGAAAAAAACGCTTTTGAAGAGATCGCACGATAATCTGATACTTAGTACGTAGCTTTCGAGAGCTGATCACAACAATTCATCCAAAATTATCTGAAGGGACAAACATGAACATTTTTCTTGTACGGTACCAGATCGTACAATTTTAGTTTAATCAGTACAGTTTTGGTCCCTAAAAAAATCAGAAGAGAAAGGCTGCACATGCTCGGAAACAAAATAATACATTACAATACATCACTCTCGAAGTTGTGTTGTGTCGTACTAGAATTTTATTAAATTGATTAACCTTTTATTTTTCGATATGGAGACTAGCATGCAAAAAAAAAGGAGCCAACATACCAGCATAGCTCCCAACTGTCCTTCATTTGGAGGGACTGTCCCTCTTTTGTGACCAAATCCCTCTGTCCCTCATACAGCCTCAATTGTCCCTCTTTTTTCTCCAATGTGTACATCTCTATACAAAATGTACAGTACTATTTTAGTACCATTCGTGTATTTCTGCATCAAACTTTTTATCCATCTGCTATACATTTAGCTATACATGTATTACTACATTTGTTATTTTGAAAAGCCAATATAAAGGAAAAAAATTGTGTGGTTTAGCCAATTATCTGCATATTAGATCTTTGTGGTTCTGGTAACCGGGGCAGTGGCAGGGACGTGTCCTTTGTCTACACACTGTATACTAAAAGGTCACCCTTTTTTATCATCTCAAAAAGTTGAGGGATACATACCAGGGTGTTTAATCTTTTCATCATAGGAAAAGTGTTCACTTTGTTACATTGCGAGTCCAGTTACCTTTTTGATACTAAATTCTCTTTGGCTGTAGCAGATTAATCGCCATGTTTTTTTTTTTTTTGTTTTTATTTATTAACTCCTAAGGCTCTGTTCACATCTTGGCTTATTGGGGCAACAATAGTGGTAAAATCATGCAAATAGAATTGTGGGTCGTGTACTTCCTTTAGGCAACATGCATCCCGCAATTCTGTTCATGCGATTTTACTGCGATTGTCGCCCGACCAATTGCGGGAAAATTGTGCTGTGCTTGGGGTGCTATTGTAATTGGCCGACAATGCGCGGGGAAGGCACGGGTGTCCCACAATTTGCCGATGTTGCGAATTCCGCTGCGATTCCGCCCAAGATTTGGAACACGGAGATGTGAACGGAGCCTTAATCAAATCTTATTTTATTTCAGAAGCATCAATCAAAAGTTGTCCACTGCAAACAAAAGGATATAAAGCCTATTGTTCAAATCTGTGCATCTGTTGTCTGTCCTACAGATATGTCAATCTTTTCCTATGTTTCTTTACATCTATGCAATTTTTCACATGTCCATTCTTGAAAATGCTGAATGTCTTTCTGTAGTGTGACTTGGTGTGAATTTAGCCACATAGACCTTAATGCAATTGCAATTGCAATTGCATAAAAAACACATATATGCTGCACCAGCACATCCCAGTCACCAAAGTAAGTGGAATTTGGGCTTTGTAAAGCCCCATACACACTATCAGATTTCCTGCTGATTTTTATCTTCAGATTTACCAAAAGCATGTAGTGCAAGGGCCTGCCTGATTGCATACAAATTGAAACTCCTAAGGTTTGACCTTATATTATATGATTTTGGTTTTTGAAAGAAAAATCTGTAGAAAATCTGATAGTATGTAAGGGGATTAAGACGCCCCTGTAACTAACACACCATTTAAAGGCATGCCCCTAAGTGAGGATAAACTACTGAAACTATGTTAGGATAAATATTGCTGATAAAAAAATAGACATTACTTTTTCCTTTTTAATAGTGATTATTATTTTTTGATTTCCAAAATGTTGTTCCTTGCATGCCAAAATTCAATTTTTGGTACATGATTTGAAGATTCTTTTTTTAAGTGTATTTAAGCCCCTTGAATTACACAAGGAGATATATTTCTGCTCAAGGTGAGCAAAATTCTCTGAAAAGTCTCTCTGAAAAAAAAAAATGTCATAGGTGACCCCTGCTGTTTTTTAAATAAACAAAAAAGGTTTCTACAGCCCAGAGTATAGCTTGATATGTAGTTATCTAAAGCAATTTTTAACGATAAAATACTTTTCATTTTTTTTTTCATCCTTTGCTGCATCTCAGTAATTCAAATCTCCTGTAGCTTCTTTGCAGGCACTCCTTGTCTACTTGCCAGTGTGGGGGACAAGGTCATGTGGTGCCCAAGGCAAAGACGCCAAATGGTGCCACCCCCCCCCCCATCCTTCCTGGGAAAGGTGGGTGGAGGTTTAGGGTGTGGGATACAGAATGCCTCACCAAATTATATGTAACATTCTATCCCAAAATAAAATATGGGGTTGAAAGTTATGTGGAAAGAAATGCCCTGACATCAGCATGAGGACAAAATGCCCCTGTGTTGGTGGTGTCACAGAAAGATAGAAATCCCTCTACATCTGTGGTGTCACTAAAAGGAAAAGATGCCCTTGCGTCTCTGATGCTTACAACCGTGAAATTCTTCAATATACAACCAATAAATAAATCTTTTGATCTGTGTAATTCATCAAACTATTAAGAAAATAAATATTTTTATTCATGAAATATTATTAGAAGGAGACATAAAATCTTATGTGCAACAACAATACTGCTTTTGCACTCCAGTCTTGAAACGGCATTGTTTCTTATAGCGGGGAATATGAATGTTCTGCTGGACTTTATTGAATATAATTAACCACTTAACAACCACCAGCCGCAGTTGTACTGCGGCAGGTTGGTTCTCCTGAGCAAACCGCTGTCACTGTACGTCGGCTCGCGCAGGCGCAGTGTGCAGTGGATTCGCACAGAGAAGCCTGGATCCTGCTCCCTCCTATTGAGTGCCCCCACAGCAAGCAGCTTGCTATAGGGGTATCCGAGCAGAGCCACAGCTCTGTGTCCATTCAGACATGGAGCCGCAGCCCGGCCCGTTGTAGTCTCCCCATTGGCTGACTGACTTTGACAGCAGCAGGAACCAATGGCACCCCGCTGCTGTCTCAGCCAATGAGGAGGGAGTCCCGGGCAGCCAAGAAACTCCCACAACATTGCTGGATCTAGGTGGGGCTCAGGTAAGTAATGGGGAGCTGAGAGGGGCTGCTGCACACAGAAGGCTTTTTATCTTAATGCATAGAATGCATTAAGATAAAAAAAAAAAAGTCTGCCTTTACAATCACTTTAATAATCAATTAATCAGCACAATATATATAGACATGGTGTAAATCAAACATGTGATATAAATATCCCCAACATTTTTTAAAAATATGAAAACATCTATGAAATTATGAATGAAAAGCAAATGTTCATATCAAATTCCAAAAAGAAAATATAAATATAAAGTGCGCTGCTCCCAGTGCTAAGTGTTAAAAATTCATAAAGTGCTTCCTTGTTCCACCAGTGCTCAAAGAAGCATTAGCCTCTTACCAGATAATCATGATCTCTAGATTATAGGAAATCATGATAAGCATGAGATAAGGGGGTATCCTTTAAACAGCCAAATCTCATTCTCAAAGTCAGGCATGGATCCTATGCTCGATGGTCGAGGTGCCCCAAAAAAGAAGGCTCATCGCTAGTGATGGCCGAACGGTTCGCCCGGCGGTCGTTTCGCGGCGAATTTCCGACTTTCGCCGTCCGCGGGTTCGAACGCCTTTTTCCGTCGTTCGCCCCGGCGGACTTACGTGTTTAATGTATACAAGAACTTTAACCTTTCGTGACACGTTTATCATGTGTTACAGGACAACCAATTGAGACATGACAGCTCATGGACACTTGGACATTCCCCCTAACCTATAAATACACCCGATCCGGTGGCCATTTTACATTCTTTCTTCTGTCACTGTAGGGAAAGGATCCTGTGTGGAGTAGGGACAGAGAAAACGCTAGCTATTTGGTACACAAAAGTTCTTTTCAGGACTGGTATAGGTGTTAGGTCAGCAGCCTGAGTTTCTTTTGTCAGTTTAGATAAAGGGACAGAGCGCTGTATGCTGCTATTTTAGGGACAGCTCAGCCAGATTAGTCTTTCTTCATCATCATCATCATCATCATCATTAGCTGTTACTATCAGGTCCACAAAAGAGCTGTTCCAGCTAATCGTTCCAGCCTACTCTTTTTTGCCAATTTGTATAGGGACAGGCAGGAAGCAGTGTGTCAGGCAGTGAGGATAATTTTAAAGACTTGCTGTTACTATTAGTTCCACAAAGGTTCTTTTCAGGACTGGTATCAGTGGTACGGTAATAGGCTTGTACACGTATAATATTCTTTCTTCCAAATATAGAAAGAATATTATACTTGACTGCTGCCCTTCTGCTGCAGTCTGCTAATCATTCACAACTCACTTGTTCCACAAAGCTCTTTATCAGGACTGGTAACTTGGTCTGTCTAGGGTGCTACGGTACATAGGCTTGGGTGCGGTACAGTCTGCTGTTCTGTAAGGACCGCTATCGGTCCACAATAGATAGGGTTGCCGTGCACTACTGCTGACCGCTGCCCTATACTGCAGCAGTCCTTCAGCGGTATAGGGACTGACGCACAGTCTGCTAAACACTAATACACAACCTGCTTGGTCCACAAAAGTTCTTATAAGGACTGGTAACTTGGTATAGGGTGCTACGGTACATAGGCCTGAGTGCGTTACAGTCTGCTGTTCTGTAAGGACCGCTATCGGTCCACAATACATAGGGTTGACGTGCACTACTGCTGACCGCTGCCCTATACTGCAGCAGTCCTTCAGCGGTATAGGGACTGACGCACAGTCTGCTAAACACTAACACACAACCTGCTTGGTCCACAAAAGTTCTTATAAGGACTGGTAACTTGGTATAGGGTGCTACGGTACATAGGCCTGAGTGCAGTACAGTCTGCTGTTCTGTAAGGACTGCTATCGGTCCACAATACATAGGGTTGCCGTGCACTACTGCTGACCGCTGCCCTATACTGCAGCAGTCCTTCAGCGGTATAGGGACTGACGCACAGTCTGCTAAACACTAATACACAACCTGCTTGGTCCACAAAAGTTCTTATAAGGACTGGTAACTTGGTATAGGGTGCTACGGTACATAGGCCTGAGTGCGTTACAGTCTGCTGTTCTGTAAGGACCGCTATCGGTCCACAATACATAGGGTTGCCGTGCACTACTGCTGACCGCTGCCCTATACTGCAGCAGTCCTTCATTGGTATAGGGACTGACGTACAGTCTGCTAATCACTAACACACAACCTGCTTGGTCCACAAAAGTTCTTATAAGGACTGGTAACTTGGTATAGGGTGCTACGGTACATAGGCCTGAGTGCGTTACAGTCTGCTGTTCTGTAAGGACCGCTATCGGTCCACAATACATAGGGTTGCCGTGCACTACTGCTGACCGCTGCCCTATACTGCAGCAGTCCTTCAGCGGTATAGGGACTGACGCACAGTCTGCTAAACACTAACACACAACCTGCTTGGTCCACAAAAGTTCTTATAAGGACTGGTAACTTGGTATAGGGTGCTACGGTACATAGGCCTGAGTGCGTTACAGTCTGCTGTTCTGTAAGGACCGCTATCGGTCCACAATACATAGGGTTGCCGTGCACTACTGCTGACCGCTGCCCTATACTGCAGCAGTCCTTCATTGGTATAGGGACTGACGTACAGTCTGCTAATCACTAACACACAACCTGCTTGGTCCACAAAAGTTCTTATAAGGACTGGTAACTTGGTATAGGGTGCTACGGTACATAGGCCTGAGTGCGTTACAGTCTGCTGTTCTGTAAGGACCGCTATCGGTCCACAATACATAGGGTTGCCGTGCACTACTGCTGACCGCTGCCCTATACTGCAGCAGTCCTTCATTGGTATAGGGACTGACGTACAGTCTGCTAATCACTAACACACAACCTGCTTGGTCCACAAAAGTTCTTATAAGGACTGGTAACTTGGTATAGGGTGCTACGGTACATAGGCCTGAGTGCGTTACAGTCTGCTGTTCTGTAAGGACCGCTATCGGTCCACAATACATAGGGTTGCCGTGCACTACTGCTGACCGCTGCCCTATACTGCAGCAGTCCTTCAGCGGTATAGGGACTGACGCACAGTCTGCTAAACACTAACACACAACCTGCTTGGTCCACAAAAGTTCTTATAAGGACTGGTAACTTGGTATAGGGTGCTACGGTACATAGGCCTGAGTGCGTTACAGTCTGCTGTTCTGTAAGGACCGCTATCGGTCCACAATACATAGGGTTGCCGTGCACTACTGCTGACCGCTGCCCTATACTGCAGCAGTCCTTCATTGGTATAGGGACTGACGTACAGTCTGCTAATCACTAACACACAACCTGCTTGGTCCACAAAAGTTCTTATAAGGACTGGTAACTTGGTATAGGGTGCTACGGTACATAGGCCTGAGTGCGTTACAGTCTGCTGTTCTGTAAGGACCGCTATCGGTCCACAATACATAGGGTTGCCGTGCACTACTGCTGACCGCTGCCCTATACTGCAGCAGTCCTTCATTGGTATAGGGACTGACGTACAGTCTGCTAATCACTAACACACAACCTGCTTGGTCCACAAAAGTTCTTATAAGGACTGGTAACTTGGTATAGGGTGCTACGGTACATAGGCCTGAGTGCGTTACAGTCTGCTGTTCTGTAAGGACCGCTATCGGTCCACAATACATAGGGTTGCCGTGCACTACTGCTGACCGCTGCCCTATACTGCAGCAGTCCTTCATTGGTATAGGGACTGACGTACAGTCTGCTAATCACTAACACACAACCTGCTTGGTCCACAAAAGTTCTTATAAGGACTGGTAACTTGGTATAGGGTGCTACGGTACATAGGCCTGAGTGCGTTACAGTCTGCTGTTCTGTAAGGACCGCTATCGGTCCACAATACATAGGGTTGCCGTGCACTACTGCTGACCGCTGCCCTATACTGCAGCAGTCCTTCATTGGTATAGGGACTGACGTACAGTCTGCTAATCACTAACACACAACCTGCTTGGTCCACAAAAGTTCTTATAAGGACTGGTAACTTGGTATAGGGTGCTACGGTACATAGGCCTGAGTGCGTTACAGTCTGCTGTTCTGTAAGGACCGCTATCGGTCCACAATACATAGGGTTGCCGTGCACTACTGCTGACCGCTGCCCTATACTGCAGCAGTCCTTCAGCGGTATAGGGACTGACGCACAGTCTGCTAAACACTAACACACAACCTGCTTGGTCCACAAAAGTTCTTATAAGGACTGGTAACTTGGTATAGGGTGCTACGGTACATAGGCCTGAGTGCAGTACAGTCTGCTGTTCTGTAAGGACCGCTATCGGTCCACAATACATAGGGTTGCCGTGCACTACTGCTGACCGCTGCCCTATACTGCAGCAGTCCTTCATTGGTATAGGGACTGACGTACAGTCTGCTAATCACTAACACACAACCTGCTTGGTCCACAAAAGTTCTTATAAGGACTGGTAACTTGGTATAGGGTGCTACGGTACATAGGCCTGAGTGCAGTACAGTCTGCTGTTCTGTAAGGACCGCTATCGGTCCACAATACATAGGGTTGCCGTGCACTACTGCTGACCGCTGCCCTATACTGCAGCAGTCCTTCATTGGTATAGGGACTGACGTACAGTCTGCTAATCACTAACACACAACCTGCTTGGTCCACAAAAGTTCTTATAAGGACTGGTAACTTGGTATAGGGTGCTACGGTACATAGGCCTGAGTGCGTTACAGTCTGCTGTTCTGTAAGGACCGCTATCGGTCCACAATACATAGGGTTGCCGTGCACTACTGCTGACCGCTGCCCTATACTGCAGCAGTCCTTCATTGGTATAGGGACTGACGTACAGTCTGCTAATCACTAACACACAACCTGCTTGGTCCACAAAAGTTCTTATAAGGACTGGTAACTTGGTATAGGGTGCTACGGTACATAGGCCTGAGTGCGTTACAGTCTGCTGTTCTGTAAGGACCGCTATCGGTCCACAATACATAGGGTTGCCGTGCACTACTGCTGACCGCTGCCCTATACTGCAGCAGTCCTTCAGCGGTATAGGGACTGACGCACAGTCTGCTAAACACTAACACACAACCTGCTTGGTCCACAAAAGTTCTTATAAGGACTGGTAACTTGGTATAGGGTGCTACGGTACATAGGCCTGAGTGCGTTACAGTCTGCTGTTCTGTAAGGACCGCTATCGGTCCACAATACATAGGGTTGCCGTGCACTACTGCTGACCGCTGCCCTATACTGCAGCAGTCCTTCATTGGTATAGGGACTGACGTACAGTCTGCTAATCACTAACACACAACCTGCTTGGTCCACAAAAGTTCTTATAAGGACTGGTAACTTGGTATAGGGTGCTACGGTACATAGGCCTGAGTGCGTTACAGTCTGCTGTTCTGTAAGGACCGCTATCGGTCCACAATACATAGGGTTGCCGTGCACTACTGCTGACCGCTGCCCTATACTGCAGCAGTCCTTCATTGGTATAGGGACTGACGTACAGTCTGCTAATCACTAACACACAACCTGCTTGGTCCACAAAAGTTCTTATAAGGACTGGTAACTTGGTATAGGGTGCTACGGTACATAGGCCTGAGTGCGTTACAGTCTGCTGTTCTGTAAGGACCGCTATCGGTCCACAATACATAGGGTTGCCGTGCACTACTGCTGACCGCTGCCCTATACTGCAGCAGTCCTTCATTGGTATAGGGACTGACGTACAGTCTGCTAATCACTAACACACAACCTGCTTGGTCCACAAAAGTTCTTATAAGGACTGGTAACTTGGTATAGGGTGCTACGGTACATAGGCCTGAGTGCGTTACAGTCTGCTGTTCTGTAAGGACCGCTATCGGTCCACAATACATAGGGTTGCCGTGCACTACTGCTGACCGCTGCCCTATACTGCAGCAGTCCTTCAGCGGTATAGGGACTGACGCACAGTCTGCTAAACACTAACACACAACCTGCTTGGTCCACAAAAGTTCTTATAAGGACTGGTAACTTGGTATAGGGTGCTACGGTACATAGGCCTGAGTGCAGTACAGTCTGCTGTTCTGTAAGGACCGCTATCGGTCCACAATACATAGGGTTGCCGTGCACTACTGCTGACCGCTGCCCTATACTGCAGCAGTCCTTCATTGGTATAGGGACTGACGTACAGTCTGCTAATCACTAACACACAACCTGCTTGGTCCACAAAAGTTCTTATAAGGACTGGTAACTTGGTATAGGGTGCTACGGTACATAGGCCTGAGTGCGTTACAGTCTGCTGTTCTGTAAGGACCGCTATCGGTCCACAATACATAGGGTTGCCGTGCACTACTGCTGACCGCTGCCCTATACTGCAGCAGTCCTTCATTGGTATAGGGACTGACGTACAGTCTGCTAATCACTAACACACAACCTGCTTGGTCCACAAAAGTTCTTATAAGGACTGGTAACTTGGTATAGGGTGCTACGGTACATAGGCCTGAGTGCGTTACAGTCTGCTGTTCTGTAAGGACCGCTATCGGTCCACAATACATAGGGTTGCCGTGCACTACTGCTGACCGCTGCCCTATACTGCAGCAGTCCTTCATTGGTATAGGGACTGACGTACAGTCTGCTAATCACTAACACACAACCTGCTTGGTCCACAAAAGTTTTTATAAGGACTGGTAACTTGGTATAGGGTGCTACGGTACATAGGCCTGAGTGCAGTACAGTCTGCTGTTCTGTAAGGACCGCTATCGGTCCACAATACATAGGGTTGACGTGCACTACTGCTGACCGCTGCCCTATACTGCAGCAGTCCTTCATTGGTATAGGGACTGACGTACAGTCTGCTAATCACTAACACACAACCTGCTTGGTCCACAAAAGTTCTTATAAGGACTGGTAACTTGGTATAGGGTGCTACGGTACATAGGCCTGAGTGCAGTACAGTCTGCTGTTCTGTAAGGACCGCTATCGGTCCACAATACATAGGGTTGCCGTGCACTACTGCTGACCGCTGCCCTATACTGCAGCAGTCCTTCATTGGTATAGGGACTGACGTACAGTCTGCTAATCACTAACACACAACCTGCTTGGTCCACAAAAGTTTTTATAAGGACTGGTAACTTGGTATAGGGTGCTACGGTACATAGGCCTGAGTGCAGTACAGTCTGCTGTTCTGTAAGGACCGCTATCGGTCCACAATACATAGGGTTGACGTGCACTACTGCTGACCGCTGCCCTATACTGCAGCAGTCCTTCAGCGGTATAGGGACTAAGAGTTTTGTCACAGGGTGATTTAAAAAATGACAGGCAGAGGAAGAGGCAGGCCCTTCCGCAGGGGTGGTAGGGGTAGGGCAGGAGCAACAGCCTTGAGCCAAAGTGGGAAGTTGCAGAAGGTGCGTTCAATTACTTTAAAGGACGCACCAGACTTGGTTGAGTGGCTCACTCAGCCTTATTCTTCTGCACCCTCCTCATCCTCTCGATCTGCACCCTCTTCTTCACTCTCTGCTATGTGCACCCCCAAAGACACTACCACCAACAACACCACCACCACCACATACCTTCCGCTTGAGTGCAAATGGGGGCCTTCATGCTCCAGTGTTTTAATAGGGACCCCCGTATAAAAAGCATGAGGGTCAAGGACCAGTACTGGGTGGCAACGTACTTAGATCCCCGGTACAAACACAAAATGGCGGAAATGTTACCGCCGTCGCAGAGGGCTGTCAGAATGCAGCACTTCCAGGCCTTGCTTCGAGAAATGCTGCATTCTGCTTTTGCGTGCGCTGGCAGAGGAGCAATTCCCACTCCCAGAGAAGGATTTGCGGGTACCAATCCAACAGCGCCTGCAAGAAGAGGCCGGTTTGAAGATGTGTTGGTGACTTCGGATATGAGGTCATTCTTTCAGCCGACCCATCGACAGGTGTCATCCGGATCCAGCATCAGGGAACACCTAGACCGTCAGGTGTCCGACTACATTGGGTTAACGGCCGATGTGGACGCTCTGAGGAGTGATGAACCCCTAGACTACTGGGTGGGCAGGCTTGACCTCTGGCCAGAGCTTGCCCAATTTGCAATCGAACTGTTGGCTTGCCCCTCATCCAGTGTCCTGTCCGAAAGGACGTTCAGCGCAGCAGGGGGGATTGTGACCGATAAGCGTACTCGCCTAGCTCACGACAGTGTTAACTACCTCACATTTCTAAAAATGAATGAGGCATGGATCTCGGAGGAATTCAACACATGTGATCAGTAGACCATGTATATGTCTATAAACAATTTTTGGAATCAAGCACACAGACCTTCTTAATTCATTTGGCTCACTTCCCTGACCCAAAAAAGCACACCGTACTATATGCCCCTACCCTCCTCTTTGAAGAGGTTGAGCGGTGTCATATTTCTACTGGGGCTGCTTATTATGAGGGGTTCCCACCATCCCTGTGCTGTGCTGACTTCCTCCTGGGTGTTCTTATTATGAGGGGCTCCCACCATCCCTGTGCTGTGCTGACTTCCTCCTGGGGGTTCTTATTATGAGGGGCTCCCACCATCCCTGTGCTGTGCTGACTTCCTCCTGGGGGTTCTTATTATGAGGGGATCACACCATCCCTGTGCTGTGCTGACTTCCTCCTGGGGCTGCTTACGGTGCTGCTGTCAGCGCTGTATGTCACGGAGCTGCTGTCAGCGCTGTATGTCACGGAGCTGCTGTCAGCGCTGTATGTCACGGAGCTGCTGTCAGCGCTGTATGTCACGGAGCTGCTGTCAGCGCTGTATGTCACGGAGCTGCTGTCAGCGCTGTATGTCACGGAGCTGCTGTCAGCGCTGTATGTCACGGAGCTGCTGTCAGCGCTGTATGTCACGGAGCTGCTGTCAGCGCTGTATGTCACGGTGCTGCTGTCAGCGCTGTATGTCACGGAGCTGCTGTCAGCGCTGTATGTCACGGAGCTGCTGTCAGTGCTGTATGTCACGGAGCTGCTGTCAGCGCTGTATGTCACGGAGCTGCTGTCAGCGCTGTATGTCACGGAGCTGCTGTCAGCGCTGTATGTCACGGTGCTGCTGTCAGCGCTGTATGTCACGGAGCTGCTGTCAGCGCTGTATGTCACGGAGCTGCTGTCAGCGCTGTATGTCACGGTGCTGCTGTCAGCGCTGTATGTCACGGAGCTGCTGTCAGCGCTGTATGTCACGGAGCTGCTGTCAGCGCTGTATGTCACGGAGCTGCTGTCAGCGCTGTATGTCACGGAGCTGCTGTCAGCGCTGTATGTCACGGAGCTGCTGTCAGCGCTGTATGTCACGGTGCTGATGTCAGTGCTCTGTATTACGGTGCTGCTGTCAGTGCTCTGTATCTCCTGCACCCTCTTGTTTGCCTACCCTGGTCCCTGACCTTCCCTCTCCTCCATTGCCTTCATTAGCTCCATAGTCCTGAATTGTCAGAACAATTTCCCAAATAAAAAAAAAATGCTTGTAGTTATCGATCCCAAATTCACCTCATACATGTATTATGCTATTGTCCAGGTGGTGGGACTACGTGCTACCCCCTAATAATTACCCCGTGGCCGCAAATTCGACCTAAAGGTTTGCGAAATTCGCCTCCCATTGAAGTCAATGGAGCCCGCGGCGAACGGTCGTTTTCGCGAACGTTTGTGCCCGTTCGCGTTTCGCGTTCGCGAAACGTCCCGTCGGAAGTTCGTCCATCACTACTCATCGCACAGTATATCCACAGTCTTAATTAAAACTAGAAATATTGCACTTACATGTTTAGAAGTATAGTCTAGAGGTAGCAAGATAATCTGACCACGGGATACACCTGCAGGCCTGGAACGTGGTAATGTCTCAACTCCTGTGTCCTAACGCATTTCACTGTAAAAGGCATCATCTAGGATTGGATTGGGAAAACGTTTTGGGAGCCCTGAAACATGGGAAACTGTTTCCAGGAGGAACATGGAGAACATCCTTTTCCTGATCTCTCGTACTACTAATGACCTGAAAGTGGCATGCATTACATCACTTCAAAGGTCACAGCTGTCATTCCTCGGCTAGTGCCCTACATTGGAGGGCAGAGGAAACATTGGAGATCCAATAGACCCCCACATACATAAAAAGGACCCATTACCTGCCCATGCTCTTACACAGGAAGCTAACAAGCCCTGTTGTGATAGCAATAATTAAAAAAAGTTTTAAAGCAGCTCTGTCACCACCACACACACCCCATATAAAAGGCACAGAGTGGGGCGAGTATGTATGTATGTACACAACCATTGTGTAATACATGTGAGTTATTGCTGCAAACGTCAAATGAGGGTAGTAATTCTAGGGTCACAATTTATGGTTAACTTTAAACTGAGGCTTTTAAAGGCTCTTAAAGCATTGACTATAAAGAATTGTGTGACCATAGTTTTTTAAATTTCACATTTGTGCGCAATTTTAAGACTTGACATGTTTGGTATCTACTTGTTCGACACAACCCAATATTTTATATATTACCAAAAAATTGGGTATAATATTGTGTGTTGTTTTGCACTTATATTCATGTAGGCTACTTTCACATTGAGGCGTCGGGAGTAAAGTTTTACCGTCGTTTTAGCGGAGCTATTTGGCCGCTAGTGGGGCACTTTTAACCCCAGCTAGCAGGCAAGAAAGGGTTAAAACTGCTTGCAAAGCGCAGCTGCAGTGATGCTTTGCCGGCAGTTTGGCGGCAGTTTGGCGGCGCTGTCCCATTGATTTCAAGGGCAGGGGCACTTTATACACTGTATACGGTGTATACACCGCTCCTACAGCCCTCCAAAGTTGCCGCTTGCAGGGCTTTTTTTTTTTACCATCCTACAAGCACACTGCTCCAGTGTGAAAGCACTCGGGCTTTCACACCGGAGAGACAGGAGAGGCTCTTTACAGGCGCTATGCAGGTGCTATTTTTTTTTTATTTTTTTCTTGAAAATATGCATTTCATAAATAACTGTGCATTTAACCATCTCTTTATTCTCTAAGGTCTCTGCTTTCAAAAAATGTATGCTTTTTGGGGGTTTACAGAAATTTCTAGCAAAAAATGTTAATTTATAGGTGCGTGCAAAAAATAAAAAAATAAAATTGCTTTGTTAGGGAAGTGGTTAAAACAGTCTTGGTATTTGCTAATTTTACACTGCTGTGTCATCTCTGATTTAGATTTTTGATAACAGTTTGTTATAAATTTCCCAGGGACAGGATGGTTTTGCATCAGCAAAAACAATCCTCAGCAAGCTACTGGATAATTTATATCTGCCGATCAAAATAGGACTATTACCATTTAATGAAAAACACATATGTCACTGTTAAAACTACGTGCAAATTTATTTGTTTAATTTTTTTTTAAACTGCAATGAATCATTTTGGGTTTGCTGTATGTAAGCCAAGTTAACAGTAAAAGAAAAACAAGCTTTATTCCACAATCAAATATGTGCTGCCATTGTACACCGTTGCTGAGGCTGTCTCTGAGAATCGTACTATTCTGTAACAAAACATAACATTGTATTTAAACGATTTGTGTATTTAATTGTTACCCTCCGAGCCTCTTTTTAAACATTTTTTAGGTAGTACATGTCTCCCCAAGGCAATGGCAAGATTCCCTCTTTTCACTATTGCACCTATTAAAATGGTCAGAATTTATTAACAGGATTCCTCCCCAATAGACTTCAGTGGCATTTGCCGCTAAGTTCAGGTCGCCAAATTTGAGACAGGATTTGCTAAAATTTTGATTTACTTGAACCCTGGCAGATTCTTCCATTTCTACTCTACATTGTTTAGGTCATGCCTTTGCTCAGTTAGCCCCAGTTGTGGCCTGTGCTCAATATTTTTTTTGGGGGGGGGGGGGGTTGCAGCAAACCAACACCAACCCCCCCCCCCTGCGGTAGACAGACGGGAAGGTGCTGACCCCCCCCCACGGGATACAGACGGAAAGGTGCTGATCACCCTCCCACACGGGAAATGGACAGGAATCAGAGGCCTTACCTTAGGAGGCAGATGATGAGGATCTGGTGTAGGGCTACTGCTCCTTGCTCCAACTACTACCTCGCTCTGGGGCTGCTGCTAAGACTCCCTGGCCAATCGGGTCTCAGGATCTGCTTCCTAAATGGCGGGGAAAATTATTATGAAGACAATAGCGAATATTAATTTGCTATTGTCACACAACTGGGTGGGCTCAGGGTGGGTTCTCTACACTCCGCACCCACCCTATTTTGAAGCCAGTTAGAGCCTCAGGCTCTAATCGCGTGCTTAAAAAAAACAAAAATTGAAATCCATGCTTTAGGGGGGTGGTACCACTGCGGCCCTTATGGACAGGCCGTCAATGGTTAGGTCTCTCCTCCTGTCATGATGGTCCTTGTCAGCACATCTGCATATATATATATATATATATTTGTGTCATTTATTCATGTCTGGAGGTCATCTTTGAAGCTGTTTGGCCAACACGTTGTAAAGTTTGTTACATTCAGGGTTCTGTATCTGCAGGATAGCTGCCTCTCCACTAATTTAGTAAGGCTTATGTTTCATTCCATTATAGTTTCTCATAGTGGATACATTTAACTCACATTTGGGTGGAGGGGTACTTTTTTTTTTTTTTTTGCCTAGTTAATTTTTTTTGCTAAATGTGTACTGTACATTGTTATGCTGATGCAGTTTAAATAAAAGCTCCTTTTCTATGGGCAATGTGAGCTTTCCATAGACAGGAGTCAGAGATGAAACTGGACGTATTATCATCAAAGTATTGCTTTGAGTCTATCACATAATAGATCATTTGGAAACCAATCACATTTCTTAACCACTTGACCTTCGGAAGATTTACCCCTTCATGAACAGACCATTTTGCTTTTTGGCACTGCGTTACTTTAACTGACAACTGCGTGATCAAGCAACGCTGTACCTGAATGAAATGTCATTTTTCTCCCAAAAATAGAGCTTTCTTTTGATGGTATTTTATCACCACTGAGTTTTTAATTTGTTGTGCTATAAACAAAAAGACTGACAACTTTTAAAAAAACAATACTTTT
The DNA here is from genome assembly GCF_037356315.1 of Lithobates pipiens. Lineage (NCBI taxonomy): Eukaryota > Metazoa > Chordata > Amphibia > Anura > Ranidae > Lithobates > Lithobates pipiens. The sequence goes on along the minus strand of NW_027507788.1, from coordinate 137,599,154 downwards.
TACTTTCTGCTATAAAACATATCCAAAAAAAAAATAATCAAATTTATTCTTAAATTTAGACTAATCTGTATTCAGCTACATATTTTTGGTAAAATAAAATCCCAATAAACGTATATCGCTTGGTTTGCACACAAGTTATAGTGTCTACAAACTATGAGATATATACCGGTATTTTTGTTTATTTATTTTTTATACTAGTAATGGCGGCGGCCAGTGACTTATAGCGGGACTGTGATATTTCGGTGGACAATTTGACACTAACTGAAACTTTTGGGGATGCTTTGCTTTGCAAGGAAATAAAATCCATCACATCTCCACTGTCAGGCCAGAGCTCTGCATTGTTTACATATGCAGAGTGCTGCCCAGCCTCTCCTCTTGTTGATCAGTGGGTTATGTTAGACATCCATTGGCTGGCACCTGCTGATCGGCTTCTGCCATGACTAATCACAGCAGAAGCAGCGCCTCCGTGGCACGCCCTGCGCCTGGCAGTGCATAATAAAAACATGTATATGGGAAAATAATTATTTGGTCCCCTGCAGATTTTGTAAGTTTGCCCACTTACAGAGAAATGAAGAGTCTATCTTTTTTTTATCATAGGTGTATTTTAAATGATAAAGACAGAATATCAACCAAAAATCCACAAAAAAAACTCATGATACAAATATTATAAATTGAGTGGCAGTTCTGTGAGTAAAATAAGTATTTGATCCCAAAGCAAAACATGGCTTAGTACTTGATGTAAAAAACGCTTGTTGGTAAGAAAAGAAGTAAGACATTTCTTGTAGCTGGTGCCCAGGTTTTCACACATCTCAGGAGGGATTTTGGGCCACTCTTTTTTTACAGATCTTCTCTAAATTCTTAAAGTTTCTTGGCTATCGCAATTCTACATTTCAGCTCCCTCCATAAATTTTCTATAGGATTAAGGTCTGGAGACTGGCTAAGCCACACCATTACCATAATGTGCTTCTTCTTGAGCCACTACTTTGTTGCCTTGGTGGTATGTTATGGGTTAATTGTCATGCTAGAAGACTCGACTTATGTTCAGTGTTCTGGCTGATGGAAGAAGGTTCTGATCTGAGATTTTACAATACATGGCCCCGTCCATTGGCCCCTCAATGCGGCAAAGTCAGCCTGTACTTTTAGCAGAAAAACAGCCCCAAAGCATCATGTTTCCACCTCCGTGCTTGACTGCAGGGATGGTGTTATTAGGGTCATAGTCAGCATGTTTCTTCCTCCAAACATGACTAGTCGAGATAATGCCAAAGAGCTCAATTTTGGTCTCATCTGACCACAGCACTTTCTCCCAATCCTTCTCTGAGTCATTTAGATGTTCATTGGCATGACTGTACACGTACCTTCTTGAGAAGGTGGACTCGCCGTGTTTGGGGGAAGAAAAATGCTCACTATGAACCTAAGAACGCCATCCCTACAATCAAGCACGGAGGTGGAAATATTATGCTATGGGACTGTTTCTCTGCTAAAGGACTTTGCCGCATTGAGGGGCCAATGGACAGGGATAATGTATGTATGGCAAAATCTTGGATGAGAGCCTTCTTCCCTCAGCCAGAACACTGAAGATGGGTTATGGATGGGTCTTTCAGCATGCCAATGACCCTAAACATACCGCCAAGGCAACAAGGAGTGGCTCAAGAAGAAAAAAACTACAAAGCAGAGCTCTATGGGTTTCCAAAAAATACATGTAAAGACATAAGTTGAGTAAAAAACAAATGTATTATATTGTGAGCTGGATGAACAAAATCTGCAAGAAACTGTAAAAGCTTCAAATGCTACAATGCACAGCCATGTAGATGTGTGTTCAAAGTAATAATGTTAAAAGCAAACAATACCACTGGTATCATCTGGGTGGGGAGGGCTTAATGTCATCCAAAGGCTTGCTGGTCAAACATGGTAAGGGGCGCCTTGAGTCATGTAGAAATGGATGGAGACTCGGTGAGGAGGATTGCAATCCACTCCCTGCAGACTCGTGGCCACACTATACCTGCATCCAGGAGGATGGGACTGTGGTGTGCAGGGGAACGCTGTGCTAAACGCTGTGGTGTCTGAAGCTGGTGGCCTGGGCAAACCTAACTCGGCTTCAGGTGGTGAATTGCAGCAGCTGCTGTGAGATTGTGCAGGCTGGGAGAGCCAAGCAGAGCCAAGGAAACTGGGTGCGCTGGGTGACATCAGCACCAGGCCAGAGGCAAAGGACTAGGGATGAGCTTCGTGTTCGAGTCGAACGTACGTTCGACTCGAACATTGGCTGTTCGAAATCCGAACGCTTGGTCCGTTCGCGTCAAAATTCGCGTGGCGCTCACGGCCCACAATGCACTGCGATGGCGCAGTGCATTGCTGGCTCATGATTGGCCAAGCATGCACTGTGACCCTGCATGCTTGGCCAATCGCAGCGCCAGCAGCGAGGAGAGCCATGATTGGCCACAGGCAGGATGCCTGTGGCCAATCATAGCTCAGGCTGTGTAGTGCATGCCCCACACTATATAAGGCCGCCATTGAGGCGGCCTCGTGTAGTATGTGTAGTATGTTGGCATCTGAAGCAGTGGGTGTTCTGTGTACCTTTAACACAGTACACACCGATCGTTTTTGGCTGATTTCCAATCTTGCTGTTGTGTAGTGGTTATTGTCTGCGTGCCCTGACCGCAGTATACACCGCGATATTCACCTCACCTATATAGCTAGTGATCTATCTTTAATAATAGAGCTTGCAGTCAGTAGTGTTAGGAGATAGTGCGTGCTGTCTGCGTGCCCTGTACCCAGTACATACCGCTATAATTCACCTACATAGCTGTTCTCTATTTGAGCCCAATTGCCATCTGCAGGAGTTATTGGAAGTTGTGTGTGCCTCCAGCACAGCACAGTATACATCTGTATATACCCCTTTATCTCTGCTGTTTTCTGGTTATTGTCTGCGTGCCCTGACCGCAGTATACACCGTGATATTCACCTCACCTATATAGCTAGTGATCTATCTTTAATAATAGAGCTTGCAGTCAGTAGTGTTAGGAGATAGTGCGTGCTGTCTGCGTGCTCTGTACCCAGTACATACCGCTATAATCCACCTACATAGCTGTTCTCTATTTGAGCCCAATTGCCATCTGCAGGAGTTATTGGAAGTTGTGTGTGCCTCCAGCACAGCACAGTATACATCTGTATATACCCCTTTATCTCTGCTGTTTTCTGGTTATTGTCTGCGTGCCCTGACCGCAGTATACACCGCGATATTCACCTCACCTATATAGCTAGTGATCTATCTTTAATAATAGAGCTTGCAGTCAGTAGTGTTAGGAGATAGTGCGTGCTGTCTGCGTGCTCTGTACCCAGTACATACCGCTATAATCCACCTACATAGCTGTTCTCTATTTGAGCCCAATTGCCATCTGCAGGAGTTATTGGAAGTTGTGTGTGCCTCCAGCACAGCACAGTATACATCTGTATATACCCCTTTATCTCTGGTGTTCTATAAAAAAGGCATCTGCAGGAGTTAGTGGGTGTTGTGTGCCTCCAGCACAATATAAACTACCCAACTGCTGTTTTACCCAACTCCCTTCAGGCCATTACCATGTCTGGAAGGCCAGCAAGGAGAGGCAGACAGGCGCGAGCCGATAAAAGAGGGCAAGCAGGTTCTGTGTCTAGAGACAACAGTGCTGGTCGTGGATGCGGTGCATTGTCATCAGCACGTGGCCATGGGACATGCTTGTCCTTCTTTTCGGCATCTGGACATGTTGAACCACAACATGCCAACGACTTGGTAGAGTGGATGACCAAGCCCTATTCATCCTCCTCATCCTCTCTCACCCAGTCTCAGGGTAGTAGCAAAGCAGCTGCCAACGCATCGTCTTCCCTCCTCTCAATGTCATCATCAGTGACTCCTTCCCTAGACCCACCACGTCTTCCTGAGGAGTCTCCTGAACTCTTTGAGCACAGTGTTGGGTACATGCTCCAGGAGGATGCCCAGTGTTTGGTGGGCTCTGATGATGACACTCAGCTAGAGGAAGGCAGTAGCGTGAGCGCAGAGAGAGGGGATGCTCAAGAAGGACAGCAATCTGGCAGTCATGTTCCACAAGCTGCAGCATACTGCCAGGTTTGCTACAGCGATGAAGAGGGAGGGGATGATGAGGGCACTGACTCCACGTGGGTGCCTGGAAGGAGGGAGGAGGAGGAGGAGGAGGAGGAAGCACATGTCCAACGAGGCAGGATGCCCTCCGGGGGCCAGCTTAGGGGCAGCACACCGACTGAATCACACCGCAGAGCTCCGCCTGTGCAGGGCGCTGCCTCTGCGCGTTATTCTAAAAGTTCTTTGGTGTGGGCCTTTTTTGAGACGAGTGCATCAGATCGCACCGCTGCTATTTGCAACATATGTCTCAAGCGTATCTCACGTGGCCAAAACATCAGCCACTTGGGCACCACATGCTTGGCCAGACATATGTTGACCTGCCATGCAGCTCGTTGGCAAGCGTACCTCAAAGACCCACACCAAAGAACAAAGCGGACCTCTCCTTGCTCCTCATCAGCTAGCATCTCCAACCCCACTAGACCTTCAGTCCTCTCTGAAACCTGCTCTGAGAGGAATGAAGGTGTAGAATTAGGTGTGTCACAACCAAGTGCTTCCGGGAACTCTGCTAGTGGTACACCCACGTCCGATTATAGCAGGCAAATGTCCCTGCCCCAGCTGCTGGACCGGCGGAAGAAGTTTACTCCCAGCCATCCACATGCCCAGCGGTTGAATGCTAGCTTGGCTAAATTGCTAGCACTTCAACTGCTGCCTTTTCAGTTGGTAGACTCGGCCCCCTTCCGTGAGTTTGTACAATGTGCGGTTCCTCAGTGGCAGGTCCCCAAACGCCACTTTTTCTCACGGAAGGCGATTCCGGCTCTCTACCGGCATGTGGAAGGCAATGTCCTTGCCTCGCTGGACAGGGCGGTCAGCGGTAAGATGCATATTACCGCTGACTCATGGTCCAGCAGGCATGGACAGGGACGTTACCTGTCTTTCACGGCCCATTGGGTCACTCTTCTGGCTGCTGGGAAGGATGCAGGACAAGGTGCAGTAGTGTTGGAGGTTGTTCCGCCACCACGCCTCCAAAATGCTACTATTGGTTGTGACACACCTCTCTCCTCCACCCCCTCCTCTTCTTCTTCCTCCATGGCCTCTTCCAGTGCTCTGTCCTCAGAACCAGCGGTGCTCCGTAGGCGTTCCAGGGGCTACGCAAGTACGCAGGCAAAACGATGCCATGCCGTGCTTGCGCTGGTTTGTTTGGGGGACAGGAGCCACACTGGGGCGGATGTTTTGTCAGCTCTGCAGGGGCAGGCCGAGAGGTGGTTGACGCCGCGCCAGATTAAGCCAGGAATGGTGGTTTGCGACAATGGCACCAACCTCCTCTCCGCCTCCGACAGGGACAACTGACCCATGTGCCCTGTGTAGCTCACGTCCTTAACCTGGTGGTGCAGTGGTTCTTGGGCAGGTACCCCGGCTTACAGGATGTCCTAAAGCAGGCCAGGAAAGTCTGTGTGAATTTCCGCCGATCATTTAATGCCTGTGCTCGGCTGGCTGAGCTCCAAAAGGAGTTGAACCTGCCCAAGAACCGCCTTATATGTGACATGCCCACCAGATGGAACTCAACATTGGCCATGCTGCAGCGGCTGCACACGCAGCAGAGGGCCATCAATGAGTACCTGTGCGACTACGGCACCAGGACAGGGTCAGGGGAGCTTGGTTTTTTCTCACCACGCCAGTGGGGCATGATCAGGGATGCATGCACTGTCCTGTCACCGTTTGAGGAGGCCACAAGGATGGTGAGCAGTGACAGTGCATGCATCAGTGACACTGTACCTCTTGTCCACCTCTTGGAGCATACGCTGCGTGGAATAATGGACAGGGCACTTGAGGCAGAACAGAGGCAGGAAGAGGAGGACTTCCTTGCCTCTCAAGGCCCCCTTTATCCAGACAGTGTTCCTGCTGTGCCACCCATCACACAGGAAGAGGATGAGGAGGAGGAAGAGGAGGAGGAGGATGATTGTGTCAGCATGGAGGTGGAGGCTGGCACTCAGCATCAGCATCAGCAGCAGCAGCAGTCTTATAGGGATGATTTACAGTCCCAAGAAACACGTGAACTTGTACGTGGCTGGGAGGAGGTAGCTGCGGATCATGTTGTCCTTAGTGACCCAGAGGACTCCGGACCGAATGCCTCAGCTAACCTATGCTGCATGGCCTCCCTGATCCTGCAAAGCCTGCGGAAGGATCCTCGTATTCTTCGGATCAAGGAGAGGGACCATTACTGGCTGGCCACTCTCCTTGATCCACGGTACAAGGGTAAGGTTGCCGACCTTATCTTGCCATCGCAGAGGGAGCAGAGGATGAGACATCTCCGGGAGGCCTTGCAGAAAGGTCTGTGCAACGCGTTCCCAGAGACTGGGAGGTTACAAACTCCTGGTCCTGGACAACGTGTTGCTGAGGCATCGGTCAGAAGGAGCGGTGGAGAAGGTGGCCGTCTGACTGATGCTTTCAGACAATTTTTTAGTCCGCAGCCCCAAGGTATGATTGGTTCCAGCACCCATCGCCAGCGTCTGATTTACATGGTGCAGGAATACCTAGGGGCAAGGTCAGACTTGGACACCTTTCCCACCGAAAATCCTCTGGCTTACTGGGTCTTGAGGATGGATCACTGGCCAGAGCTTGCACAGTATGCAATTGAGCTACTGGCCTGTCCTGCATCCAGCGTTCTTTCGGAACGCACCTTCAGTGCTGCTGGTGGCTTTGTTACCGATCACAGGGTGCGCCTGTCCACCGAATCAGTTGATCGACTGACCTTCATCAAGATGAATCAGTCTTGGATCACCCACAGCTACCAAACACCTGAAGCTGATGTAACCGAATAATTTTTTTTGAAATACCACATCCCTTCAAGACTGCCTATGCTGATGCTGAGTGACTGTCCTGTTATGTTGATTGTCTATCCTCTTCCTCCTCCGCTGATATGTTGGAAGAACATTTTTGGTTCTGGGTGATGCCAGCAGCCCAATTTTTCTGCCCCTGTTTAACAGGGGCGTTTAATTACAATTTTTGATGCAATGCTTTGCAGCAGGGCTAATTCCTGCAATAAAACTAGAGTATATGGCAGAGGTTGCAGTGTGGTGGCACCAGCACCAGTGCCTAAGGCCCAATTTTTCTGCCCCTGTTTAACAGGGGCGTTTAAGTACAATTTTTGATGCAATGCTTTGCAGCAGGGCTAATTCCTGCAATAAAACTAGAGTATATGACAGAGGTTGCAGTGTGTTGGCACCAGCACCAGTGCCTAAGGCCCAATTTTTCTGCCCCTGTTTAACGGGGGCATTTAAGTACAATTTTTGATGCAATGCTTTGCAGCAGGGCTAATTCCAGCAAAAAAACTAGAGTATATGGAAGAGGTTGCAGTGTGGTGGCACCAGCAGCAGTGCCTAAGGCCAAATTTTTCTGCCCCTGTTTAACAGGGACATGTAATTACAATTCTTGATATAATATTTCACAGGAGGGCCCCTTCCTGTGCCCACCCAGAGTAACGGTGAGGACTTATAGTGTTGTGGCACCAGCACCACAACCACCAAAGGTCAATTTTTCTACCACTGTTCAACAATGGCATGTAATTACAATTCTTGATATAATCGTTCACAGCAGGGCGCTCCAGCGCCCACCAAGAGTCACTTTGAGGGCTTACAATGTTGTGGCAAAACCAACACCTTGTTCCGCCATTTCTGCAGAGCATATAGGGCAGGCCCCTACTTTCAAACATCCAACTTACAAACATCTCCTACTTGCAAATGCAAGGAGACAGCAGCAAGTGAGATGAAAAAAGATGGACGACAAAACAAATTATAAAGGGGTGATAACCCTTCCCTATGTTTTCCAAAAAGCTTAAAAATAGTTTTTTTGACTGGAGCTACACTTTAAAAATGTACCAGTTGAAAATCACAAACAGATTCAACTTAACACAACAAACCTACACAGTGCCTGTCTTGTTTGCACCGCCTGTATACTGCTGTTCTGAGTATATAGGGCCTGGGGGCCACACGCATTTCCTTTTTTTAATATGGGTACAGGGTTCCCCTTAATATGCGTACAAGACCCAAATAGGCTGGTAATGGGCAGGGAGGGCTACCCATGCCATTTTTCTCAATGATTTTCAACCATATTGCAGGAACCAGATATAACATTAAAACCGCAAGCAGTTTTAAATGGTGTTATTTCCGTTAAATGTCATTTTGTGCAGGGACTGTTCTAAACACGGGAAACACGTGGCACTTCACATGCATACTACAGACACCCCACAGGCACCATATTTAAAGGAATATTTCACTTTTTTTTTTCACTTTAATCGTCATTAAAATCAGTGCTCCCGCCAAAACGGCCGTTTTTAAAACTTGTTTTTGCATTGACCCATGTCCCCTGGGGCAGGAGCCAGGTCCCCAAACCCTTTTTAGGACAATATCTTGCATATTAGCTGTTAAAATTAGCACTTTCCATTTCGAACGTTCGAGTCCCATAGACTTCAATGGGGTTCTAACGTTCGTAACGAACGTGGGGTCCGTTCGAAAGTTCTGCTGCGAACCGAACCGGGGGGTGTTCGGCTCATCCCTACAAAGGACCCAGGAAGCCCGTGATGCACAATGGAACGCGCACTACTGGGTTACTGTGACTACATGTTTTGTGCGCCTGCACTTTATCAAAGTCACGGAGGAAATGGCAACAGCAGTATTTAAGCCCAGTGTGAAGGGAGGAGAGGGGGAAACTTTGAGTTGACAGCCAAGAAAACTTAAGGATTTAGAGAAGAGTGGATCAAAATCCTTCCTGGGATGTGTGCAAACCTGGTAACCAACTACAAGAAACATTTTACTTCTGTGCTTGCCAACAATTGTTTTTTCTAGATTTGTGTTTGATATTCTGTCTCTATCATTTAAAATACACCTATGATAAAAATGATAGACCCTCAATTTCTTTGTAAGTGGGCAAGCAGGGGATCAAATAATTATTTTCCCCATTGTATGTGATTCTGCACAGAACAGCTGCTCTGAAGCAATAAATCTGCTATGGGATGGTCAGGAAGTGGTTTAAGTAATCTTGTGTCAGGAAGGAAAATTGTAAAGGAGTAGTGCAAGCAGTAGTGTATTTAGGTTTTGTGCTGCCCTAGGCCTGACTAAACTCATGCACCCCCTAATTTAAATATGACCCACCTGTTCCACCCCTTACCGTTTAAGACCCGCCCTGAAATTTTCGAGTGGGAACACTAGTTCTGAGGGCCTGGGGGGGAGGCAATGTATTTCCTTAATTTGCATATATTTCATCTCACTTCCTGTTTGGTTATGGGGCAGGAAGTAAAGCAAAATCTCTGCAATGGCACAGGGATGGTAAAAAATAAACTGACAGGGGCTATAACCCTCACCTATCCAAAATGAAAAAAAAAGTGTTGCTTATAGTTCTAGTTTAAGCACAAATTTCTCATAATTTTATGGAGAGGACTAAGAAGATATAACCATGCCAATGGTGCAGCAGAAAACATATAGCACAGTGAGGAAGGTTTGTGGGCCAGGATGAGAGGACGGTCAAAATTAGAAGCACCCCCCACAGTTGTGGAATGCCAGCCTCATTGAGCAGTGAGGCCGCTTTACAGGGGACCTAGACTAATTTGTCTCTCGGCCCAGTCCGCCCCATAAGACTGGTGCTACACTAACAGTGTCAGGGACAGTGCAGGGACTCTTTCCGTGCTGCCCCCCTGCAAAGTGCTTGTCGGCCTAGGCCAGGAATCAGCGTTGAGTTCAGATATGTAACAGGAATTGCAAGATCTTTACTTTTACATTTCCTATGCTCTCCAAGCACACTGATCTGGTACTTTAAAGTGATTGTAAAGGCTAGATTTTTTTTTTTCCTATATGTCAGAAACCATGAATCAGACTGAGACAGACGTACAGTTAAATTCCACTTGTTTAATAATAATAAAAAAAGGTAAACAGAGTAAATGTAGTCAAATCATAGTCAGAATTTAAGAACCAGAATGGTTAGTCAGACAAGCCAAAACATCAGGGAGCCAGAGATGAGCGTAGTAGAACAGCAAGCAGAATCTGGAGCCAGAAGGAATGTCAGCCAAGCAAGTCTTTAACAGGAACGCAAGAGAGCATCTCTAGAGATGTGACCAAGCCCAGCCTTGACAGTATCCCCTCCTCAATGACCCCTCCCCCTCGGAGGACCACCAGGCTGATCACACGGCTCTTTAACCAAGTGATCAGATGTGTCCAATCACAGCCAGTCACATGTAAAACACGGAACTGCTGGTGGTCAGCTCTGCTGCTGGTGGTCAGCAATATTAATTCACTTTTCTAACACACCTGGGTGGACTGTGAGCGTCAAGCATGGTGCTCGCAGTTCACCTATTTTGAAGCCTATTAGAGCCTATGGCTCTAATCAGGTGCTGCATAAACACCCCCCGCTGCTGTAATTCAGGCGTCCGGCACTTCAAAAGGGACCAGACACCTAAATATGGGGGTGGCAGCGGTGGCCATGGATAGATTCCTGCTATGCTATGCACAAATCTATCCATTGGTCATAGAGGGGGTGGCTGGAGAGAGGGGGCGGTACCTGTGCACCCTTTTGGATGCACCACCACTGATAAACACATGCACATTCACATACATACATACACATACATCTGCTGCCAGAGTACGGAATTCAATGGCGTAATCGACAGCAGTTCTCATACTCTGTTTGGACATGAGGCACTTGGCAGCAGAAATGGAGCATGCGGGAACGTCAAATACTCTTTTAAAGGAAGCCACAAACTCGAGTGAGCCATGCGACTCAGGAGTGTGTGTAATGCCATGTCAAATGGATCCATGCAGTGATCCTGCTCATCCAATCTGGAAAAAATATTACCAAAAATTGGATTGACTGCATCTTCTGAATTCATGGCCTTCGCCTACTGTCAGAAAGAAACCATGAATCAGACTGAGACAGAAGTAGATAAATCACACTTGTTTAATAATAATAAAAAAAGGTAAACAGAGTAAACGTAGTCAAAACACAGCCAGAGTACAGGAACCAGAACGGATAGTCAGACAAGCCAAAATGTCAGGGAGTCAGAGAACAGCGTAGTAGAACAGCAAGCAGGATCTGGAGCCAGAAGGAATGTCAGCCAAGCAAGTCTTTAACAGGAACACAGGAGAGCGTCTCTAGAGATGTGACCAAGGTGAAGGCAGAGATCATCTGGACTGGATGGCTTAAGTAAGCAGGAATAACAAGTTGGATATCATCTACAGATGAGTCACTGTGGAGAGCTAAGAGCTGGCAATTAGCCGACAGCTGAGCGGCCAGCTCAGAGAAGGAAGGGCTTATTACCTGCTCTGTTGCATTGGATTTGCACAGAACAGCCTGGATCCTCCTCATTCACGGGTCACTCTTTGGCTCTCCTGGCCCCTCCCTCCTGTTGAATGTCCCCACAGCAAGAAGCTTGCTATGGGGGCACCCGAGCTGAGTCACAGCTCCTTGTGTCCTTTCAGACACAGAGCCCTGGTCTGGCCCCACTCCCTCTCTCCCCTCATTGGCTAGCTGACTTTGATTGACAGCAGCGGGAACCAATGGTGCTGCTGTGTCTCAGACAAGCAAGAAGGAGAATCTGGACAGCTGAGACATTCCTGGACAGAGAGGGACCTCAGGTAAGTGTTTAGGGGGCTGCTGCAAACAGAAGTCTTTTTATCCTAATGCATTAAGATAAAAAAAAACCTCTGCCTTTACAACCCCTTTAAGGAATGGGATACATGCCAACCTTCCACGGTGCAGTTCTTAATACCAGATCAGACAATCCGTAAGGATAGTTCTGTCATGTGGAGAATATGCTATGGCATAAGAAAATATTGCTATTTGTAGTGTTTCAGGTGTAAGGAACTGAGTACATGAATGCACTTTAATGTGTTTTTTTTTTGTTGTTTTTTTTTAGTCTGCAATATCCAAACTTGTCAGTGTAAGATTTGGGGACCCCCCAGAGAAGGAAGGCTCACCATCCACCATCCACATTAGTAAAAAAATTGTTACGTATGACACAATGCAAGTGTTTCCACTCACAGAACCGTAAAAAAAAATTTTGCATGCAACCCATGCCACATAATATTAAAGTGGTTGTATAGTAATTTTTTTAACTTTTACCTACAGGTAAGCCTATAGTAAGGCTTACCTGTAGGTAATAAGAATATTTCCTAAACCTGTACGGTTTAGGAGATATTCCCCTTGCAATGAGCCGCTGACTTTAGTGGCGCATGTGCTCTGGGGATTCTCAGCTGAAAGTCCGGCAGACGGCGGACCTTGCCAGAAAGAAGTCTCCCGCACAAATGTGCGGGAGTGACGACATTGTAGCTCCAGCCACTCGCAGCGCCATAGCCGCAAAATCCAGAACACACCCCAAGGCAAAATGTCAGCTCCCTCAGCATGGATCGGGTGAGATACTGACGTCTCGTTCTAAGGTAAGTATTTCATAATGAGCTAGTAAGTGGTGCATACTAGCTCATTATGCCTTTTGCTTTACAGGTCTAGAAAAAAAAAATTCAGTGGGTTTACTGCCTCTTTAAGAGCTTTGGGGGCACTCTGCACATCCTCAGTTTGATGTGTTTGCTAGAGAGTTTTTGTTTTGGGAGTGTGCATGTAATCGGTACAGGGGCAATCAGCACTGTCCAGACAGAGGGTCAGGAGTCATGTAGACTCATAGGACAGTCAGAGGAGAATCAAAACTCCTCCTACAAGCTTTAACTAGTGCTCGGCCGGACACTGACAGAAGTCACATGACTGCTATATACTGCTGATGAGAAAAGGTATTTAGCAGTTTATGTTTACAAAAATAATTGCAATTCCATGTTCTGTGTGCTACGGAAGACAAAATAAAAGACAAAAAAATGAATGCAGTTCTGCAATCATTAATCAGTTAAGGACACTGAGTGTGTTTGTCTTTAACCAATTCCCGACCTTCTCCTGTACATATATGGTGGCAGAATATATATAAGGCAGCTCCTTTAAGAGCCATAGCAGGCAAGTGTACCCACTACAAGGCGGGGGGCCTGATGAGCATGGCCGGTGGGTGCTGCCGGCCACCCGCAGTCATGGGAAAGAGAGCCAGAATGAGGATTTGTGTGTGTAAACACACAAATCCCTGTTCTGACAGGGGAGGAGAAACAAATCGTCTGTAGGGACAACGATCTGGCCCCTCCCCTATTCAGTCCTATCTCCTTACAGTTAGAAACACCTCCTTAGGGAAACACTTAACTCCTTGATCATCCCTGGTGTTAACCCCTTCCTTGCCAGTGACATTTATACAGTAATAAATGGCTATTTTTAGCTTTGATCGCTGTATAAATGTCAATGGTCCCAAAAAAGTGTCAGATCTGTCGCAGTCCCGATAAAAATCACTGATCGCTGACATAACTAGTAAAAAAAATAATAATAATAAAAATTGCATAAATATATCCCCTATGTTGTAGACACTCTAACTTTTGCGCAAACCAATCAATATACACGTATTGCATTTTTTTTAAAAATAAAAATATATATTTTTTTACATTTGAGATATTTATTATAGCAAAAAGTAAAAAAAGATTGCATTTTTTCCAAACTGGTCACTCTTCTTTTGTTTATAGCTCAAAAAATAAAAACCTCAGAGGTGATCAAATACCAACAAAAGAAATCTCTATTTGTGGGGAAAAAGGGACGTAAATTTTGTTTGGGTACAACGTCACACGACTATGCAATTGTCAGTTAAAGTGACGCAGTGCTGTATCGCAAAAAATGGCCTGTTCAGGAAGGGGGTAAATTCTTCCGGGGATGAAGTGGTTAATAAACAATATATAATGACAATAGCAGATATAATAATGGCCTATAGCAATAAAATGCGAGCACTGAAGTGCTTAATGCATCATTAAATTTATATTAAATGTATTTTTTAAAATGCAAGCATTAGAATTATATACCTTGGAACTAGCATCTTACAGTCTATTGCATATCAGAGTGGGGGAGGGAGAAATAGCACAATAAGTGTGTGGCAGAGCAAGGAACATACTAATAGAAAAAGAGAGCAAAGTGACAGAGAACTGAGCTCAGTGTGCTGCTTCTCTTTTCACTGTCCAGTCACAGGATGGGGGTGAGAAGAGGACCTTCACGTGAAAGTGAAAATGCAGCATAGCATTCAGGTCACCTCCCCAGCTAGCTGGGACTGTACTGGGGGATAGACCAGTGTAAATCTCAGGACTGAATGTAGTTGTTTGCCTGGAATTCAGCTTTAAGGTATATGGATATATGAATAGAGTTGAGAAGGGCTAACTCTCCTGTCAGTTTTTTTTTCCTGCTTTGTCTCATTGGAAAGATTTCTCTTCACATCCTGCACTCAGATTAAAACAGGAAGTGGGAGGAAATCTCTTTAAATTGAAAGAAAATCTCTTCTTTGAGGGTTGTCATTAGAAAAAGTATCACCATTGGAAAGTTTAACCACTTCAGCCCCGGACCATTTTGCTGGTCAAAGACCAAACCACTTTTTGCGATTCGGCACTGTGTCACTTTAACTGACAATTGCGCAGTCGTACGACGTGGCTCCCAAACAAAATGTATGTCCTTTTTTTCCCCACAAATAGAGCTTTCTTTTGGTGGTATTTGATCACCCCTGCGGTTTTTATTTTTTGCGCTATAAACAAAAATAGAGCGAAAATTTTGAAAAAAACACATTATTTTTTACTTTTTGTTATAATAAATATCCCCCAAAAATATATAAAAAAAACATTTTTTTCCCTCAGTTTAGGCCGATACGTATTCTTCTACAGATTTTTGGTAAAAAAAATCGCAATAATTATTGATTGGTTTGCGCAAAAGTTATAGCGTTTACAAAATAGGGGATAGTTTTATGGCATTTTTATTAATATTTTTCTTTTACTAGTAATGGCGGTGATCAGCGATTTTTATTGTGACTGCGACATTATGGCGGACACATCGGACATTTTTGACACATTTTTGGGACCATTGTCATTTATACAGCAATCACTGCTATATAAATGCAGTGATGCCTGTGTAAATGACACTGGCAGTGAAGGGGTTAACCAGTGGGTGGCAGTGTAGGGGTTAAGTGTTTGTAGGGGTGTGTTACTAACTGTTGGGGGCTAGGCTTTAATTTAGTGAACACTGATCTCTGCTCCAATCACATGGAGCAGAGATCAGCGTCACTAGTTGCTAGGCAGAACGGGGACATGCTGTTTACAATGGCATTTCCTCGTTCAGCCGCCCCGTGAGACGAACGCGGGTATGCCCACG
The DNA here is from genome assembly GCF_037356315.1 of Lithobates pipiens. Lineage (NCBI taxonomy): Eukaryota > Metazoa > Chordata > Amphibia > Anura > Ranidae > Lithobates > Lithobates pipiens. The sequence continues at coordinate 137,583,844 of NW_027507788.1, read as the reverse complement.
GCGATCGAGTCCGCGGGACCTGTGACCGGACTCATGGGGGTCCCGACCAGCACTCGCGATGGCAGGGTGGCATTAAAGATTGGACGTACCTGTACGCCAATATGCCTGCCCGTGTCATTCTGCCAAGGTACATCGGCGTGCACTGGTCGGGAACTGGTTAAGACCCTTTTCACACTGGGGTGCTTTTCAAGCGTTTTAGCTCTAAAAATAGAACCTGAAAAGTGCCTCTCAAGCCACCCCAGTGTGAAAGCGAAGTGCTTTCACACTGGGGCGGTGCACTTGCAGGATGGGAAAAAAAGTCTTGCAAGCAGAATCTTTGGGACGGTCTGGGAGCAGTGTATAAACCACTTTTAAAACACCCTGCCCGTTGAAATGGATGGGCAGCGCTGCCGAAGTGCCTGCAAAGTGCTTAGGCAGCGCAACAACCCTTTCTTTGGCCACTAGTGGGGGTTAAAAAAAAAACACTAGCAGCTGAAAAGTGTCACTATAACAGTGGTACTTTAGCGCTAACGGCCGCACTGCCCCAGTGTTAAATGGATCTGAAGGCTAAGCTCACTTTTGTTCACCTTTTCTTTTTTTCTAAATTCCAGCTCCCATATGACCTAAAGTCTGACTTCCTGGCCAGACTTTAGATCAGGACACAGGAAGCAGCTGACCAGCTGATCTCATTAGCACACACCCTGCATCATTTACCCTCATCTAGTCAACTCCTTCCTGTGTCATGACCTAAAGTCTGTCCAGGAAGTTTAGAAATAAGTAATTGAGCAGTGTGTTTAAACAGCTATGAAAAGTGTGAAATAAGCCGGTGTCAAATTAATGGAAAGCTGTTTTATTTTTTGCTAAATAAGTACATTATTGCTATGTTGGCACATAGGGGAGCTGGACAAAAAAAAAGAAAAAAAAAGAGATGAACTTAGTCTTTAACCTCACATCTTCTTCTGGTGACAAGTCTTAAATGTTGGATTTCCCTGACACTTTCTGTTTCAGTAAAAATAGTAACCAGGACAAATAGAGAAGGGGAATGTACCTAACCAGGTGAGTAAAAAATATTTGACTGGAGTGTTAATGCTTCCCTATTTCATCTCAAAAATGCTTTGACTAAAATTATACTTTAACCACTTTCCTTTCAGCTTTCAGCACTGTTGCACTTTGAATGACAATCATACAACACTTTACCCAAAACATTTTTTTATCATTTTCTTTACACAAATAGAGTTTTCTTTTGGTGTTATTTAATCACTGCTGTTTTTTTTTATTTTTTACAAAAATAAAAATAAAAAATAGAAATGCTTTCTTAGTTTCTGTCAGTAAATTTTGTAAATAAGTAATTTTTCTCCTCCACTGATGTGCGCGGATGAGGCTGCACTGATGGGCACTGATGAGGTGGCACTTATGAGCACTGATGAGGTGACATTTATGGACACTGATTAGGTGGCACTGATGAGGAGGCACTAATATGCCGCACTGATAAGTGGCACTGATATACAGCACTGATGAGCACTGATAGGCGGCACTGATGGGCAGCACTGGTAGGCACTGATAGGTGGCACAGATGAACGGCACTGATATTTGGCACAAATAGGTGGCACTGATGGGCATTGATGGGCAGCACTGATGAGCAGTCACTGATGGACACTGAAAAGCAGCAGTGACTGGCATCACTAATAGGCACTGACTGGTAGCACTGATGGGCAATGATTGGTGGCATTGGGGGGCTTTACTGTAATCAGGGCACTAATGATCAGTGTTCCCTGCGAGGAGATGCCACTAATCGTCTCTCCTCGCCACACACAGTGTAAAGCAATGAGAGCTGACCACCAGCAGTTCCGTGTTTTACATGTGACTGGCTGTGATTGGACACATCTGATCACTTGGTTAAAGAGCCGTGTGATCAGCTCTTTATAGAGATCGGGGCTGCTCCATGTCCTAGCAACAGGGCATGACAGCAATCGCCACGCTGGGCACCCGTTCTAGGGCGACGTCATATGACGTTGTCCCAGAACGAGAGCAGCACTGCTCCTTCGTTATTTGACGGTAGGTGGGCAGCAACTGGTTAAAGCAAAGCTTTGACCATGCTAGGGAGATTTAAGTATTTTCATGTTCTTAAAGTAGATCTGAACACAATCATTAAAATCTCACATAAATGTAACATGTTTAAGCAAGATGGTGCTGCATTTTATTTCTGTCTCATAATATTTGTGCAACATTTGTGCACATTTATATGAAGTCTCCAGTTAATTTCCAAGGAAATAAATAATCTTCACAAAATAATCTCCACATTTTAATCTAAATATTAAAAATTAAACTCTGTTGAGTTAAAAAAATATATCTAACCTCAAAATCACATGTGCTTTGCAAACCATGAGAAACCACATTACCTAAAACTGTAAATAGGCAATGCATTAAAACATTTACAGTTTCTCAGTTAAAAGTCAAACTTTGAAGTAGAACTAAAGGCAAAACCTTTTTTTCATTTTGGTTAGGTTAATGGAGGATTATCTGTCATAACTTGTCCGTTTTCATCTGTGTCTCCTTGGGGAGATTTTCCATCACATCCTGTCTCATAGCCAAAATAGGAAGAAAAAGGATATCCCTCCAAAGGGAGGGAATCACTGTTTGTTGCCCAGGTTACCAGAACTGGTGTCAGTAGTTCTGGGGACAACCCAAAATGTGGGATTTTCTTTCACTTTCAGTAATAAATGTAAAGATGACAAATAGAGAAGGTTAATCACTCTATCTGGGAAAGGACAGCAATACAAATCTGACAGATGTGTTAATCTCTCTCCAATCTTTCCAAACCTAAAAACAAAATTACCTGTAGTTATACTTTAATTAAAGTCTATGTAGAGACATAGGGGGTTATTTACTAAAGGAAAATCCACTTTGCATTTCAAGTGCACTTGGAATTAAAGTCACTGTAGATCTGAGGGGGACATGCAAGGAAAATAAAAAACAGCTTCCCCTCATTTCAGATCTACCCCTTAGATTTAGAGCGACTGCATTTCCAAGTGTACTTTCAGTGCAAAGTGGGTTTGCCTTTCGTAAATAACACCCATAGAGTAGTCACATATTCAGTAAGGTTCAATAAAGACACTGTTCCATCCAGTTCAACCTAAGGGTGTGTCAGGTCACCAGAGTCCAGGTGACAGATGCACCCCGTTGGGGTCTGGAGTGCACCGCAAGGTAGTGGACCCTATGGCTGACTGCTGCGGATGGAGCTTTAGGGTATACAGGAGAGCAAGTACTCTGTAGTACCTACACAGATCAGACTGGGAGCTAAAGCATGAGAATTCCCAGGGCACGGAGTCTAAGTGCCAGCGGGTGTTCACCAGAAGCCCCTAGTGGTGGGATTGGATTTTGCTTCAGTCTGGCTCCAGGTCGCGACCCCCAGGGCCTCCCAGCTCACGCTCACGGTAGATTAAAGGGAGGCAGAGTGGAAGCAGAAAACAGCAACAACAAAGGATAGTCAGGAGAAAGCCAAAGGTCGGGGCAACAAGCAGGTAAGAATAGTCAGGAGATAGCCAAAGATCTAGGTAACAAGCAGGTATCGATAGTCAGGATTCAAGAACAAGCCAAGATCGGTAACTGGAATCAGACGTAGATGCCACAGCAAGTCGCACATGAAAGCTAAACACAAAATGTTGATCAGCAGAGCTGGCTTGCAGTGCACAGGTTAATATAGAGTTCCCTGATAGGGGCTGGGGTGGAGCCATGCTTTGGGGAGAGATTACTTAAGCAGCCATGTGAGAGCGGCTGGCCTCTTAATCTGAACACATGGAGAGGTAAGCTGGCAGACAAACATTACTGCATAACCATGACAGTACCCCCCCCCCCCCCCCCTTACACGGCCTCCCCCTCCCCCGCCTGGGCCCAGGCTTAGAGGGAAACTTCAGATGAAACCTCCTCAACAGACGGGGTGCAAAGACCTCAGATGCAGTGATCCAAGACCTCTCCCCGGGACCAAACCCTTTCCAATGTACAAGATACTGAAGAATGCCTCTACAGAGCAAGGAATCCAGAACTTGACTAACCTTGTACATTCAATTATCCTTAGAGACCAGAACCAAAGTAGGGAGAGGACAAGAGGACTTATTGAGGACTAAAGGCTTTTTAGGAATGGGTAAGGGCATGAGAAAACCATCAGGAGTCTGAGCAGGGTCCCCCAGACCCTTAAAGGTGAGCAGCACAGGACCATCAGACTGGGCAGAGGTCAGTGGATCCCTGAGGCCAGGTTAGTTAGAAGGTGACATGTCACAAGAGTCAAGCTGGATAGCTGAAACACAAGCAGAATGCAGAGGGCCCTGAAAAAAAGGTTGAAAACCCCACCTGGCTGAATGAGGCAGTCTATCCAAAGGATGGATTGAGCCACTTAGACAGGTTTGAATGGATGTAGTAGTAGTAGAGTGAGGCCAGATTACAGAAGGTCCTTTATAAGAGAAAGCAAGAAGCTCACTGGGCATGGGTTGGACTGGCAAAACTGGTGCAGGGGCCAACTGTTTAGCATCGTCGGGTGTAGTGACTAACTCAATCGCATCACAGGGCATAGTGACTGTGGAACTTGTGGACAAGTTAGCCTGGCTGTGCATTCAACGGAGTTTAGGGACAGACAAAGGTAAATGGTTATGCAAACTGAAGTCAATGATCAGATCAGGTTCACAGGTGGGCTCCTCATCCAGAGTGCCACATGACCTAGAGAGAATCAGCCTGACTATTGCAGGACACATTCCAGAAATTGCTATATGCAGCGGGATGAGCAGAAGATACTGGGATGGTGACAGCAGGACGTTTATCTTTTGGGGCAACCTTGAGTAGGCAGGATAAGGAACACGAAGAACCCCAAGCCAGGATCTGTCCAGCAGTCCAGTCAATGTGTGGAGAATGGAGCCTTAACCAAGCAAGACCCAAAACGATAAGGGTTGACCCCTTAGGTAAGATAAGGAAGGATATCCACTCCTGATGGAGTGTCCTTACCGACATCTTAACAGGGAGGGTCTGGAAGCCGATAGGGCCCCTTGGAGAACAGTGCCATTAATCCCACCAATGGCTTGGTGAGGGGCAAAAGGGTAAGTCTCACAGAAGATGCAGTTCCCCAGTCCATGAAATTGCCAGCGACTCCGGAATCCATATATGTCGAGACCGAATGAGAGGAAGCGCCGACATGAAGGAACACAGAAAGAAGAAGACGTGAAGGTGATATTTCAGGGTCCAATACTCCACCTTCTGGATGTATTAGCCCTGAATGTTTGTCCGGATAAAGAGAGCATGTGTCACGAAAATTACCTTTGGCCCCACAATAGAGGCACGGGCCCAAAGTTCTGCGCCTAGTGCGTTCTTATGGAGATAGCTTGGTCTGGCCCCACTGCATAGGCTCCACAGCTGGCAGAAGGTGCTCATCGGGTCAAAGAGGGGGGACAGGGAGCTCAGGCTGCCTAAATACCAGGAAGTGTTGGAGTCTTTTTTCCAGGGTCCTCTCCTGAAAGCGAATATCTATCTGGTTACACAAGGTGATGACACCGTCCAGATCAGCAGGGATAGTTCTTCCTGCTAATTCATCCTTCATTCTCTCAGAAAGGCCATGTAAAAAGGTTACAACTAAGGCCTCATTATTCTAGCTCAGCTCAGCAGTCAAAGTACGAAAATGAAGAGCGTACTGTCTCACAGAAGCGGACTCTTCACGGAGACGTAAAAGTGTGCTGGCCGCTGAAGAGACACAACCCAATTCCTCGAAGATATTCTGAAAAAGTTTCAAGAAGTTAGACAGGCTAGAAACCACTGGATCATTCAGTTCCCACAGAGGGGCTAATGCCTTGCTGGACAGGAGAGATATAATATAGGCTACCTTCACCTGATCGGAGAGGACGTTTTGGAGCCAAGATGGAAAAAGTGCTCCGGTCATTGAGCAACCTAATCTTCTGGTGCTGAAGTGGTTAAATTGCCAGTGGCCAGTGTAGAAATCCCCCTTTATTGGCTGTTCATGTAAAATCCCCCATCACATTGGTTGTCAGTGTAAATTCTTTAGAAAAAGCAAAAGAGGGGTGCCCCGGGGATTTTATGGGCTAAGGATGTAGTCGAATACAAGAGTATAGAGCGTATATACTAAATTACAAAAATTCTAATTTGCATACAGTAATATTAAAACAAAAAACAATGGTCATGTTAATACAATATACAGCTAAATACTGAATCAGATGGCTGGTCTCATTGTGGGAGGCCAAACAATCATATAGAGATTCAGAGATCCTAACATGTTTCAGAAACGATTCCTTCTTCAGGGGCTCATTTAATGCAGGCTGTATTGTCTAACAGCAAAAATAGAAATGTATTAGAACTGGAGTTCATTATGTATAAATGTATAACATATATATAGTAAGAATAAAAAAGTATGATGGGCAGCAATCTGACAATACTCCAGTTCTGATACATTTCTATTTTTGCTGTTAGACCAGGAGAAGAGCAGTAGTCAGCAACAACCAGGCAGCAGGGTACCGAATCAGCAGGCAAAAGCAAGTCCAGATGGGCAGGCCAAGGTTGGGTAACAGCAATCTGGTACCAAGTCAGCAGGCAGATCAAGTCCAATAAACAGGCTGAAGTCAGGATACCAGGTAACAGAGTAAAGGAGCAAGCAGAGGGGAAGTCCAAAGATGATACACGAACAAACAGGAGCAACGGATCAGGACTTGGTGGGTCAGGAAGGAGCTGAAGATCATCCACCACTTGTTTGCAGTGACAGAGCAGTTTAAATAGGCCACTGGGTGCCAAGTGCTAATTGGCGTGTGCACGCGCCACCAATGTGCAAACGTGCACATACCCGTGCGCGATGAACTGGCATTGTGGGTATTATGTTGGTCCTTTGCTTGTGAATATTAGCACGTGTGCAATGTGTAAGTATCCGCAGTATCCACACTGGCCTTTTAGTGGTGGAGGTCTGGTTTACCTTAAACCCACCTTACATGGAGGTCATTGTATATTCCCCCTTACACCGGTGGTTGGTGTAAATGCTCTTATTACATTGGTGTCAGTGTAGAAATCCCTCTTTTCCCTGTGTTGGAAAATCCCCCATTACATGGTGGTCAGTGCAAATCCCCCCTCACATTGATGGTCAGTGTAAATCCCCCCTAACATTGGTGGTCATTGTAAATTCCCCATTACTTTGTTAGAATAGCCCACTATATACTTGCCAAAGATTTCCAGCTTTGCTCTACATGACTAAGAATCAGCCACAGTGTATTGCCTCCTAACTAATCCCCCCCCACCACTGCCACTGATCTCATTAACCCCCCCAGCATTGCTACTGATCACACCCCCCACCAACACTGCCACTGATCCCAGGAGTTCTACGATTCCTAGGAGTTTTCTGTCTATTCTGTCTATTGATAGGTCCCCTCACCTCCCCAGTGCATGGTGTGCAGGAGGCAGCGAGGAGATGATGTGCTGTAACATTTAGCAACCAATGAGTGAGCAGTAATACTGTGCACTAACCTCTTGCAGCCAATCATTGAACGGTAAGGATATGCAACCTCTAGGAACCAATCGGTAATAATGTGCAGTAACCTCTATCCAAACAATTCGTGAGTGGTATAGATGTCCAGTAAGCAATTTATCAGTGAGTAGTATTGATGTACAGTAATCTCTAGCAACCAATCAACAAGCAAAAGTCATGTGCTGTAACCTCTAGAAAGTAAACAGTGAGCCAGGTGTCCAATCATAGCAGAGGACGGGAAGAGAGGATGGGAGAAGACATTGAGGAACTGTACTACCGAGACAGGTAAGTGCAGACGGTGGGCTGGTGGCAGCATTTGATATGGCACAGTGGTTTTGTTTGATGGGGCACAGTGGGAGCAATTGATGGGCACAGAGTGGTGGCAATTGATGGGCACAGTGGTGGCATTTTATGGGGCACAGTGGCTGCATTTTATGGGGCACAGTGGCTGCATTTGATGGCACAGTGGCTGCGTTTGATGGCACAGTGGTGGCATTTTATGGGACACAGTGGCTGCGTTTGATGGGCACAGTGGCAGCAATTGATTGGCACAGTGGCTACATTTAATGGCACAGCGACTGCGTTTGATGGCACAGTAGCGCCAATTGATGGGCACAGTGGCTGCGATTGATGGTACAGTAAGGCTGCAATTGATGGGGTTTTTTTCTGAATTTTTCAGTTTGTTTGCACCCCCTCCCCAAAAATTTTGAGCACCAGCCGCCACTGCCCTTGATTATACATGGACTCTAACTTTGCATGTTAGCCGGAGCAGCGCATAGCCTGAGTTAGGATTAGGAATGTAGAAAGAAAGACTGTTCTCGCATGTTGGACTTTTTAATATTTTGCACTTTTTCAAGTAAAGCCTTTGAAGCCTTAATTGAAGATATAATAATGGCCTATAGCAAGAAAATGTGAGAGGTGAAGTTCTTAAAGAGGAAGTAAAGGCACTTTTTATTTTTTTTAAATGCAACCTGCAAGGCAAAGGTATAATGAGCTAGTATGCATAGCATACTATACCATTTTGCATAGCATACTAGCTCATTATGAATAACTTACCTGAGAACGAAGCCCCCGAAGCGGTCCTCCTCCTTTATCTTCACCGCTGCCATGTATCCCGGAGTGACTTCCGGGTCTCGCTGCTCCAGTGCTGTGATTGGCAGAAGCCGTGATGATGTCACTCCCGCACATGCGCACGGGAGCCGACGCGAGAGGCATATCGCCGTGATCTCCGGCATGCTCAGCGCCGTAGACAGCGGTGCCTGTCTTTTTGTAAATATTTCCTAAACCGCATAGGTTTAGGAGATATTTCTTGGACCTACAGGTAAGCCTTAATCTAGGCTTAGCTGTAGGTCAAAGTGGTTTGTAAGGCTTTACAACCACTTTAATACATCATTAAATGTATATTAAATGTATTTTTTTAAATGCAAGCAATAGAAGTATATACCTTGGTACTAGCATCTTACAGTCTACTGCATATCAGATTTTAGAGTGGGAGAGGGAGAAATAGCACAAGGAACCAATAGGTTTGTGGCAGAGCAAGGGACATACTAATAGAAAAAGAGAGCAGTGAGGCCGCGTACACACGGGCGGACTGTTCGCCCAACTTTGTCCGCTGAACAGTGTTTCAGCGGACAGTCCGCTCGTGTGTGGGCTTCAGCGGACAGTTTCAGCGGACAGTCTGACGAACAAAGTTTTTCGGAATTTCCGTAAGACTGTCCGCTGAAACTTGGTTTGAGCGGACAGTCCGCTCGTGTGTAGGCTTGTTCGTCAAACTAAGTTCCGCGCATGCTCAGAAAGGATTTACACGCCGAAGGTTGCATTGCAGTGTATAGGACGTCGTTTTTCGAGTCCCGTCGTACGTGCCGTTCACGTCATCGCGCAAGTTTTCAGCGGACTGTTCGTTCGTCGTGTGTGGTCAAGTCCGTTCATGCTAATTTTGAAAGGACTGTTTGTCAAACTGTTTGACGAACCTAGTTGGGCGGACAGTCCGCCCGTGTGTACGCGGCCTCACAGAGAACTGAGCTCATCAGTGTTCTGCTTCTCTTTTCACTGTCCAGTCACAGGATGGGGGTGAGAAGAGGACCTGCAAGTGAAAGTGAAATTGCAGCATGAAACAGTCAGGTCACCTCCCCAGCTAGCTGGGACTGTACTGGGGAATAGACCAGTGTAAATCTCAGGACTGAATGTAGTCGTTTGCCTGGAATTCAGCTTTAAAGTATATGGATATATGGATAGAGTTGGGAAGAGCTACATCTCCTGTCAGTTTTTTTTTTTTCCTGCTTTGTCTCATTGGAATGATTTCTCTTCACATCCTGCTCTCAGGTTAAAACAGGAAGTGGGAGGTAAACTCTTTAAACTGAACCAAAATCTCTTCTTTGAGGGTTGTCATTAGAAAAATTATCACCATTGGAAGGTTTAAAACCCCTTTCACACTGGGGCGCTTTTCATGCGTTTTAGCTCTAAAATAGCACCTGAAAAGTGCCTCTCAAGCCACCCCAGTGTGAAAGCCCAAGCCCAAGGAAAAAAAGTCTTGTAAGTAGAATCTCTGGGGGGGCGCAGGAGCGGTGTATACACCGCTCCCAAAACGCCCTGACCATTGAAATGAATGGGCAACACTGCCAAAGTGCCTGCAAAGCGCTTAGGCAGCGCCACAACACGGACGCTATTAACCCTTTCTTCAGCTGCTAGTGTGGGTTAAAAGCTCCCCACTGGCAGCCGAAACGTGCCGCTATAACAGTGGTAAAGCACCGCTAGGTCTAGCGGCGCTTTACTGCTAAGGCCCCACCGCCCTAATGTGAAAGGAATCTTAAGGTTAAGTTCACCTTTTTTCACCTTTTTTTTCTAAATTCCAACTCCCCTATGTATCCTATGACCTAAAGTCTGACTTCCTGGTCAGACTTTAGGCCATGACACAGGAAGCAGTTGACCAGCTGATCTCATAAGCACACACCCTGCATCATTTACCCTCAGCTGGTCAACTCCTTCCTGTGTCATGACCTAAAGTCTGTCCAGGAAGTAAGGCAGAAGTAATCGAGCTGTGTGTTTAAACAGTTATGAAGAGTGAGGTAAGCCAGCGTAAAATTAATGGAAAAAGTTGTCTTATTTTTGCTAGATAAATACATTATTGCTATATTGGCATATAGGGAGCTTGAATTTAGAAGAAGAAAAACTTAGTCTTTAACCTCACATCTTCTTCTGGTGACAAGTCTTAAATGTTGGATTCCCCATCACTTTGTTTCAGTAAAAATTGTAACCAGGACAAACAGATAAGGGGAATGTACCTAACCATGGGAGCAAAAAATACTTGACTGGAGTTCTAATGCTTCCCTATTTCATCTCAAAAATGCTTTGGCTAAAATTATATTTTAACCACTTTCCTTTCAGCTTTCAGCATTGTCCCCCTTTGAATGACAATTGCGCGGTCATGCAACACTGTACCCAAATACATTTTTTTATAATTTTCTTTACACGAATAGAGCTTTGTTTTGGTGGTATTTAATCACTGCTGTTTTTTTTTTTTTTTTTTTTTACAGAAAAAAAGGAAATAGAGCAAAAACATTTTCTTAGTTTCTGTCAGTAAATTTTTTAAATAAGCAATTTTTTGACGTCATTGGTGTGTGCGGATGAGGCTGCACCGATGGTGACTGATGAGGTGGCACTTATGAGCACTGATGAGGTGACACTTATGGACTGAGTAGGTGGCACTGATGAAGAGGCACTAATATGCCGCACTAATGGGCACTAATAGGTGGCACTAATATATGGCACTGATGAGCCTTGATAGGCGGCACTGATGGGCAGCACTGGTGGCACTGATAGGTGGCAAGGATAGGCGGCACTGATATTTGGCATGGATAGGCAGCACTGATGGGCACTGATGGGTGGCATTGATGGGCACTGGTTGGCATTGATGGGCAGCACTGATGAGTAGGCACTGATGGACACTGAAAGGCAGAAGTGACTGGCATCACTAATGGGCACTGATTGGTGGCACTGATGGGCACTGATTGATGGCACTGATGAGCCTTGATAGGCGGCACTGATGAGCAGCACTGGTGGCACTGATAGGTGGCAAGGATAGGCGGCACTGATATTTGGCATGGATAGGCGACACTGATGGGCACTGATGGGTGGCATTGATGGGCACTGGTGGGCATTGATGGGCAGCACTGATGAGTAGGCACTGATGGACACTGAAAGGCAGAAGTGACTGGCATCACTAATGGGCACTGATTGGTGGCACTGATGGGCACTGATTGATGGCACTGATGGGCATTGATTGGTGGCACTGGGGGCTTTACTGTAATTTGGGCACTGATAATCTGTGTTCCCTGTGAGGAGATGCTACTTGGCTCTCCTCACCACACACTCTGTCATTGTGTGGCGATGAGAGCTGATCACTAGCACTTCTGTGTTTACATGTGACTGGCTGTGATTGGACACAGCTGATCACATGGTTAAAAAGCTGTGTGATCAGCTCTTTACCAAGATCGGGGATCACGCCGTGTCCTAGCAACAGGGCACATCAGCGATCACCTTGCTGAGCACCAGTTCTGGGGCGACGTCATTTGACAGTGGGTGGGTGGTAAGCGGTTAAAGCAAAACTTTGACCATGCTAGGGAGATTTAAGTATTTACATATTCTTAAAGTACTGTAGATCTGAACACAATCATTAAAATCTCATATAAATGTAACATGTTTAAGCAAGATGGTGCTGTGTTTTTTTTTCTGTTTCATAATATTTGTGCATGTTTATGAAGTCTCCAGTGTATTTCCAGTGAAAAAATATTTTGTTGCACACAAACTCAAAATGATCTCCAGAAAATAATCTTCACAAAATAATCTCCACATTTTAATCAAAATATTAATAATGAAACTCTGTTGAGTTAAAAAAAATATATCTAACCTCAAAATCACATGTGCTTTGCAACCCATGAGAAACCACATTACCTAAAACTGTAAAAAGGCAATGCATTAAAACATTTATAGTTTCTCAGTTTAAAATCAAACCTTGAAGTAGAACTAAAGGAAAAACCTTTTTTTTTTCATTTTGGTTAGGTTAATGGAGGATTATCTGTCATAACTTGTCCGTTTTCATCTGTGTCTCCTTGGGGAGATTTCCCATCACATCCTGTCTCATAGCCAAAATAGGAAGAGAAAGGATATCCCTCCAAAGTGAGGGAATCATTGTTTGTTGCCCAGCTTACCAGAACTGGTGTCAGTAGTTCTGGGGACAACCTAAAATGTGGGATTTTCTTTCACTTTCAGTAATAAATGTAAAGATGACAAATAGAGAAGGTTAATCACTCTAACTGGGAAAGGATAGCAATACAAATCTGACAGGTGTGTTAATCTCCAGTCTATCCAAAACTAAAACAAAATCACCTTTAATTATACTTTAATTAACCACTTGCTTACAGGGCACTTAAACACCTTCCTGCCCAGACCAATTTTCAGCTTTCGGTGCTCTCACACTTTGAATGACAATTACTCAGTCATGCAACACTGTACCCAAATGAATTTTTTGTCCTTTTTTTCCCACAAATAGAGCTTTCTTTTGGTGGTATTTGATCACCTCTGGGGTTTTTATTTTTTGCGCTATAAATGAAAAAAGACCGAAAATTTTGAAAAAAAACGCATATTTCTTTGTTTCTGTGACAGAATTATGCAAATTATTAATTTTTCTTCATAAATTTTGGTCACAATTTATACTGCTACATGTCTTTGGTAAAAATAACCCAAATTAGTGGATATTATTTGGTCTTTGTGAAAGTTAGAGAGTCTACAAGCTGTGGTGCGAATCGCACAAAATTGATCACATCTGATGTACTGGTGACCTATCTCGCTTCTTGTGACCCGAACAAGTCAGGAAAGTACAAATACCCCCCAAATGACCCCTTTTTGGAAAGTAGACATTCCAAGGTATTTAGTAAGAGGTATAGTGAGCTTTTTGATGTTGTCATTTTTTTCCCACAATTCTTTGCAAAATTAAGATTTTTCATTTTTTTTTTTTTTTCTCCACAAAATTGTCATTGTAATAGGTTATTTCTCTCACATGGCATGTGTATACCACAAATGACACCCCCCAAAAAATTCTGCTACTCCTCCTGAGTATTACAATACCATATGTGTGGGACTTTTTCACAGCCTGGCCACATAGAGAGGCCCAACATGCAGGTAGCGCCATCATGTGTTCTAGGAACATAAGTTACACATCTAACTTGTTGACTATTTATTACACTTTTGAAGCACCAGGACAATGACACGTGACACTGATGACAGATGGCACTGATACGTGGCAATGATGACAGGTGGCACTGATGACAGATGGCACTAATATGTGGCACTGATGACAGATGGCACTAATATGTGGCACTGATGACGCGTGGCACTTATACGTGGCACTGATGACACGTGGCACTAATACGTGGCACTGATGACACGTGGCACTGAAACGTGGCACCGATGACAGATGGCACTAATACGTGGCACTAATATGTGCCACCGATGACAGATGGCACTAATACATGCCACCGATGACGCGTGACACTGATGACAGATGGCACTGATAAGTGGCATTGATGACACGTGACACTGACAACAGATGGCACGTGACACTGACAGGTGGCACTGATGACAAATGGCACTGATACGTGGCACTGATGACAGATGGCACTATGTGGCACTGATGACACGTGGCACTGACGGCAGGTGGCACTGACGGCAGGTGGCACTGACGGCAGGTGGCACTGGGGGCAGGTGGCACTGGGGGCAGGTGGCACTGACGGCAGGTGGCACTGGGGTGGATGGCACTGGGGGCAGGTAGCACTGGGGTGGATGGCACTGGGGGCAGGTAGCACTGGGGTGGATGGCACTGGGGTGGATGGCACTGGGGGCAGGTAGCACTGGGGTGGATGGCACTAGGGGCAGGTAGCACTGGGGTGGATGGCACTGGGGGCAGGTAGCACTGGGGTGGATGGCACTGGGGGCAGGTAGCACTGGGGTGGATGGCACTGGGGCAGATAGCACTGCTGGGGGCGGATGGCACTGCTGGGGGCGGATGGCACTGCTGGGGGCGGATGGCACTTTTTATTTCATTTTTTTTTTTTTTTTTTTTTCCGGAATCAGAACGGCTGCCGCTGCAGCCGTTCATCTCTCCCCTCTCGCACTGTCTGTGCGAGGAAGGAGAGCGGCGCTGCGAGATGATCTCATATGTTTACATATGAGATCATCTCCCATTGGACACGCCGATCACGCTGTAAACGGCCGCTGTGATTGGCCGTTTACAGCGATCTGTGTTTGCCTGTCCCCGGGGGACACGGCGAACACAGAACTTCCGCGATGCGCGCCCGCGGCGGCGCGCATTGCGGAAGTAAACATCAGGCCGTCCAGGGACGACCGCCCAAACGAACGCGCCTGCTCTACGGCCGTAATTCGGCTATAGGGCGGGCGCGAGGAGGTTAAAGCCTATGTAGAGACATAGAGTAGTCACATATTTAGTAAGGTTCAATAAAGACACTGTTCCATCCAGTTCAACCTGAGGATGTGTGTGTTCACTACCATTTTCTATATCCCTGTATGTTGAGCATTGCATTGGTTAGTGGGTTGAAATTAATCTAGTTAGGTACTGCCATGGACCGGAGGGTGAGGGTTAATGTTTTTCTCGGTTCTTTTGGTTGGTTGGTTTTCTTTGGGTCCAACCCACTGAAACTGTGTTATGAGAGAGGGACAGTGGTCAGGAGCAGAAAGCCCAAAGAGGAGAGAGACAAAGCAAGAGAATTTCACCAACTTTTGAAATTACCGTGATGTAGGAGGTCATTGGGACCCTACAGTTTGTTCCTGAAGACACCAGTCACTGGGGAATGCCACTGATGGATCCCCTTGATTATACATCCTTTGCATGTTAGCCGGGTAGCACATGAGTGGTGAGTTGGATTAGGAATGTAGAAAGAAAGACTGTTCTCGCATGTTGGACTTTTTAATATTTTGCACTTTTTCAAGTAAAGCTTTTGAAACCTTGTTCCCAACTGGTCTGAAGTTACTCAATGGGTGTAATGCAAGTAACCGGCGCATTTCTACAGCTCAGGTGACTAAAATACTTTGAGGTATGAAAGACATTATTATTATTTAGGATTTATATAGAGCTTAAAGTTTATGCAGTACTTTACAACATAAGGACAAACAAACAGTACAATTACAATACAATTTAATATAATAAGAATCAGAGAGCCTTGCTCATTAGAGCTTACAGTCTAAGCCCCTGTACACACGGTCGGAGATTTCGACAACCAAATCCGTCGGATTTTGTCCATCGGATCTTGTCCGAAACTGTTGTATACACACGGTCAGACTAAATTGTCGAAAAATCCGATCATTCAGAACGTGATGACGTAATTTAGTTACGATGGGACTACGTTCAGGCTAGTAGCCAATAGCTTTGATGTAGGAATTTGATCTGAGCATGCGTGGCACTTGGTCCGATAAAAATTCTCTACACATGATCGGAGTATGTCCGATCGAACCAGTTGGTCGGGAAATATTTCCAACAAGTTGGAAAATTGGGTCCGACGGATATTCTGACGGAATCAGTCCGATGCATACCACACACAGTCGGATTATCCGACAACGCGGTCCGATAGGACACATTCCGACGGATTCTCTGACCGTGTGTAAAAGGGCTTAGACTTCAGTACAAAGAGTTATTACAGTATGAAGACACAAGTGGTTGCCAAGGGTGGGTGAGGGTTTCACATGCAGCCAGTCGTTAGGCGTTTGCCTGTGGTGGATGGGATAGACTCTTGCAGTGAGGGAAATGTTGTCGGCTCTCCAATGGCAACAGGAGCTGATCTGCACTGCCGGGGCCTTCATCCTGTGCACAGGTACAGAAAAGTGAGCTTTAGGTTAAGTCAGGTGTACATGTAGAGTCTGGGCTGGGTGCACAGAGGGACCCCATGCTATTACTAGGAGTGAAGTGGGGGTAATGCGCTGAATGGATGGAGAGGGCTTTGACAATGTGTGTCCCTCCTAAATGCACAGGTGACCGTGGTGATCCTTAATACATTAAGAGCGTTTACTAGAGTTTGTTCATGTTTTTCATCTACTGGGTTGTAAGCGTGGCTTAAGTAAAGGTACCGCATGTGTATGGCAGTGACTCAGGTTACCTAGCATAGCCTCCTAGCATGACCACAACATCACCCGCCTAACCCTTACAAGTTCACTAAGAAACACAAAAAAATGTTTTTTTAAAATGTATCTATACTCCTTAGTGACACCAGCGGGAATGAAGTTCCACATCCTTACTGCTCTAATAGTAAAGAACCCGTTAACCACTTCAGCCCTGGAGGATTTGGCAGCTCAATGACTTGAGGACTTTTTACAATTTGGCACTGCACTGCTTTAACTGGTAATTGCGCAGTCATGCAATGTAGTACCCAAACAAAATTTGTGTCCTTTTTTCCCACAAATAGAGTTTTCTTTTGATGGTATTTGATTGCCTCTGCAATTTTTATTTTTGCAATATAAACGGAAAAAGCCCGAAAGTTTTGAAAAAAAAATTATTTTCTACTTTTTGTAAATTTACGGGTACACTAGTTAGACTCACTGGTAAAAAAGCTCCTGACTGTTAGTGACTGATTCAAATGCTACCAAAAAAATTGTTAGCATTCGCAGGGATCAGGCCTGACGTTGCAGTTATGTGTTTTGTGTTTTGTAATTGACGGTGATCGATTGATACTGCACTTGGGTGGGCTGGGCTGGGCTGAGCTGGGCGGAGGGGCTAAACGCAGGTACTAGCAGGTATCTGAGCTGATCCCGCTAACATTGCATTTTTGAGAACCCTAAACTGCTGGGGACGCTAGTATAGATCTGATCTGATCAGATATTGATCCGTTGAGACACTATACTACTAAGGGAGGCGTATGGTGCGTGCGTGGATGTTAGTGGTACTGCACTAATCTGACACTGCCTGGGGAGATGCAGACCCTATCTGATGCTAAAACCTTACTTTGATCACCCGCCGGGTGATCAGGGGGTTAAACTTTTATTGGGTAAAATACAGCAAAATACAGTAAAATAAACTAGCTAAACTGCATCACCCGTGACACTTATACTGTGATCACAGATGACAGGGGGTCATCAGGGGGTTAAACCTTTATGGGGGGTTGGGGGGGGTCCCTAGACCTATCTGGGCCTAAGACTAATTACCCTAACACTGATTTTAGTGATCAGGGGGTGAATTGTGTGCCTATGTGACCTGGTGTCAGTGTAGTGTTGGTGCAACTCACTGTTAGATGCTCTCTCCTCTCGGTCTGGAACGAAAAGATTGACACGAGGAGAGATGACATCACTTCCCCTGCTGTGTTTATACTTACAGGTGCAGGGGAAGGATCTCATTCGCCAGGAGCGATCACCAGGTCCAGGCCCAGATATCATTGGCCTGGGGATTAATCAGCTCCTGATCGAATCCAATCATCGTGGCTGGCCGCGCGCATCACATATACTAAGGTGATTTTGCGCAGCTGGATCAACCTGCCACAGTAAAACTGCGACGGCTGGTCCAGAACTGATTAAGCAGTTTAAGGCTGGACTGCTTCTTGTCCAACTTAAATGTGTAGCTGTATGTCTTCTTTAGAAACCGTTGAGTATTTTTTCCCCATGATACAGTCACAATTTGAATATTTTGTAAATTGCAATCATATCTCCTCTTAAGCATCTCTTCTCAAAGGGAGAATAGGTTAAATAATTGTAGTTGTTTGTCATAACTGAGGTTACCAAGTCCCCTTATTGGCTCTGTTCTCTTCTGTGGACTCAAGCACATCCTTCCTGAGGTCTGGTGGCCGGAACTGGAGAGAATACTTCATATTGCGGCCAAACCAGAGTTTTGTAAAGTGGTAAAAGTATAGTTTTATCTCTTGAGTGAATACCATTTTTTAATGCATGATGTCAGCTAGCCTTGCTTGCTGCAGCTTGACATTGCATGCTATTGTTGAGTCCGTGCTCTACTAAGACACCCAGATCATTTTCCATCCATGATTCCGCCATAGATTCTCCCCCTTAGTGAGTAATTTCCATGCAAAACCTTTTATTTTGTTTTGAAAAGAATGGTGAGGAGCTAGACCCTCTGTTGGGTTTATGTTGCTGTCTGTGTTCCTGCTGTGTATACGTAATCTTTCTATTTGTCTGGGTGACCATTAGTACTGAAAATTAGGGAAATACTGAGCTGTCACCATAGCAAGGAGATGAGGGCAAATTATGCAATGGGGAAATATGTTCTATTGATAACTTTCTTTTATGTCCAGTAGTGCCTCCAGGTTTAGAAATAGATGGCATAAAATAATCTAACAGAATTGTAATCCTTCCCTACTCTATCCAAAACGAAAAGCGTTTGATCTGTACATAAACGTTAAAGCCCTAAAATTATTTCTCTGCCTCTAGTGTTAAGCCCCATACACACTATCAGATTATCTGCTGAGTTTTTCCTTCAGATTTACCAAAACCATATAATATGAGGACAAACCTTAGGAGTTTCAATATGTATGCAATCAGGCAGGCCCTTGCACTACATGGTTTTGGTAAATCTGAAGGAAAAACTCAGCAGATAATCTGATAGTGTGTATGGGGCTTTAGAAATATCTAATATAGGTGCTGTGATAGATGCTTGTGTATGTACATGGTTCATATGGCAATATCGGGAATCTAATAGACCAACAAGAACTACTTCAAATGAGAAAAAGGAAGGAAAAGGAAAAAATAAAAAGAATGAAATACAAAACATCACAATGACTCATATCAGTCTTTGTGTAATGTTTTTTCTTAACTGAAAGCAGAAGTTCAGTTACCGTATATACTCGAGTATAGGCCGACCCGAATATAAGCCGAGGCCCCCAATTTACCCCCCAAAAAACTGGCAAACTTATTGACTCGTGTATAAGCCGAGGGTAAGACATGCCTGTCCATCCCTGTGTGTGTGTCCGTCCATCCCTGTGTGTCCGTCCATCCCTGTGTGTCCGTCCATCCCTGTGTGTCCGTCCATCCATCCCTGTGTGTGTGTGTGTCCATCCATCCATCCATCCCTGTGTGTGTGTGTCTCCATCCATCCATCCATCCATCCCTGTGTGTGTGTGTCTCCATCCATCCATCCATCCCTGTGTGTGTGGGTATCCATCCATCCATCCATCCCTGTGTGTGTGTGTATCCATCCGTGTGTGTGTGTGTGTGTGTGTGTGTGTGTGTGTGTGTGTGTGTGTGTGTGTGTGTGTGTGTGTGTGTGTGTGTCCAGCCTACCTGTGTCCCGAGCCTTTGTCCCGAGCCTCCGTCCCGTGCCTTGCCTCCTTGCCTCCGTGCCTCGCCGCCGTGCCTTGCCTCCGTCCCGTCCCGTCCCGTCCCGTCCCGTGCCGTGCCTTGCCTTGCCTCCGTCCCGTGCCCTCTTCGTCGGCGCCTCGGCGGCCATTGTAAAATTCAAAAGCTGCGCCGCCGCCTTCGCCTGTGATAGGCGGAACACTGAATTTCCCAGCAGCCTGTGTTCCGCCTATCACGTACATCGTATCATCCTCGTCCGTAGTACGAGGATGATACGATGTCCGTGATAGGCGGAACACAGGCTGCTGGGAAATTCAGTGTTCCGCCTATCACAGGCGAAGGCGGAGCCGGAGGCGCGGCTTTTGAATTATAGAATGGCCGCTGTCTGTCCGCTCGACACGCTGATCGAGCGGGCAGACAGCGATGACTCGAGTATAAGCCGAGGGGGGCACTTTCAGCCTCAAAAAAGAGGCTGAAAATCTCGGCTTATACTCGAGTATATACGGTACTTAGGGTGCACTGACACTGAGGAATTCTATGCAAGATAAAACATAGAAGTCATCTGATTTGTTTAATCAGGCATATTACAATACTACAAAATAAATGCAAAATACATAAGTTGAGGAGAAATCCCTTCTTAGCCCTTGTACACACGGTCGGAGATTCCGATGGAATGTGTCCTATCGGATCGTTTTGTTGGATAATCCGACTGCGTGTGGTATCCATCGGACTCTTTCCGTCGGAGTATACAACGGACCAAGTTTTCCAACTTATCTGTAAAATTTTCCGACAAAATGCTCCGATCATGTGTAGCCTACTCCGACAGTCAAAGTGCCACGCATGCTCAGATCAAATTCCTAGACCAAAGCTATTGGCTACTAGCCTGAACGTAGTCCCGTCGTAACGAAATAACATCATCACGTTATGTACAATCAGATTTTCAGACAACTTTGTCCAACCGTGTGTATGCAACAGTTTTGGACAAAATCCGTCGGACAAAATCCAACCGATTTGGTTGTCAGAATGTCCGACCGTGTGTACAAGGGCTTAGACAGATGCCACTGGGACAGGTATTCCACACTGAACGTAACCTCATTGACCCTCATTTTCTGTCCCAGTGACAATGATCACCTCTCACCAGGACAAATGGTAATGACAAATCCACCTGCAGGGGTACAGATAACAATAAAAACTTGACAGAGGTTCCAACCCATCCACACGCTATCCAGAGCTAAACAAAAAAATGTTTTGACTAGAAATATACTTCTCTAGCCAGTCAGTGCAAGAGAGATGCAGAGAAAATTCATGCTTCTCCGCCTCTTCCACAGCCATGATTGACAGTGTCTCTGTGTCCCTTGCACTGGCTGTGTGCTGTACTCTCAATGGCCACCTGGAGAGTTGTAGTAAACTATGCTGTAGAATCTGACACAGGACTCCATAGGTCCCGGAGGCACAGGGGGCACAGAGAATGGGAATATAGAAGGGTGGTCAAGGGACAATTGAAATGGGAAGGTCCAAGATGGAAATTTAAAAAAAAATCAAATGCATGTGAGTTATGTTATTTTTATCTGATTTAAGATTTTTATTTGATTTTTATTTGACTTTAATACCACTTTAAGCAAGCACATAAACATAAACCAGGGGCGTACCTAGAGCATTTGGCACCTGGGGTGGATCCTATGCCTGGCACCCCCCCCCCCCCACCTTAAAATGTAAAAACACCTCACTTTGCCCCCTGCATCTTTCAATATCTTTTTGTCACTACTTTGTACCCCCCTCTCCACAACTGCACCTCTGCATCCCTTTACATCACACAGCCCCTCACAGCTCTGGACCCCCTGCATGTTACACAGACCCCCTACAGTACAGACCCCCCTCCCTACCGTACAGACCCCCCATCTTCAGTGTAGACCCCACCAAATAAGAGGACTACATATCCCAGCATGCAAGGCTGCAATGCATTACAGAGGAGGGCTACAAGTCCCAGCATGCACTGTACTACAGAGGAGGGCCACAAATCCCAGCATGCAAGGCAGCACTGCACTATAGAGGACTACAAGTCCCAGCATGCAAGGCTGCACTGCATTACCAAGGAGGACCACAAGTCCCAGCATGCAAGGCTACTCTGCACTATAGAGGACAGCGGCTGTCACTCACAGCCGAGCAGAGTGAAGCCGCCTCCCCCTCCTCCTGTATGTCTACACAGTGCTGTGCATGGAGGAGGAGGGGGAGGCGGCTTCACTCTGCTCGGCTATGAATGACAGCCGCTGCCCGAGACTGATCAGAACGGCGCGACGCAACCACAGAGAGAAGGGGATTATTGCGCCGGTCCTGGATCACTGCCAGCAGATGTCACTCCACTCGGGTGCTGCTCGCACCTCCCCCTGCAATGCCGCCCGCAGCTTTCTCTCTGTGGTCAGTCTAAACCGCGGCGCTGTCTCCTCTTCAGTCGAAGGGGGAGGGCGCTGGCCTGGCACCCCCCGCCCCACACTTAGTACGCCACTGGCTAGCAGGTATCTGGGTGGATCTTGCTAACACTGCATTTTTGGGAAACCTAAACTGCTGGGGACGCTAGTATAGATCTGATCAGATTAGATCAGATCAGATCAGATATTGATCAGTCCAGACACTATACTACTAAGGGAGGTATATGGTGTGTGCATGGGTGTTAGCGTTACTGGCACTAATCTGATGCTGCCTGGAGCGACACAGACCCTGACTGATGCTAAAACCTAGCTTATATCACCCACCCGGTGATCAGAGGGTTAAATTATTATTCAGTAATATACGGCGGGGGCCCTGATGCTATGCAAAAACAAACTGATCACTGGTGGCAGGGGGTGAAAGGGTTAACTAGGGGACAATCAGGGGGTTAAAACCTTTATTAGGTAATACATGGGGGTACCTGAGGCTATAAAAACCTGACGGTGAAACTAACTGGCTAGCTAGTGTCACCAAAGAGAATGGGGACCTCCAATAGAAGGATCAAACAAGAATCTTAAGAATTGTATGATGAGAGACAGGGATAGCGCCATGAGGTCCTTGGGGATACCAATTGGTTCCATGGGATCAACGCCTACAGAAAAGGTCTGTAGGAGTTGACCTTATTAATCCCTGGAGGATTAAGAGCAGAAAACTTTTCAATCCAGTAAGTCTCGGCCCTTAAGATAGCATTGTCCCAGTCACCACCCCTAAGATTAGGGGAGACAACTTCAAATACAAAAAATGAAATCACTGAGTTATCAAATCTGTGGATTTCAAACCCGTAACACTAATACGGTGATCACTGGTGATAGGAGGTGAAAGGGTCAACTAGGGGACAATCAAGGGGTTGAAACCTTTATTAGGTAATATATGGGGGTACCTGAGGCTATTAAAACCTGACAGTGAAACTAACTGGCTAACTAGCATCACCAGTGACACAAATACGGTGATCGATTAGTGACACTGGCAACAGGGGGTGAAAGGGTTAACTGGGAGGGGCGATCAAGGGGTTAAACCTTTAATAGGGGGTTCAGGGGTAACATAGGCCTAACGAGGGCTACTAATAACTGCCCTAACACTTATTTCAGTCACAAATTACACCAATGCAGTGATCAGTGAAAAATCTGAAAGCTGCAATTGGTGACACAGTGACAGGGAGTGAAAGGGTTAACTTGGGGGGGGGGGGGATCGGGGGGGGGGCAAGTGGACCTATGTGTACTGGTGTTAGTGTACTGTTGGTACAACTCACAGTTAGATGTCCTCTCTCTCTCTCACTGGAATCGAAAAGACCCCAGGGGGAGAGTTGATATCACTTCCCCCTGTCTGTGTTTACACTTACACAGGCAGGGGAAGGTTTTCACTTGTTAGGAGCAATCACCAGGTCCAGACAATAAATCATTGGTCTGGCGACTGATCACTCCCCTAACGAACCTGACCGCCGTGGGCAGATGGGGGCGCGATCGTGCAGCGGTCGGGAACCGGTTAATTAATTTTCACGTTCTTAACTGAAGAAGCCATACGGTGAAACATGTAGAAAACATGAATATGATCACAGTAAATCATTGTCAATATTAGGATGCCTTACGCACATCCATGGCCATGACTATACTGTATGCACTGCTTTTATTGATGTTGGTCATTTAATAACATTTGTATTTTTTTTTACATTACACATGGAAAATATATACCCCACAGTAGCCTCTACAAACTTCATCTTTGCCTTAACTCCTTCCCTAATTACACATCTTGATCTCCTGACCACCTCTCCACTGAAACTAGTTATCCTCCATGAATTTAAATAGCCAGTAAATTTCCAGAAAAGGGAATCCAAAGAATTTATGCAGGTTATGACTTCACTATCATTATGCAAGGGTATAGATAAATGCTGCAATCCCACCATTTATTTTCAAATGGTATAAATGGCCTTCCTGTGAGGTTGTAACCATCAAAATGGCCATCAGTACCCAATATATGTCCACTAGACCTCTGGAATTCAGAGGCAGGTTGTCTCATGAAAATAATTTGATATCTGAGACATGACAGGCACACAAGGTACATTTCAGTTTAAATATATATTTTTTTCTGATCGTGTGTGTTTGTCCTGGTATCCGCCAGGATATGTACACTTACTTTAGCTCTTATGCAGTGTAGTTAGCCATGTATTACCATGCAAACATGCAAGATATACCGTAATTCAGCCTGCCTCATTTAGCTGTGAAAGTTATTTAGAGGACACTGAATCCCAAAGTGTCCAAAAGTATATTACAGATGACCAAACAGCATGGCTGGAATCTACACTTCAAAAGAGTATCTTACTCATAAAGTGCATACAACTGGATATTAGAGGCCGAATAACAGACAAATGACATGTACACATAGTGGTTGAAGATCAGCTTCAGTGAAAATCAAATGTCTTGAATATGATGACTCTTGTAGCATCTTATTATATTCATGGAACTCCAATGAGCCCAGCCTCTAGCACACTCCAAATGCACTAGTCCCAACTGCCTTTGCACTAGTCATTTAAAGAGACAGTTCAAATCTCATGTGCATAGGATGACTGTTGTCACATCTGATGTCTGTGCATCATCTTTTGAAGCACAGAAACCAGTTAGGCCTCATGCACACGAGACGCAGGTGAAAACTCTGCTAAAAAAAAGCTGAAACGCGTGTTTAGAAACGCGCGTTTTGCCGCGGTTGCATGCCGCGTTTAGCCGCGTTTAGCCACATTTGCGTTTATAAGTGTTTATAAAGATACCATCATGTAGACCCTCCCCAAGCTCTCAAAGCATGTTTTTTTTAACTATTTCTGCTATTTTCATCGGAGTGAGCAGCAGCAGCATAGAGAGCAGTTGGACACTTGCATTTGCCTCTCTTTCTGTGGTATATATTTTGAAATGGATCCCATATTGAATATATGTCAGGAAATGCTCCTGATGTTGCTCTTGATGAGACAGCAACGTCGTCGCAAATTTCGTGAGAGGTCCAGAGTCAGAGCTCGTCGATATTGGACCCATCCGTTGATGGGACAGCGAATGTCCGTTGGATATTTCACAAAACTGTATGTGCAGCTGCGTACCTACCCCGACAAGTTTTTTAATTTTAGCCGGATGTCCATTGTCACATTTGATCTGCTCTTAGAAAAAGTACGACCTGGTATGGCATTCATGGACATCAATACGGGAAACAGTGTGTTACCAGAGGAACGTCTGTTGGTAACGATCAGGTATGTGTATATATTTATCTATAGATGTACAGATGAATTTTTTTCTCTGTCCTTTATTTAAAAAAAAAAATAATGTCTATTTATAGCAAATTATCCAATTTTTTAAATATCTAAAATTTTCTTGTGGCAATTTTTAACATGTTTTCATTATTTCTAATATAAAACAATATTAAAATAGTTAATTATTTATTTTTTAATCTTAATATATGTTTTTATTCATTTTTCTAGTTTCAAATAGTTTTATTTAAAAGCAAATCTATGTTAATTTGATTTTTTATAATTGTTTAAAATTTATTTGGCCAATTTTTTTATATATTATTATCGTGAAATATGTACTGATTAATATATTTTAATTCTTTGCTGCTGTATATGGTAGTATAATATTTTTTAATGCCTTATTAAAATATCCAGAATCCTAAACCTAACCATTCATCCTAACTCTAACACTAACCACTAACCCTAACCCCTAACACTAACCCTACCCCTAACAGCTAACCCTATCCCTTACATTAACCCTAACCCTAAACAACCCTAACCCTAATCCAACCCTTAATCCTAAACAATAACCCTAACCCTAAAGGATAACCACTTACCATAACACCCAACCCTAATGACCAAATTACATTGCCGCAGATGGTCACAGTTGACTTTGAGGCCATGTATCTCTGATGCAGAAAAGTGCATGACATTTTGCAACCCGATTTTGGGGCCCCCTATCTCGGGGTTACTTGGTGATAGGATCCTCAAATTTGGATATGTTATAGTGCTAGATCCACAGTGACTGTATACCGAATTTGGGGTCCCTGGTAATAAGTGGCCCTCAGATATGGGCCCTCAAATTCGAGTCACAAAATGTAATTCTCAGATCATATTTCTGAGTTTTCAAGTCCAAAAAATTGGGTTCTTTTAAAAACGCAAACGCGGCTAAACGCCGGTGCCGTGTTTAGCCACGTTTTGCGTCTGAAACGTGGACATTTTTGCGTCTGAACCTATTTTTTGCTTCTGAAAAAACGAGGTTAAACGCAACTGCATAAAAATGGCAAAAAACGAGACTGTGTGCATGGACACATAGGATAACATTGAATGAGTTCAGGGGCAGTTGAAAAAAGTGTCCAACTGCATCTGAACACGCGTTTAACTGCGTCTTGTGTGCATGAGGCCTTAAGCTGTTTTATCATTTGTGATATACTATTGGACACTTTGGGATTCATGCTTTAGATCCTTATTTCTGGAGATTACTTAAAGTGGATGTAAACCCTCCTCTACTACTTTAGCTCATTTTAATCTATATAGTACAGGCAGCTAATCGCTGCCTGTGAAAGTGCATCCACAGTTTTGGTTTAGATATAAAGTGAGCTGTGACGTGTCCCACGCTTGTGCACTGTGTATATCCTTTAACGGCACACAATGTGTACCATTTCTGTCTCCTCTACTTGCCGGGTCATTAGCTGACAATGAGAACGGCACAGAGCAAAGTCTCATGATGCTGCAGTAGCTGGGGCTTGGTTCAGATGCTATGGCGCATGTGCAAGATTTCCTCAGGGAAACGAACTAAGGGCAGAAATGACGCCCACAAAAGCTTCAGCATACAGGAGGATTAATGGCATGGGCGAAACTGAAAGAGCCTATAATGAAATGGATAAAAACGGTATTTACAAAGCTTTTTCATGACAAATTTAATTATGTATGGCTTAGCAATGTTTAACACCATTTATATATTTTAAAAAAGACAAGATAAGTTACTGGGTTTTCTTTCTCTTTAAAGTGGTTGTAAACCCTTACAACCAACTTTGACCTACAGGTAAGCCTAGATTAAGGCTTACCTGTAGGTCCAAGAAATATCTCCTAAACCTACACGCGGTCAACAGCGATATGCCGCGGGAGTGACGGCGGAGCTACGAGACCCACCGAGAAGATGGATGTGCCGGACTACAGGGGACAGCGGTGACTTCGCTGGCTCCTGTGTCAGGTAAGTGACACATAATGGACTACTATGCGATGCATTGCAGTCCATTATGCTTTACCTTTGCAGGGAATGAAAGAGGAAGTAAGGGTTTACTTCCTCTTTAAGTCTGTATATTATATTATAAAAACTTTTTACATGACTTTGCCAGTATCTATGAGAGCAGGATACAGGGAGGATTTTAATATATTGCATGTGAATTTGCTTACCATGGTTTTTATATTTATATATTTGTATGTGCAATACATTTGTTTTATTATGCAAGAAGAAGTTTCCTGTATTTTTGTGACATATTTAGATATGTACACTGTAATCTGTTGAGTCTGCGAATCAGGGGTTCTGTCTTTTGTTTGTGTTTACATTTTGATTACTGAGAACTCTACGGCCGCGTACACACGGGCGGATTGTCTGCCCAACTAAGTTCGTCAGACAATCCGACAGACAGTCCGTTCAACTTTTGAATGAACGGACTTGACCACACACGATGAACAGACAGTCCGCTGAAAACTTGCGTGATGACGTGTACAGCACGTACGACGGGACTAGAAAAACTGCAATGCAACCTTCGGCCGTGTAAATCCTTTCTGAGCATGCGCCATACTTAGTCCGTCCAACTTGCCTACACACGAGCGGACTGTCCGCTGAAACCAAGTTTGGACGGACAAAACCAAGTTTGGACGGACAAAATTACGGAAATTCCGAAAGACTAAGTCCGTCAGATTGTCCGCTGAAAAAGTCCGCTGAAGCCCACACACGAGCGGATTGTCCGCTGAAACACGGACACGGACTAAGTTGGGCAGACAATCCGCCCGTGTGTACGCGGCCTACTAGTTATCCTTACATAGTTTCATAGTTAGTCAAGTTGAAAAATGACACAAGTTCATCTAGTTCAACCAATTAAAAAATAAAATCGTACAATCCCATATACATAATCCTATACCCACAGTTGATCTAGCAGGGGAAAAAAAAATCCTTACTGGTCAACTTTACCTATAAATGTTAATACCAAGTTATATTATGTACATTTAGGAAATGACCCAGGCCTTTTTTAAAGCAATCTATTGAGCTGGCCAGAGCCACCTCTATTGCACATTTTCATAGCTCTTACGGGGAAGAAACCTTTCTGTATTTGGAGATGAAATCTCTTTTCCTCTAGATGTAAAGATTGCCCCCTTGTCCTCTGTGATGACCTTAAAGTAAATAAGGTAATCACAGAGGACAAGGGGGCAATCCTCTGTAAATAAGGTCATCACAGAAGACAAGGGGGCAATCCTCAACACCAAGTTCACTATATGGACCCCTTATGTATTTGTACATGTTGATCATATGCCCCTTAATCTCCCTTTCTTAGGAGAGGATAAATTCAGTTCCTCTAATCTTTCCTCATAGCTGAGCTCCTCCATCCCTCTTATCAGTTTGGTTCATCATCTCTGCACTTTCTCCAGTTCCCGGATATCCTTTTTAAGAACTGGTGCCCAAAACTGAACTGCATATCCCAGATGAGGTCTTACTAATGATTTGTACAGGGGAAAAATGATCTCTCTCTCTCTCTCTCTCTCTCTCTCTCTCTCTTTCTCTGGAGTCCATACCTCTCTTAATACAAGAAAGGACTTTGTTTGGTCTTGATCTACCAAAACCCCCAGATCCTTCTCCACTATGGATTTTCCCAGTTGTACATCCCCCTAGTATGTATGATGCATACATATTATTAGCCCTCAAGTGCATAACTTTAAATTTATCATCATTAAACCTAATTTTCAACATAGTTGCCCAATTTAACAGTGCATTGAGGTTGGCTTGTAAGTTGGAGCATTCTATGCTTTAAGATAAAAAGCCTTCTGTGTTCTATGCGCCTCAGAACCCCCTAATACTTACCTGAGCCCCCTCTCTATTCAGCAATGTCCATGAGTGCCTCGGCCATCCGGGATTCTCCCTCCCCATTGGCTGAAACACAGCAGGAGAGAGGAGCGAGGAGAGCTGAAGAGGGACCCAAGAAGAGGAGGATCTGGGCTGCTCTGTGCAAAACCACTGCACAGAGAAGTTAGGTATAACATGTTTATCAATTTTATAGAGAAAAAAAAACGAGACTAAAAAAAATCACTTTAATATAATTGAAGAATTTTTGGGGGTTTGTCCTACTTTTTTGCAATCTGTCGTTCGTTTCGAATTTTTGTATTCTTGGTTACCCTTTTATATATTCTGTTATATTCTTTGTAACATTTAAACAATGATAGTGTTCCTTCATTTTTATGCCACATATCCCGTTGGATGCCTCTTGTTAGTTGCCTGATAGATATTTATAGTACTGAAATGTAAGTTGGCATTAGTCCCTCCCATTTATTGATAATATTATTATTGTACAGGATTAATATAGCGCCAACAGTTTGCACATATTACTTAACACCTTTCTGCCAGCCTCCACGTCCCTTCATCAAAGGTTCTGAATGCCAGAGGAGCTGGAAGGATCAGTGAGCACATGCCAAGTATGATTGGCTGGCACAGTGGTCACATGATCAGGAGCTGGTCCCACCAGCTACCAATCGTTAGTGGGGACAAACAGCTGTCTTTGACAGCACGGTCTCCGCGTAGTGTGTGGGCATTAAAGCCCACCACCTTTTTGCTGCCACACAAATGTGTTACACGGCAGTAACAGGTTAATTTAGAGAAATTTATAAACATTCTTTTGAGATGGATTCAGCCTTTTGGGAAGATATGCTTTAGCAAATACAACAAGATGGCAGTACTATTTAGGACAGTCTACAGGAAAGGGATCTTCTGAGATTGATGTTTAAACTAAAAGATCTTTATGGAAAGAAATCTAGGACTTGGGGGAACATTGCGTCTTAAAAAAAATCTTTGGAAGAGGGCATTTGTCCTGAATATAGAGCTTCCCCAAAATTCAGGAGATACCGGTGAGTTCAGAAAAAGATGTAAAGCAAACCTTCAAAAGTGTAACAAAGTAATGATGGAATTGCTAATGGAATTTTATGGACAACAACTAGTAATGATCAATATGGATATTGATATTGCAATGGAATCTTTGACACTTTGAAACAGCATACCTTGTTTATACTGAAAGAGAAAGAGATCTGTGATGACAGACAAGTTTAATAAGGCGATATTGTCAGGAAAGAACTCAAAATTGTAAAGGTATAGGTACACCTATGTTGCTGGCAAAGCATGCAGATAGAATTTATTTTATTATCCTAATAGACAATTTAGGAATACTGAATGGGACTACTCCACAAAAGAGGACAGTAGCCTATCAGAGTCTGAATCACTGGGCGGATATATGAAACCTCTTTCCCAGTCTAAGAGGTGAAGGGGAGGAACTAAGATGAGAAATGTATACAGAAGATAGAGTATAGCACTATGCAGGTCCAGTCACAAACACAGTGCAATGGAAGAGATAGAGACCTTTCATCACAATATCTGCCAAACAGAATATGGCTCAGAGGAGGAGGAGACATACATTTGGACCTTTTCAGGGTTACAATGGGGAATGTCAATATAGAAGGATGGGGAAGGTGGGGCGTTAGACAACTCACACAGATAGATCCAACTGGTGGGAGCAACACAAATGACCCCATATTCCAGAATATGTGGAATAGATTAATACTTGACCAACAGAGTGAAGAAAAGGAATTAAAAATTATAAACCTGCCCTTATTTGAACATTGCATGTCTGTCCTTTAAAAGCAATTGCTTTGAGGCAGTTAAGGACATTTATCTCTTTGCCTGCAAACTTATTCTGCTAATGTTACACGATTAAAAAGGTGAGGTCATCTGTGTGGCACCTTTGAGGACTGGTCCTAAGTAAGCTGAGATGAGTACCATCTCTCAGGGTAACCTGAGGGATCTGGTAGATCTCTGGGAAGAGAGCACACAGAATCCATGGAGGTTGAACTTAGATTTGCCCTTGGTGGAGATCTAGGAATACCCACCGAGTATTTGGAATAAGTACATTTACACACTCTAATAATTTTCCCCTCCTTGTCCCCTGCCAGGAATAGTGTTTTGTCACACAGGAATAAGACAGTTGAATCTGTGATCAAAATAATAATGATAACCTATGTAAATCTGAACAGAGGGAATTTCAGGAACTTTTAAGAAATCCTGTGATAGAAATAAAAACTATAGACAAGGGGTGTAATATTGAGCTGGTGATAGGGACTCCAAATGTAGAAGGTATGATTTCTGGTAATACATAAAAGAAGGATGAACCCTTTGTTTGTCCACAGAGAGGGTGTAGGGGTGCATTGATTGTGAAATGGAAGAAGTAGTATATGGGCTGACCTGCAACTGTGGAGCTTTTCGTGTGGGAAAGACAATTAGATACCTCAGAAAATGCCTCTATAATCATATTTATGATACTTATGATTTGTTACCACATTTGATCTCAGATCTTTTGTAGCAAGACAATTCACCCTTAAACATAATGGAGAGATTGATTAAAATGTTGGGTGATGGAAGGAGTTTTTAAAAATCCATGTGGAGAATATTTTGATCAACTGGTATTATCGAAAGAGACAAGATGGATTTGGAAGTTAGGAGCAAACAATCGTCCCGAACTGAACAATAGCCTAAGCTTTAGTTCTTTTTTTATTCTTTTGTTTATGCTTTTTTTTTTTTTAAACGTTGGATGACTATCGTTTGAATAAACAATTTTGGATTGTGGGATTATTACGGAGAACAGATTGATTGCTGGATTTGAAATATCAAAATAAGAGAAAAATTGTCTGAACAGGGTTACTCTTAACAAAAAAAATGTCTATATGATGGCTAAAGAATGACCACATAAAATAATTAAAATAAGTTACTATGCAAATAATATGCTATGTACTATTTACGGTAGCTTGTGCATATCACTCTCAAAGTGTTCCCTTAAGGAGATATTGTTATTGTGTACAATTGTGAGTCACTTGTGAGAAATGATTACATTGGCATCTGCCCAACATGAGAACTCCTTTCACACTTCTCCTTAAGGACCCGTGGGAGTTACATACACTAAACCTTCCCTCTGACAAAGCCAACAGAGACCAGCAAGACCAGTAAGGCTTGGGGTTTATCTTCTGCCTGATATGCCAGCTCTCCACTTGAGGATGGATTATTGGTGGATATCTCTTGTTAGTAAAATATATTATAATACAGAATTATAAATTATAATACAGGATTTATATAGCGCCAAAAGTTTGCACAGCACTTTACAATATAAAGGGAGACAGTGCATCTAAAATACAGTTTAATACAGAAGGAATAGAATGGCCTTGCCAATGGAGCTTACAATCTAATATTTAGAATTTTTCTACTGATTTGAGTTTGCCAGGATCTTATGCCTGTGTTTGAGATGCATGTGACAGCATTCGTACAAGTAAGATTTGAGCTGTCTGTTACAATGCCTAGAGACTAGTGCATTTGCAGCATGCAAAAGACCAGGCTCATTGGAGTTCCATAAACATATTAAAATTCTACATGAGTCATCTTAGCCAAGGAGTTTCATTTCCACTGGAGCCGATCTTCAACCACATTATGGTGTGAATGTTGGATGTCTATAGTTCAGCCTTCTACATCCAGTTGTTCAAACTTTATGGATCAGATGCATATTTGAAGCACAGACTCCAGCTACGCTGTTTGATCAGACATCTGTGATATACTATTGGATGGTTTAGGGTTCATTGTCCTCTAAATATCTTTCACAGGTAGCTGAGACGGACTTAATTATAGCTTTCTCATTTGTATAGTATGATACTATGATACTTACTAATTGACATTTGCATCAGAGCTAAAGTAAGGGTTTCTGTATTATTGGCAGATACTAGGATATATACCTATTGTACCTTATCAGAAATCATATGCACACCGAAATATACGCTGTATGCCTGCTGTGCGTCAGAAATATGATTATTTTTATGAGGACGCCATCCTCTGAATTTTTACAGGCCCAGAGGACATTTCTTGGCATTTGATGCCCATTTTGATGATTACAACCTCACTGGAAGTATGTTCATAGCATTTGAGACTGTATATTATTTGAGAACTGTAACATTGTATTTGAAAATCTTTTGGGATAACTTTGCTAGTATATATAAAAGCAGGACAAAGGAAGGCTTCTAATATACTGTATGTGGATTTGTTTACAGTGGTTTTTATATTTTTGTGCGATCGTGCAATACATTTTGTATGTTGCTCAGAAAACAGTTTCCCGTATTTTTGTGACTATATTTATATATGCAAACTATGGTCTGCTGCTGCAAATCAGGGGTTCTGTTTTTTTGTTTGGTTTACATTTTGAAAAAAGTCTCCTTCAAAGATTTTATTTCTTGTAATACAAAGAGTTTTTTTGGGGGGGTTTGAAAAGATTTTAAACATTGAAAAGGTAGCGGCTATAAAAATTAACAAGCTAAAAAGCAGACATGATAAAAACATGGGGTCATAAGCAAACACTTTTGGCCAAGAAGTCTTTGTTTCCCTGCAAAGGTAAAGCATAATGGGCTACTATGCATCACATAGTGGCCCATCATGTGTTACTTACCTGACACAGGAGCCAGCGATGTCACCGCTGTCCCCTCTTCCACAGAGCGTCCATCTTCTTTCCGGGTATCGTGGCTCCGGCGCTGTGATTGGCCGGAGCAGCGATGATGTCACTCCCGCGCACACGGATCACTAGATCACTAGAGAAAAAAAAAAAGAGTATTCTGGAGAAAAAAAAACCCAACAAAAACAAATATTATTCAGGAGATCACTATAAAGAATAAAAAATAAGTTTGTTAGAACTTTGTGAATATCAGCAGCAAAGCAACTTTATTATTATAGCATTATAAAGAAGAGAATGCGCTGCATTGAGAGATTTCATAATTTGCCGCGTGGCGAATGTGATGTCTCCATTAGGAACGCCAGTTTTACAAGACCGAATGCTTCTGGCTCGTACTTGATTCTGAGCATGCGTGAACTTTTGTGCGACGGATTTGTGCACTGTACACACGATCGGAAAGTCCGACATAAATTTGAGAACCTTCTAGCCAACATTTGTTGGGGAAAAGTCCGCCAACAAATGTTCGATGGAGCATACACACGGTGGGACTTTCAACCAACAAGCTCACATCCAACATTTCCCATCGAAAAATCCGATCGTGTGTGCTCGGCATAAGCATCTTCTTAAAAATATTAAATAAATGGGAACCACATAACCTTCAGCTTTTGTACCCATTTAGATTTTCTGATCTGTTCATATTTTGGGGTATTAAACATGTTCCAATTGTTGATTAGCTTTAATTTTTCCAAGATATTGGTCTTTTGTAGAGGGTTGACTGATGCTGCAGACCTATGATGATTGGAAACAGCAGAAAAAAAACTTCCTACCAGTGACTCCTGGAACAATAATACTCTGATCATCTTTCACACTAAAGAGTATACTACATGGAACACCGTGTAAGGAGGAAAATGGAACCAACACACATTTTCTTCTGTGTAATTTAGTTATTATTATTCACGATTTATATAGCGCCAACAGTTTACGCAGCGCTTTACACTGTATAGGGGGGACAACACAATTACAGTACAATACAAAAGGTATAGGAGGGCCCGGCTCGTAGAGCTTACATTCTAAAGGGAGGGGGTGGTGGTAAAAAAGGTAATAGCTGCAGAGAATGATTTGATGGGGGTGTTGAACGCATTTTGATGTACAGCATTACCAATACAGCAACTTCTCCTGGGAAGTACCTCCACATTAGGGGAATATAACCCTCTGGCAACATTCAGGGCAATGATTAATAAGCAATGGAAGGAGACATATCAAATAACATATCAATCATTAGTTATTTTACCTCCTAGTAAAGATGCATGTAGATTCTATCTGGGGAGATACTGTAACTAGATAATCTTTCAATGCCAGACAGAAACCATTTGATAGTATAAGATGCCTGTGTTAAGGGTAAGGACCATACACACAGTCCAAATATTGTGTGGCATCGGCCGTTTCAATAGAAACCAGTCGACATTCTGCCAGTGTGTACGGCAGCCAGCTTGACTGAAGCTGGCCTTTTGGTTGGCTTCTGTCGAAGGGACATGACTGATTGGCACTTATGCTGAGAGCGCTGACCGGTTTGTTCTGACAGGAGGGGGAGTGTCCTACTGTCAGAACACAATAGCTCAGAAGGGGGGGTGGATGTACTAACATTGACGGTTAGTACAGTGGCTCCTCCTGAGCTCTTTGGGTTTTTTTTCTTCAGCCTGCTGGGTTGGACAGAAAAAAACTGCTGATGTGTACCAAGCTTTGGAGGTCTGCTGATCCAACAATGTGCTAGAATTAAAAACAAGAGTAGCTCAGATAAAGGGCTGGCAAACAAAAAACATCAGACATTAAAAAACAGGTATTAAGTAGTAATAAACTAATGTGGGACAGCCTAGGCCATGAAGTTGAGTAAAGGAAAAGGGCAGAGTAGGAGAGTGTGAGGGAAGAGTTCACATTAGCAATACTCGAACAATACAATACTCTAACAATAGCTTGACACCTCCTACTACCATGTGGTAGTACCTCTAGCTATCCTTTTAGGCTTGCCTTGCCTGTGGGCAGTCTGAGGCTGTAGGTTTTTGCCCTGCTGGTATGCTTCCAGTGCCCTGACTATAATGAAATAAATAAAATATGAAAAAAAAAAATTCACAACTGGCTACTGAGTACCTGGTAGAAGAGAGATTACACTTGAAAAAGCAGAAGTATTGCAAACATACCTAAAGCAATACCAAAAAATAGGAAAAACCATGTTAAAAAATAGTATATGTAAAACAAAAAAAAGATTGAGGTAGGGAATCTGCCACTCTGAGGCAACCCAGGCCAGTAAATTTCCACAAGGATTATATGGGTTATACTGGTCTGATGCTACCCAATTCCTCCTAAACACATACTTCAGGTCCATCTTTTGAACATTGTGGGAGTAATTAGGCATGGGATGGGAGGAAGTTTGTAAATCCTTTTGTGATCTGTTTTGAAGTTTTGTTAAACTTGTAGTGTGGCAAAAAAAAGAAGGTCACTAATATATGTTATTAAACTGGCCACAGTTTAATAGATTAGTTTGTGGAAAGATAAAGTTGATGGCTTGAGCTTTATTATTTATTTAAAGCGTAAAGAGCTCTTTTCTAAGTAAATTAATTAATTTATTTATTTTTTGCCAGCTCCAAGTGCCTTTTTTGACAATACCTTGTCTGTTCACCTTAAAATGGCTAATAAATACATATATTTGCTAGAAATATGAAGCCCTTTAAAATCTCATATATTCTTTTATTGATTAGGATGGAAAAAAAGCAGCTGTGCACATTTTGTTATTCTTAAGGCCTGTACACACGATACGAAAATCGGAAGAAAGATTTCATCCGACCAACGATCTGCCTATTTTCGAATTGTTAGTACGGTGCTTTCGACAGCTGATTTCTCATTTTCGTCTGACAAAAGCTGGATGTGCAGACTATAACATTTTTGTCAGATGTGAACTCAACATCCAATTTTCATTGAATCAGTATGGTTTTCATACGAAAAAAAAAACGTAAGAGCAAGATTGAGCATGCTCAGAAAGGAAAGAATACATACAAAACTATTCAACACATGACATCACTCCTGAAGTTGTATTTTGTCATATGAAAATTTTCTTATGGTGAGTACCCTCTTCACTTTCGACATGAAACTAGCATGCAAGAAAAAAATGAACGAACGGTCGTCTGAAAATCTGATCGTGTGTACGAGGCTTTAGACTCCAGCCTTCTTTGTCTCATACTGAATTCAGGTCTACATATTATTATTGCTTATGGGACCACTTAATTACTAAATATGGATTTGACTGTGATCCTTAATTCATTCCTTACAAATGTACAATAATGAGATAATATATATATATATATATATATATATATATATATATATATATATATATATATTACACAATTGTGCTCATAAGTTTACATACCCTGGCAGAATTTATAATTTCTTGGCCATTTTTCAGAGAATATGAATGATAACACAAAAACATTTCTTTCACTCATGGTTAGTGTTTGGCTGAAGCCATTAATTATCAATCAACTGTGTTTACTCTTTTTAAATCATAATGGTAACAGAAACTACCCAAATTACCCTGATAAAATGTTTACATACCCTGGTGATTTTGGCCTGATAACATGCACACAAGTTCACATCAAGGGATTTGAATAGCTATTAAAGGTAACCATCTTCAACTGTGATCTGTTTGCTTGTAATTAGTGTGTGTGTATATAAAAGGTCAATGAGTTTTTGGACTCCTGACAGACACTTGCATCTTGCATCCAGTGCTGCACTGACATTTCTGGATTCTGAGTCATGGGAAAGCAAAAGAATTGTCAAAAGATCTGCAGGAAAAGGTAGTTGAACTGTATACAACAAGAAAGGGATATAAAAAGATATCCAAGGAATTTAGAATGCCAATCAGCAGTGTTCAAACTCTAATCAAGAAGTGGAAAATGAGGGGTTCTGTTGAAACCAAACCACAGTCAGGTAGACCAACTAAAATTTCAGCCACAACTGCTAGGAAAATTGTTCGAGATGCAATATGACAATGGTCCAAAACACAAGGCCAAGTTGACCTGTCATTGGCTACAGCAGAATAAAGTGAAGGTGGAGCTGCCATCTCAGTCTCCTGACCTCAATATCATTGAGCCACTCTGGGGAGATCTCAAACGTGTAGTTCAAGTAAGACAGCCCAATAATTTACAGGAACTGGAGGCTTTTTGCCAAGAGGAATGGGCAGGTTTACCATCTGAGAAGATAAAGAGCCTCATCCAGAAATACCACAAAATACTTCAAGCTGTCATTGATGTTGAAGGGGGCAATATACGATATTAAGAACGGGGGTATGTAAACTTTTAATCAGTGTCATTTAGGTAGTTCCTGTTGCCATCAGTTGATTGATAATAAATGGCTTCAGCCAAGCACTAACCATCAGTGAAAGAAAAGTTTGTGTTATTCATATTCTCTGGAAAAAATGCCAAGAGATCATAAATTCTGCCAGGGTATGTAAACTTGAGTACAACTGTATATACTGTTGACTGTACACTGTTTTATATATGTTATTTCTAAAATCTGAAATAATTTCATTTTTTAGGTTGTATTCTGCTCATGAAAGAAACGGGTGCAGTGGGTGAGTATGAAATTAAAAAAGTTTTCTATCTTATTACATGCAATGCCATCTAATATCATAATACATTAAAATAAATCCTACATGAATGAATATGAGAAATAAGGGGAGGGGAATCTGGGACTTTGAACCAAAATTGAAGCCTGGTAAGGTTGTGTATTTCCATCCCTATCAATATGACTATAAATTTTAAAAATACACAGGCAAATCGCTAGCGAGAAAGGAGGAAAGTATTGGGACTTTAAATGAAGCCAATGGTTTTGAAAAACAAAACATAAATGGTGGGTAAATAAGCTGTTTAATGATTCACATACAAACAATGGTATCAAACAATGTCCTATTAACACTTGGCAAGATATCTAGAATAGTAATAGCAGTGTAATAGCAGTGATAAACACAGCGATCAACATACAAATTGCTAGTATCGAAGGGCAAGATGGGTAAAATAGGTAATAATGCTGGTACAAACAACATTGCTGGATAAAACCAAGGGACCACCAATATCAGAGTGGGTAAACAATTATTGCACGGTAATGCCCGCCTGGTCTCAAGCCTCAAAGTTCCTGTTATAAGGAATAATTCATATATACAATGAAATTGGTGAATAGAAGATGTCTGGTAGCTTGATGTGTTTCTTGGTTCTAGACCACTCATCAGGAGCAGACATGTTATGTTTCTGCAATTTAAAATGATATAGTGGGTCAACATGGTTAAAGCGGGTACAGGAGGGGCAGATAAATCCCCCGGAAAGATCAAAGTACTCACTAGGATATGCTTGTTGGTGGTGAAGGGCCAGGAGTGGTGAGCCATCCAGGAACACTGCAAGCAGGGAGCTGAGGCAGGCGCCCCCGCCGCGGCGACAAACACAGGCACCCATCAGGGAGACACAGGACCATGAGACACTCTAGAGAGAAAAGTGGTGGGTGAACCAAAGAGAAGGAATGAATGTGAATGGGTAGAAAAGAGAGTGGGGTATTGGGGAAGATAGGTGCCATGTGAAGTTCAGAGTGAACAGGGATGAAAAACCCAGGAAAGTGAAAAGGTGGTGAGTGATAAAGACTGTGAGTTGAAAGTGTAAGGGTACTCACCGTATGGTGGGACCAGAGATCTGTGGGGTGCTAAGATGAAATAGGAGTGACCAATATGATGCAAATTACTACATGAATGAATATTTGATTGCTAAAGCACTCGTTTTCATAAAGTTGACATTTTTGCAAAAAAAAACACTAGTTTTCATCCTTATTTACTCTTTTGCTTCTAATGCCGCATACACACGTAGCAGACTATCCGGCAGACTTAGTCTGGCGGACTTCCCGCCAGACTGTCCGCTGGACTTTCCGAACGGGCTACTTGCCCACACACGGCACTTTTTCAGCAGACTAATACGGCGTACTAAGTCCACCGTACTATCCGCCATACTTTTGAAATGAACGGAATCGCCCACACACACGGAGGAAAGTCCACTCATTTTGAGCGCGTCTCCAGGTAGGCGGGGCCCGCGAAGGAGACGTCGCTGGCCCCGCCATCTGGTATGGACTTAAAGGGGAACCCCAACGCGGGTCCACATCAGACCCTTGTCCGAGAACGCTACCCGGCCAGCCAGGAAAGGGGGGGACGAGTGAGCCGTACCAGGCCGCATGCCCTCAACATTGGGGGTGCCTTGGGGAAGGGGGGCTGCGTAGCCCCCCCACCCCAAAGCACCTTGTCCCCATGTTGATAAGGACAAGGGACTCTTCCCGACAACCCTGGCCGTTGGTTGTCAGGGTCTGCGGGTGGGGGGCTTATCGGAATCCGGGAGCCCCCTTTAATAAGGGGGCCCCGGATACCGGCCCCCCACCCTATGTGAATGAGTATGGGGTACAGTGTACCCCTACCCATTCACCTGTAAAATAAAGTAAAAAAACACACAACACACAAGATAAAATAGTTTATTGCACAGCTCCGGGGGTCTTCCGTCTTCGGGGGTTTTCTCGCCGGACTCCTCCGCTATCTTCTGCTAGCTCTTTTACTAGTGGAGGAGCCCGGCTTTCTTCCTCGCCGCCGCCATCTTCTTCCGACTTCGGGGGTCTTGTCCCCCTCTTCGGTTCTTCTGCCGGGCCACCGCACCTTCTTATAGCTCTTTTACAGGCGGTGGCCCGGTCTTCTGTCGCCGCCGTCGTCGCCGCCTTCTGTTCTTATCTTCTTCTCTTCAGATGTTGCCTCGTCGCTCCCTCCGCTCACAATGGCGGGGACCGGGCGCGCGGCGACTTATATAGGGACATCACCAGATGATGTCCCCGCCTATTATGATGTCACAGTCCCAGCATCCTCTGGGACTGTGACACCATAATGGGCGGGGACATCATCTGCTGATGTCCCTATATAAGTCGCCGCGTGCCCGGTCCCCGTCATTGTGAGTGGAGGGAGCGACGAGACAACATCTGAAGAGAAGAACAGAAGGCGGCGACGACGACAGTGATGACAGCGGCGTCAGAAGACCGGGCCACCGCCTGTAAAAGAGCTACAAGAAGGCACGGTGGCCCGGCAGAAGAACCGAAGAGGGGGACAAGACCCCCGAAGTCGGAAGAAGGGGGCGGCGGTGAGGAAGAAAGCCGGGGCTCCTCTGCTAGTAAAAGAGCTAGAAGAAGATAGTCCAGCAAGAAGACCCCCGAAGACGGAAGACCCCCGGAGCTGTGCAATGAACTATTTTATCTTGTGGTTTTTTTTACTTTATTTTACAGGTGAATGGGTAGGGGTACATTGTACCCCATACTCATTCACATAGGGTGGGGGGCCGGTGTCTGGGGGTCCCCTTATTAAAGGGGGCTCCCGGATTCCGATAAGCCCCCCTTCCCCAAGGCACCCCCCATGTTGAGGGCACGCGGCCTGGTACGGCTCAGGAGGGGGGGCGCTCACTCGGCCCCCCCCTTTCCTGGCTGGCCGGGTAGCGTGCTCGGACAAGGGTCTGATGTGGACCTGGGGGGGGCCCAGTACTAAACTAAGTACTAAAACTACTAAAACTACTACTAAGTCCGCCGTACTTTCGGGTAAAAAAAGTACGCCTGAGGCTACACATGGGGGACTTGAGTTTGCCGGACTTTTGTTTGATCGTGTGTACGCAGCATTAGGCTAATAATATTCTGCAGCCTCTTTGCAGTTTTTTTTCTGTCTATATGCATGTACTCCAGTGATGACTCCATGTCATTTCTCAGTCTAAATTTCCTGATAATGCCAAAAATGGATTTGACCGTATAATGTTTGTTAAAAAACACTTTTTTAATATATGTTAGATCCCTTTCACACTGAGGCGCTTTTCAGGCCCTTTTACGCTAAAAAAAGCGCCTGAAAAAGCTCATGAAGACCTATTTCCATTCACATCAATTAATGCTTTCACACTGGAGTGGTGCAATGCCAGGGCGGTGAAAATGCATCCCTCTCCATTGAAATGAATGGAAAGCTCTTCTAAGTGCCTGAAAAGCTCTTCCAAAGCGCTCAGTTTTTTACTGGCAGTTTAGAAGTGCCTCAAGGGCCTTAGTTATTGGATTTACATACACTTTATAGATTTATCTCATTCATACATAATAAATTTACATCTATTTGTAAATTCCATTGATAAATTGCCATTTATTGATGTGAACATATGTATTATAATTATTGTTTGCAGTCATATGACATGAAAACGTAAAAGGTCTAATAGAATCTGAATGAATGGAAAAGCTTAAAAGAGAAGTAAAAGTTTTTTTTAGGAATCATACTTACCTTGGTGGATGCAGCATTGGTTCGATGCTGCATCTGTCCCCCAGCGCCTGTGCACTGAGAACCGATCGATCAAACACCACCGATTGCTCGGTTTTCAGAGCTCCCCAAGCAGAGAACTGTAGACTGTCAGTCACAGCTCTCTGCTTTGCCTCTCCTGGCTCACTGGAGCGCTGAGCTGTGGAGGGGGTGGGGATGGCCGGCTCAGGCTCTCAGTGGCTCGCTGAGAGCCTGAGCTGGGTTTCAGTTCAGACACCTGGTAGATCCCAACTCTGTGGTCATGATGATGCAGTACCTGGACTGACAGCAGTGATGTCAGCAGAGACTTCAGACCGCTCTCTGCTAAAAACGGGTCATAGGACTGCAAAACGAACTACACTCCTGTGATTCATAGGAGAAGTACAGCCAAACAAGCTTTGGCTGGACTCCTTTAATAAAGCTCAAAATATTAATATGGTTCTAACGTCAAAATGTTTTTTTTTTTTGTAAAAAATTTCCCACTAACAGGTCTACCCACCCCCTCCCAAAACACTTATCTGACTGACCTCTCATCACTCCAGTGCGGTCCTGTCTGCACCACTGCTTCCTTCATTTCTTTGTTTCACAGGAGAAACTGAGGGCTGTAAATCCTTAAGCTGGTTATACACTACATTTTTTTTGTTCAATTTCTTTTAGAGTTACCTTCAACTATGTAGTGCACCTGCCTGATTGCATACAATTTGAAAGTGTTTAGGATTGACCTCATATTATATGGCTGTAGCACCCTCTAGTGTGTGCTAGGTGTTAGTGTAGGTTTGTTAGTGTAGCCTTGTTAGTGTAGGTTTGTTAGCGTAGGTAAATTTATTTAGCTCAAGACTAAGCCTAAGTTGTGAATCTGGGTCAGGGTCCGGTGAGTCGGTGGTGGGTGACTCATCCTCACAGCTCCTCTGGTGCCTCCACCTGATCTAGAGAGTTGTATAAACTTCTAGAGCTAATAGGTGGAGGTTAGGAGGAGCTGTTTGTACTATTTATGAGTGTCTCAGCTAATCCCCAGTAAAAGGGCTGGCAGGGGACAGGCCACCTCATAAATAGGCAAAAGTCATGCCCGCAGGGACAGTCAGGTGGAAGATGGAGAATGAGTGCTGAGGAGGCTGTTGGTGGTCCTCAGGGGTGCCCTCTAGTCGGGGGGGGGGGGGGGTGACCTTGGGCCCTGGAAGCAAGGAGAGAGAACAGCAAGAGCAGGTCAGCATTACTGCAAACTTACAAGGGGGGAGACTGCCACATGTAGCCAGTTCTCCCTGAAGACAGCGGTGTGTATTAGTCTTCATCCCTTCCCTGGGAGATCTCCTGCGAGTCAGCCGGGTGGGCTGGTGAGTATCAGTCTGGAGGACTGTGGTGGAGAAGTTAGCCTGGAGGGCTAGTGAAAGGGGCAGCTGCAGCCAGGTGGGTTGGCAGTGCCTGAAGAGGGGATGCTGGGATCAGTAGCCCCAGGAGGAAATGTTCAAGCTGTGTCACTGTATTTCTTCTACACCACAAGGGGCCTCGGGTTCCTGCTTGTAATGGGCCATAGCTCAAACATCTGACTCAGAGTTTTGTCAGGTATCCAAACAGTGATTCAGCTGGGGTGTGCAAGCAAATGTGTGCTGGAGGAAGAGGTTGGAGCTGTATATAAGCTGTATATAGGAAGAGTACCCCTTAAGGCCCCTTTCACACATGTGGACCGTATGTCCGTATTTCATCCATCCATTTTCAGATGAAATATGGACATGCATCCCTATGGGATAGCGGGTGTCTGCGGATGAACATCTGCTGACACCAGGTATCATCCGTCCCCGCTATGGTCCGATTCTGCAGATGGAAGAAGATCCTATTTTTCTATCTGTCTGCAGAGTGGATCGGATGAACACAGACAGATGGTCTGTGGTTATCCGATCCCCCATAGAGGAGAGTGGAGAGCTGACAGGGCGGTCCCTGCACAGTGTGCAGGGACCGCCCTGTTATCCGCCAGCTCAGCGGGGATCAACGGAGAGATCCCTGCTGACCAAGCGGATGTTCACGGGGCGGATCATCACGGATCCGTACCATGTGTGAAAGGGGCCTAAGATGTTACTGTTTTTCTAGAGTCAAGTGGGCCTCCCATAACCTCCCATTCCTATCCAAGTTATTAACCCCCAATAAATGACAAAAAACAAAGTCACAAACTGTTCTCTGTCTCTGAAGTGCCTGTGAAAATTTGATGTGCCTGGCTGTGCAGGGTGGGGGGGGGGGGGTCCCAGTTCATCTGCGGCTCTTTAGGGGGTGCGCTACATGGTTTTGGTAAATCTAAAGGAAAGTTGTACAAGAAAATTGTATAGTGTGTAGCAGGTTGGATTTGATTTAAATTAAGTCAATTAAAATCAGTAGTAAAATGGCTTGATTTAAATCATAATTTTTAAAAAGCAACTGTCATCTCTGTCCTGCAGCGACTCCTCCTCTGACCCGCTGTTGACTCACCGACAGTCCCATTCACTTTAATGGGATGGCTAGTGATTAGGCAGTGACACTACAAGGTGAGGGATGTGGCAGCAGCAGGTG
This sequence comes from Lithobates pipiens, assembly GCF_037356315.1. NCBI lineage: Eukaryota > Metazoa > Chordata > Amphibia > Anura > Ranidae > Lithobates > Lithobates pipiens. The sequence goes on along the minus strand of NW_027507788.1, from coordinate 137,538,953 downwards.
AGTGGATGCCCGCTAACAGGCACTGCCATGATCTAAAATGACAAGAGCTCTTTAAATGTAAGGACTTATTCTTGCTGGTAGTTAGAATCTTTAATATTTGCAAACAAAATGAAGGTTTCCTATTTAGAATAATAAGCTGTCAAGTTAGTAAAACAGCGATATCAGAACTGATTCAGTCATACAGTCTGTAGTCTACATTTATTTGAAAAAAAAAAAAAAATGGGATACAGAAATATTCCTGAACTTTGTTTTATCTCATGGTTACTGTGAAATTGTGTGAATGCATCAATGCAGTGCATGTTATCTCAGCTTGCAGAGCTTGGATTCATTAAATGAGTTTACCAAAAATGTAAACATTGCAGAATATACATTCTCATGCTGCATAACTAAGCTCCATTTCATGCTGAATAAACTAAATTATTAATGTAGCTTAAAAAGGAAACTATCGTTAGATTGAATTTTTAGTCCAAAAGCATTTTATTAAAATTAATTTGATAAAAATCAAAAAAAATTGATTAAAAAAAAAAAGCTGATTTAAATTTATAAAAAAAAATCTGATTTTTTTTTTTTTTTAAATCATTGATTTATATCCACCCTGATGTGTAGCCAGCTTTAAGTTCCTGCTACTATGTGTATCTTTGGAAGCACAAAACCTGGCTTGGGATCACACCTGCAGGGGTCCCCCATAGCAGCAGGCTTGCTAAGGAGGAACCCAGTGCAGGGAAAAGTGGACAGCACTGGCGCGGGACTGCCAAAGAGGAGGTAAGGGACCACTCTGTGCAATATAAGGTAAGTTTAAGCTTTATTTAAAAAGAAGAAAAACTAGACTTTAATATCACTTTAAAATAAACCTGCCACAAACCTGAGCAGTTATCATTGAGCATCTCTATAATTAGGCTTTTTTGGGTGAAAAATGTCATAGTGAGATCTAAGCCTAGTACACAAGGGCCGAATGTAGGGCAGCATAGAAAGTGTCCGATATTCAGCCAGTGTGTACGGCAGCTAGTCTGAGGGAAAAAGGCCCATAAAAGGTCTGCTGATCAGCAAATGGCTTACAGCACTGATCGGTGTGTTCTGCTGAGGGGGGGGGGGGGGGTATTCCCCTGTCAGAACACTATAGCTCAGTGGTGGAGCTCCTCCTGAGCTCCTCAGGCCACTGGGTTGAATGAAAAAAAATATTAGTGTGTACCAGGCTTTTAGCCCCATACATACTGGCTGAAAATCGCTAGTCATTGGCTGGTTAAAAAAAAAACATCCAACATTCGGCCCGTGTGTATGCCACCCTGTCCCAAAAAAGCCGGCCATTTGGCGTCTGTCGGACAAGCATGCTGGAAAACCAGCAGCTGACCTGCTCCCAATCGGTGCTTTCAGCCAATGGCAGAGAGTGCTGATCGGAGTGTTCTGACCAGAGCTGACAGTTTTTTATCACCCAAACCAGGCTTTAGTCTTGGTGGACTCTTCTGTGATCTTGTCCTGGAGCAATAAAGCTTTGTGAAAGCTGATGTCATTGAAGTGTGACTAGCTTGTCTGTTTATTCCAGGGGAGCAATGATAAGCTCTATCAGCCCACCAGAACAACACCTGAAGCCACGGATATGGGTGGATTGTGAGCTTTTAGAATCAGCTCCCTTTGGTACTGTAACATCAAGTATCTGAAAACTATCATCAAGTATCTAAAAACATACAGTGCCTTGAAAAAGTATTCATACCCCTTGAAATTTTCCACATTTCCACAGCCAAAAAAATGTAAATGTATTTTATTGGGATTTTATGTGATAGACCAACACAAAGTGGTACATAATTGTGAAGTGGAAGGAAAATGATAAGTAGTTTTCCAATTTTTTTACAAATAAATGTAGTGGTACCCCCGTGAGGGCTGCTGATTGACCCTATACCCCACTGGCTACCCATGTGAATAGACACAAACAATAAATAACAGTTGGTAACAATCAATTTAGACATGAAACTGTGGATTGAATAATCACATTGCCTGTGAATAAGTAGCTTCACATCTGTGGAACTACAAGTCTCACCGGCAGTCTGTAAAAGAACTCACTCAGCAAACAGTGCACTTTACTGAAATGGGCAGGTGCCCTCTCACCACAATAGACTCAGAGGCTGTGAGGCTCTGTCCAGACTCCCCTCCTGATGTCTGATGAAAAGATGGCACCGCCACGCTTTACCGTTACTCTGGATGGCTGATGTGCAGGAAACTTCCAGATGCTCTGGAACTGCAAACGGATCCACTTGCTAGCTGGTACGATGGTACTCTGAAATACCTCAGAGGCTGGCGATCTGGTTCCGCACTGTGCAGGATGCAGTCTCTCACTCCTGGTGACACACAGACCTCCTGCTAGCAGGTATTGAATGGCGTCCAGAGAGGCTGAGCGATGGCCGCGCTGATCCTTTTATTACTGTTTCCAGCATGTAATGCTGCGTGCTTTGCATTGTCTATATTGTAGTTCAGGGCTGATCCAGCTAACAGAGCCACTTCCTCCTCCTAACTACATCTCCCACAATGCCTTGCTGCTTTCCTTCTCAGGAATTAAAAGAAAGTCCTAAAAGCTTTAAGAAGACACTAGAGGGAGCCAAACTCATTTAAAACAATAACAACTGTAATACCTTATATTAGCAAACCCTTGGCTACACAGATATGTGAAAAGTGTGGTGTGCATTTATATTCAGCCCCCTGAGTCAATATTTTGTAAAACCACCTTTCACTGCAATTACAGCTGCAAGTCATTTTGGGTATGTCTCTACCAGCTTTACACTTCTAGAGAATGACATTTTTGCCCATTCTTCTTTGCAAAATAGCTCCATTTCTGTCAGATTGGATGGAGAGCATCCGTGATCAGCAATTTTCAAGTCTTGCCACAGATTCTCAATTGGATTTAGGTCTGGACATTGACTGGGCCATTCTAACACATGAATATGCTTTGATCTAAATCATTCCATTGTAGATCTAGCTGTATGTTTAGGGCTGTTATCCTGCTGGAAGGTGTACCTCTGTACCAGTCTCAAGTCTTTTGCAGACTAAGATTGCTCTGTATATGGCTTCATCCATCTTCCCATCAACTCTGACCAGCTTCCCTGTCCCTGCTGAAGAAAAGCATCCCCACAACATGATGATGCTACCACCATGTTTCACAGTAGGGATGGTGTGTTCAGGGTGATGTGCAGTGTTACTTTTCCGCCAGACATAGCGTTTTGCTTTTAGGCCAAAAAGTTAAATTTTGGTCTCATCTGACCAGAGCACCTTCTTCCACATGTTTGCTGTGTCCACCACATGGCTTCTCACAAACTACATATGGGACTTCTTATGGCTTTCTTTCAACAATGGCTTTCTTCCTGCCACTCTTCTATAAAGGCCAGATTTGTGGAGTGCACGAATAATAGTTGTCCTGTGGACAGATTCACCCATTTGAGCTGTAGAACTCTGCAGCTCTTCCAGCATTACCATGGGCCTCTTGGCAGCTTCTCTGATTAATGCTCTCCTTGTCCGGGCCTGTCAGTTTAGGTGGATGGCCATGTCTTTGTTAGGTTTGCAGTTGTGCCATACACTTTCCATTTTTGGATAATGGATTGAACAGTGCTCCGTGAGATGTTCAAAGCTTGGAATATTTTTTTTTTATAACCTAACCCTTCTTTAAACTTATCCACAACTTTATCCATGACCTGTCTGGTGTGTTACTTGGCCTTGATGATGCTATTTGTTCACTAAGATTCTCTAACAAACCTCTGAGGGCTTCACACAACAGCCATAGTTATACTGAGATTAAATTATATACAGATGGACTCGATTTACTAATTAGGTGACTTCTGAAGGTAATTGGTTCCACTAGATTTTAGTAAGGGGTATCAAAGTATAGGGGGCTGAAATTCTTTTTTTAAAAACCATTTATCATTTTCCTTCCACTTCACAATTATGTGCCACTTTTCGTGTGTCTATCACATAAAAAAAAAAAAACAATAAAAGACATTCACATTTTTTCGTTGTAATAGGACAAAATGTGGAAAATTTCAAGGGGTATGAACACTTTTTCAAGGCATTGTATGTCAAAAAGCTGAGCTTTACCTTTTCCTCTCATGCTTAATAAGCCTCTTTGCTAGGAATGGTCATCACCTGTCATGGCAATGCCCAGCTGAAAGGCTTGATAAAGATTTTGTATTTCTTCAGTAACAATATCTCAAAGCCCAACTCCGGGCTCCATGGTCCCCCTCTCCCAAAATCATACCCCCTCCCCATATAGAGGTTTTCCAGTGAGTAGGAAATATAAAAAAAAAATTATATACTTACTGTACCTTTTTCTGATCTGTCTCCTGGCCAGTCATGTGACACGATGGGTCCTCTTCCTCTGCCAATCTTTTAGATTGGTTGGCTTGGCAGTTTCCAGAGACCTAAAGTGTAGCTGACAAGAATATGTTCTACACTGCAAATGAGGTTTAATGTAGAAAATGTTAAAATAATGCATTTGGGTGGCAAAAATATGAATGCTATTTATACACTGGGGGGAGAACCTCCGGGGGAATCTAGGATGGAAAAGGACCTGGAGGTCCTAGCAGATGATAGGCTCAGCAATGGCATGCAATGCCAAGCTGCTGCTAACAAAGCAAACAGAATATTGTCATGCGATAAAGGGGATCAACTCCACCTAGTATATGTTGTCCAGTTCTGGGCATCGGTCCTCAGGAAGGATGTCCCGGAAATGGAACGAGTACAAAGAAGGGCAACTAAGCTAATAAAGGGTCTGGAGGATATTAGTTATGAAGAAAGGTTGCAAGCACTGAACGTATTCTCTTTGGAGAAGAGACGCTTGAGAGGGGATATGATTTCAATTTACAAATACCGTACTGGTGACCCCACAATAGGGATAAAACTTTTTCGCGGAAGGAAGTTTAACAAGACACATGGCCACTCATTAAAAATAGAAGAAAGAGGTTTAACCTTAAACTACGTGGAGGGTTCTTTACTGTAAGAGCGGCAAAGATGTGGAATTCCCTTCCACAGGCGGTGGTCTCAGCGAGGAGCATCGATAGTTTAAAAAAAAAACACAACATACAGGGATATACAATATAATACTGACATATAATCACACACATAGGTTGGACTTGATGGACTTGTTTCTTTTTTCAACCTCACCTACTATGTAACTATATGTCAGTGCAGCCATCTGCATCATTGCATTATGAATGAACAGCGCTGTGGTAATGCACCCACAAGAGGTGAGGCCATGACAACAATGTATTTAAAGTACATCCTGTGGCGTAAATTAATGAATGAGGCAACGGCTCTGGATTTTAGGGTAGGTATTGCAGCCTCAACTACTTTCTGTTTCTTTATTGCCTAAGGCCCAAGTAATTTAAATGTACAAATTGCTCAGAGTCAGAGTCGGGCTTTAAACTATGCGCAGCATGAACTTGTACATTTGTATGATTCATCCGCATTTCTGCAAAGTGTGATTCAGGTAGTGTAATGTCTGGCTGGAAAATAAAATAAGAATCCTATTGGCTTAGTTGCCCATGTCATACACTATGTACTGGAGAAAAGAATAATTAAAGAGGGATTCCACCTACAAAAAAAAATATTAAAAGCCAGCAGCTATAAATACTACAGCTGCTGACTTTTAATAAATGGACACTCACCTGTTCCAGGGTCCAGTGATGTTGGCAGCAGAGACTGATCGATCGCTCGGCTCTCGGCTGCTGCCGCCGCCATTCTCGAGGAGGGAATCAGGAAGTGAAATGTTGGGGCTCCACTTCCTGGTTCCCTACTGCACATGTGCGAGTCGTGCAACGCAATAGGAATGGTCCGCGCTGTCTCTGGGACCCGTGTGTGTCCCAGCAGGCAGTGCGCTGGGACAGGAAGTGGGTGCAAATACCTGTCTTAGACAGGTATCTTGCACCCCCTGAAAGGTGCCAACTGTGACACCGGAGGGGGGGGAGGGCTCCGATGAGCGGAAGTTCCACTTTAGGGTGGAACTCCGCTTTAAGGTTTTTCAATTTGCCTGTAATTAGACCACCTGAGATGCTCGAAGAGCCCACTAATCTTTGCTGGACAAACGGGGAAAAAAATGGTTTTCATTGCAATGTTTCAGCATTTGGAGTAACAAGGAGCTCTCCTGTTGCACCCGGTGGGACCAGACATTCAGGACATTTTGAAACCCTAGTAGGAATGGAGGAATGTTCAAATTATGACACTGTTATTAACAGATTTCGAGTCAAATAAAACATATTACTTTTGAAAGATGCACTAGAAATTTAAACAAACTACACAAGAAGTGAGGGAAACAATTGACAGTTATGTGACCAAGTACAAAACATGTAGCAAAGTCTTGTGATTATGGAACACTAACAGAGAAAATTTAGATAAAGTTATTAAGAACTACACTTCCCAGTCACTTTACTTGTAAATCAACAGTAGGCTGCTTATTAAATCTAAACTCCAATAAGACAGCTAAATATACCGTCAAAATATGAATATGTGAATTTGTAGACAGGTGCAGTTAGCTAGTCTGCCACTAGAAGGGTCTGTCCCAAAATAGCGTGGCAATAGGGAATTATGACAAATAGGGGGCTAGGTCTCCTTTTTAGAGAAAGCCTTCCTGTATTGATGTTGTTATTGCCTATATAAGTGCCTCCATGTGAGGGGCTGAGAGAGTTGATATGGGAGCAAAACACCCCACAGCCAAATGGATGTATTCAGCTACTGCCAAGGGCCCCCCATGGGGCTAAAACCTGGGGGAAGTAGTTTAACACCCAGAAGAGCCACCCTGACTCTTGTTACAGTCTCTATTTGAATGTTAGCAGGCTGCAAAAGGCCATTTAGGCCAGGCTAAGTGTTCTCTGATGTGAGTACTAGACACCTGAGAGTGAGAGAGTAAGAAAAATGATCCCCTGACTGAACATTTAAGGCACTATGATTCCATTATGAGTATAAAATTATAAATGTTATCAATAGTATAATTACTTTATAAGATGCAGAAAAAAAAAACGTTAACAATAATGCAAAAAGTTTTAACAGTCACCACAACGATTGACAACGATTGACAGTATTTTCTTTTGATTCTCTCAACACGTTTCAGAGTTTTTCAAAATCTCCTTCTTCGGGGGATGTGAGAAAGTCAATCATGTGTCTAGAATATATTAACAAGCAGTTGAGGCATACAACCTTAATAACAACATGAAAAATAGCAACATAAATTGTTAGTAGTGAATACGTATAACATGTATGCTTACATGTTTTCTGAAACTGTCAAATGCATAACATTCCACAAAATATTAAAAACAACACGAGAGTTGAGCGGAATTGTGTCTTGGATATGCCCGTCTATGGTTTTTAAGTGTCACACTAAATGTGGATATATTTGCTGGGGAGTAGCCATATCAACCCGGGAAGAGCTTAACACCTAATAATGCTGAAGTCAAAGAGAGGCGCGTGAGTCGTGACCCTTTAGGTAGGAGCAATTAAGATGTTTGTATATTTATTATAGCTTTGTCTGAGACTCACACATTAACCACACATAAAATGCTAAGTTTCTTAAATGTCATACATTCAAATGAGAGGATTAGTGTTGTTCATTTGCAGGCACTAAGTGTAGCACACTGTCAAGCAAGTGGCCACTAAAAACCCTAGGAATCCTTTCCTCAGTACCTGGAACATTCTCTCCCTGGCAGTACTGAAAAAGCGTGAATTCGTTAGTGTCCTCGACAACCCAGCAACCAGGCACTTCTTGGGATGCCAGCTTGTTGTCCATCCTCCGAAGAATCCTCCCCCAATTGCTTACACGGGCTGCGGTGCCCCTCCAAGTTGAGAGCACACCCGGATGCCTTGAATCCTCCTTCAGACAGCGGTGCCTGTCTTTCGGCAAATATCTCCTAAACCATGTAGGTTTAGGAGATATTTCTTGGACCTACAGGTAAGCCTTAATCTAGGCTTACCTGTAGGTCAAAGTTGGTTGTAAGGGTTTACAACCACTTTAACAAAAACAAAGAAAAACTTTTTTGTTTCAAAATTTTCGGTCTTTTTTAATTAATTATTTATTAAAAATAAAAATCACAGAGGTGATCAAATATCACCAAAAGAAAGCTCTATTTGTAGGAATAAAATGATAAAAAAGAATTGTTTGGGTACAATGTAGCATGTAGTCATTCAAATTGAGACAGCGCTGAAAGCTGAAAATTGGCCTGGGCAGGAAGGTGTATAAGTGCCTGGTATTGAAGTGGTTAAACTGTATATCCAATCTTGCCCATTAATTATTTCTGATTGTCAAGTCAGATTGAGGCCACCTGGTGGACACAATATTTATTGCAAGCCTATATAATATAAATATATATATATATATATATATATATATATATATTTGATATATATGTGATCCTATTATCCTTAACTTCACAGTGCCAGTAATTCTTAAAGTGTATATCTTAATGGTTTATGGTTTATCCAATCTTGCCCATTAATTATGTCTGATTGTCAAGTCAGAACGAGGCCACCTAGTGGACACAATATTTATTGCAAGCCTACATATATATATAGTTGATGCTATTATCCTTAACTTTGAAATTTGTGTTCACTGTCTGAAAACTCAGGTGCATAATCCACAATGAGTATTTGTATTACAGTCCTAAACCCTATACCTAACTATTCTTACTTTGTGCAGCTATTACATAATTTGTGGTCATGACTGGTTGTGAGATCGGATGTGGTCAATGACGTGTCCCAGGAAGCTAAGCAGCCCTAATCAGTCTATCAGATATCATATTCACACATAGATGATTTTCCTAAGAAGAATTTTTCTATCTCCCCCTCTTTTTTTCATACTCGGATTTTAGTGGCCACTTGCTTTGCAGTGTGCTACACTTAGTGTCTGCGAATGAACAACACTAATCCTCTCATTTGAATGTATGACATTTAAGAAACTTAGCATTTTCTGTATGGTTAATGTGTGAGTCTCAGACAAAGCTATAATAAATATACAAACATCTTAATTGCTGCTACCTACAGGGTCACGCCCCTCTGCGACTTCAGCATTATTAGGTGTTAATCTCTTCCCGGGTTGATCTGGCCACTCCCCAGCAAGTATATCCACATTTAGTGTGACACCTAAAAACCATAGACGGGCATATCCAAGAGACAGTTCCGCTCAACTCTCTTATTGCTTTTAATATTTTGTGGAATGTTTTGCATATGACAGTTTTCAGAAAACATGTAAATGTAGCAGCGACACTTTGGACAAGGTGTCTGCAATGTACAAATTTAGTTTTTTCCTCAGAACAGTAAAGGGGTTCTAAAGGGCTGATTGTGTAGGTTGAACTTTGGCATCAGTTTGGCTGGGCTGTGTTAGAGTTCTGCCTGGTCATGCGTACAGTTAGGTGCACATGACAGGCCTAGAACCAGGCCTGGTTTTAGGTATCAGCGTTGTCCGGAGCCAATCAGTGGGTGCATCTGGTCCCGCTGAGGAGTCTAGGGAAGGGTACTTAAGATGTTCAAGTCACGTGTTCAGGAGTCGTTCGTGAGGCCATTGCTTCCTGTTCTTGTAGCTGGATCGGGGTAGCCCCGCGAGGGGTCCCAGTCACAGGAGCGTGTGCCACCCCACAACATGGTGACTAGCCCCATTAGACCCGCATGGTCTGGGGTAAGGATCCATCTGCTCCCGAGTCTTGAAACCAGCTGGTCGGAGGTGCAGTAACTGAAGGAGGATTCAATGCATCCGGGTGTGCTCTCAACTTGGAGGGGCACCGCAGCCCGTGTAAGCAATTTGGGGAGGATTCTTTGGAGGAGGGCAACAAGCTGGCATCCCAAGAAGTGCCTAGTTGCTGGGTTGTCGAGGACACTAACGAATTCACGCTTTTTCAGTACTGCCAGGGAGAGAACGTTCCAGGTACTGAGGAAAGGGTTCCTGTTCATTTTTGGTTGAAAGCTTTATTCAAAGTCAAAGACTTTGTAAATTCTGGATCAAAGTGTTGACTGCCATAATCTCTGGCTAGAGATTTCTTCAGCCTTGAAGCGCCCAGCTGCGAGTGGCTACTCTCTGGGTTGTATTAGAGACTTTTTGGTGATTAGCAGTTCAAGGTGCCTGAGTTTATTCACCTTGTCCTCTGTTCCCATACGAGACTGTGTTTGTTGGATGTTACCCCTGCAAATAAAAACCTTTCTAAAGGACTTTTAGGGTGTCAACATCCAAAGTTGTTGGGTACTAACCCTGGGAACCCCTAGATGTGGAAGAACAAGCCAAGCGGAGGTAACCGGTAAGCCCAAAAGTCAAAGCCGTCCTATCGAGGGTTATGGCCGCTACATAAGTATAACATATAACTTAGTTAACTTAACTGAGTTAACTTATAACTACACTGCTTGTTAATATATTATAGTCACATGATTGACTTTCTCACGTACCCCCAAAGAAGGAAGTTTTGGAAAACTATGAAACGCCTTAGGTGAATTATAAGAAAATACTGTCAATCGTTTTGGTGACTGTTAAAACTTATATGCATTATTGTTAACATTCTGCCTATTTTTATTCTGTATCTTATGGTGTAATTATGCTATTGATAAAATGCATATTTTTCTACTCATAAGGGAATCATAGTGACTTAAAAATCCAGTCAGGGGATCATTTTTCTTTTGTTTAGCTATTTGGATGTGGCACTTCTCAGAGACATTTAGCGATAATTAACATTGTCTGAGAGTGAGAGAGTAACTTCGGGGAGCTTACCCAACTAGTTAAAGCTATGGAGTGGGACATAGAGAGAGATGCTGGTATACTACTTGTTAATCTTGGTTTGAATGAAGAAAAATGCAGTGATTCTAGTATACAGAAAGGCCAGTCCCAACACTGTGGTACTGCCAAGAAAAAGTAAGGGGAAGATGGCTTAATAATTATGAACTTACGCACCTGAATAACTGCTACAGAAGGTTTGCTCTTGTGTATGGCAACATGTGCCGAAGAGTTCTGTTAGTATGTCAAAGTGATGCTATATGTCACTGCCATCTTTGGAGAGTAAAGTGCGGAATATATACTTCTTGTGTGGACCTTTCCTTGATTATAAATATAAAGGCTTATGGCTGGGGATGTTGTGGGTGGGCCTCTGGCTAGAAGTTGGACACAATATGGTGAAGGCCACTAACTACTAGCAGTGGGTCACTGTCCTGTTCCAGAAGAAGCAGGGTGGCGGCTCTAGCAATTAGGCACCAACACAGAGGCAATTGTGATCCCCCTTACAAAGTGAATAAGGATTGCTAATTCTGTTCATTCACTTTTGATTCATGAAGCTCTGCCTGACAGCACAGTCAGAATAATGACATAATAACTCTTTCTTCTAATTAACGATAATAGCTTTGTCAACTTACTGCCTGCAGCCTGGACAACTCGCTATGTCCTCAACCACTGTTCTCCTATGTCATCTTGTTATCAGCACGTGTGCATGCAGTAGAAGATGATTTGCTGAAGAGCAACAGATGACAGAAAACAGAAGAAAGTGGCTGCACTCTGCACCAGGATAATGATGATTATTTCTTTCCAAACTTACAGAATAAACAGGACAAGCACAGTGGAACATTGACGCATTTCACACAGAGAAGTTGTGATCAAGCACTTTGCTGTGTGAAACGCGTCAATGTTCCAGGGCTGTTTTTTCTGTCAGTTTGGGAATAAATAATCATCATTATCCTGGTGCAGAGTGCAGCCACTTACTTCTGTTTTCTGGACTGCTGTGGCGGGGAGCGGATTGGGGGATTTGGCTTTCAGGCTTAATCTGTAGCGGTGTTCCTCTGTACATTATTTAACAGATGTCAGAAGGCTGGAATTAGCATAGAGTCAGGTACTCATACTGTTAAATACATTTCATTATTTTTAATGGAATGTGCAATTGTAATAAACTATCTAGAGTTCAGCTTTAAAAAAAACACAACAAAGGGGTAGATCATATCACATAATCCTGAGGCGTGTAAGAATATATAGAAAACATACCCCCAGTGGGCTAGCATTACCCCATGGTGGATCCATGGCCATTGAAGATAGACACAACAAAGATTGGCACCAGTCACTTTAGTCCTTTTTCTTCATTTTTATTGCTCTGACTCTCAGGGAGAGAGAGTTAGTATAAGTCTTTACTGGCAACAGGGCTTCAGGCTTTACCAGACTTCGCTTGCTTTTAAGGGAGTTCCAGGATCCTCTCAGGGCAGACATTTCCCCCATCAGGACTTCCATCCTCTGTCTCTGCCACCATGGATACTGTACCTCGAACACTGCACACACCTCCCCAGGCCACAGCTGGGGGAAAGAGACCTCACCAGGTCACTCCTCAAACATTTATAGCCTCCATGCACCACTGGCCATGAACCTCCCAGTGGTAGCCAGAGGGGACATAATGCTCAATAGCACAAAATCTCACTGGCCCCATTACTATTGCCCTGAGTGCCAGTAGCACCCAGTGGCAGCAGCAGAGAACAACAGCAATCCTGAACCTAAAGGAAAAAACATTTGAGAAAACAACAAATTCGCCTAGGCCAAACTACTACCCAAGAAAGCTAAGTTTACTAGAAACCGTTGACGCCAGGGGGGCTATGCATGGATTTCAGTGTGCAGCCTTTTTTTTAATGTAGTGTTTTCAACTGTTTCATTGCAACCTGCAGTCTTCGCTGGATATTGGCTTATCCGTTTCTGCCTAAAGGACTATTGAAGCTTTGACTATTAATAGGGGACCACCATGGGGTCCGCAGGTAGGGGCAAGCCTCCTCATCAATGTAGTGTGACTTTGGTTGAGCTCTTTTCCCTGCTGAGTCCAGCAGAGAACTCTGCGCCATTGTAACAGGAGAAAGGTGAGCTGCGGGCTGTCAGAGGTTTTCCTTGCTCGCCCTCCTTTCTCCTGTCAGGGAAAAGAGACAGAGGTTCTCAGCAGGTTCCCCGCCCAGCTTCCTGCTGCTCCTTCTCTACTGGCCATAACTGAGGGCCAATCAAAGGAGACTAGGAGAGGAAGAGCATCATGAGACATGTAGTCCCAAAAATTGATGGCCCCATTTTCCACAGGGAGCAGGCTACAGCTCAATCAAGAGAGAGATTGAGAGACTGCAGCCTGGAAAAAAGATGAGGGAGAGAGTGCTACCGGACAAAGCGCTGGGCGGAAGCCAGAGAGAGAGCCACGCTGCCCAGCGCCACCAGAGAGAGAGACATACTGTCCAGCGCCATCAGAGAGAGTCACGCTGCCAGGCACCACCAGAGAGAGAAAGGCTGAGCCACTACCAGGGAACAGACATACTAAACTACTGACCAGAGTCGCCCCCGGGGAACCAAGAGTGAGCGACCATCCAGCCAGAGGGATCACTGCTGTAGTTTTTCTAGGTCTGGTATTAGGGCCTGTTGGCCATTATCCATTATTTATCCTAGGGACTCTACTATGTCTGCAGACTCTGTCCATGAAAATGATAATGACATTGTCAAAAAGGGGCGGTGCATGAGTGACCCTAAAATGATGCCCCCCCCCCCCCCCCCCCCGAAAAAAGTTCTGCAGGCGCCCATGGGGACCACCCAAACCAGAGGGTGACATTGTGACATCATCTACAGAACCTCGTATGAAGACACCATATTTATCTCTATATCCATTGGAAATACATGCAGATGCAATTTTATATTGATTTCTTCTTTTTTTCTAGACCAGCTGAGCAAGCCATATTTAGAAGTGACTACAACTTATTCAGATGATGCCATTGTGATTGGTGGCATGGTTCGTTTCCATTGCAAAAATTGGACAAAGGCAGAAACGTTCTACCTGACGAAAGATCAGAATGAAAACACAAGAAGTCAAAAAAATTCAGAATTTGTTGTTGAAGATCTAAAAATTAGTGACTCTGGCCTCTACTCCTGCAAATACAGTTCGAACAATGTTTTCTCTGAGCCCAGTGAGCCTCAGTATATATATGTTAACGGTAAATAGATTATCTATAATCCACTGTGATATGTAATGTATAAATGTTTAACACTGATAATTGTTTTTTTTATATAATACATTTACTAACTTCCACAAGATTTTTGTCTACACTTCACATTTCAAGGGGTATTAAAAAAAAATAGGTTTTATTCCTAGGATAGTCCATCCATACTACAACATTGAGGGATAGTTTACCTGAATCTGGGAGATATCGGGTGTTATTTACAAAAGGTAAATCCAATTTGCACTGAAAGTGCACTTGGAAGTGCAGTCGCTCTAAATCTAAGGAGTAGATCTGAAATGAGGGGAAGCTCTGCTGATTTTATTATCCAATCATATGCAAGCTAAAATGCTGTTTTTTATTTTCCTTGCATGTCCCTCTCAGATCTACAGTGACTTTAATTCCAAGTGCACTTGCAGTGCAAAGTGGATTTTCCTTTAGTAAATAACCCCCATTGTGTAGGTCCTGTATTGTTTTCATGGATTCCTGGTTCTTCCCATTTTCACTGAAAGTAGTTAGCACTGCAGTGATCTAACCTGCTCTTCACTTTCACTCAGGTGAAAGAGAATAATCAAAGAACAATTGTGTAGAGATTTACCCACAGGCAAAAGATCGGCATAACAAACATTTTCAGCACTCATAAAGGCTTACATGAAGTGGTTCTAAACCTAATTTTTTACCTTAAAATGTAAAACATGTTATACTTAGCTGCTCAGCAGCCCTGAACCTACTAGTCTGGGGTTCTACCGCCAGTGCTCTCCGCTCCTCCTTTTCTTTGAGTGATCCCATAGCAAGCCACTCAGTCCTGTGCTTGGCTGTGTGCATCTATAGACGCATACAGCACCCCCCCTCCACTCCCTCTTTACAAGATTTGATTGACACAGCAGGAGCCAATGGCTCCACTGCTATCTCTATGAGAACCGGGAGGAGAGAAGGAGAGCTGCTGTAGATGAAACTGATCTGTATCGAATGGACTCAGGTAAGTGTGAAAGAAGAGTTCTGTGTTTGGCTAGATTTGGTGCCCAGGCACAAGGATTTTCCCCCACTTGAGCCCTGCTAGAACCCAATCCCAACTGCTGATGCTGCCATAGGCCCCCTGACAACATTCCTGGCCAGAGACATCTATACAGTATTAATTACTGAAGGAATGTCCACAAAAAAGTTAGCTTTACTGCACTTTACAGATGTTGTCAGGGAACGGCAAGACAGTCACATCGCTAGGACATACATTCCTGAGTCACTTAGCATACACAGTCAATCACATAAAGTGGACAATCAGCAGTAATCACCAGTGAAAGCATGTGCAGCATCTTACAGCCATCTCCCTCTAGTCTCTCCTCTGCCAAGGGTCATCAGTACTCACAGGACTGTGTTCTCTGTAGACACCTCCTAGCTAGGTACACCTCTCCTGGGGATCAAGGAAGCAGCCTTATATACAGGGATCTCCAACCTGGCCTAGAAGTGCTTTTGAAATCTGCCCTAGCCCCCACATCCTTATAGTAATATTGTAGTCCGTTAAGGCCCATTTCACACAGGGCTGTCCATTTTCACTAGTCCGCTTGCTCAGCGGGGATCACTCCATTGATCAACGCTGTGCTGGTGGATGACAAGTCCGTCTCTGCACTCTGTGCAGGGAAGGATCTGTCAGAGAGTCCGTTCTCCCCTATGGGGGGATCGAATGATTACGGACTGCTTGTCCATTTTCATCCGTTCCAATCCGCCAGACGGATGGAAAATAGGACACCCATCTGTCTGGATTTCGCGGAGCGGATCAGAGCGGGCGGATCAGATGATAGAGCTTTATGAAGCAACCATTCAGATCCACCTGAAACTACTGACAGGCGGATCTGTACGTCCGCATTTGTGTCAACCTCCTCATGCAATAGTAGTCCAGATATCACTAATATTATGCTTCAAATGCAACACCAGTATTCTATGTATTAAACAAAAAAATACTTACTTGTAGAAAAACAACATTTAAAATAATAATCCAATATTATTCCAACTATTAGTGCATTATTAAAGTGAAGACTCTTGTGCCAGGGATATAATGTCTTATAGAAGTGCAGACACCATGCTGTGCTCCCCTGTCCTGTGCCCTCACTAATCAGAGGATGTGGACCCTAAAGCATACGAGTCAAAAATGCTTTTGTTGAAGATATTGTCAGGCAGATGTTCTCGGGCTCCTGTGTGTTCCTTTATTATGCTTTCCTCTCCTCCTTCCTTTGTTTTTCCTGGCACAGCATGGTGTCTGCACTTCTATAAGAAGTTATATCACTGGCACAAGAGACTGCACTTTAATAATGCACTAAATTAATATTTAGAATAATATTGGACTATTATTTTATATGTCGTTTTTGCACAAGTATTTTTTAGTTGAATACATAGAATACTGGTGTTACATTTGAAGCATAATATTGAGATACCTGGAGTACTATTGCATTGGTTGGTAACACTATTATTGTGCTTATGTAATTATTGAATGTAGCACACTTACATGTTTAACAAGCACTGAGTTTAAAGGGGTAGCGCTGTGAGTTCTTCCTTTACAGTAAAATAACAAGCATGTTATACTTACCTGCTCTGTGCAGTGGTTTTGCACAGAGCAGCTCTGATCCTCCTCTTCTAGGGTCCCTCAACGCTGCTCCTGGCTCCCCCCCCGCCCATTAAGTCCCCTAAATAACAAGCCACTTGTTATTGGGTCACTTGTGCATGCTCGCTCCCAAGCCCCCCACTCCCTCGTCACTGGGTGTATTTGACAGTAGAGATGGGCACAATGGAAAAAAATAAGTTAAATACCATTTAAAATTACTCGCAGTTACAATTGCCGGCACCTGGCTATTGAAAAAATAAAGAAAAAAAATCCATACCAGATCCTTATCCGAGTATGCAGCCTGGCAAGCAAGTAAAGGGGGGAGGTACCGTGTGCCCCTCCTGAAAGATACCCACTCCAAAGTACCTTGTCCCCATCAAGGGCCTCATCCCCGGCCCTTTGGGTGTCCGGCAAACAGTTGAACAAACAAACGTTGGGCTCGAACTCATGCTCTGGCCGAACCGTTCGCCCATCTCTAGTTGTCACCAGAACAAGAAGTGAGCAGAAATCTTCTAATGGTACACAGAGAAAAAAATTAACTGACAGGTGTTTTAACCCTTCATCTATAAATAAACAATAAAGTGATTGTGAAGGTTTTTTTTTAAAATAACAAACATTTCATACTTGCTCTGTTCAAGGGTTTTGCACAGAGCGGCCCAGATCCTCCTTTTCTGGGGTCCCCCGACAGCGCTCCAGGCTCCTCCTCTTCATCAAGTGCCCCCTCGGAGAGGCGCTTTCCATGGAGGCATCCGTGCCGGCGCGTTCCCAAGTCCTGCTGCTGTGTCCATTGCCACAGACAGCAGGACTCGCCCCGTGTCACTGGATTTGATTGAAGCCAATGGCTCCTGCTGTTATCAATCTATCCAATGAGGACCTGAGACAGCGGCTGGAGCTGCTGGGCTCTTTCTCACTGGAATGATCGGGTTCATGTAAGTAAAAGGGGGGCTCTGGGGGGCAGCTGCAGCACAGAAGGTTTTTCACCTTAATGCATAGAATACATTAAGGTGAATAACCTCAACATTTTACAACTCCTTTAAGTTTAATGAAACAAATTACTTAACAGATGATTAATAATTAGTTGCTAAATGCTTGTGTAAATAGTCAAGCACAAAGTGACATTATAAACTCAGACTTCACTCAACACAACATAGTGGTATAAGCCTTTTGCACAGATGACACTATTTTTGCCTGGAATATGAAATTAATCAGTTATACTATATTTACAACTTTATTTTGTGTATTCTTGTGTATGCTTAATATGAGTTTCTTACTTTAATCTCCTTCTCATCTTTGCAGACAAATACCCAGCACCGCAAATTACAGTGAAACCCCGGAAAATTGTACGACCAGGAGAGGACATAACAATAACATGTGCTACTCCCTATCCCAACGTGCAAATTGCTATTTACAAGAATGGTGCATTTTTGAAAGATGGTGACAATAATCCATTTTCGTATTTTAAAGGAAATGCAGGAAAGGAAGATATTGGCCAATATGCATGTGATTTCAGGACTAAACCTGGCAACGAAACACAAATCCAGTCCTATACCAGTGACAATATTATGATAAAAGTTATAGGTAATATTATCACATTATTCTTGTAAATTGCATATAAAGAGTAAGAAAATATAGCAATTGTTATTCTAAGTATGAGTAAAGGCAGCTGCATAGGCCCAGGCTTTTAAAATTTCAGAGCTGTGGTAGGTGAAGGGAATGTAGATTGTCTAGAGGTGGTTTTTAACCCCTTCGATGTCTGATAAAGTGTGATGTCCAATCCCCACACAAGCTTGGGAGATTAGCCCATTGAGACAATGACAAAAAACAACAGTCTCTCCGAGCAAATCTAATCTTTGTCCCTCAATAAATTTTTATTGGGTGTGAAAAGTAGTGATACAAAACAAGAACAATGCTCAGTGGTACATATTGTAACATAGTGCTCAGTGAGAACAGTTTATGGATACAGTGACCAATGCCAACATAACAGTTCCGACGGGTGTAAACTAGAATGAGAATTATCCAAGAAGTATAACATTGTAAAAACATTAGTTACTGCAAACCGATAAGGTCTCCTCCCCTGTCAACATTGCTTTGTTCAAAGGGCAAGCCTCCCAGCCCCAGAACCCCAAATGGGATCTAACTGTGCCGGTTCCTAGAAGGCTCCGCTACCCTGAAGCTCTTAAAACATCTATTCAGCTATCTTCCAAAACAAACTACAGTTAGCAGTGCTCCTGGGCAAACCTGCATCCTATAACCACAGCTGAAGAGAAATTAATTAAGTAAGCCACGTAGGAGGAGAGGAGATTAAATGACAATGTATCACTTGGTATAAAGGCTTCCGATCTGGTATCCCTATAAGTTGATGAAGCGCCATGTTGTACTTAAATGAGGGAATTTTGGGAGAAATGAGGGGGTACAGGAGAGAACAGAGAGCAGAGAAGGAAGAGAGAAGGAGAAAGGAGTGAAGACGAGTTAGGAAGTAGCTACCTCTGAAGTGGAACTCTCTCACCCGCAATCAGTTCGGTGTCCTCGATGTACGTAAACATCTGGAGGTGTATTTAATCCAAGGGTCCCACATCGCTGTGTGCTTTTCTACTGTATCCAGGTAGATGCTTACTATTTTTCCTGAGCCATAATCCAAGATATCTTTCTTTTAACTAGTCTCAATGACACCATGGGCTGCTTCCAGGCTCGAACAATTGTCAGTTTGGTTCCAATAAGGATAAACCGGATGAGGTTTTGCATTAATTTAGGAACTCCCGGTTGGGAGAAATTAAGTAAAGCAATTTGAGGTGTTTTGTGGATGGGTAAGGTTGTAATTTTCCTAATGATTTGGAACACCTTATTCCACAAGTTCCTAAGTTTTGGGCAGTCCCACCAAATATGTAACATAGAGCCAATGTGACCACAGTCGCAGAAACAAAGGGGAGAGACACTCAGATTGATTTTTGCTAGTCGCAAAGGCACCATATACCACCGCAATAGAATTTTTAAGTTAGCCTCAACTAGTGTTGCGTTAAGTAAGCCTTTTGAGGCAGTATCCGATGCCTTATGCCATTCTTGTAAGGTCCAGTTGTAAATCAATTTCCCATTCTCGCATGAAAAGTGTTTTGGAGTCTGCTTGGGCAAGTGCACGATAGATCACCGAGATCCCCCCCCCCCCCCTCTGCTCCATGGCCTGGCCACACCAGAGTTCATATTCAGTTATGGAAGTAGAGTTAGGGGTTGAGAGCCACAAGGACCTGAGGAAGTGGAAAATTTGTTGGAAACGATACCTTTCCTTCCTGGTATATTAAGTTTACCAATACAGTGAGCTAGAGAAAGAGGACCGGCGGGGTCATAAAGTGACCAATCCTGTATAACCCCTTATCTAACCACCAGCAAAAGGCCTTAATATCCTGGCCAGGAGGAAAGAAGGGGTTTCCGGAAGATATGAGAGAGGGGGTTCCAGTGGGAGGTCAAGTGCGGATTTGCTTTTAGGGAGTCCCATAGTGAGAGGGAGTGGGAGAGAGTGGGAGCCAGTATAGCCAGCCTGTTCCTGGATGGGCACCAAAGAAGGTAGTCAAGGGTATAGCTAGGCACAGCCTGCCTTTCCATATGAACCCAATCCGGGTGGACAAATTTAGAGTAGATAATGGAAAGTGGGGAGAGTTGGGCTGTCTGGTAGTACCAAAGGATGTTTGGAACTCCCAGGCAACCTTGATTTTTGTTGCGGAATAGGGTTCCTTTAGAAATTCTATGTCCCTTGGATCCCCAAATGAATTTCATAATTTTGGATTGAAAGATTCGGAGACGGTCCTTAGGGATGGGAATAGGTAAGGACCTAAAGAGATACAGGATACGTGGGAGTAGGGTCATTTTGACGGAATTTACCCTACCTAGCCAGGATAAGTTGAGTGTGTCCCAGAAGGCAAGGTCTTCCTCTAGTTTGCGGAACGTCGAGGGGAAGTTAGTTGCATAAAGTTTGTCCATAGCTGCTGTCAAGTGTATCCCCAGATATGGGATTACAGATTCCATCCAGTCAAACCTGAAACTATTCTTAAGTTGTGATACAAGTGTAAATGGTAGGTTAATATTAAGCGCTGGGGACTTGGAATAATTGACCCTCAGACCAGAGACTTCGTCATAATCATCAAATAGCTTGCAAATAAGTGGGAGCGAGGTGGTCGGGGATGATAAAAAAAAGTAAGACATCGTCCACGAAGAGGGCGCACTTATGCATTTTTGGACCACAGTGAATTCCCTTGATGTCAGGATTAGCTCTAATAGCAATAGCCAGTGTCTCGATGACCATGGCGAAGATCAGCGGAGATAAAGGGCATCCCTGTCTTGTGCTTTATAGGATAGGGAAGGGGCTTGAGTAATATCCCTGCATTTTTATTTGGGCCTCTGGGGTCGAGTATAGTGCATTTATAATGTTCAGAAATTCAGCAGGGCCCCCGTTCCATATCGAACCGAGGAGCGAGATTATATCTACTGCCCTCCTGATTTGATCAGGACCCTGTCGCCCCGGGACAAAGCCCACCTGATCAGCGTGAACATAAAGGCTAATGAAGTTGGATAGTCTATTGGCTA
Source organism: Lithobates pipiens (assembly GCF_037356315.1). Lineage (NCBI taxonomy): Eukaryota > Metazoa > Chordata > Amphibia > Anura > Ranidae > Lithobates > Lithobates pipiens. The sequence continues at coordinate 137,517,865 of NW_027507788.1, read as the reverse complement.
AGATTTTTGTCAGGATTTTAAGGTCATTATTGATCAAAGATATGGGCCTATAGTTCATGGTTTAGGGATGACTGTTACAAAAGCGGCGTTCATGGCCTTATCCAGGGGCGAACCGGCCCTAAGATGGTTAAAGAAGCATGCTAGGTATGGGGCTAGTGTCTGGGAGAAATGTTTGTAGTATGGGACGGAGAAGCCATCAGAGCCCGGGGCTGAATTAGTCTTGAGATTTTTAATGACCCCCTCCACTTCCTCAGCTGAGATCGAGGAATCAAGCTCTTCCCGGTGTTGATCCTTTAGTGTGGGGATTTGCACCAACTCCAAAAAGGAATGAATAGCATTGGGGGATGACTTAATCCCCTTGTTGCTATATAAGGTGAGATAGAAGTCATGGAATGCTTCCATGATTTTTTGGGGATTCTGAGTGAGGGTGTCATCCCTCATATTTATTTTGGGAAGCGCAAAGAGTCTGATTTTAGGGGTTAGCCGTCTCGCAAGCATTGTTCAGAGTCTGTTATTTTGGTGGTAAAAGCGTCCTCCCTCCCATCTGAGGTCCTTTTCAGCAATAGCTGTGAGAGCCAAGTTCAAGGCTGTACGGGCCGCCTCAAGTCTGTCAGCGGAAAGCGACGAGGGGTTGGATTTATGCACTTGCTTAGGGAAGAAAATTCCCTTTCCAGCTTGTCTATATTTGCCTTACGGGCCTTACGCAGTCTGGAGGAGATCTGGATTAGGTGGCCTCTGATGGTGACCTTGTGCGCAGCCCAGAGCGAGGAGGGGGAGATCCTGTCCACGTCATTGAGAAGGAAATAATCCTGTATGTGTCTTTCTATTTCCCGAGCTTGAACGGGGTCGCTGAGAATGGAGGCATTCAGTCTCCAGTTAAAACCAGAGCGTGGTGTTGGGCCACCACGTAGTGAGATGAGGACGAGGGAGTGGTCCGACCAAGCAGAGTCCCTGATGACCGCCCGGTGCACCAGCGGGAAATGTTGTTGGAGAATGAAAAAATTATCGATTCTTGCAAAGGTTTGGTGTGAGTAATGTGGTGAGTAATGAGGTGGTAAGTAATGAGTGAAATTCCGAGCCGTAGGATTAATTTCCCTCCAGATATCCACCAAGCCGTAATGATATAATTGCCTGGCTACCTTTAGACTCTGCTTGGTCGGGCGAAGCAGGTTCTTCCCTGGGGGACGCATTTTATCAGTTCCAGAATCAAAAGCTAGGTTGGAGTCACCTCCGTAAACGACCACGCCTTCCGTAAGCGGTGCTAATGTTCAAAAGAGAGTTTGGAAGAACTGCGTTTGACCCTTATTTGGTGTGTAGTAAGAAATGAGAGTGTAGAGCTGTTCATCAATGAGTATTTTAATGAGTAGGAATCTGCCCCCTGGGTCCCTGAATTCAGAGACCGAGAAGAACTGAACCCTACCTGAAAAGAACAGTCCCACCCTTCTTGTTTTGTTGTCAGAGTTAGCTAAGTAAAATCTGGGGAATTTGGCATGTATGAAGGAGGGCTGGTAGGATTTAGGGAAATGAGTTTCCTGTAGGAATAAGATATCTATCTTTTGAGCGTGATAATGCTGGAAAATCTTTTTCCGCTTTACCGAAGAATTAAGACCCTGCACATTATGGGAGGCTATGCATAGGGCCGGGCTTCGGGGAGGTGGGTTAGCCATGGAGCAGTAAGGGAGAGGAGGTCGGAGAACCCCAAACACCTACCTTCGTGCTAGTAGCCATCTGCAGGGCCAGGATTGCATGTGCAATGCCATACTTCTCTGCGTACATCACGGGTGAGAGAGGCCACTTCTGGAGCTGCTTGAAAGAAGGAAAAGATGAGGTAAAGAACAGAGGAATAGTGAGAAGAAAGAGCCGCAGAGGAAGAACGGTCTTGAGGTCGGGGTGGAGACATAGTCACCCCACCTAAGGAAACAATCAATGTTGTCCCCACTAAGGAGGAAATGCCCAGACGAGGGGAGGCCAGACCCTAAGGGTCGGCCTCACCATGCATAGGTTAGGTGCGCAGGAGGCTCGCCCCATCCCCTGCAACACCAACCAAACAGCTTGCAATAGCCCGAAAAATGAACACCTATGCCAGTCAATCTGATAAACTAGTGAAATAGCTACAATATAGACCTGTAGTAGTGGCTTGTATTAAAACTATGTAAAGTTTAAAATGGTTCGCAAAAATTTTGGCTAACAGATTACTCCCTTTGCTCCCTCAATCCATTAATCTAGACCAGGTTGGATTCATACCCGGCAGGGAAGCGAGGGACAATACAATCAAGGCTCTAAACGTTCAACATTGGCTACAATCCCAAAGACTCCCAGGTTTTTTTTTGTCCCTCGACGCGTAGAAGGCGTTTGACAGGGTGGCCTGGGATTTTATGTTTCAAACGTTGGAATCCTTGGGCATACCACCATCAATGTTAAACCTGATCATGACTCTTTACTCTAATCCTACAGCTAAAGTGAGAGTGAATGGTCACCTGTCAAACGCCTTCCCCATCGCAAACGGTACCCGTCAGGGCTGTCCGCTCTCCCCATTAATTTTTATATTTACTCTCGAGCCCCTCCGCAACTGCATTAGAGCGAACCAGGCAATAAAAGGGATCCAAATACACCACCGTCAGTATAAAACAGCGGCCTTTGCGGACGATGTACTTTTGTTTTTAACGGACCCCCTGTCCACTATTCCTGCCCTGCTCAATACACTACAACACTACCATCTTCTGTCCAACCTCCAAATTAATTATTCGAAGTCTACTGCTCTCAACCTAACCCTTTCAAAAGAGACCTGTGACCAGTGCAAAGCTAAATTTCCATTTATTTGGAGTACACATGGAATCAAATATCTGGGGATCCACCTCACAACATCTATTCAAGACTGGTACGCCTCAAATTTTTTACCGCTACTACAGAATATCACCAAAGACCTTTCCAATTGGTCGGGAGGGTTATTTTCTTGGTTCGGGCGCGTGGCCATAATTAAGATGAATGTTCTTCCCAGGGTCTTATACTTCTTGCAGGCTCTCCCCATTACCATCCCGAAGATGTTCTTCGCCTCCCTACGTAGACTTTGTATGTCGTTTATTTGGGGAAAGTCATCTCCCCGACTTAGTTTCTTGAAACTCACCATCCCTAAGAATGAGGGAGGACTAGGCCTTCCAGACATTTACAAATACTACCTCTCTAGCCATCTCACCAGGGTCCTTGATTGGAACTTACACTCTCAGAGGAAAGATTGGGTGCAACTAGAAAACTCCCTGATCCCATCGTTGTTAGGATCACTTCCTTGGATATCTACGAAATACACACCGCCCACCATACAAAACCATTCTCTGATTTACCCCACGTTAAAAGCAGCCAAAGAATGCTTCACGAAATATGCTGTGTCCTCTCTTCAAAGCCCCTTAACACCTTTAAGAGGGAACCCTGACTTTGTCCCAGGCTTGGAGACAAACTTCTTGAAGGAGGTCTGGCCTCAGGACCCTTTGCAAGTTCGACACTTTTATGAGGGGGATAAATTGAGATCGTACGAATCCTTAGTAGCGATGACACAGACGACTTCTGTTCCCTTTTGGTCATACGTTCAATTAAGACACTTCCTCCAAACAGCTCCATCTCCTTCTCAGTGGTCACGCCCCTTAACCCAATTCGAACAACTTTGCACACTGAAAGAACCACAACGTCACCTCACTTCACAGATTTATTCGCTATTATTATCACCTTTTAAATCGGCTTCAGATAGATTGAAACAAAAATGGGAAGGTGACTTGTCCCAGTCCTTCTCTGTAGAAGATTGGGAAACTATATTCAAGCTGGCTCATAAAGGTTCCTTGAACGCTCACACGCAGGAGAACGCATTTAAAATAATCTCCAGATGGTATAGGACACCTCTCCAGATGCAACGTTTTGTTCCGCACCTTTCCCCTCAGTGTTGGCGCTGCTTAGACGGAGTGGGATCTTTCTTACATATTTGGTGGACCTGCCCTAAATTACAACCGTTTTGGAAAGAAGTCCACAGAGTGATTAAACAGGTTACTACCTTTGACTTGGCCTTCCGACCTTCGCAATTTCTACTAGGTTTGCCCTCCATTCCCAAAAAACAATACTTTCACTCATTATCAATGCACATGGTAAATGCAGCCAAATTATGCGTACCGACCAAATGGCGCAATTCCGATCCGCCCACAATTGTAGAATGGCTGGCGAGAGTTCGAAAAACGGCGGAAATGGAAGACTTGATTCATCAAGCTCATGACCAACCAGAAAAATTCACTTCCACCTGGGCTTGCTGGTTCCACTTCCTTTCTACCCCTGAATATAAATCACTCACACACCATGCTGGGTAGAGGGTACGGAGTTAACGGACAGACATCCTATTTCTCTCTTAAACTGCCTTTCTTTTACCCTTTCCCCTTATATTTCTATTATTGTTCCCTTATCTGACAGATCCCTGACCTTGGAGAACCAGGGAGCCTAATTAATCCTCAGGGAGGGAACTAGAATTCCTTTTCACAACAGAACTTAATTCTGAAGACGTTCTTTCAGTACTTAAGGAGGATAAACTCCTTGATCTCCCCCACCCATTCGGTTAAGAGATAAGCCCCGGGTACAGCTCAAAATGATCTCGTGCATTTCATATACATAAGAGCCTCAAGGTTTATATTATTGCGCTTCATAAGTTAATAGAATTTGTTATACTGTGTAGCCCTTTCAACATAGTATTGGGTTTTCTTTTTCACATTCAGATTCTATTTTATTTCCATTGACATATGTGTATGCTCACAAACCTTAATACAATTGTCTGGAATATATTGTGGGGGGTTGGGTTTGCCTCCACACGGACACAGTCCAGCACCCTTTCGGGGTGTCCGGGTGGAGTCACCCCCTCCCTCCACCCAATTAAAAAGCGAAATACTGGCACGAGCCACCTTTGGTATTTGACATATTCTTTACCACGGTGCTTAGTGAATTCCTGGACTTAAAGTATGTGACACACATTAGCCGTTTCATGTTCTAAGAAGTTGTAATGTCATATTTTGTCAATACTGCTTATTTCACTTTGGTTAACAGTTGTATTTTTCTGAATACTCCAATAAAAATTTATCGGTAAAAAAAAAAAACTATGTAAAGGGCCATCTAATGAACCTAAGTAATAGAAAACCATTGCCCCTGAGTCTCAAGATTGGTCCCCTCGTGGGGGACCAGTGCCCAACAAAAGAGAAAAATAACAGCAATGAGGGAGGGGAAAGAAACAAAAAAAATAAGGGATGGTATTTCAGTCAAATCTGTACTTTGGTTCTGCAAAGTACCAGTGCCTTTTCTTCTGCAATGTGCAAAGAAAAAAGGGGAAAAGGGGGGGGGGGAGGAGGGGTAAGGGGATGTGGAGGAGGACTCGTATAAGGTGAGAAGTGTCATCAGAGAACAATGGTCTTGGGTCCGAACCGTATAGTCCAGGGGCGAAAGAACCAAAAAAAAAAAAGTTTTAACGGGGGTGGGGGAGATGTTTCAATTTGGCAACAAAGCCGGGGTCACGGAGGGATCAGACCCAAAAATCAAGTCAAAAAGTGTGATACAGGATCTTCTCAAGTTCAGGGAGGGAGTCCATCTTTAGCTTTCTTGTGCCTAGGCAATATCCAGAGGGAGGTAAGAGGGCTAGATGGCGGCGGATGTTTGGATATTCCAGACAAGGAGGTCTGCATGGGGGAAGGCGGATCCTTGGGGATGAGTCCGAGTTTTCGTAGAAGATGTTCCCTTTCATGGAGTGAGGTGAAACGGAAAGGTTTACCATTAAAGTCGAATTTCATGCCAAATGGGAAGAGCCAATAGTACTTGATTTTTTTTGTGTCAGGACCGTCAGAAGTGGTTTAAGGGATCGCCTCTTCTGGATGGTGAAGGGCAAAATATCAGCATTGAGTTGTATCTGATGTCCCATGAGTTGTATCTGTAGCAAAGTCCGGGCCCTCCTCATGACCTCCTCCTTGACACTAAAGTAATGCGGTTTGACCACTATATCATGCAGGAGGCCATCTTGGCGGGGGAGGCCCAGAGCTCTGAGTGTGTTAGGACCTAGGCTTGAACCTGGGACCTCTGGGGTGTCTGGCAGTGACGCTGCTTGCTGAGCCACCTGGAATGCTGGACAGCTCCTTGGACAATTCCTTGAATGATCTTGTCTTGAATCTTGTTTGCCTTGAACCTTGAACCCTTTGCTCCTCCCATGAACTTCCTGATTTAAGCCATGTCTCTGCACTTCCTGGTTGCCAGAATATTGTGCCTTCACCAGCCAATATCTTGCTCCTATCTCTCCTGCTGCCGACCGTATCCTCGCTACCATTCGTTACAGACATTTGGCTTGTTCCTGGACTACGCTTCTGCTAAATCCCAACCTGCAACTATTTGTTACCGACTTTTGGCTTGTTTCTCAACTACGCTTCTGCTTAATCCCTACCTGCTATATCTGCTACCAGACCCCGACTTGCTCACCTCCTGGTGGGGCTATCCTGAGGACCGCAACCTGGCACTAACACGCAGCCAAGCCCATCTCCACCTTCGGGAGCTCTGGTGAATACCGGTTAGTGCTTAGACCCCGCACCTCAGGTGAACCCGTGTCATCAGCCAGGGTGACCTGTGTGAATATCTGCTCTGCTGCTATAGCTACTGGCCTCTGAGCCTGACTCCAGACTGTGACAGAATATTCTGGGCAAAAACATGGAGGCTGTTGTAGCAGCTGCCGTGGCTCCTCTCAGGGTTCAAATCGCTGAGTTGCAGACATTTGGTGTTAACTACCAGGAAAAATTTTCTGAGTTACAAATTGAAGTGAAAGGTCTACAAGAGGAAATCCTTGATCTACACAAACAATTGCGGGATTTTCATGCCCAAGATACTGCTGCCATAGAAACTAATGCACGAACGCCCCTACCACTCAAGTTTAGCGGAGACTGCTGCCATTATAGAGGGTTCCTTAATCAATGTCGTATATACTTTCAGATGCAACCTGCTGCATTCACTTCTGACAGGAAAAAGGTGCTGTTTATTATCAACCTCCTGACTGAGGAAGCCTTAGCCTGGGCCTCCCCTTATGTGGAGAAAGATGATGTCATCCTGGATAATTTTGATTCTTTTGTGACTGTGATGAACCAAGTTTTCGATGATCCTAACCGCTGTGCTACTGCTGAGGCAAAATTGCACAATTTACGGCAGGGAAGACGCTCTGTTGCAGAGTACACAACTGAATTCCAAAGTTGGAGCTCAGATACCAATTGGAATCCAGCAGCACAAAAGAGTCAGTTCCGTCAAGGACTTTCGGAACAAGTAAAAGATGAGCTTGCCAGCGTAGAAAGTCCTGATGACCTCGAAGCTTTTATTAAATTATGTATTTGAATTGATCAGAGACTTACTGACAGGAGAAAGACTGACAGGAGAAAGGAGAGACTGGGAATCCTAGACAGTAATGGTGGCATGCGTTTTTCTACTACTCAGTATCCTCCTAAGGGTCCAAGAGTTTTTCCTGATTCTGACACTCCTGAACCTATGCAGGTGGATGCTATTAAAATATCTATTACTACTCAGGAGAAAGAAAGATGACGTTCAGAAAACGTATGTCTTTATTGTGGAGACTCTGGACATTACGCAGTTAATTGTCCCAATGAGTTTAAAAGAACAATTGCAGCAACGGATGTTACAGTATCTGAACAAATAAACTCAATTTCTCAGTCCATCTCTCCTTTGATTCAGGAAGCAAATAAAGTTAATTCTTTATCAACTCATTTTGTCATCCCTATAAAGCTTATTGTTGAAAGCAATGAAATACCTTGCTCTGCTATGCTGGACTCGGGCTGGGGGAAACTTCATCGACATCGAATTTGCCCAAAGTAATAACATTCAAATAAGAAATAAACTTGCCCCAATTGATATGGAAACTGTGGATGGCTCACCTTTGACTTCAGGCCCTGTTACCCACGAGACAATCCCACTTAAACTCCTAATTGAAACTGACCATCAGGAGACTATAAGCTTTGAGCTGATTACATCACCCAAGTTCCCTATTATCCTGGGCATTCCTTGGTTCTCTATCCATAATCCCTCCACCAACTGGGAGACACGTTCTTTAAGCTTTACATCTGACCATTGCAAGAATCTTATCAAATAAGCCCTCCACCAACCCAAGATTTACAAGCAGTTTTGGCAACTATCCAGTCATACGACAAGCTACCTCCACAATATCTTGAGTTTCGGGACGTTTGTGATAAAAAGAATGCAGATCAGCTGCCTCCTCATCGCTCTTATGATTGTCCCATTGAATTGCTTCCAGGGGCAGAAATACCATTTGGTCGCCTTTATTCTTTATCAGAACCTGAACTGAAAGTGCTCAGGGACTGGATTAATGAGAATCTTGAGAAGGGTTTTATCAGACACTCAACCTCTCCTGCTGACGCAGCCTTATTCTTCGTGACGAAAAAGGACTCCACCCTGCGTCCGTGTATTGACTACAGAGATTTAAATAAGATCATAATTAAGAATCGCTATCCACTCCCACTGATTCCAGAAATGCTTGAGAGACTCCGCTCTGCCAAGCTCTTTACCAAATTAAAAGGGGACATACAACCTTGTCCGCATTCGTCCCGAAGATGAATGGAAAACTGCTTTCAGAACCAGATATGGACATTTTGAGTTTTTGGTCATGCCCTTTGGGCTTTGCAATGCTCCTGCAACTTTTCAACACTTTATTAATGATGCTTTTCGAGATTTGCTTGATCAGTTTGTAATAGCATATTTGGATGACATTCTCATTTTCTCTGATACTTTGGAAGAACACCGCAAGCAAGTCTGTATTGTTTTCGAGAGATTAAGGCGAAATCAACTTTACATAAAACTAGAGAAATGCGAGTTTGAACAAACTCAGATCCAGTTCTTGGGATACATTATCTCTTCTGAAGGGGTAAGCATGGATCCTGATAAGATCAAAGCTGTGGTGGATTGGCCCACCCCTAAGAATGTTAAAGAGATACAGCGATTTGCTGGATTTGCCAACTTTTACAGAAGATTTATAAGGAATTTCTCTAAGGTAATTGCTCCAATTACATAGTTGACAAAGAAAGGGGTGCCCTTTTTGTGGTCACCTGAGGCACAGGCTGCCTTTAGTAAACTGAAAACTCTCTTCACTTCTGCACCAATACTGGTACATCCAGATCCAGAACTACCTTTCATCGTAGAAGTTGATGCTTCTAATTCTGCTATGGGAGCTATCCTTTCTCAGTGAATGTGTCACGTACCTTAAGGCAGAGCCCGGAGTGCAGGGAGTGGCTTCTCGTAGACCTCTGACTCGAGAGACCCTGGTAGTGATGACAGGGGCTCGGGAGCACAGAGGGGCACAAGTGCCTGACTGGATGGTAGATGTAAGAAGCAGCAGACCGTTGATGGTGGAGGTGTATTATAGTCCAGTAGCGGAATGCAGGCAAAGGTAAGGTTCAGCAGACAGCAGAAGGATTCCTGTAGTCCGGCAACGGGATGCAAGTGATCGCAGGGTACAGCGAACAACGGGAGGGGTTCTGTAGTCCGACAGCGGATGCAGGTGCAAACGGGATACTGTGGGAAGTGGGAAGAGTCCAGTAGTCTGCAGCAAGAGGTAGAAGGCAACAAGCGCAGAGGGAGTAACAGCCGGGTATGGTGGAAGACTGGGAGGTGTCCTGTAGTACAGCAGCGGTGAACAGACAACTTACAGATGACGGATGGTGTAACAGTCCAGGTCAGGCACAGGCGAGCAGATCAGGTACAGAAACGGAATCCAGAAGAGTAGTCGGGTACAAAGCCAAAGTCGGGGGGCAGGCAGCAAACAGCAGAGTCGGGAACAGGCCGGGTTCAATACGGATCAGGATACGGATGCAGGTTCAGATACAGGTTACCAGGAAACACGGGAATGCTGTTGATCAGGCAGCAAGGCAGTGAAGCAAGGATCCAGTTTAAATAGCGCTATTGGCGCCTATTGCGTCAAACGGCCGCGCGCGCACCCGCGTGCGTGCTCCTGCGCGCACGCGCGCACCGCTGATCGCGGTAACGCTCTTGAAACTGCACAGAAGATCTCATGCGACTTACGCCGCTCGGACGCCTGTGAGAAGGATCTTCCTGACAGAATGGGAGAAAAAATGCAGCTTCATCCTTGTGCTTATTTCTCTCGACTGATGTCTTCAGCCGAGATGAATTATGACATTGGAAACAAGGAGCTGCTGGCAATTAAGGAAGCATTTTCTGAGTGGAGGCATCTGCTGGAAGGAGCTAAGCACCCTGTAACTGTTCTTACCGATCATAAAAATTTTGAATTTATTAGGTCTGCTAAAAGGTTGTCATCTAGACAAGCACGTTGGACCCTTTTCTTTTCCAGGTTTAATTTCGTTATTTCATACCGCCCTGGGTCAAGGAATGGTAAGGCTGATGCCCTATCACGGATGTTGTCTGGGCCTCTCCAGGAAAGCACCCCTGAATGTACAATCCTGCCTCAAAAGAACTTTCTATGGGCCATGAGTTTGAAGACATTTCTTAAACTTCTCAAGGAGGGGTATGAGAATGACCCACTTCTTAATAATCCTCCTAAGGACATTAACCTCAAGTACAACAATGGTTTTTGGACTCAAGCGCATTGCCTCTATGTACCTGAATCAGTTCGGGTAGAAGCCCTCAGGTTGGTACATGACTCTAAACTTGCTGGTCATTTTGGGGTTTCTAAAGCCCCGTACACACTATCAGATTGTCTGCTGAGTTTTTCCTTCAGATTTTCCAAAACCATATAATATGAGGTCAAACCTTAGCAGTTTCAATGTGTATGCAATCAGGCAGGCCCTTCTACTACATGGTTTTGGTAAATCTGAAGGAAAAACTCCGCAGACAATCTGATAGTGTGTACGGGGCTTTAGACAGAAGAACTCTTATCACGTTCCTTTTGGTGGCCTGGGTACAAGAAAGATGTTAAGAGTTCTGTGGCTTCATGTCTAACCTGTCCTCGCAATAAGACACCTCGATCTTCTCCTCTGGGGTTACTTCTACCACTACCTGTTCCATCAAGACCATGGGGGTCAATTTCTATGGACTTTGTGGTTGACCTTCCTCTTTCAAAAGGGATGACTACCATTCTGGTAGTCGTTGACCGTCTCACTAAGATGGCTCATTTTATTCCAGTTAAAGGGGTACCCTCCGCCGAACATACTGCTGAGGTAATGGTTAGAGAAGTTTTTAAACTTCATGGAATTCCTGATGATGTGGTGTCTGACAGAGGGGTACAGTTTACCTCAAAATTTTGGAGAAGTTTTTGCTCAGCTTTGGGTATAACAGTTAATCTGTCCTCGGCTTTTCATCCGCAGTCGAATGGTCAGACCGAGAGGACCAATCAAACTCTGGAGCAATACCTTCGATGTTTTGTGAGTTATCTTCAGGATGACTGGGTGGACTACCTTCCTACGGCAGAGTTTGCTTATAATAACTCTAAACATAGTTCCACATCCCAAAGCCCATTTTTCCTAAACACCGGGTATCATTCAGTTTTTATTCCTGATCTCCCCATCTCAACTTCATTTCCTGCTATTACCAACAGACTAACTTCATTACATGAGATCCAGGAGAAATTGACTGATACATTGAAGGAGGCGCAGGAATATTACAAGAAGGCTGCTGACAGACATCGTAGGTCTATTCCCACTTTTCAAGTAGGTGAGAAAGTTTGGTTATCTACCAAAAATTTAAAAGTTCAAAGTTCCATGTGCTAAGTTGGGTCAAAAGTTTATGGGACCTTTTGAGATTTCTGCTCAAATCAACCCGGTCACTTTTCGCCTAAAACTTCCTGACAATATGAAGATTCACCCTGTGTTTCATATATCACTACTCAAACCATTTCATGAAAATACTTTTTCTGGAAGAATTCATCCTCCTCCTCCACCTGTTGAGGTACAGGGTGAAGAAGAATTTGTGGTGGGAAAAATTCTTGACCACAGGATCTCCAGGAACAAATTGCAATATTTGGTTCAATGGGAAGGATATGGGCCAGAAGAAAATTCTTGGGAGCCCGAAAAGAATGTTCATGCCCCTAGATTAACAAGGGAAATCCACCAGATGTTTCCACAGAAACCCAGCCCTAAGATGTCCAGAGGACATCCTGGGAGGAGGGGAATACTGTTAGGACCTGGGCTTGAACCTGGGACCTCTGGGGTGTCTGGCAGGGACGCTGCTTGCTGAGCCACCTGGAATGCTGGACAGCTCCTTGGACAATTCCTTGAATGATCTTGTCTTGAATCTTGTTTGCCTTGAACCTTGAACCCTTTGCTCCTCCCATGAACTTCCTGATTTAAGCCATGTCTCTGCACTTCCTGGTTGCCAGAATATTGTGCCTTCACCAGCCAATATCTTGCTCCTATCTCTCCTGCTGCTGACCGTATCCTCGCTACCATTCGTTACCGACATTTGGCTTGTTCCTGGACTACGCTTCTGCTGAATCCCAACCTGCAACTATTTGTTACCGACTTTTGGCTTGTTTCTCAACTACGCTTCTGCTTAATCCCTACCTGCTATATCTGCTAACAGACCATGACTTTCTCACCTCCTGGTGGGGCTATCCTGAGGACCGCGACCTGGCACTAACACGCAGCCAAGCCTATCTCCACCTTCAGGAGCTCTGGTGAATACTGGTTAGTGCTTAGACCCCGCACCTCAGGTGAACCCGTGTCATCAGCCAGGGTGACCTGTGTGAATATCTGCCCTTCTGCTATAGCTACTGGCCTCTGAGCCTGACTCGAGACCGTGACAGTGTGCTTGGTCCAGTTCCAGTCTGTGAGCTCTGATGTCAGGGATGAGGGTCTTGATGAGTGAATGAACTGCCTCCTAGACGTCTGTGACGGACTCAGGCAGACCTCTGATCCGGAAATTAAATCTTCTGGACCTATTCTCCAAATCACCAATTTTGGCCAAAGCCCCTTCAAGTTGATTGTGCATTTCCTGAAATCGATCAGAATTCTGGTTCACTCGATCAATTGTGGTATCTACTTTGTGTTCAATACTTTCAATGCGGGATCCCAGCATCTGGAGATCAGCTTTAATGTCAGCAGTAATTCTAGATGCTGTCTGGGAAAGTCTCTTGTCTAGCATTTCGGCAAATTTAGAAAATAAAAGCGTAATGTCCTGGGGCTGAGATGCCTGAGGTGGTTGAGGGAGAAGCTGTGCTGCCTCCTGGAAAGCCATAGTGTGCCTGGGTGAATGAGCCCCTGAGGGGGACAGTCCCTGTATATCTTCCAGTGTCTGATTTAGAAGAGACACTCTGGTGGCAGGGTATAATGGACCTCCATGGGGTGCCTGCGACTGAGCCCCACCACATACCTCCTCATGTAATCTGTCCCGCCATGGAGAGGAGCCTGCAGATCCTGTGTGGGCCTCGTGAGGCGGCCGCTCCGCCGCCATTTTGGAAATCTCTGTCGCTCCCGGGAGGACCGCAAAGTGGGCTCCCAGTCCTCTCCTCGCCGTCCCTCTGTGCATCGGAGTGTGCCCCTATGCTAGCGGGCACCTCCGCTCTTGGTCCGGTCTCTGTGGCTGGCGGTGTTTGGCTGCTAGGTGAGCGGGCGGGATGGTGCGATGTAGAGCTTTGTGTTCACGCGGCCATCACAGAGCGCCGCGCATGCACACTCACAAATATACTTAACAACCAGTGGAACTCCACTTTAAGTGTTAGCATATACTTAATCTGTGATATTATTGAAAATGTTTTTATTGTTTAAATGCATATGTTAAACCCTTATCTAGAATCATATCAAAGGATACCTCCATACAGAAAAGGAAAGAAGGCCCTCGTTCTGAAAATTCTAATTTAATTGCCTGGCTGTCCTGCTCAGCTTCAGTACTTTCTGAGCCACTAGCATGCAGCTAGTAAAGTCAGAATACCTGAAAAAATGGGCAGATGTGTTAATTACAATGCCATTACTAAGTTTGGCACCAAATGACAGTCCTAGTAGAGTAAAATATTCACTTTAAGGATATTAGTTACATATAATATTCATAATGCTTTTCTCTATCAGGTCTTGACAGCCCTTCAGCATGGTGGGAAGAGTATGGAGGAAATAACAAAACTGCCAAGATCACATGCCAAGCACCGGTAACTCCAAAAAGGATGTGGTTTCAGCTGCTGAACAGCAGTGAAGGTATTGAAGAAGAAATAGAAGGTGTAGTAGCAAACCAGGTCACCTTTAACATCACAAGTCCTGACCATACTCAGAAGAAATACTACTGTGTCTATGCGATGAAGATAGGCAGCAACCTTGCATTTTCTGCCATTAGTAAGCCAGTTTTTATCTGGCGAGGTATGTAAAAGCACTGTACTACAATGGTTTGTATGAAATGTAAAGAATGACTAAGAGGATAATATAACAGCAATTAAAAGGCAAATCAGTTTGTTTTTCAGTGCTTGAAATAAGACCCATTCTACAAATTCATATAAACCTGCCAGATTTTTCCTTTTAAAGGCTACGTTCACCTTATAAAAGAATAAATGTACATATTTTTGCTGGAAAAAAAATGTGCATTTATTATTTTTTTCACAGGAGCATGCAAAGCCTTGTACCCATGAGCAGTGAATCATTGGTGTAAGGTTCCTGCAAACTCTTCCTCCAGTTCTCTGTCTATACCTCTATATGGGCTTTCACTAGAGAGCTGGAGGAAGTGTTAATGGACTACAAGTGCGATGATCACCAAGTCTCTGAATGAGTGATGGTTTCAAATTTGACAGCTGCTGTGAGGGAGAAGAACCCTTGCATGCTGTCATGGGAAGTGGAGGGATGCTTTGGGGTAGGAGGTTGCTTAGCAACATGTTACACCCTAATTACGGATGTGGAAGTCAAAACTTTCTTTTATAGCTTAACTCCTGAAATTTAGCCATTTTCTATAATGTGCTAGCTAATGTGCTGGTTTATTTCCAACAAGGTCTCTTTATTTGCAACTGACAATTTTGGAGAGACACTGGAGAGACAAAAAAAAAACTGCTCTCTCACACACAGCAGCTCTGCGTGACCCCCCCCCCTCCACTTGCCATTCACAGATGGCTTTGTATTTTGTGAATAGGTTGACATAATACAAAACATTCCGTGATTGGGTAGGAAGAGGGATGGGTGAACAGAGCAGCTGCATGGGGTTCTGCAGTTGGTGGCACTGAGACCAGCAGGTCCAGCAAAGAAACATTGGAAGTTTCGCAATAGCTCAATAAAAATGTATATTGTAAATCAAAAAAATAAGCCCATGAAGTGGCATGCTCTTCACTGGACTTAACCCATAGGAAGCCAGCACATTTTAGAAAGTGGCCAAATTATTGCAGTTCAGTTTTAAGTTTAGCATAGACTAGGTAAAGCTTAGGTACTCTGATGGGATTTTATTGCCACCTGTCTCCTTGCTGGGGAGATTCATCCTGTATTAGTTTTGGTGACCATTATCATGGGGCAGAAAATGATAGGCAGTCCAATAATTTGCACTGGATAAGGAATAGAGAAGTTTTCCAAATCTGTTCAGGTGATAACTGTCTAAGCCCTTGTACACACGATCGGAGATTCCGACGACCAAATCCGTCTGAGTTATTCCGACGGATTAATTCCGGACGAGGTCTGGAAGTGATGTTGCATACACACGGTCAGACCAAGTTGTCGGAATTTCCGGTTGCCAAGAACGCAGTGACGTAAGCCGCATACGGCGGGACTACGTTCAGGCTAGTAGCCAATAGCTTTGGCCTAGGAATTTGATCGAAAGCATGCGTGCCACTTTGTCCATCGGAGTAGGTTACACATGATCGGAGTATGTCCGATAGGAGCATTTTGTCGGAAAATATTTCCGGCAAGTTGGAAAAGTTGGTCCGACGGATATTCCGACGGAAACAGTCCGATGCAGACCACACACAGTCGGTAATATCTGACAAAACACTCCGATCGGAAACATTCCGACGGAATCTCCGACCGTGTGTACAAGGGCTAAGAGAGGATAAACCCTGGAGAGATGTCTTGAAAGTGGAGGTAGGTTTTTCCAATGAAACAGTAAGACAACTAATTGAGACAATTGATGGCTTCTAACCTTTCCCTAACCTATCCAATACTGAATCTGAACTGAGACTTAATTTAGGATATACTTTAAAGGATAAATTCACCTTTAGTAACATATTAAATGCATCTACCCACATGGTTGCATCATTCATTCATACAGCTCTGTGTGTGAATGAACTACAAGTCCCGACATCCTTTGCGCTTGTAGTTCTCAATGAACTACCATGGTGCCGTGTTACACCGCGGTAGTTCATTGAATCTTCCTGTCAGTGTATCTGCTTGCTTGTATGTAATGTACAGGCACACAGATACACTGACAGGTCTACAGGAGACCTGCATGGCACCAGTGATCAGCAGATGCTTGCTTTACAGGCTCAAAAAAAATAATAATATTAATAATAATAATAAATGCACATTTTTCTTACCTTTAAAAAATGTGCATTTCTTTATTTTTTAAAAGTGAACTTATCCTTTAAAAATTCTTATCTGAATGCCCAGTTTGGTAGCCATGATGGTGCCATATCCCGGTAAATAGACACAGAAAAGAGGGTTATGATGGCGACCTTTGGAAAGGCACAACTATGACAAATATATAAAAATACAAATATAATTGTATTAAATACAATCTTAAGACACTAATAAAATACATGCCACAGTAAATGCAAAGTTTGCACAGGTTGATAGGACTTTCTTCATACAAAAAAACAAAAGAAAAATTCTAGATCCCAAAAAATCATGGGTAGCCCTACACGTTTCCTTTAATTCTACTATTGCAGTATAAAACAATGAAAGGAAACATCACATTGATTGCTCTAGACAAGAAACACTTTTCTTATTTCACACACTTTCATTTTATTTTAATTTTATGAAACTATCTTTTACACTGCAGCAGAGTTAGGAAAATGCAAATGGTTCAGTCCTATTGTTCATGGTTTCGAGTAGAGTCCTATAGAATTGTACATATTCTTCAAAGTTATGCATGTGCCACAATCAAAATGGTCATTTCCATCTCCCAAACTGATCGTCCCAGCTACACAGTTTATTACATTACTGGGCGAAACATACAAAGCCTGTTTTTTTCTTCTCCTCTCCTGATATAGAGCAATGAGTGGGTCAGATTAAAATTATCGTGGAGATAGGGCAGTGCCAAAACCCCCTTCAAGTAGGTTCTATGAGAAGGCACTATGAGGAGCCAGCCTTGTCTAGCTATACTACTATAAAATGAGGATTACATTGTACATATAAATATTCCATCTTCCAAGGGCTTTTTGTTACCAGATGCAGCTTGGAAACTTGTCACCAGTATTGTGGTTTTGCCGTTAAAAAGATTGTCAAAATTTAGAAATCTGTGTCTATATGTGAGTTCTAAACAACATTCCAAAAAACTTGCCCCTTTACACACCCTTCATTACATGAGTTGACATAATTACTATTACTATGAATATGTTCTAAAAATGTATCCAGTTATTTAATAAGTTAGAGTGCTGTAACTCATAGCAGCCAATCTAAAGCATCCTTGATTTTAAAGTGAAAAACAATTGGTTATTATGGGTCATCACACATCATTATTGCTTTTTACAATGTCCTAATATAAAAGTGTAATGATAATAAATATGTACCTAATGATGTATGTTCTATTCTCTTCCAAAAAGTTGATTATACAACTATGAACATCATACGGATCTTTATCTCAGCACTTGTCCTAATTCTTCTGGGTGTCATTCTCGTGATCCATTTCAACGTATTCCAGAAAACTGAAGAAAGTCTTCCTGCGCTTCCACCTGCCCGTAGATTTCAGGCAGAACAGTCTGAGTATGCAGAGGTTAGACAGCGCAAAATAAATTGTTTGTTGGTCTAAGAGAATCTTTTTGATTGAATTTTTATCATCTTGAAATTACAATTGGAAGTTTTCCCTCTGGTTCCTTTTTCAACTGTTATTTTTCATTCTTCTCCCAATCCTGGGCAGTGCCCCTCTATTACCCACAAGCCCTCACAAATCCCAAACCTATCCATATCTTCAACCCCCATGCCCAGTGAAAAAGTTTTACAGTTCGTTAGCAAAATTGCAATAACATATTGATATGGAGGATGTCATTCTCCTTCACAGCATTCTTGTATCCCCCTCTCCTGCCTTCTCCATCAGCGTCGGGGTCACAT
Source organism: Lithobates pipiens (assembly GCF_037356315.1). Lineage (NCBI taxonomy): Eukaryota > Metazoa > Chordata > Amphibia > Anura > Ranidae > Lithobates > Lithobates pipiens. The sequence continues at coordinate 137,499,668 of NW_027507788.1, read as the reverse complement.
TAGCTGAATGATGGTGAAATACTGAGGGAGAAGAGAAACATTGGTATACTAGTCAGTACCAATTTGCAAAAGTATATTTGCTTTGGAAGAATAAATTACCTCTAACGTTTGGTGTCCTACTTGTGTGGATGTTGCTGCATTATGTAAAACTATTAGAATAGTCTTTACATTTTAGAATGGGGTGCCTCGAGACTGTCCATAATTTTTAATGGGTGATTAGACTGAAAAAACCTGATTCATGAAATTTGACCTTGGCACATCTATCTGTAGTGTTTATTTATCAATCTCCAAAGCCCTAAGGCCTGTATATTAGCAGACAGTTGGTCTATTCACATCACAGCTCTGCAAATTTCTTCCTTCCTCTGCCTATGTGGAGAGGGGTGTGTGTGCCTTTCCTCCAATCAGCTGTCAGCCAGTGTATGCCAAGAATCCCCACCGAGTGGTGGAACAAGAATAGAAAATTTTAACATGATGTGCACTTTCTAAACAGTCTAGAAAGTTGAAGAATACAAGTAAAACGTATGTACTGAGATTTGTTTCTTATCTGTGTATCATTATTATTATATTATTATTATACACGATTTATATAGTGCCAACAGTTTACACAGCGCTTTACAATGTATAGGGGGGACAACACAATTACAGTACAGTTCAATACAAAAGGTGCAGGAGGGCCCTGCTTGTAGAGTTTACATTCTAAAGGGAGGGGGTGGTACAAAAGGTAATAGCTGCAGGGAATGATTCGATCGGGTGATCATCTGAGGCTGTTCACATCACTGGGTATATGTGAGGGTTTACATACACTTTAAACTTGCTCCAACCCCTACTTTAAGCCCTATACTAACTACCCTACCCAGCTTCAGGTGAGAGAAGAGAGCAGAGACATCATCTATAATGCCTGGGTGCTGATGTCACCCATAGACTTACTACGGGGTATCTGTTGTCCACTGTCCCTCCTCTCCCCTAAAGCTGGCGCTGAGAGCTGATCATGTGACTGGACCAGAGTGCACTCAGCACATCTTTCTTTAACAGGGTAGTTAGTATAGGACATAGAATGGGGCTGGGGGTAGGTTAAAGCTTAGTTAGGTTTTGACCAAACTTCCACAATAAGGCCGCGTACACACGGGCGGATTGTCTGCCCAACTTAGTCAGCTGCACCGTGTTTAAGCGGACAATCCGCTCGTGTGTGGGCTTCAGCGGACTTTTTCAGCGGACAGTCTGACGGACTTAGTCTTTCGGAATTTCCGTAATTTTGTCCGTCCAAACTTGGTTTCAGCAGACAGTCCGCTCGTGTGTAGGCAAGTTGGACGGACTAAGTATGGCGCATGCTCAGAAAGGATTTACACGGCCGAAGGTTGCATTGCAGTGTATTGGACGTCGTTTTTCTAGTCCCGTCGTACGTGCTGTACACGTCATCGCGCAAGTTTTCAGCGGACTGTCTGTTCATCGTGTGTGGTCAAGTCCGTTCATTCAAAAGTTGAACGGACTGTCTGTCGGATTGTCTGACGAACTTAGTTGGGCAGACAATCCGCCCGTGTGTACGCGGCCTAAGGGTCTTAAATCCAATGAATCATCCGTCTGTGAATACGGTTGTTACACAGGTCTTGGTATAGCTACAGTAGTGGTGGTTAGTCACACTGGCATAGATTAGGTATATTCTTTATTTAATGTGGATACCGTATATTGTATACCTTTGTTGACCAGTGATGTCAGTAATTGTAATGAATATATTATTCTCCACTATTTTGTTTACAGCACTTTTATTCTAATAGTACAATGTTTCTTTTGTAGATGGTGATAATGAACACAGAGCCTGTGGTGGAAGAAAATGAGATGTCCAGCGCTGGTGACAAAGTAGAAGAGCTGTAAACTCAGATATATATATATATATATATATATATATATATATATATATATATATACACACACACACACATAATGGGAATGCTACCATTTGAAGCCATTGCTTAATGCAGCAGAGAAGACTACATTATTGGATGAGAGGCCGGTCACAGGACATTCACAGGTCATGTGACCAGTTAACGCAAGTAAAAAGATCTACAAATATCTAAAAATATACCAAACTTGCTGTATTGTTACAGAAAATGATATTAGAGGCTTTATTAGCTTTACCGTTCTGCTACATTCAATCTATTTAATAAGCCATTTTAGGATAAGGCATAACATAGCAGAGTACTAGTGCTTGTTCGCATGAGAAGCATTGAGCTGCGTTGATCACAATTCCCTGCTCACAACATATATCAGATGATTGTGTGTGTTGTGTGAAAATGCAGCATGTAGGCATTTTTGTGCAGAGTAACACATCACCACACTGCAGTGCATAGAGTTGAATGAAATGTCATGAAATATCAATACATTTAAAATAGAAAAAAGTAAACAGTGTGAAAAATGGTAACAATGTATCGAACCGCTAAACACAACATGCACCCGCTTGCGCACTTTATAACAGAGCATATTGTGAACCTTCTGGCTAAAACATGGAGTTCGTTGACTTCTCATTCTGTAAATGCTAGCTGCCTGGCTGTCATTCTGATCTTCTTATCTGAATACTTTGAGTCATTAACCAGAACAAGTATGCAGATAATGAAGAACTTCAATCTAGAAAAAGAAATAAAATTCAGCAGCTACAAATACTTACAAAACATGGAGGTTTAGGAGTGTGTCTATGGGAATGTTTGACCATTTTTCTAGAAGTGCATTTGTGAGGTCAGGTACTGATGTGGAAAAGAGAGCCTGGCTCGCAGTCTCCGCTCTAATTCATCCCAAAGGTGTTCTGTCAGGTTGAGGTCAGGACTTTTTCCACCCCAAACTCGATCATCAATGTCTTTATGGATGTTGCTTTGTGCACTGGTTGCGCAGTCATATTGGAACAGGAAGGGGCCATCCCCAAACTGTTCCCACAAAGTTGGGAGCATGAAATTGTCCAAAATGTCTTGGTTTGCTGACGTCTTAAGAGTTCCCTTCACTGGAACAAAGGGGCCAAGCCCAACCCCAAAAACAACCCCATGCCACAATCCAGCCCCCCCCCCAAAATGATTTGGACCAGTGCACATACCAAGGTCCATAAAGACATGCATAGAGAGTTTGGGGTGGAGGAACTTGACTGGCCTGCACAGAGTCCCGACTTCAACCGAATAGAACACCTTTGGGGTGAATTAGAGCGGTGACTGCAAGCCAGACCTTCTCATCCCAGAAAAGTTGAATGAAGCTGTTATAGCTGCAAAGGGTGGGCCAACTCAATATTGACCCCTACGGACTAAGAATGGGATGCCATTAAAGTTCATGTGTGTGTAAAGGCAGGCATCCCAATCGTTTTAGTAATATAGTCTGTATGTGTGTGTGTGTATATACATATATATATATATATATATCTCTTCCCCTACGTATCCAACTTGTGCAAATAGTAGATTTATCCAGCCTGTCAACAGCATCACATGTGTGTTCTTCCACCAAGTGCCACACAAAATAGGCTTACTGGAAATACTCGGCCCTCTATTCAGAGACGCCAAACAACGCTTGATTATAATTGCATGGAGCCCAATTATGCCTTTAAAATGTATGACCACTTCCACCAGGATAAATTTCACCTCCAATTCACCGGACATAAGAAAATAAAAGGGCAAACACACCTCATAGTGTAAATCTATTCATGAAGATATTTATTAAAATAGTACAAACAGTGCTGTAATAAAAAAAAGCTGGTCTTAAGGTAGCACAAAGCCACCTCCAGATTCTCGATGGGAGGTGCCATCTCGTACATTGGCTTGATGATCCTGTTCTGGAGAACAGTGCCTAGCAGATCTTATGTTTATTTGGTGGAAAATGTGGTATCTACAGGATCCAGTGTTGTAATTCAAGCTTTGACTGTTTCTTTTTAATGTATAAAGCTTTTCAGGGATACATTTTGTTGGGTTCCAAAAACAAAGATGTACCACATTACCTACTTTAGGTTAATATTCATACTGTAAGTAATATGTCATTCCATGTCTTTATGAATGATTTGTGATATGTATGTAGCTATCTATTTCATTACTATACATTTGCTTTTAGAAAAAAACAGTTATTTCCATAGATGCTTTTCAATAGCCATTACAATGATATATCAAATACAATTGTAAAGCAAGCAAATATAAAAGAAACGTCATTCCATAATGCACATTGCACCATTTCAAAGAGTTCTACAGTAGTACAAATAAGGCTTCTCTTCTACAGTAATCAGAACACTTTGCCAACTGTGGTGGTGGTGTTGGAAGGTCTAAGACAATGGCATGACCCAAATTTTGCATGCGCACTCAAAGTTTAATGACTGCCGTATGGGTCTGGAGCTGTGAAGGCCATTGGCAGGGGTCAGGCTTTCCTGCCAAATGCCCTCTTGTCATGTCCAAGGAGACCTAGCCTAAAAGCGAGACTGTTTGGCAAAGGTACTGTAGATGAGGATAAAATTCAGAGCATTATTTATTCATAATCAAAACATTGCTTTTGCCTAGACTTCACCTTTTATAGTTCTGAATACCTGCATAGACTTCTCTTGAGGGGTTATGCAAAATGGCCCTCTCTATGCAGGACATTGAGCCAAACCTGTTAGGTTAATAAGACCCCTTTCATACTGAGGTGTTTTTCAGGTACTAAAGGGCTAAAAATAGCACCTGCAAAGTGGCTGAAAATGCCTCCCCTACAGCCCCAGTGTGAGAGCCTGAGTGCTTTCACACTGGGGCGGAGTGCTTGCAGGATGTTAGAAAAAGTCCCACAAGCAGCATCTTTGGAGCGGTTTAGGAGGCATGTATACATCCAGTGGTGGTTCGTCCATAGGGGGTGCATGGGCGCTGCCCCCCATCCAGGCAGTCCGGAAAGAAAAAACAAAATGTCAGAAATTTTTTCTTTTTTTAATACTGGCCCTTTAACCCCTTCCCGCCGAGCGTACGCAGATGTGCGTACTCGGCTTCCGGGGGTTATACCGGGATGATGCCCGCAGCTGCAGGCATCATTTCGGTATCATTGTTCAGAGCGGGCGATCGGCTTTCCAGCCATAACAACTGATGTGGCTAAAAGCCACTTGGCTGTTATGCCGGAGGAGCGTGGGGGACGTCTCCCTCTCCCGCCACTATTACCGGGGCTCCCGTTCAACCGGGAGCCCCGAACGAACATCCGCTGCTTCTGGCGGCTAGAGACAGACTGGAATGAAGCTGTAGGCGGCTTCATTCCAGCCTCCTAATTGTAAACACGGAAGCGACGTCATGACGTCACTTCCCATTTACTCGGCTGCCAATTGCGTCGGTTTAGAAAAAAAATACAGTATTCAGAATCACCGAAAATGGTGATCTGAATACTTTGAAGTGCAAAGGAGGGATCGGGGGTCTTTTAGACCCCCGATCCCTCCATAAAGTGTACCTGTCACCACCTATTACTGTCACAAGGGATGTTTACATTCCTTGTGACAGCAATAAAAGTGATAACATTTTTATTTAATTTTTTTAAACAATTTATTAATTTTAAAATAAATAAGAAAAAAAAACTAAAAATGTTTTACAGCGCCCCCATCGCCACGAGCTCACACAGCAAAGGAAACCCATACGGAAGTTGCGTCTGCGTATGTAAACGGTGTTCAAATCACACATGTGAGGTATCGCTGCGCCTCTGTAACTCTAAGCTGGTAACCGGAATTTTTTTTTAAAGCGTCGCCTATTGAGATTTTTAGGTACCATAATTTGTTGTCATTCGACGAGTGCGTGCAATTATAAAGCGTGACATGTTTGGTATCTATTTACTCTGCGTAACATCATCTTTCACATTATACAAAAAACTTGGGCTAATTTTACTGTTTAATTTTTTTTTAATTCATGAAAGTGTCAAAGGAAGGGCTGGGATCTGGCGCCCCTCATCCTAAAACTTCACCAGCCGTTACTGTATACACTGCTCCTCCACTGCCACTGCCCATTGAAATGAATGGGCAGCGCTGCCAAAGAACCTGCAAAGCGCTTTGGCAGCAGCGCCTTTAAGGCACATTTAACCCTTTCTTCGGCCATTAGCGGGGGTTACAAGCACTGAAATGCACGCTAAAATTACGTTAACGCGGCCCGCTGGCAGGGTGAAATGGGACTAAGAGAATCAGAACCTTTGCAAAGTGGAAGAGTGGGCCTGATGATAAAGCCACCCCCCACCCCCCTTGATGAAATGCATTGTTTGCTGTGTCTCTTGCATATTTGTAAATGTGAGTAACTTTCTTTGAACTTAATAAAACAATCAGTTTTAAACTACGGAGCATTTGTTGCTGGTTTCTTACAGGAATTATGACACATGTTGAGCAGAGATGCTGGTGTTAAGAATAGCCTTGCAATGAAGGCCATCCACACAGATATATCTTCAGTCTACGTATGATTTACTGATTAAACAGCAGTGTGCACAGGGTCATAGAGCATCAAAGGCAAAGTGACAAAGTACAGGAAAAAACACACATATTACGTATCCTGTCTATTACATAGTGTCTACCTTAATTCTTACTATTCTCTATCTCAGGCACATATCCATCGGAAAAGGGGAAATTCTGATTATCTGCGATAACATTGTACATTGTCACATAAATTAAAAAAATGGTGATAACTGCGGATACATGATGCTTGTATACTAATTGATTTGCTATATATTAGCCAAAGCGATAATTAAAAATAATATGAAAGCAACCCATAATATAAAATAAAGGAGCTTAGCCAAAGGCACAAGGCCTTAGATCTTTTTCCTATCCCCCTGCCTCTAACCATCATCCCACACATCAGTAACATTGGCTTCCATCCTGGACCTAGTCTTAAGCCCCGTACACACGAGCGGACTTTTCGACATCCAAACTCCGACGGACCGAGTCCGTCAGACTATCCGATCGTGTGTGGGCTGCAACGGACTTTAGCTTCGCCAAAGTCTGACGGACTTTAGAAATGAAGCATGCTTCAAATTTTCCCGACGGAACTCCGCCGGACCTGGTCCCCTTCGAAAAATTCGCTCGTGTGTGTGCTACTCCGACGGACTAAAACCGACGCTAGGGCAGCTATTGGCTACTGTCTATGAACTTCCTACGTCGAATCCAGTCGTACGTCATCACGTTCGACTCCGTCGGAGTTTGGTGTGATGGTGTGTGGTCAAGTCCGTTCGGTCGAAAAGTCCGCCAGAACTCCGTCGGAACTCCGGCGGAACTCCGGCGGAACTCCTTTGGAGGTCTGTCAGACTTAATCCCTCTCGTGTGTACGGGGCATTACAGACTTCCTCTCATTCCTGCATTGTCTAGACAAGGCTAAAAGAGGAGAAAGAACTCAGAACACAACAAGAGGTAAACAGTTCACTTATATGCCGCATACACACGATCAGTCTATCCGGCAGACTTAGTCTGGCGGACAAACCGCCGGACTGTCCGCCGGACTGTCCGAAACGAGCGAACCTGCCCACACTCGCGACATTTTCAGCAGACTAGGTCCGCTGGACTATCCGCCGTACTTTTGAAATGAACGGACTTGCCTACACACACACGGAGGAAAGTCCGCTCATTTTGAGCACGGCTCCAGGTAGCCGGGACCAGCAAAGGAAGCGTCACCTGGTATGGAGTTAAAGGGGAATCCCTACGTCGAAAAACGACGTGGGGGTCCCCTCCTAAGCGGACTTTTCTCCAGGCGGGAAAAGTCTGTTCATTTCAAAAGTACGGTGGACTAGCACACACATGGCCGTATTGTCCGCCGAAATGCGAGTCCGGCAGACAGATTGGTGTGCAAAACTACTTTCTTAGTCCACTGGACTTTTGGGTAAAAAAAGTCTGCTGGAGCCTACACACGAGCGGATTGACTTTTCCATCAGATTGTTTTTGATCGTGTGTACGCGGCTTTATTCATTTGAAAGTCATGTGAAAATAGTTTCTGGTGACTCCATCTTGTTACAGGTTAGCATTTCAACCCCATGTTGTATCTCCTGATGGTTAATCCCTGCTGGTGTACCCTGGTGTTCCCCGATCCCTGTGCAGGATTACTGCAAAGGTCCTCAGAAATCAAAGAGCATTATTAGACCCCTTTCACACTGGGGCAGTTTTCAGGTGCTTTAGTGCTGGAAATAGCCTCTTCTAAATGCCTGAAAACCGCCTCTCATTCATTCCAGTGTGACTCTTCACACTGGGGCGCTGCACTTGCAGGACATTATGAAAAGTCCTGCAAGCAGCATCTTTGGGGTGGTTTGGGAGCGCTGTAAATAGCGCTCCCAAAACACCCTGCCCATTAGAATGAATGGGCAGTGCTTCTGAAGTGCCTGAAAAGCGATTTGGAACCGCCGCAACATGGGTGTTTTCAACCCCTTCTTTAAGGTTGAAAGCACCCTGCTAGCGCCTGAAATGCGGACCTTAAACAGCGCTAAAGTGCAGCTAAAACAAGCAGAGTTTTAGTGATAATGTGACGCAACTCCAGTGTGAAAGGGATCTTAGGCCTCCTATGATTTGGAGTCTTTCTTTCTTCTTGAGGCGGATTTTTAGCAGTGGAGGTGAAACTCATGAGGGGATTCATGGAAGATTTTAAGTGTCACTTGATTATCTGTATATACATTTTGGTGGACTTTATGTATTATGATTCTATGTACAATTATGTGATTGCACATGTTTCACATTCACTATTCATTTCATATTGATTTAATGACTTAGCTCTTATATATATATTTTTTTTTATTTATTTTTTTTTAATACGTGATACCTCTAGATGAATGTTGTAGGAAAGTTCAGTTGCAAGTGCCCCTGGGTTTTTGTGTATTATTATTATACAGGATTTATATAGCGCCAACAGTTTGGCAGAGCTTACCAAATTAGGGCAGACATTACAGTTACAGTGTTGTGGACGAAATTCCGACTGAAGGGGATCAAGAAGGTTATTCTCAATGAGGTGGTTGCTCAGTCAGTTGTAGACTAAACGTTCAAGGAGTTTGGAGGAAAAAGGTAGTAAGGAGATGGGTCTTAGGTTGTTAAGATTGGTTGGGTCCAGTGAGGTCTTTTTTGGTATGGGAGTGACTAGTGCATGTTTTAGAGGGTTGGGGAAGATGCCAGTAGAGAGGGAGAGATTGAAGATATGAGTTAAAGAGTGTAGGATAGAGTCAGAGGGAGACTTTAGTATTTGAGAAGGAACAAGGTCCAGGGGGCAGGAGGTTAGGTGGGTGTTAGCAAAAAGTTAAGTGACTTCCTCTATAGTAGTTGGCTACTTCTTGGACCTCTTCAGCTGCACTCGATGTGCAGAGAGAGTGGAGGAGGGAGTGAGGCAGAGAGAGAGGGTGCCGGGATCCGACCATCCCGCATGCTACAGTCATCTCTCCCCACCGGCTGCATTTACTGCAGACCGGACTATAGCCGCCTCCTCCTTACAAGTACACAGACCCAGAGGAGCAGGGACACCGCTCCAAGGCATCTGCCTGGGGCTAAGGTACTGTAAGTAACAACAGGAATACTGCAAGGGAGGCGGAAATGGTGTTTGGGAGGTGGGCATTCACAGGTAACATCTATGCTGCTAGGAGTGATTTTAGGGAGGGGGGTGGGGGTTAGAGGATATGTGCTGGGGGGTTTGATTTTGGTTAGAACCAATGCTAGAAATAGAAGGAGGGGGCAGATTTGAAGTTTGACCCCCCAGCTCAATTCCTCTTCCTTCCCAAAGCACACCCTAGTAAATATCCTCCACCCCAGTTTCATCCATTCCCCACCAATCCCATCCTGGCTCCATCCACCCCCTTCCGATCCCATCCCGGCTAGATCCACCCCCTCTGATCCCATCCCGGCTCCATCCGCCCCCTCTGATCCCATCCAGGATCCATCCGCCCCCTCTGATCCCATCCAGGATCCATCCGCCCCCTCTGATCCCATCCAGGATCCATTCACCCCTTCCAATCCCATCCCTGCTCCATACACCCTCTTCAATCCCATCCCGGCTCCATCCAACCTCCTGATCCCATCCCAGCTCCATTCACCCTCTCCTATCCCATCACGGCTCCATTCACCCCCCCCCCCCATCTCATCCCAGCACCATTCCCCCCCAATCCCATTCTGGCTCCATCCACCCCCCCCCCCAGTCCCATCCTGGCTCCATCCATCCACCGATACCTCCCATCCCGGCTCCATCCATTCTGGCAGGTTAGAGGAGAGAGCCACTTAAATGTACTAGCCTGCATTGAAGGTACAGAAATTGCATTGAAGATACTATGCAGTACCACTCAACTGCCAAAGGAGACACAGGACAGAGTGGCTCCACAGCAGGCACATTGCACATATCACTTTTGTTTAAACTAACCTGTGGCAAAACATTTTTAAACACAACAGGATGCAATATCATAACTTCACCACCTTGCTCGGGTGGCACTTCATTATACTCATGAAGACTTTTGCTGTCAGCAGTTACAGACCTCAGTAACCCATTATCACCACAAGTAATTTCAGACATTTTAGTTTTACATTTTAGTTTTACCATTTGACACATTATCACTAAGGTCAAGTATCCTCTTATCCATCCGAGTGCAGAGCGAGCTGTGATTGGTCAAAGCATGCAGGTCAGGTGCATGCTTGGGCCAGTCATCATACAGCAATGCACTACGATCTCGCAGTGCATTATGGGGCATTCCGCAGCGCTCAAATTTCCTGTGAACGCCACATACTGTTTGCTATATTATATTTTTTGGGGGGATATTTATTATAGCGAAAAGTAAAAAAATATTGAATTTTTTTCCAAATTTACGCTCTTTTTTTTATATATAGTGCAAAAAAATAAAAACCGCAGATGTGATCAAATACCACCAAAAGAAAGCTCTATTTGTGTGAAAAAAAAGGGCATTAATTTTGTTTGGGTACAGCATCACACGACCGTGCAATTGTCAGTTAAAGTGACGCAGTGCTGTATCGCATAAAATGGCCTGTCATTAAGGGGGCAAATCCTTCTAGGGCTTAAAAGGGTAATCAACACTGCTTTTATTTATTTTTTGCGACATAAGTGAAAGAAAGAGTGAAAATTTTGAAAAAAAATAATACCTTTTTTAGTTTCTATGATAGCATTTTGCAGACAAGTAATTTTTGTGCATACATTTGGGCCAAAATTTATACTGCTACATATATTTGGTAAAAATAGCCCAAATAAGTGTATATTATTTGGTCTGTGTGAAAGGTATAGAGTCTACACACCTGATGCACTGATGGCCTATACCATCTCTTGAGGCCCTGAAATGGGAAAGTGCAAACACCCGCCAACCGACCCCTTTTTGGAAAGTAGACAGTCCAAGATATTTAGTATGAGGCATAGTGAGTTTTTTGAAGTTGTAATTTTTTTCCCACAATTGGGAAAATGAAGAAATTATTTTTATTTTTTTTCTACACAAAATTGTCATAACAAGTTATTTCTCACACACAGCGTATGCATACTTCCAATTACACCCCAAAACACATTCTGCTACTCCTCCCAAGTATTGCGATACCAAATGTGTGAGACTTTATTTCAGCCTGGCCACATAGAGAGGTCCAACGTGCAGCTATTGGCTACTAGCCTGAACGTAGTCCCGTCGTAACAAATTAACGTCATCGCGTTACGTACGATCGGATTGTCAGACAACTTTGTCCGACCGCATGTATGCAACACAAGTTTCGGACAAAATCCCTCTGACAAAATCCGACGGATTTTGTTGTCGGAATGTCTGACCGTGTGCACAAGGGCTAACACAGCCCGGCCAAACTGATGTCAAAGTTAAACCTACACAATTAACCCTCAGAACCCCATTAGTGTTCTGAGGCAAAAACTAAATTTGTACATGACAGACACTTTGTCCAAAGTGTCATCGCTACAGTTATTTAAATAAATAAATAAATGTGCCTTTACGATCACTTTAAAGACCACATACACAGAGCCCACCATATAAAATAAGCCAAAAAAAAGGGGGGTCAAGCAAAAAAACATTCTTAATAATAAGCTGTCAATAAGTTGTCTATAATGCCCAATAATAAATGAACACATTCAAATTACTAGTATCCGGAAAAAAAAATAGCTCCCAATATGTGAATACAATGCTGTCATTTTACATGACACCAATAGTAAAATATATATAATACAAAAAATACCAACAAAAATCTTAAAAAAACACTTAAAACCTAAACCACTAAAAAATCAGAGAAAAAAAACTATTTAAAAAAACACAGAAAAATCGATAAAAAAAAAAGATTTGATAAGATAAAATAAAAATAAAACATTAGGCGCCATCTTGTGGCAACTCCTTTTATTGCACAATGTAGCAACATTTTTCACATTTACTAAAAATCCTCAATGAAACTATTTAAAGGATAAGTTAACCTTTGTTAAAAAAAATGAATAAATAATTGCACATATTTTTGCAGGCAAAAAAAAAAAAAAATGTGCATTTTCTTTTATTTTTTTATTTTTTACTAGGAGCCTTCAAAGTAGATCAGCAAACTGTGGGTGCAAAGCAGGACTCCTGCAGACGGTCTATAACCACTTTCAGACCGGACCATTTTGCTGGTAAATGACCAGAGGTCTTTTTACACTTTGGCACTGCGCTGCTTTAACTGGTAATTGCGCGGTCATGCAATGTTGTACCCAAACAAAATTTGCGTCCTTTTCTTCCCACAAATAGAGCTTTCTTTTGATGGTATTTGATTGCCTCTGCGATTTTTATTTTTTGCGATATAAACGTAAAAAGACCGCACATTTTGAAAAAAAATGATATTTTCTACTTTTTGTTATTAGAAAAATCCAATAAACTCAATTTTAGTCATACATTTAGGCCAAAATGTATTCAGCCACATGTCTTTGGTAAAAAAAAAGTCAATAATTGTATATTTATTGGTTTGCGCAAAAGTTGTCACATCTACAAACTAAGGTACGTTTTCTGGAATTTACGCAGCTTTTAGTTTACGACTGCCTATCTCATTTCTTGAGGTGCTAAAATGACAGGGCAGTACAAAACCCCCCCAAATGACCCCATTTTGGAAAGTAGACCCCCTAAGGAAATTGATAAGAGGCATGTTGAGCCCATTGAATATTTTATTTTTTTGCCTCAAGCGATTGAATAATGACAAAAAAAAAATTTTTTTTTTTTTTTTACACAAAGTTGTCACTAAATGATATATTGCTCACACATGCTATGGGCGTATGTGAAATGACACCCCAAAATAAATTCTGCTGCTTCTCCTGAGTACGGGGATACCACATATGTGGGACTTTTTGGGAGCCTAGCCGCGTACAGGGCCCCGAAAACCAAGCACCGCCTTCAGGCTTTCTAAGGGCGTAAATTTTTGATTTCACGCCTCACTACCTATTACAGTTTTGAAGGCCATAAAATGCCAAGATGGCACAAAACCCCCACAAATGACCCCATTTTAGAAAGTAGACACCCCAAGCTATTTGCTGAGAGGCATGTTGAGTCCATGGAATATTTTATATTTTGCCACAAGTTGCGGGAAAATTACAAACTTTTTTTTTTTTTTTTTTTTTTTCACAAAGTTGTCACTAAATGATATATTGCTCATGCATGCCATGGGCATATGTGAAATGACACCCCAAAATAAATTCTGCTGCTTCTCCTGAGTACGGGGATACCACATATGTGGGACTTTTTGGGAGCCTAGCCGCGTACGGGGCCCCGAAATCCAAGCACCGCCTTCAGGCTTTCTAAGGGCGTAATTTTTTGAGTTCACTTCTCACTACCTATTACAGTTTTGAAGGCCATAAAATGCCAAGATGGCACAAAACCCCCACAAATGACCCCATTTTAGAAAGTAGACACCCCAAGCTATTTGCTGAGAGGCATGTTGAGTCCATGGAATATTTTATATTTTGCCACAAGTTGCGGGAAAATTACAAACTTTTTTTTTTTTTCACAAAGTTGTCACTAAATGATATATTGCTCACGCATGCCATGGGCATATGTGAAATGACACCCCAAAATAAATTCTGCTGCTTCTCCTGAGTACGGGGATACCACATATGTGGGACTTTTTGGGAGCCTAGCCGCGTACGGGGCCCCAAAAACCAAGCACCGCCTTCAGGCTTTCTAAGGGCGTTACAGTTTTGAAGGCCATAAAATGCCAAGATGGCACAAACCCCCCCCCCAAATGACCCCATTTTAGAAAGTAGACACCCCTAAATTTAGGGGTACACTAGTGAGACTAGGTAATAAATGGCGGGTGCCCTGAAACTATAAAAAAATAACTAACCAACCAGCGTCACCTGTAACAGTTATATGGTGATCACTGGTGAAAGGGTTAACTAGGGGGCAATCAGGGGGCTTTATGCGGTAGTATATGGGGGTCCCTGGCGCTATAAAAAGCTGCGGCGAACCTAAATACCTACCTGCCTAACTAGCGTCACCTGTGACACTAATACAGCGATCAGAAAAACGATCGCTTATTAGGCTGGGTTCACACTGGAGCGATGCGGGAACGCCACGAATGCGCGGCGGGTTCCCGCATCGCATGCCTCCCGGCGGCAGTTCACACTGCCCTATGCGAACTGCTGGGAGTGTCAGTGAAATGTTAATGACACCCCCAGATCAGTTCGCATATCGCAGTGCGATCTGCAAACTTGGATCGCATGGTGTGAACACCCATGCGATCCGATTCTGCTGCGGACCAAAAAAAGGGTCCCGTGCGAGTTTGCGGCGGGTGCGGCGGGTGCGACACGAATTCAGCCATACTATCTGTATAGCTGAACTCGAATCGCACAGAGATCGGATGTGATTTGCACTGCAGTGCGGTGCGAATCACATCCGTTCTCATAAACCGCTGCAATGTGAACCCAGCCTTAGTGACACTGGCGACGGGGGGTGATCACGGGGTTAAACCTTTATTGGGGGGGTTAGGGGGGTACCTTAGAACTAAAGGGGGCTAACCCTAACTGCCCTAACAGTTATTAGTCACAAATGACACCTGCCGGGTGATCAGGGGGTTAAACCTTTATTAGGTAATAAATGGCGGGTGCCCTGAAACTATAAAAAAATAACTAACCAACCAGCGTCACCTGTAACAGTTATATGGTGATCACTGGTGAAAGGGTTAACTAGGGGGCAATCAGGGGGCTTTATGCGGTAGTATATGGGGGTCCCTAGCGCTATAAAAAGCTGCGGCGAACCTAAATACCTACCTGCCTAACTAGCGTCACCTGTGACACTAATACGGCGATCAGAAAAATGATCGCTTATTAGGCTGGGTTCACACTGGAGCGATGCGGAAACGCCGCGAATCCGCGGCGGGTTCCCGCATCGCATGCCTCCCGGCGGCAGTTCACACTGCCCTATGCGAACTGCTGGGAGTGTCAGTGAAATGTTACTGACACCCCCAGATCAGTTCGCATATCGCAGTGCGATCTGCAAACTCGGATCGCATGGTGTGAACACCCATGCGATCCGATTCTGCTGCGGGCCAAAAAAAGGGTCCCGTGCGAATTTGCGGCGGGTGCGGCGGGTGTGGCGGGTGCGGCGGGTGCGGCGAATGGCTGAACTCGAATCGCACAGAGATCGGATGTGATTTGCACTGCAGTGCGGTGCGAATCACATTCGTTCTCATAAACCGCTGCAATGTGAACCCAGCCTTAGTGACACTGGCGACGGGGGGTGATCACGGGGTTAAACCTTTATTGGGGGGGTTAGGGGGGTACATTAGAACTAAAGGGGGCTAACCCTAACTGCCCTAACAGTTATTACAGTCACAAATGACACCAATGCAAAAAAAAAAAAAAAAAAAAAAAAATGACATTGGTGTCACTGTGACTGGGGGGGCAGGGGTAATTGGGGGGGTGATCGGGGGGTAAAGGGGGGGTGTGAGTGTGCCTGGCATGTTCTACTGTGTGTGGGATGTGTTGGTGCAACTCACTGATCCGCTCTCCTCCGTGTCGGAACGAAAAATACCGACACGGAGGAGAGAATACATCACTTCCTCTCCTGTGTTTACATTACAGGAGAGGAAGTGATGTCACCGGGGATTTCCATTCGTCGGGAGCGATTGCGAGGGGGTGGCCATGAATGAATGGCCGTCCCCTCGTCCGGGATCGCTCCCGAACGAAAACCGACCGCCGCAGGCACCGGGCGGGGGCCCGATCGGGCCCCCGACCCGCGGGAGGCAAATCACGTACATGTACGTGCTTATGCCTGCCCGTGCCATTCTGCCGACGTACATCGGCGTGAGGCGGTCGGCAAGTGGATATAAGCTGTCTGCTTGTACCTCGTATGAGCAGGCAGTTACGCAATAACAGGAAGAAACAATGAACTACCTAGAGTGCTCAACAGAGCCCTGGTAGTTCATTGACAACTACAAGCTGACAGACACAAAGGCTGTTGATACCTGTAGTTTGTACATTCACAGAACACTGTGAATGAATGATGCGGCTGGGTGGAGCCCTGCAAATCCACATTTAAAAAAAAAATTGTGACAGCAAGTTCAGGGAGAAAATCCCTGGCTCACTGTTACTAGAGGCGGTGGGTCAGAGAACAGCTGCAGCAGTTGGAATATGTTTCACGTTCCACCCTAAAACAGGTGCAACATATAAACTGTTTCTACAGATGAACTTACCCTTTCATTCAAAATCAACATTTAATCCCCTAGGAACCAGTGTACCAATTTCATAAATTCACCTCAATTCCATTTGATTGAACTTCCTAATTTTATTGGACCCTCTATGGGGTTTGTACTTTATAATCCCCCAAAATCTTAATCCAATCGGATTTTTATCGGATTTAAAATGCCTGGAAAGATAGTATTTATTAAATCCCATGTAAATATTACGAACATGCTCTTGTATGTGCTTCGCTAATTTTCTTAAAAACACCTGTAAGCAGGTTGAAATGCTAGACAGCTGCTTCCTTGGCTGGGAGGAAAGGGTTAATGTTTTTTCTCGGTTTCTTGCTTTCCTGTGCTTCTACTGGGCTCTGCTCCCTCCCTGAGCTCATAAATTCAGGAGGGGGACTCTGCCTAGACCAGTTCCAGCCACATGTGAAACAGGGGAGGCTGACAGCTGAGATGTAACCCTGTCCTCCAGCAACCACCCACCCAGAGGGGCTCTGCTCCTCTCTGCCTTCAGCCACCTTCTATCCTGACTGTCATCACTGAAGATTGCCTGCCTGAGGAACCCGCCAACATGCTTGGGGCTGCTGAGACCTTTAGTCCTCCCTGAAGAACACCAGCTCTGGAGATTTGCCACTGTGGCTGTTTATGGATTCTTGCCTGTGCAGGTACGCTGGGGCAGCAGTACAAACAAATGGCCACTGCCCTTACCTATAACCGGCCTTTGCAGCAAGGAGCTCATGGAAGGGTAACGCATGCAAAAGGAAACCAGAGAAATTCCCAGCTCAACTTACCAGCCAGCCTGCAAACAACTGAATAATCCTGTCTAGCAGTATGCATTAAAAACAGGGGTTTTGTCTGCACACATTTGCAAATATAAAGGTATTCTGCAGAGCCCCGTCAAGGCACCCCGGTATTTTCTATAGTCCCAACTCTAAATTTTGAGATCCTCCACAGTGGAAGCGCATGCGCATTATAATGGATAGGCAGAGGAAAGGTGAGCCTGAAGGGAAGCCCACCCCTCCTTAAAGGCACATTGGGAGTCCAGTGCATCCCTGTTCCTTTATGGAGAGTTAGGCTCCCTCCAGGCTCACGTGTATGATCTGGATCAGTTGGAGCCCTGAGCATGTCACTTGCCACATTGCCTGCCACCAGATGCTATCAGGTGTCCCCAGCGTAGTCCCTTCTTACATTAGGCATTCCCAGCAGAGTCCCTCCATAAATCAGGCATTCTCATTAGAGTCCCTCTTTTAACCAGGCTTTTTCAGCAGAGTCTCTCCTTACATCAAGTGTCCCCCAACTGAGTCCCTCTTACATCGGGTGAACCTAGTGGTGTCCCCCTTACATTGGGTGTCCCCCTTACATCAGATGTCACCCAGCGGAGTCCCCTTTACATCAGGTGTCCCCAGTGGAGCCCCTCCTTACATCAGATGTCCCCAGTGGAGCCTCCCTTACATCAGGTGTCCCCTAACAGTCCCTCCTTACATTAGGTATTTCCAGCAGAGTTCCTCCATACATCAGGTGTAAAAAGAAAAAAAAAGCCGAAATCCTATATATCAAGAAAAATGGGGCAAACTCGAGGGTGAACGTAGTCTTTTTTCTGACGTAACTTTTCTAGGTAGGTTCCTATGTTTCCATAACAACAAATCTTCCCCTCAAAAAATATAGGTAGAAGGTATACCCCTTTGCGGTGGGCAGACAGCAGGACCTGTTAGCCTGTAACACCAATGAATGCGATGATGTAAGTGCAGGTTTGAATGTAAAGCATCAGGACAGGACTGACAGTGTTCTCTACAAGCAAAAAACGCTTTTAGCAGTTGTCCTGTACTGGCAGGGAGTACAGGGTAGAGAGTGCAGCATCATTCTTGCATCTTTTTTCCCCATTACTGATAACATTGCCACCTTGTTGTGGTGCAGTTTACTCCAAACCAGTGGTAAATACGCATGTGAGGTGAATGAATTTATCGTGAACGGTTTGAACTATATTTTACATCACAATTTTTTTCTGTTCAACAATTCCCACTACCTCCAGGTGCAGGGCGTGGCCATGGGTACTTGCTGTGCCCCGGCCTACGCCAATCTGTACCTGGGGGAGTGGGAAAAATCCCTCCTGGATGATGGGGGCCTTGTCGGGTACACGCGTCACATCGCTATGTGGCGCCGGTACATTGATGATGTCCTCATCATCTGGGAGGGATCAGAGACTGCTTTGTTGGAATTTAAATCCTGTATCAATACAAACAAATACAACTTAAAATTTACCATGACTTATGACACTCAGAATATTACGTTCTTGGATGTCATCATAGGCCGCACTCCAGAAAATTCTATATATACATCACTGTACCGGAAGAGTACTGCGGGAAACACGGTATTACATGCCGATAGTTTCCATCCCATTGCTTTAAAACAGTCCATACCATATGGGCAGTACCTGCGTCTTCGCAGAAACTGCTCTAATGACAGTCTCTTCAGAGAAGAAGCCTATAAACTCCAGACTAGATTCCTAGCACGCGGGTATAGCCGCTCATGCCTACGCAGGGCGTTTAATAAGGTGGTAACTCTACCCCGTAAAGATCTCTTGTTCTCCAAAAAGACACGCGATGACCCCACGGGGGACTTACCCAGAATATTACGTTCTTGGATGTCATCATAGGCCGCACTCCAGAAAATTCTATATATACATCACTGTACCGGAAGAGTACTGCGGGAAACACAGTATTACATGCCGATAGTTTCCATCCCATTGCTTTAAAACAGTCCATACCATATGGGCAGTACCTGCGTCTTCGCAGAAACTGCTCTAATGACAGTCTCTTCAGAGAAGAAGCCTATAAACTCCAGACTAGATTCCTAGCACGCGGGTATAGCCACTCATGCCTACGCAGGGCGTTTAATAAGGTGGTAACTCTACCCCGTAAAGATCTCTTGTTCTCCAAAAAGACACGCGATGACCCCACGGGGGACTTACCCAGGATTACGATGCTCTTTACCAAACAACATAACATCATTTACAATATTATTCAGAAATATTGGCCTATTTTAAGAGATGACCCCAGAATTGGACGTTTTGTCCCCACACGTCCCTCCATTTCCTTCAAAAGGGCCTCATCGTTACATGATAAATTAGTGCAAAGTGAGTATATGAGTGCGGCAAAGAGATCCAAACACTGTTCAGTTTTTGGCTCTTTTCCTTGCAGTCACTGCTCATGCTGCAAGCATATCAGACGGGATAAGACCTTTCGTCTACCGAACGGCGGTACCTTTCAACCCGTTCATTTTGTAAACTGTCAAACACGTGGAATAGTATATCTCATGGAATGCGAATGTGGGGCATACTATGTGGGTAAAATGAAACAGGAATTTCACCGCCGCATATCCAAACATGTGTACAGTATGGAAATTGGCAATTACTATTTGCCAATTGGTCGACATGTTGTAACAGTACACAATTATAGAATGCCGAAATTCACATTTGTTGCCCTAGATCGCATACACATACCGGCCTGGGGTGGGGATTGGAACAAGATCTTATTGCAACGGGAACAGAGTTGGATACATAAATTGGATGCCACCTCTGCCCCAGGTTTGAATGAATCGATCTCTTTCGCCCCCTTTCTTAAGGGGTTTTCCTCTGGAAGGACACAATAAAGTTCCTTCTGCCCTGCAATGGGGTCTTCTCCTCTACCCTACCTGGACCTTTCTTCTCACTACCACATCTCAAAGTCTCTTTTCGTGTCTGCCAATAGGCCAGTCAGGGCTGTTCTGTAATGAAATGTATCTTTACATTACCAGTTACCCAGAAAAGCCATATGTCTAACTGTCATGTGTTCTAATTGATGTATATCTTGCTATAATTTGCATATATGGTTATGTGTTCCAATTGATGTATATCTTGTTACAGTTTGCATATCTGCTTTGTTCAAGCTCCTAATAGAGACATGCATTTGCATGTTAATAGATGCATATTAAATCATGTGAAGTATTATATAATTACATAATTTGATTGGTGAACTCTACTTAGCTTCTTGTGATGCTATGCCCCGACCTGCCACCTGCCTTCCCTTTTCCCCCACCATTGGATCTTCCCTCCCCCCCCCCTTTTTTTTTTTCCCCCCCCTTTTCCCTTCCCCATGTTCCTCACTTCCTCACTCCCCATCCCACTATCAGCCCTGAAGATCCTCGGTGGGTGCTTGGGATGGATCTGGCTAGTCTCGGCATTAGACATCACCTAATTTTTTCAAACAAACTAATTTTTCCTTCCACTGAGCATATGTCTCCTTTCCCCGTAATCTAAAAATGGTCCTTCGCCAGATTACAGCCTAAAGGTGAGGAGGAGAGGATTGGGTCTGCCCCCTGCCATTACTCCCCGGCAAGGGTAGGAGTGGCTTTGGTCTGGACATTACGGACAAGCCTCTCCGCTGGTCCCTCCCCCCCTGTTGAATGGGCGGGCTGGTCCCGCCCAGGGTTGGGGGACACATAATCCCTTGCCGACGGCATCCTCGGACACTTCCGGGCGCACACCTCACGCACGTCCGCACGTTTTAGCGGATGTGCGTGACGCGGTGACGCCACGCGTTTGCGACGGAAGTGACGTCATTTCGGGGCCGGTTTCCGGTCTTCCAGGACGCCGGGGCGGCCACACGAGGCTGATCCTGTTCAGGCGGCCAATGCGTTTGGGCGTATACCGGCTGATGGGTGGGCGGTACGCACCTGCAGCCTATCTTCAGGCTTTAAATACATATCCCTCTTCATAGGAAGTGTATATTCGCTCAGGGGGAAAGAAACCTTTACCTGTCGTTTGGTGAGTATGATTTTTCCTCTTTATTTGACCTGCATTTGGTGATGTATTGTACCAAATAAGCTTTTATAATAGTTGATTGGTATGTGGACTGATCGAACTAACTTACAGATCGGGTGACTCTAGAAAACACAAGTCAGGGACTGCGCCAGTTACCCCTTGTGGACTAACGCTCAAGTCGCCGTCCTTTCCTCATTACCATCTGGAATAATCTCCCACCAGGTCTTATAATCCAGGTAACAATCTCACCACTGGCCTGGCTGTTCTAATGAGGCCAATATATCTGCTCGGCACTTTCTCACACCATTATCACACACACACACTTTTTATGCATGCACATTCGTTTATGCACTCGATACTTTCATCGGTTATGTTCCTTGCTTGCCGTCACCTCACTTCTATGTATTTTATTCTGCATATTTTCACATGTGGTCTCCTTTGTCTCACAATTTACATCTTCTTCTCTTTTCCCACTATTTTAGTGCATTTTTCCTTTCTTTGCTTGAGTGTTTATACTCCCACTTTTTTCTCCAGTTCACCGTTCATCACTCCTTTCCCCCTTTTTCCATCTTCCCCCTTCCCCCCCCCCTTCTCGTCACCATGGTCCACTTCTTTCCCCCTCCCCCCCTCCTTGTCATTATGATTCACACAGCAGCACTCATCAACGCATTCACCCATTTTTGACTTTTCCCCCTCCCTTGTTCTTTTTTTTCCCCAGGCAACTTAGATACCTCCAGGCATGGTCTCCTTGTTTCTTTCTCCGCCCTGTTTAGAAAGCACCTTATATGGATATTTGGACAACTGGGGGTGCACATATACATGTGTATATATACTTTTTGTACACATAATGAGGATATGACATTATTAACCTCATACCATATGTGCACCCCATGTTTCCAATGTCAAATAATCCTCGCTTTTAATTTTTGCCTGTTGTTGGGATTTTGCTGCAGGTGTGACTCACCACATCATCTGGGTACCCTTACTCGCACCTACCCCCCGGATTCTTCTCTTTTCTGGGGGGCAAGGCATTAGTGTGACCTCCCGTGAGTAACGTCAGTGAGCTTGTGACGCTGCCTCCCCTTCCCTCTGGCATTCTGGTGACATATATGGACCAGGTACCACTCCAGATGTGTAAAGGAAATTGAGACATTGCCCTCTGGGGGAATTCTATTCGAAGTACTATAATCTACCTTATCCACCTGGAAGTACATCATCGGGTAAACCATATTAAATTAATATTGGATATTCCCAACATGCATAACACCGGATGTATTTATTCAGTGTAACTTTGTGTTTCCTTTAACAGACCACCATCTCTGAAGAAGACCCTTTCAAGGGTCGAAACGCGTTAGATTTATGCTTTCACTGTTACTAACCTATACAGTGTAACATGTAGCTGTGTCTGTTATTATACTTCCATGCGACATTATATGTACTTTTTATACATGATTTTGTCTGTTATATAAGTGTTCAGGTGAAGCTCATGTTTGTTTTTATCAAAGATTATTAAAATACCTTTTATATTATTTCCATTTGCTTTCTATTACTGTCTCTTGCTGCCTAAAAACCCCGTTTGTGGGGGAACTGGTTCTATGTGTGCTCAAATGACCTTTGGAGCTATGCCAGCATGAGCCTGTGCTCCTGGTGAGGACACCCTAGCCGGACAGGTCTTGCGGTGATGGGCTAGATGAAGCGCAACACTGCACTCCTCCAAGAGAGGTTGAACATCACAATCTTATATAACTGAGTTGTGCAAGAGGACACTCAGTTGAGTTGCCTGGAATGAGACAGTGTTGTTAGGTTTAGGTGTGACAATCTTAAAGAGATTACGTAATATCGGCACAGAAGCACACTTGATCGGAAATATCACAGTTAGGCTCTTTACATATGTGTAGTTAAGCTTATTACAGTAAATAGGTGAAGGTTCAGTCTCCTCACTGCTTCCTGTTCAGATTACATGAATATGACAACTGTAAAAGAGAGAGGTAGGGGGTTGGGGCTCTGGAGACTTTGCAGGTCATTTGGCTGGTTGATGTGAATGCCAACTGGATGATCTTGGTTCAATTGGACAAACTGGGTTTACATCAAGGCTGGAAGCAAGTACAGATAGAGGAAACTTACAGCCAAGCCTTAAATCCTGCACTCCTGTCCCTTCTGGTGCCACAAAGACTATTTTAATGAAGGGTATATTCCTTCATGGAGGACAGATAGGAACACCTTAATACCCAAAGATGATTGAAACCTAAAACTTGGCCTGGAAAAACGATTGAAGATCACCAAAACTAGCAGCTGGGATTTGTGGAAAATGAAGTCCAAAACTGCCTCTCAAAGACAAGGGTGGTGCTGCGCCCCTTTGAGACTACACTCGTAGAATCCACGGCTTCTGCCCAGCAAGTTCTCTCTGAGGCTTCCATTTGCTCCTTCTCTCCTTTACCCTCATTGCATCCGATCCTGCAGCCAGAAGGGAGGGAGGAGAGCAGAGCGAGCAATGAGGAGAAGTTCACAACAGAGCCTGCAGCCAGCAGCATTTCTATAACTCAGCACACAGATCTCAAATAATAGGGGTGAGTGGGGCAGGCCTGTACTCACACAGACACAAAGTCTGCAGCCTTATCTGACTGCTGCCTCTTCAATCACACCAACAGCTTGGCAGGGGAAAGGGGGATCTGCTGCCCACTACACATTTGTTCTGAAAATCTGACCCCAAAACTCCATTCACAAAGCAGAAAGCTCCAATATAGCCAAGTTATTCACTAAACCAGTCTCTTTCCAATAGTCCTGACAGTTGGCCCCATATCCTGCAGAGCCCAGTGCTTTTCGGAACAATTTCAGATCAAAATTCAACACCGCCATCTCCATGCTTAGAGAATGACCAGTAAAAATACTTGACAGTTTAATAAAAGACCACGTAGAAGAGTTTTTACTAGAAAATAATCAAACAAGTCTGATTTGTTTTTATGAGGAAGTGAGCAAAAATTTAGATGAAGACATTTCTTCCTGGACATTGTCCTGGAACAAGAAGCGCTCAGAAATAATTTTATTGGTCAGCACAGTGGTATGCCATTTTCTGACCAATAACTGCTCACCATTGTGAGCCTCTGGGCTGTGTACTGCATTTTTAAAATGCCTAAATTGCCACACGGTCTGGCATGGGCAGTAGAATATAATCATCAAAGAAGCTAAGTGCAGCAAGGGGTCAGGGTGTGGGGAGGGTGTTTTGAATTAGTTCACCTATTAATTTTTTGGGAAAAGGTGAACCAACTATTTAAAACTACATGTGTGCTCCCCAGACCTGGAAGTGCAGAATCACATACAGGTATGTGATTTTGCACAGGAGAGCCAAGTTGCTACCGTATATATACTTTATACAGTTGGCAAGCAGTTATAGTCGTTCTGAAGCCTTAGGGTTTTTTTTTTTATCTTGATGCAATCTATACATTAAGGGGAAAAAATCTTCTCTGCTGCATATATTCCCCCAGCCCTCCCTTTTTACTTGAGTCCAATTTGAATCCAGTGCTGTGCCCAAAAGCAGCATCTCTCTCTGCGCTCTCCCTGCTCAATAAACAGATTGATAGCAGTGGGAGCATTTGCTCCCCACTGCTGTTATTCAAATTCTGCGATGAGGGAGGCGGCAGAGCTGAGCTGCACTGTCAATGGATGTAGACAAGGTGCTCAAGAGCGAACCCTCATCATGGTCCCAGGAGGAAGCAGCTTTGAATGAATGAATGAATGAAATACTTGTATAGCGCACAATGCGAATTGAATCGCCTCAAGGTGCTGTGGCAAGCTTTGATCATCAGCTAGAAGAGGAAGGTCTTGAGTTTTTTCCTAAAAGCCAGGTGATTTTCTTCCAGGCGGATGTTGATTGGTAGAGCATTCCATAGCCAAGGACCTTGGACAGCGAATCTCCGATCCCCCTTGGATTTATACCGGGCTTTGGGCACGACAAAGAGGTTTTTGTTCGGTGATCGAAGACTGCAGTTTGGTGTGTAATGATTTATTTTCTCCATTAGGTATTGCGGAGCTTCTCTATGCACGCATTTGTGCGTGAGGCAAAAGGTCTTGAACGTGATCCGATTTTTTACCGTTAGCCAATGTAAGCTCCTCAGCGAAGGAGAGATGGATTCCCAGGGTTTTTTCCCTGTTATCAGTCTTGCCGTCGTGTTTTGGATCAGTTGTAATCGTACTTTTGTACCCCCTTACCATTTCAAACAGGGGGGGCGGGATCTGGGGGTCCCCTTGTTAAAGGGGGCTTCCAGATTCTGATAAGCCCCCCGCCCGCAGACCCTCACAACCACCGGCCAGGGTTGTGAGGATGAGGCCCTTGTCCTCATCAACATGGGGACAAGGTGCTTTGAGGGGTCACAGACCCCCAAAGCATCCTCCCAATGTTGAGGGTATGTGGCCTGGTACGGTTCAGGAGGGAGGGGGGGTCGCTCTCTCGTCCCCCCCTCTTTTCCTGCGGCCTGCCAGGTTGTGTGCTCGGATAAAGGGTCTGGTATGGATTTTTAGGGGGACCCCCACGTCAAATTTTTTTTATTATTTGATGCGGGGTTCCCCTTAATATCCATATCAGACCTGAAGGGTCTGGTATGGATATTTAGGGGGACCCCCACATCATTTTTTTTTTTTATTTGACACGGGGTTCCCCTTAATATCCATGTCAGACCTGAAGGGCCTGGTAATTGAATTTAGGGGAACCCCCACACTTTTTTTTTTTTATCAATGAATGAATGAATTGTCGGCTAATACAGAGAACACTCATTGAGTGTTCTCTGTATTACGGGGAGCCGACAATTTAGCCGCAAGTGATTTTAAAAGACTTTTTTTCCTGCAGAAATGACACTTTGTGCAGGGACAGTTCTAAGCACCAGAAACATGCACCCCTTCACAGGCATACTATAGATACCCCCCATCTACGAAATTTAAAGGAATATTACACTTTTATTGTTTCACTTTAATCATTATTAAAATCACTGCTCCTGAAAAAACTGCCGTTTTTAAAACTTTTTTTTGCATTGATCCATGTCCCCTGGGGCAGGACCCGGGTCCCCAAACACTTTTTAGGACAGTAACCTGCATATTACCCTTTAAAATGAGCACTTTAGTCATTAAGGACCTTAAGTCAAATTCGGCACCGGGGCCAGACGGATTCTCGGTGCCTTACTATAAACATTTCTCGCAAACTCTTGCCCCATATCTAGCACGCTTCTTTAATCACCTCAGATCTGGCTCTCCCCTGGATAAAGCCCTAAATTCAGCTTTTGTCACGGTTATTCCCAAACCTGGGAAGGACCCCAGTTGCGTGTCTAATTATAGACCCATATCTTTGATCAACAACGATCTTAAAATCTTAACTACCGTATATACTCGAGTATAAGCCGAGATTTTCAGCCTCTTTTTTGAGGCTGAAAGTGCCCCCCTCGGCTTATACTCGAGTCATCGCTGTCTGCCCGCTCGATCAGCGTGTCGAGCAGACAGACAGCGGCCATTCTATGATTCAAAAGCCGCGCCTCCGGCTCCGCCTTCGCCTGTGATAGGCGGAACACTGAATTTCCCAGCAGCCTGTGTTCCGCCTATCACGGGCATCTTCTCATCCTCGTACTACGGACGAGGATGATACGACGTCCGTGATAGGCGGAACACAGGCTGCTGGGAAATTCAGTGTTCCGCCTATCACAGGCGAAGGAGGAGGCGCGGCTTTTGAATTTTACAATGGCCGCCGACGAAGAGGGCACGGGACGGAGGCAAGGCAAGGCACGGCACGGGACAGGACGGGACGGGACGGGACGGGACGAAGGCAAGGCACGACACGGGACGGAGGCTCGGGACAAAGGCTCGGGACACAGGTAGGCTGGACACACACACACACACACACACACACACACACACACACACACACACACACACACACACGGATGGAGACACACACACACAGGGATGGATGGATGGATGGATGGAGACACACACACACAGGGATGGATGGATGGATGGATGGATGGAGACACACACACACAGGGATGGATGGATGGATGGATGGATGGAGACACACACACACAGGGATGGATGGATGGATGGATGGAGACACACACACACAGGGATGGATGGATGGATGGACACACACACACACAGGGATGGATGGACGGACACACAGGGATGGACGGACACACAGGGATGGACGGACACACAGGGATGGACGGACACACACACAGGGATGGACAGGCATGTCTCACCCTCGGCTTATACACGAGTCAATAAGTTTGCCAGTTTTTTTGGGGGTAAATTGGGGGCCTCGGCTTATATTCGGGTCGGCCTATACTCGAGTATATACGGTAAGCTCTTGGCTAATCGTCTCTCTAAATTCATTAGCTTTTACGTGCATGCTGACCAAGTGGGTTTTATCCCGGGGAGACAAGGCCCGGATCAAATAAGGAGGGCCGTGGACATAATCTCACTGATGCAGTCCAAGTGGGACGGGGGTCCCCCTCAACAGGGGTGTCTCCTCTCACTGGATCTAATGAAGGCGTTTGACTCAGTTTCCTGGTCGTTCCTGTTCCCCACGCTTGAAAAGTGGGGATTTGGACAATCTTTCATGAACATCATCCACGCACTTTACTCGAATCCAGAGGCTCGAATAAAGATGCAGGGATATTTCTCGAACCCCTTCTCGATCCTCAGGGGCACAACGCAGGGGTGCCCCTTGTCTCCATTGATTTTCGCCATGGTCATTGAAACACTAGCTATATCAATTAGAGCGAACCCTGATATTAAGGGTATAAGCTGTGGACCGAAAACACACAAGTGTGCTCTATTTGCTGATGATGTTTTGCTTTTCATTTCCTCTCCGTCCACCTCGCTCCCAGTAATATGCAAACTCCTTAATGATTTTGGCGATATCTCTGGGTTAAGGGTCAACTATGCCAAGTCCTTAGTGCTTAATATCAACCTTACACCTACACTAGTTTCACACCTTAAACATACTTTCCGCTTTGATTGGTCGGAATCGAACCTCCCTTACTTAGGGATACACCTTACGGCTTCATTTGACAAATTGTACTCAGCTAATTTCCCCCAGACATTCCGAAAGCTAGAGGAAGATCTGGCCTTCTGGGATACCCTTAAGTTATCCTGGCTGGGAAGAGTTAATTCAGTTAAAATGACGCTTCTTCCAAGAATATTGTATCTCTTTCGGTCATTACCTATCCCTGTCCCTAAGGACCGCATTCGTAGTTTTCAGTCTAGAATCCTGAAATTTATTTGGGGATCCAAGGGTCACAGAATCTCTAAAAATACGCTTTTCCGCAATAAAAATCAAGGGGGTCTAGGGGTCCCAAACATCCTTTCATATTATCAGGCGGCGCAACTTTCACAATTATCTACTATTTACTTTAAAACTTCTCTGCCAGATTGGGTCCACATGGAGAGACAGGCGGTCCCTAACCATACTTTAGATTACCTCCTTTAGAGCGCACCTAAGTCCAGACCAGCCGTGATGGCACCTACTCTTTCCCACTCCATAGCACTTTGGGACTCTTTGAAAAATAATCATTTTATCACTTCACACTGGAAACCACTCTCCCACATTTTCAGGAATCCCCTCTTCCTTCCGGGGCAGGATATTATGGCCTTCCGTTGGTGGCTAGATAAAGGTTTATATAGGATTGGCCACTTTATTTCACCCTCTGGTCCTTTCTCTTTGGAACACTATATTAAAAAACATCACCTGCCCGATACTGAAAGATTCCGATTTAATCAAATTTACCATTTTCTAAAGTCGTTATGGCCTTCAACTGACCCCCCTCTTTCTATCACTGAATACGAACTTTGGTGTGGACAAGCCATGGAGCAGAAAGGAGGAATATCGGTGATCTATCGCGCTCTTGCCAGGGCGGAAGGTAAAACACTTTTTATGCGGGCATGGGAAACAGATCTACAACAACAATGGTCCTTAGAGGAGTGGCATACGGCGTCTCTTATGGCCTCCAAAGGCTTTCTGAATGCGACTCTCATAGAAGCTAACTTGAAGATTCTTATGAGATGGTACATGGTTCCTCTGAGACTAGCTACAATCTATCCGAATGCCTCACCCCTTTGTTTCAGAAATTGTGGCCATATAGGCTCTATGTTACATATCTGGTGGGATTGTCCGAAAATTAGGAATATATGGAACAAGGTTTTCCACATCATACGGAAGATCACAACCTTCCCCGTTCATAAAACACCTCAAATAGCTTTACTCAATTTCCCCTTGCAGGGGTCCCGAAATTAACTCAACAACTCATTAGATTTATTCTGGTCGGAACTAAAATCACTATTGCCAGGGCTTGGAAAAAAACGACGGTTTCCCTGAGAGTGGTCAAAAGGAAAATTTCTTGGATCATGGTACAAGAAAAAACAGTAAGCATATTCCTTGATACGGTAGACAAACATACAGCGATATGGGATCCTTGGATAAATTATACCTCTAAGTGTCTATCTTGACCAGGGACTCCAGGCTGCTGTAGGGTGAGAGAGACCCGCTTCCTTTTTAGCTATCTTTTATCTGTCTCCTTTTCTTTTCCTTCCTTCTTTTCTTCTCTTTCTCTCTTCTTTCTTTTGGTTATATTTTACCTATGATTTAGTGCTTCTTATCAGGCCTAGTATAGGTACATCATGAGGTTTAAACCCTCAATAAGATCATAAACCTCTAGCCTCAGATCTGTATCTTGATTTTCATAATCTTATCTGGTTCACTTGGATTAGTTATCTTTAGTTTAAAATTATTCATTGTCCTCCATTTCGGGGAATTCATTTACCGATATTTATTTTACAGTAGGAGGTTTCATGGAATCCAGATCCTGGGTTAGGTGGGGTCTCAGGGGTCCCGACACAGCAAGTTCCCATGTGGGGTGTTGGATCCAGGAGGCTCGTTCTCAAAGTTCATATATGGGTTCTCTGGAACCATTGGTTCTATTGCTATGAAGATGTTGTTACGTAAGAAGTTTTTATTTCAAGTTTTGCCTGATTCTCACCAGATATCTTATACTGCTCTGCCTCGCTCAATAACTCTCAGGGTTTATTTTCTGTCTATTCGGTACTCTATTGACTTTTATAATACAATTGTGCACTGTATTAAAATATAATTTGTTATTGTATTTAAGCTTTCAATAAAAATCTATTGAAATTAAAATGAGCACTTTAGATTTCTCCCATAGACTTGTATAGGGTGTTCCGGCTTTTCGAATTTGCTGCGAACAGCCCAAATTGTTCACTGTTCGCTGAACAGGCGAACAGGCAATGTTCGAGTAGAACATGAGTTCGACTCGAACTCGAAGCTCATCCCTAATCCTATGTAAAGCGAGTTTGCGTAGTCCAGTCGTGAATTAATGATTGTTCCAACTACCACTGCTCTGTCATTCTTTGGGATAAAAGGGATGAGTCTGCGAAGTAGTCAGATCCACTGACTACAGATCCTATTTGCGCATCCATTGACATTTGTGCATCTAAAATAACCCAGAGGCTCTTGGCCTTGGTCTTTGGGGAGATAGTCTGCCCAAAGACGGTGGGTGGATACCAGGAGGTTTTGGTTTGCGGGATTATGATTTGGGTGTAAGATAAGAAGCTCTGTCTTTGATTGGTTGAGTTGGAGGGAGTTAGTGGTCATCCAGTCCTCTATTGATTTTAGGCAGTTTTCAAGTTGTTGTTGGTGATCTTTTTTTCCATTGATCCGGAAATAAAGTTGTGCGTCATCAGCGTAAGAGTGGAAGCAGAGGTCTGAGCATCTGATGATTTGGAGGAGTGGGCGGATGTAAATGTTGAAGAGAACAGGTGACAAAGGAGTTTTCTATGGGGCACTCACTGAAGCAGCTTCCTATGGGGCACTTGTTGAAGAGGAGGAGCCAGGAGCGCCAGTGAGGGGCCCCCAGAAGAAGAAGATTGAGGCTGCTCTGTGCTAGGGTTGCCACCTTTTCTTCAAATCAAACCCAAACACTTTGGCGGCGGACAGCAATTTTTTTTATAGTATAAACTATACATATAATTTTCTATTAAATAACAAATATGACGTTAATAACAAAAGTTCCCCTTTACATCAGAGTCCGCAGAGTTCCCTTTCACTGTAAGGGGGGGGGGGACTCTGCAGACTCTGATGTAAGGGAGAACTCTGGGGACTATAAGGGATGCTATGGGAACCCTGATTTAAGGGGGGAACACTGAGCACTCTGATGTACGGAGAGGACTCTGCTGGAAGGGGGAACACTGTGGTCTCTGGTGTGAAGGGCAACATTGGTGCTCTGAGAACCCTGATTTACCTTAGTGTTCTCACTCAGAGGCATGAGAGAGAAGGGGGGAGACTTCATGCACAGACAGGGATGGATGGATGGTGTGCTCACTTGCCCCTTGGCAGTCAGCACGTCTCATCCAGATGTATCTGAGGCGGCTAGACTTCCAATTTCCACCCCCCACTATTCTTTTTTGAGACACAGCACCAGGTATTGGAGTGTGGGCACTGGGCAGACAATGAGGGGTAGGCAGAAAAAAGAAGGAGGTGGGACTATAAATGAGGCAGAGACGTAATAGTGTCTCTAGCCTCCATCCCAGGTTCATTGAAAAAAAAGGGGGGAAAGCAAAGTGAGACTTTAAGTGAAACATGCAGTCACCAATAAGGGGTCAAACACGGCATATTTAATGTAAATCATGAAAATTCATATAAGAAATGCATAATAAAACAGTAAAAATAATATATATATATATATATATATATATATATATACATATTAGGAACATGAATTACATGACAGTGTGTAGAGACATAGACCACACCAACCAAAAATGTCCTATATGCTTGAAATCACTGATAGCACTACAAATGTCCATATGAATAAAAATGAGATACGTGATCGGTTAAGCATTGCATATACTTAGGCTTATTTTTTACGCGTTTTGTGGCGTATTTATATCCACTCTTCAGGAGCAGCAATGTCTTATTATCTGAAAAGAAACATAAGAGTATCTAAGTCACTGCCTTTAAGGGGGGGGGTGGGGGACACCATAGGAACAATCTAGTTGGAGAATATGATCTCCTTTAACCACTTGCCGACCGCCGCACGACGATGTACGTCGACAGAATGGCACGGGCAGGCATAAGGGCTTACATGTACGGTCGGTATTCGTTCGGGAGCGATCCCGGACGAGGGGACGGCCATTCATTCATGGCCACCCCCTCGCGATCGCTCCCGACGAATGAAAATGTCCGGTGACATCACTTCCTCTCCTGTAATGTAAACACAGGAGAGGAAGTGATGTATTCTCTCCTCCGTGTCGGTATTTTTCGTTACGGCACCGAGGAGAGAGCATCGGTGAGTTGCACAAGCACTACACTACACAGTAGAACATGCCAGGCACACTCACACCCCCCCTTTACCCCCCGATCACCCCCCAATTACCCCTGCCCCCCCAGTCACAGTGACACCAATTGCTTTTTTTTTTTTTTTGCATTGGTGTCATTTGTGACTGTAATAACTGTTAGGGCAGTTAGGGTTAGCCCCCTTTAGTTCTAATGTGCCCCCCTAACCCCCCCAATAAAGGTTTAACCCCGTGATCACCCCCCCTCGCCAGTGTCACTAAGGCTGGGTTCACATTGCAGCGGTTTATGAGAACGAATGTGATTCGCACCGCACTGCAGTGCAAATCACATCCGATCTCTGTGCGATTCGAGTTCAGCCATACAGATAGTATGGCTGAATTCGTGTCGCACCCGCCGCACCCGCCGCAAATTCGCACGGGACCCTTTTTTTGGCCCGCAGCAGAATCGGATCGCATGGGTGTTCACACCATGCGATCCGAGTTTGCAGATCGCACTGCGATATGCGAACTGATCTGGGGGTGTCATTAACATTTCACTGACACTCCCAGCAGTTCGCATAGGGCAGTGTGAACTGCCGCCGGGAGGCATGCGATGCGGGAACCCGCCGCGGATTCATGTCGTTCCCGCATCGCTCCTGTGTGAACCCAGCCTAATAAGCGATCATTTTTCTGATCGCTGTATTAGTGTCACAGGTGACGCTAGTTAGGCAGGTAGGTATTTAGGTTCGCCGCAGCTTTTTATAGCGCCAGGGACCCCCATATACTACCGCATAAAGCCCCCTGATTTCCCCCTAGTTAACCCTTTCACCAGTGATCACCATATAACTGTTACAGGTGACGCTGGTTGGTTAGTTATTTTTTTATAGTTTCAGGGCACCGCCATTTATTACCTAATAAAGGTTTAACCCCCTGATCACCCGGCGGGTGTCATTTGTGACTGTAATAACTGTTAGGGCAGTTAGGGTTAGCCCCCTTTAGTTCTAAGGTACCCCCCTAACCCCCCCAATAAAGGTTTAACCCCGTGATCACCCCCGTCGCCAGTGTCACTAAGGCTGGGTTCACATTGCAGCGGTTTATGAGAACGGATGTGATTCGCACCGCATTGCAGTGCAAATCACATCCGATCTCTGTGCGATTCGAGTTCAGCCATACAGATAGTATGGCTGAATTTGCGTCGCACCCGCCGCAAACTCGCACGGGACCCTTTTTTTGGTCCGCAGCAGAATCGGATCGCATGGGTGTTCACACCATGCGATCCGAGTTTGCAGATCGCACTGCGATATGCGAACTGATCTGGGGGTGTCATTAACATTTCACTGACACTCCCAGCAGTTCGCATAGGGCAGTGTGAACTGCCGCCGGGAGGCATGTGATGCGGGAACCCGCCGCGCATTCGTGGCGTTCCCACATCGCTCCAGTGTGAACCCAGCCTAATAAGCGATCGTTTTTCTGATCACTGTATTAGTGTCACAGGTGACGCTAGTTAGAGGCAGGTAGGTATTTAGGTTCGTCGCAGCTTTTTATAGCGCCAGGGACCCCCATATACTACCGCATAAAGCCCCCTGATTGCCCCCTAGTTAACCCTTTCACCAGTGATCACCATATAACTGTTACAGGTGACGCTGGTTGGTTAGTTATTTTTTTTATAGTTTCAGGGCACCCGCCATTTATTACCTAGTCTCACTAGTGTACCCCTAAATTTAGGGGTGTCTACTTTCCAGTGTCATTTGGGGGGGGTTTGTGCCATCTTGGCATTTTATGGCCTTCAAAACTGTAACGCCCTTAGAAAGCCTGAAGGCGGTGCTTGGTTTTCGGGGCCCCGTACGCGGCTAGGCTCCCAAAAAGTCCCACATATGTGGTATCCCCGTACTCAGGAGAAGCAGCATATATCATTTAGTGACAACTTTGTGAAAAAAAAAAAAAAAAAATTAAAGTTTGTAATTTTCCCGCAACTTGTGGCAAAATATAAAATATTCCATGGACTCAACATGCCTCTCAGCAAATAGCTTGGGGTGTCTACTTTCTAAAATGGGGTCATTTGTGGGGGTTTTGTGCCATCTTGGCATTTTATGGCCTTCAAAACTGTAATAGGTAGTGAGGAGTAGTGATGGACGAACTTCCGACGGGACGTTTCGCGAACGCGAAACGCGAACGGACACAAACGTTCGCGAAAACGACCGTTCGCCGCGGGCTCCATTGACTTCAATGGGAGGCGAATTTCGCAAACCTTTAGGTCGAATTTGCGGCCACGGGGTAATTATTAGGGGGTAGCACGTAGTCCCACCACCTGGACAATAGCATAATACATGTATGAGGTGAATTTGGGATCGATAACTACAAGCATTTTTTTTTTATTTGGGAAATTGTTCTGACAATTCAGGACTATGGAGCTAATGAAGGCAATGGAGGAGAGGGAAGGTCAGGGACCAGGGTAGGCAAACAAGAGGGTGCAGGAGATACAGAGCACTGACAGCAGCACCGTAATACAGAGCACTGACATCAGCACCGTGACATACAGCGCTGACAGCAGCTCCGTGACATACAGCGCTGACAGCAGCTCCGTGACATACAGCGCTGACAGCAGCTCCGTGACATACAGCGCTGACAGCAGCTCCGTGACATACAGCGCTGACAGCAGCTCCGTGACATACAGCGCTGACAGCAGCACCGTGACATACAGCGCTGACAGCAGCTCCGTGACATACAGCGCTGACAGCAGCTCCGTGACATACAGCGCTGACAGCAGCTCCGTGACATACAGCACTGACAGCAGCTCCGTGACATACAGCGCTGACAGCAGCTCCGTGACATACAGCGCTGACAGCAGCACCGTGACATACAGCGCTGACAGCAGCTCCGTGACATACAGCGCTGACAGCAGCTCCGTGACATACAGCGCTGACAGCAGCTCCGTGACATACAGCGCTGACAGCAGCTCCGTGACATACAGCGCTGACAGCAGCTCCGTGACATACAGCGCTGACAGCAGCTCCGTGACATACAGCGCTGACAGCAGCTCCGTGACATACAGCGCTGACAGCAGCTCCGTGACATACAGCGCTGACAGCAGCTCCGTGACATACAGCGCTGACAGCAGCTCCGTGACATACAGCGCTGACAGCAGCTCCGTGACATACAGCGCTGACAGCAGCTCCGTGACATACAGCGCTGACAGCAGCACCGTAAGCAGCCCCAGGAGGAAGTCAGCACAGCACAGGGATGGTGTGATCCCCTCATAATAAGAACCCCCAGGAGGAAGTCAGCACAGCACAGGGATGGTGGGAGCCCCTCATAATAAGAACACCCAGGAGGAAGTCAGCACAGCACAGGGATGGTGGGAACCCCTCATAATAAGCAGCCCCAGTAGAAATATGACACCGCTCAACCTCTTCAAAGAGGAGGGTAGGGGCATATAGTACGGTGTGCTTTTTTGGGTCAGGGAAGTGAGCCAAATGAATTAAGAAGGTCTGTGTGCTTGATTCCAAAAATTGTTTATAGACATATACATGG
Source organism: Lithobates pipiens (assembly GCF_037356315.1). Classification (NCBI taxonomy): domain Eukaryota; kingdom Metazoa; phylum Chordata; class Amphibia; order Anura; family Ranidae; genus Lithobates; species Lithobates pipiens. The sequence goes on along the minus strand of NW_027507788.1, from coordinate 137,463,447 downwards.
TCTACTGATCACATGTGTTGAATTCCTCCGAGATCCATGCCTCATTCATTTTTAGAAATGTGAGGTAGTTAACACTGTGGTGAGCTAGGCGAGTACGCTTATCGGTCACAATCCCCCCTGCTGCGCTGAACGTCCTTTCGGACAGGACACTGGATGAGGGGCAAGCCAACAGTTCGATTGCAAATTGGGCAAGCTCTGGCCAGAGGTCAAGCCTGCCCACCCAGTAGTCTAGGGGTTCATCACTCCTCAGAGCGTCCACATCGGCCGTTAACCCAATGTAGTCGGACACCTGACGGTCTAGGCGTTCCCTGATGCTGGATCCGGATGACACCTGTCGATGGGTCGGCTGAAAGAATGACCTCATATCCGAAGTCACCAACACATCTTCAAACCGGCCTCTTCTTGCAGGCGCTGTTGGATTGGTACCCGCAAATCCTTCTCTGGGAGTGGGAATTGCTCCTCTGCCAGCGCACGCAAAAGCAGAATGCAGCATTTCTCGAAGCAAGGCCTGGAAGTGCTGCATTCTGACAGCCCTCTGCGACGGCGGTAACATTTCCGCCATTTTGTGTTTGTACCGGGGGTCTAAGTACGTTGCCACCCAGTACTGGTCCTTGACCCTCATGCTTTTTATACGGGGGTCCCTATTAAAACACTGGAGCATGAAGGCCCCCATTTGCACTAAAGTGGAAGCGGTGTGGTGGCCTGGCTCCTGCTCATCATCCAGGATAATGTCGTCCTCTTCATTCTCCTCTCCCCATCCTCGCACAACAGGGATCCCAGAAAGGTTTAAAGCATGCTCTTCTTGCTCCTGCTCATCCGCCCCGGCACCATCCTCCTCTGACTCCTCATCAGACTCCTGTTGTTGACTTGTCTCAGATAGAGTAGCCCCCCCTGGGAATTCATCCAGCATTGCGACTTCCTCATCTTCCCGCTCCTGCTCCTCCACAGCCTGATCAATGACACGACGCAATGCACGCTCCAGAAAGAAGGCATAAGGTACCATGTCACTGATGGCGCCATGGCTGCGACTGACCAGTTTGGTGATCTCCTCAAATGGCCGCAGAAGTCTGCATGTGTCGCGCATGAGCAGCCACTGGCGCGGTGAAAAAAAACCCAGCTCCCCAGAACCGTTTCTTTCGCAGAGTTCATACAGGTAGACGTTAACTGCACGTTTCTGCTGGAGCAGCCTATCAAGCATATAGAAGGTTGAGTTCCATCGCGTCGGGCAATCGCAAATAAGACGTCTGACCGGCAGATGGTGTCGCCGCTGAATGTCAGCAAGGCGAGCCATGGCCGTGTAAGATCTTCTGAAATGGGCCGAGATTTTCCTTGCCTGCCGCAAGATGTCCTGGACCCCAGGGTATTTGACAAGGAATCGCTGCACGACCAAGTTTAAGACGTGTGCCATGCACGGCACGTGCGTGATTTTGCCCTGTTTCAATGCGCTAAGCAGATTGGCACCGTTGTCACACACCACTTTACCAACTGTCAAATTGAGCGGTGTTAGCCACTCATCTGCCTGTGAACGCAAAGCTGAAAGGAGTGCCGGGCCAGTGTGGCTCTTTGCTTCCAGGCACAACAGACGCAGCACGGCATGGCAACGTCTCACCTGGCATGTGGAATAGGTTCTGGGGAGCTTGGGCGGTGCAGTGGAAGAGACGCTAGCAGCGGAAAAGGAGGAGGCAGCTGAGGAGGAGAGGGAGGAGGATGGAGTAGGAGGAGGAGAAGAAGAGTCAGGCCTGCATGCAATCCGTGGCGGTAAAACCAAATCTACACGGGTGCCACGGGTTACATGCTTGACGGCCGTCAGAAGGTTCACCCAGTGGGCAGTAAAACTGATATACCTTCCCTGCCCGTGTTTGCTAGACCACGTGTCTGTGGTCAGATGTATCTTGGCACCGACACTGTGTGCCAGAGATACATTCACTTGCCGCTGAACATGGCCATATAGCTCTGGGATGCCCTTCTCTGAGAAATACTTCCTTCCTGGGACCTTCCATTGTGGTGTTCCAATGGCCACAAATTTGCGAAAGGCCTCCGAGTCCACCAGTTTATATGGCAGTAGTTGGCGGGCTATGAGTTCTGACAAGCCAGCCGCCAACCGTTGGGCAAGAGGGTTATCCGGCGTCATCATTTTTTTACGCTCAAACATTAGGCCCACGGAAGCCTGCCTTTTTGCAGAAAAATGTGAGCTTGGCGTGATGGAAGGTGGAGTGGAGGACAATTGTGAGGAGAGAGGAGAAGGAGAAGTAGAAGACGAGGCTGGACGGTGAGAGCCTGCAGTGTGGCTTTGTGTGTTCCGTTGCTCCCACTGGGCTCGGTGATGGCTGCTCATGTGCCTTCTTAAGGCGGTCGTCCCTAGGTGAGTATTGGGCTTACCGCGACTAACGCGTTGACTGCAAAGATTGCAGATGGCAACGCTATTGTCAGCAGCGGACACGTTAAAAAAAGCCCACACTGCGGAGCCATGTGCCGGTGTCCTGGGAGCGCCAGATGTGACCGTACATGGTCGATGACTCGCTCCTGATACATTTGCAGTCTGCTTTGTCCCTGCTGTGCAATGTAAGTCATTGCTGCTTCTCCTCCCTATCTGCTGGTCCATATCTCCCTCTGAACTCCCCTCCTCTTCCTCTCTTGTGGGCACCCACGTGACATCACTAGACACGTCATCATCAACGTCACCTTCCCCACCGCTATAAGTAGAGTAGGCAGCAACACCGGGGACCAACCTCCTCCTTGGGCTGATCTGGGTACTGGCGTCAGACTGCTGAGTAGCGCTTGTTGCTACCTCCTCTTCCTGATCCAATACCAAGAGTGGCTGCGCATCAGAAATGTCCTCTTGATATGGATCGGAAAATAATTCCAGTGACTCAAGCGGAAGGTATGTGGTGGTGGTGGTGGTGGTCGTGTTGTTGGTGGTAGTGTCTTTGGGGGTGCACATAGCAGAGAGTGAAGAAGAGGGTGCAGATCGAGAGGATGAGGAGGGTGCAGAAGAGTAAGGCTGAGCGAGCCACTCAACCAAGTCTGGTGCATCCTTTAAAGTAATTGAACGCACCTTCTGCAACTTCCCACTTTGGCTCAAGCCTGTTGCTCCTGCCCTACCCCTACCACCCCTGCGGAAGGGCCTGCCTCTTCCTCTGCATGTCATTTTTTAAATGACCCTGTGACAAAACTCTTAGTCCCTATACCGCTGAAGGACTGCTGCAGTATAGGTGAGCGGTCAGCAGTGGTGCACGTCAACCCTATCTATTGTGGACCTATAGCGGTCCTTACAGAACAGCAGACTGTACCGCACTCAAGCCTATGTACCGTAGCACCCTATACCAAGTTACCAGTCCTTATAAGAACTTTTGTGGACCAAGCAGGTTGTGTATTAGTGTTTAGCAGACTGTACGTCAGTCCCTATACCGCTGAAGGACTGCTGCAGTATAGGGCAGCGGTCAGCAGTGGTGCACGTCAACCCTATCTATTGTGGACCGATAGCGGTCCTTACAGAACAGCAGACTGTACCGCACTCAAGCCTATGTACCGTAGCACCCTATACCAAGTTACCAGTCCTTATAAGAACTTTTGTGGACCAAGCAGGTTGTGTATTAGTGTTTAGCAGACTGTACGTCAGTCCCTATACCGCTGAAGGACTGCTGCAGTATAGGGCAGCGGTCAGCAGTGGTGCACGTCAACCCTATCTATTGTGGACCGATAGCGGTCCTTACAGAACAGCAGACTGTACCGCACTCAAGCCTATGTACCGTAGCACCCTATACCAAGTTACCAGTCCTTATAAGAACTTTTGTGGAACAAGCAGGTTGTGTGTTAGTGATTAGCAGACTGTACGTCAGTCCCTATACCAATGAAGGACTGCTGCAGTATAGGGCAGCGGTCAGCAGTAGTGCACGGCAACCCTATGTATTGTGGACCGATAGCGGTCCTTACAGAACAGCAGACTGTACCGCACTCAAGCCTATGTACCGTAGCACCCTATACCAAGTTACCAGTCCTTATAAGAACTTTTGTGGACCAAGCAGGTTGTGTATTAGTGTTTAGCAGACTGTACGTCAGTCCCTATACCGCTGAAGGACTGCTGCAGTATAGGGCAGCGGTCAGCAGTGGTGCACGTCAACCCTATCTATTGTGGACCGATAGCGGTCCTTACAGAACAGCAGACTGTACCGCACTCAAGCCTATGTACCGTAGCACCCTATACCAAGTTACCAGTCCTTATAAGAACTTTTGTGGACCAAGCAGGTTGTGTATTAGTGTTTAGCAGACTGTACGTCAGTCCCTATACCGCTGAAGGACTGCTGCAGTATAGGGCAGCGGTCAGCAGTGGTGCACGTCAACCCTATCTATTGTGGACCGATAGCGGTCCTTACAGAACAGCAGACTGTACCGCACTCAAGCCTATGTACCGTAGCACCCTATACCAAGTTACCAGTCCTTATAAGAACTTTTGTGGAACAAGCAGGTTGTGTGTTAGTGATTAGCAGACTGTACGTCAGTCCCTATACCAATGAAGGACTGCTGCAGTATAGGGCAGCGGTCAGCAGTAGTGCACGGCAACCCTATGTATTGTGGACCGATAGCGGTCCTTACAGAACAGCAGACTGTACCGCACTCAAGCCTATGTACCGTAGCACCCTATACCAAGTTACCAGTCCTTATAAGAACTTTTGTGGACCAAGCAGGTTGTGTATTAGTGTTTAGCAGACTGTACGTCAGTCCCTATACCGCTGAAGGACTGCTGCAGTATAGGGCAGCGGTCAGCAGTGGTGCACGTCAACCCTATGTATTGTGGACCGATAGCGGTCCTTACAGAACAGCAGACTGTAACGCACTCAGGCCTATGTACCGTAGCACCCTATACCAAGTTACCAGTCCTTATAAGAACTTTTGTGGACCAAGCAGGTTGTGTGTTAGTGATTAGCAGACTGTACGTCAGTCCCTATACCAATGAAGGACTGCTGCAGTATAGGGCAGCGGTCAGCAGTAGTGCACGGCAACCCTATGTATTGTGGACCGATAGCGGTCCTTACAGAACAGCAGACTGTAACGCACTCAGGCCTATGTACCGTAGCACCCTATACCAAGTTACCAGTCCTTATAAAAACTTTTGTGGACCAAGCAGGTTGTGTGTTAGTGTTTAGCAGACTGTGCGTCAGTCCCTATACCGCTGAAGGACTGCTGCAGTATAGGGCAGCGGTCAGCAGTGGTGCACGTCAACCCTATCTATTGTGGACCGATAGCGGTCCTTACAGAACAGCAGACTGTACCGCACTCAAGCCTATGTACCGTAGCACCCTATACCAAGTTACCAGTCCTTATAAGAACTTTTGTGGACCAAGCAGGTTGTGTATTAGTGTTTAGCAGACTGTACGTCAGTCCCTATACCGCTGAAGGACTGCTGCAGTATAGGGCAGCGGTCAGCAGTGGTGCACGTCAACCCTATGTATTGTGGACCGATAGCGGTCCTTACAGAACAGCAGACTGTAACGCACTCAGGCCTATGTACCGTAGCACCCTATACCAAGTTACCAGTCCTTATAAGAACTTTTGTGGACCAAGCAGGTTGTGTGTTAGTGATTAGCAGACTGTACGTCAGTCCCTATACCAATGAAGGACTGCTGCAGTATAGGGCAGCGGTCAGCAGTAGTGCACGGCAACCCTATGTATTGTGGACCGATAGCGGTCCTTACAGAACAGCAGACTGTACTGCACTCAGGCCTATGTACCGTAGCACCCTATACCAAGTTACCAGTCCTTATAAAAACTTTTGTGGACCAAGCAGGTTGTGTGTTAGTGTTTAGCAGACTGTGCGTCAGTCCCTATACCGCTGAAGGACTGCTGCAGTATAGGGCAGCGGTCAGCAGTAGTGCACGGCAACCCTATGTATTGTGGACCGATAGCGGTCCTTACAGAACAGCAGACTGTAACGCACTCAGGCCTATGTACCGTAGCACCCTATACCAAGTTACCAGTCCTTATAAGAACTTTTGTGGACCAAGCAGGTTGTGTGTTAGTGATTAGCAGACTGTACGTCAGTCCCTATACCAATGAAGGACTGCTGCAGTATAGGGCAGCGGTCAGCAGTAGTGCACGGCAACCCTATGTATTGTGGACCGATAGCGGTCCTTACAGAACAGCAGACTGTACCGCACCCAAGCCTATGTACCGTAGCACCCTAGACAGACCAAGTTACCAGTCCTGATAAAGAGCTTTGTGGAACAAGTGAGTTGTGAATGATTAGCAGACTGCAGCAGAAGGGCAGCAGTCAAGTATAATATTCTTTCTATATTTGGAAGAAAGAATATTATACGTGTACAAGCCTATTACCGTACCACTGATACCAGTCCTGAAAAGAACCTTTGTGGAACTAATAGTAACAGCAAGTCTTTAAAATTATCCTCACTGCCTGACACACTGCTTCCTGCCTGTCCCTATACAAATTGGCAAAAAAGAGTAGGCTGGAACGATTAGCTGGAACAGCTCTTTTGTGGACCTGATAGTAACAGCTAATGATGATGATGATGATGATGATGAAGAAAGACTAATCTGGCTGAGCTGTCCCTAAAATAGCAGCATACAGCGCTCTGTCCCTTTATCTAAACTGACAAAAGAAACTCAGGCTGCTGACCTAACACCTATACCAGTCCTGAAAAGAACTTTTGTGTACCAAATAGCTAGCGTTTTCTCTGTCCCTACTCCACACAGGATCCTTTCCCTACAGTGACAGAAGAAAGAATGTAAAATGGCCACCGGATCGGGTGTATTTATAGGTTAGGGGGAATGTCCAAGTGTCCATGAGCTGTCATGTCTCAATTGGTTGTCCTGTAACACATGATAAACGTGTCACGAAAGGTTAAAGTTCTTGTATACATTAAACACGTAAGTCCGCCGGGGCGAACGACGGAAAAAGGCGTTCGAACCCGCGGACGGCGAAAGTCGGAAATTCGCCGCGAAACGACCGCCGGGCGAACCGTTCGGCCATCACTAGTGAGGAGTGAAGTCAAATATTTACGCCCTTAGAAAACCTGAAGGCGGTTCTTGGTTTTCGGGGCCCCGTACGTGGCTAGGCTCCCAAAAAGTCCCACATATGTGGTATCCCCGTACTCAGGAGAAGCAGCAGAATTTATTTTGGGGTGTCATTTCACATATGCCCATAGCATGTGAGAGCAATATATCATTTAGTGACAACTTTGTGAAAAAAAAATAAAAAAAAATTAAAGTTTGTAATTTTCCCGCAACTTGTGGCAAAATATAAAATATTCCATGGACTCAACATGCCTCTCAGCAAATAGCTTGGGGTGTCTACTTTCTAAAATGGGGTCATTTGTGGGGGTTTTGTGCCATCTTGGCATTTTATGGCCTTCAAAACTGTAATAGGTAGTGAGAAGTGAAATCAAAAATTTACGCCCTTAGAAAGCCTGAAGGCGGTGCTTGGTTTTTGGGGCCCCGTACGCGTCTAGGCTCCCAAAAAGTCCCACATATGTGGTATCCCCGTACTCAGGAGAAGCAGCAGAATTTATTTTGGGGTGTCATTTCACATATGCCCATAGCATGTGTGAGCAATATATCATTTAGTGACAACTTTGTGTAAAAAAAAAAAAAAAAATTATTTTTTGTCATTATTCAATCGCTTGAGGCAAAAAAATAAAATATTCAATGGGCTCAACATGCCACTTATCAATTTCCTTAGGGTGTCTACTTTCCAAAATGGGGTCATTTGGGGGGGTTTTGTACTGCCCTGCCATTTTAGCACCTCAAGAAATGAGATAGGCAGTCGTAAACTAAAAGCTGCGTAAATTTCAGAAAACGTACCTTAGTTTGTAGATGTGACAACTTTTGCGCAAACCAATAAATATACAATTATTGACTTTTTTTTACCAAAGACATGTGGCTGAATACATTTTGGCCTAAATGTATGACTAAAATTGAGTTTATTGGATTTTCCTAATAACAAAAAGTAGAAAATATCATTTTTTTTCAAAATTTGCGGTCTTTTTACGTTTATATCGCAAAAAATAAAAATCGCAGAGGCAATCAAATACCATCAAAAGAAAGCTCTATTTGTGGGAAGAAAAGGACGCAAATTTTGTTTGGGTACAACATTGCATGACCGCGCAATTACCAGTTAAAGCAGCGCAGTGCCAAATTGTAAAAAGACCTCTGGTCATTTACCAGCAAAATGGTCCGGTCTGAAAGTGGTTAAAAAGTACTCACAGCCGCCATGTCAAAAGTATCTTCTAAGAGAAATATAAAAATAGTTAATGATTGCTGTACTTGGATGAGTACTATGTGATGCAATTATATCTAAATAGCTGCCTATATTACCTGGTGTTGGACTAAAGGGCAACCATGTTGTGAATGAATGAATGAATGAAATACTTGTATAGCGCACAATGCGAACTGAATCGCCTCTAGGCGTGCATTGAATGAGTGCTAGCCTAGTAATAAAAACAAGCCATCAATGTGGACAACCAGCCCCAAGTGGGGCCTATAAAGGCCCGCACATCCAAATGCTACCTAATGCCACGTTTGCGTGCCAAGAGAGGAAAAGGGCGCCATTGCCAGAATGACAATGTCATTCGGCGTAGGCGTCAGAAACCCCTCCCACTGGCTGCAGATGAAAAAAAACATCACCAGCGTGACGCTCAAAATACATTGCACGCATGGTGTGTGTCACGTGGCGTTGATGCGCAGCACAAAAGTATTCACCCGTTCCAAAAAGGGCAGTGGGGTAGGGGCAGGAGAGAGGGGTGCAGATCAAGCCCCCTCTCCTCTCCCATCTGTGTGTTTTTGTGGGGGGTGGGGATTCTTAGTGCTGGCTTTGGGCAGTGTGAAAGAGAGTGTAACAGACACTCTTAGCTTAGCCAACTGCAACCAGCAACCCTGCTGGGAAGCCTTAGTCCAGACTGAATGATGTGTCCGGTTTCAGACTGAAACCCGGATGCATGATTCCAAACCCAAACTGTCCAGGTGAATCCTGGACAGGTGGCAACCCTACTCTATGCAAAACCATTGCATAGAGCAGGTCATTATAACATATTTGTTATTTTAAATCAAAAAATGCTGTTTGATGTTACTTTAAAACTGTAACCTTTATAATAAAATTTCACAAAAGCAGTGTCTATGTTATCAACAGTACTGCTGTAAATAATAGTATTTTCTGTAAAACCAGAAGTATATTGCATAAAGATATAATGTAATTAAAAAAAAAAAAACATTAAAGGATAGTCTCAAATCTGTTTCAGTACAGAAACAATAGTCAGTTTATCTTTGCTGCTATAAGCTGCAACAACGGCACGAGAGCCAGCGCGGGGATTTGTGTATGTAAACACGCAAATCCCTGTGCTGTCAGAGGAGAGGTGACAGATTGTGTGTTCCTACTAAGTAGGAACAGCGAACTATCATCTCTCTTAGTCAGTCCCATCCTCCCACAGTTAGATGAAAGAACACACAGTTAACCCCTTGATTGCCCCCTAGTGTTAACCCCTTTCCTGCCAATGACATTTATACAGTAATAAGTGCATATTTATAGCACTGATAGCTCTATAAATGGCAATGGTCCTAAAAATGTGTCAAACGTGTCTGATCTGTCCGCCGCAATGTCGCAATACCACTAAAAAATCACAGATCACCGCCATTACTAGTAAAAAAAATAATAAAAATGCCATAAGTCTTTCCCATAGATTGTAGACGCTATAACTTTTGTGCAAACCAATTAATATATGCTTATTGCAATTTTTTTACCAAAAATATGTAGAAGAATACATATTGGCCTAAACTGATAAAGAAATTAAAAAATAAATAAAAAATTGGGGGATATTTGTAAATAGTAAAAAGTAAAAAATATTGTTGTTTTTTTTTCAAAATTGTCACTCTTTTTTTGTTTATAGTGCAAAAAATAAAAACAGCAGAGGTGATCAAATAGCTCCAAAAGAAAGCTCTATTTGTGGTAAAAAAAAAGGACGCTAGTTTTGTCTGGGTACAGCATTGCATGACCACGCAATTGTCAGTTAACCACTTGCCGACCGCCTCACGCCGATGTACGTCGGCAGAATGGCACGGGCAGGCATAAGCACGTACATGTACGTGCTTTGCCTCCCGCGGGTCGGGGGCCCGATCGGGCCCCCGCCCGGTGCCTGCGGCGGTCGGTTTTCGTTCGGGAGCGATCCCGGACGAGGGGACGGCCATTCATTCATGGCCACCCCCTCGCGATCGCTCCCGACGAATGGAAATCCCCGGTGACATCACTTCCTCTCCTGTAATGTAAACACAGGAGAGGAAGTGATGTATTCTCTCCTCCGTGTCGGTATTTTTCGTTCCGACACGGAGGAGAGCGGATCAGTGAGTTGCACCAACACATCCCACACACAGTAGAACATGCCAGGCACACTCACACCCCCCCTTTACCCCCCGATCACCCCCCCAATTACCCCTGCCCCCCAGTCACAGTGACACCAATGTCATTTTTTTTTTTTTTTTTTGCATTGGTGTCATTTGTGACTGTAATAACTGTTAGGGCAGTTAGGGTTAGCCCCCTTTAGTTCTAATGTACCCCCCTAACCCCTCCAATAAAGGTTTAACCCCGTGATCACCCCCCGTCGCCAGTGTCACTAAGGCTGGGTTCACATTGCAGCGGTTTATGAGAACGAATGTGATTCGCACCGCACTGCAGTGCAAATCACATCCGATCTCTGTGCGATTCGAGTTCAGCCATTCGCCGCACCCGCCGCACCCGCCACACCCGCCGCACCCGCCGCAAATTCGCACGGGACCCTTTTTTTGGCCCGCAGCAGAATCGGATCGCATGGGTGTTCACACCATGCGATCCGAGTTTGCAGATCGCACTGCGATATGCGAACTGATCTGGGGGTGTCAGTAACATTTCACTGACACTCCCAGCAGTTCGCATAGGGCAGTGTGAACTGCCGCCGGGAGGCATGCGATGCGGGAACCCGCCGCGGATTCGCGGCGTTTCCGCATCGCTCCAGTGTGAACCCAGCCTAATAAGCGATCATTTTTCTGATCGCCGTATTAGTGTCACAGGTGACGCTAGTTAGGCAGGTAGGTATTTAGGTTCGCCGCAGCTTTTTATAGCGCTAGGGACCCCCATATACTACCGCATAAAGCCCCCTGATTGCCCCCTAGTTAACCCTTTCACCAGTGATCACCATATAACTGTTACAGGTGACGCTGGTTGGTTAGTTATTTTTTTATAGTTTCAGGGCACCCGCCATTTATTACCTAATAAAGGTTTAACCCCCTGATCACCCGGCAGGTGTCATTTGTGACTAATAACTGTTAGGGCAGTTAGGGTTAGCCCCCTTTAGTTCTAAGGTACCCCCCTAACCCCCCCAATAAAGGTTTAACCCCGTGATCACCCCCCGTCGCCAGTGTCACTAAGGCTGGGTTCACATTGCAGCGGTTTATGAGAACGGATGTGATTCGCACCGCACTGCAGTGCAAATCACATCCGATCTCTGTGCGATTCGAGTTCAGCTATACAGATAGTATGGCTGAATTCGTGTCGCACCCGCCGCACCCGCCGCAAACTCGCACGGGACCCTTTTTTTGGTCCGCAGCAGAATCGGATCGCATGGGTGTTCACACCATGCGATCCAAGTTTGCAGATCGCACTGCGATATGCGAACTGATCTGGGGGTGTCATTAACATTTCACTGACACTCCCAGCAGTTCGCATAGGGCAGTGTGAACTGCCGCCGGGAGGCATGCGATGCGGGAACCCGCCGCGCATTCGTGGCGTTCCCGCATCGCTCCAGTGTGAACCCAGCCTAATAAGCGATCGTTTTTCTGATCGCTGTATTAGTGTCACAGGTGACGCTAGTTAGGCAGGTAGGTATTTAGGTTCGCCGCAGCTTTTTATAGCGCCAGGGACCCCCATATACTACCGCATAAAGCCCCCTGATTGCCCCCTAGTTAACCCTTTCACCAGTGATCACCATATAACTGTTACAGGTGACGCTGGTTGGTTAGTTTTTTTTTTATAGTTTCAGGGCACCCGCCATTTATTACCTAGTCTCACTAGTGTACCCCTAAATTTAGGGGTGTCTACTTTCTAAAATGGGGTCATTTGGGGGGGGGGGGTTTGTGCCATCTTGGCATTTTATGGCCTTCAAAACTGTAACGCCCTTAGAAAGCCTGAAGGCGGTGCTTGGTTTTTGGGGCCCCGTACGCGGCTAGGCTCCCAAAAAGTCCCACATATGTGGTATCCCCGTACTCAGGAGAAGCAGCAGAATTTATTTTGGGGTGTCATTTCACATATGCCCATGGCATGCGTGAGCAATATATCATTTAGTGACAACTTTGTGAAAAAAAAAAAAAGTTTGTAATTTTCCCGCAACTTGTGGCAAAATATAAAATATTCCATGGACTCAACATGCCTCTCAGCAAATAGCTTGGGGTGTCTACTTTCTAAAATGGGGTCATTTGTGGGGGTTTTGTGCCATCTTGGCATTTTATGGCCTTCAAAACTGTAATAGGTAGTGAGAAGTGAACTCAAAAAATTACGCCCTTAGAAAGCCTGAAGGCGGTGCTTGGTTTTCGGGGCCCCGTACGCGGCTAGGCTCCCAAAAAGTCCCACATATGTGGTATCCCCGTACTCAGGAGAAGCAGCAGAATTTATTTTGGGGTGTCATTTCACATATGCCCATGGCATGCATGAGCAATATATCATTTAGTGACAACTTTGTGAAAAAAAAAAAAAAAAAAAAAAAGTTTGTAATTTTCCCGCAACTTGTGGCAAAATATAAAATATTCCATGGACTCAACATGCCTCTCAGCAAATAGCTTGGGGTGTCTACTTTCTAAAATGGGGTCATTTGTGGGGGTTTTGTGCCATCTTGGCATTTTATGGCCTTCAAAACTGTAATAGGTAGTGAGGCGTGAAATCAAAAATTTACGCCCTTAGAAAGCCTGAAGGCGGTGCTTGGTTTTCGGGGCCCTGTACGCGGCTAGGCTCCCAAAAAGTCCCACATATGTGGTATCCCCGTACTCAGGAGAAGCAGCAGAATTTATTTTGGGGTGTCATTTCACATACGCCCATAGCATGTGTGAGCAATATATCATTTAGTGACAACTTTGTGTAAAAAAAAAAAAAAAATTTTTTTTTTGTCATTATTCAATCGCTTGAGGCAAAAAAATAAAATATTCAATGGGCTCAACATGCCTCTTATCAATTTCCTTAGGGGGTCTACTTTCCAAAATGGGGTCATTTGGGGGGGTTTTGTACTGCCCTGTCATTTTAGCACCTCAAGAAATGAGATAGACAGTCGTAAACTAAAAGCTGCGTAAATTCCAGAAAACGTACCTTAGTTTGTAGATGTGACAACTTTTGCGCAAACCAATAAATATACAATTATTGACTTTTTTTTTACCAAAGACATGTGGCTGAATACATTTTGGCCTAAATGTATGACTAAAATTGAGTTTATTGGATTTTTCTAATAACAAAAAGTAGAAAATATCATTTTTTTTCAAAATTTGCGGTCTTTTTACGTTTATATCGCAAAAAATAAAAATCGCAGAGGCAATCAAATACCATCAAAAGAAAGCTCTATTTGTGGGAAGAAAAGGACGCAAATTTTGTTTGGGTACAACATTGCATGACCGCGCAATTACCAGTTAAAGCAGCGCAGTGCCAAAGTGTAAAAAGACCTCTGGTCATTTACCAGCAAAATGGTCCGGTCTGAAAGTGGTTAAACTGACGCAGTGCCAAATTGTAAAAAGTGCTCTGGTCAGGAAGGGGGTGAAATCTTCCGGGACTGACGTGGTTAACACTGCTTACAGATCATGCTAAACCAATAAAGGAAGGTTAAACATAAACCCAACAGTTTGTCCTTTGTGATAAACGCAGACCACAGGGAACAGTCCACTTTATTAAACTTAGCAGAGCATCTGCGCTCCCTCGTGATCATATTGTGAGCAGATTCTCCATGCTTACTGATTCTCTATCTTCTTAAAACACCATTTGTGGGCGAGCAGAAAAGCCAGGTAAATGGATTTAGATAGAATGACCCAGTAGAGACTGATGCTGACTAATACCTGAGTGGGAAGGAAGTTACCCTTTCAGGATGCTGGTTAAAAAAAAAAGTCCCATAACGATTCAATCATTACTTTTCTGCAGATTTTTTGTTTATTTCTATTTTATTAAGAATTGATTTTTGTTTCTGTTTTTTTAGTTTGTTAATATTTTTACACATTTACCATTTATTTATCCATTTCACATTTAAAAAAGTGCAAAATGGAAAAAACAAACAAACACGTTATTTAATGTGTAAATAACTTTGTAATGCTTTCATTTTAGAGTAATTTTAAACAGGACAAATTACAAAATAAAATGCACACTTTTTATCTGCAGTAAAACCATTTATTTTTGAACTGACATTGGTCACCGGACACTGTTTAGTTTTTTTACTTTCAAAGTATTTTATTTTGTGTAAAAGTAGAAGAATACAGTGATACCGAAACATCATATATTACAAATAAAGCTCGAATAACAACAATGTGATATCGAAATTCCATAAACGAATAAAGTCAACCTTCTAAACCTTTTAAGGAAGAATAGGATTTGAATATAAAAGGAGAAAAAACGCCTATAGAGAGACAGCTCTATCGGGTCTAAACATACGTCCCTACCCCAAAGGTGTGGAGGGGACCTCTAGGGAGTCCGCTAAAATTAAGATAAAGGCGTGTTAAACCAAGGCTAGATGAGCTCGAGTGCCCAGGATGAACCCAGCCTGGGCCAGTTGCCGGGGGATAACCTGTCCCCGTGCCCCTATTGGGAGCACACTGCACAGGAACAGGGCCCCCCCCTTAAAGGGCGAGAGCTCCCAGACTCCCCCCGTCATAATTACGATCGACTAAGGGGGATTGTTGTTGAGGTCAATCAGTATCCCTGAGGGGAATGGAGGATAGCCCTCCGAGAAGACAGGAAAAGAAGAGGAAAGGTGGAAGAGCAAGGAAGAGAAAGGAAATAGTAGTCGGAATATTCTCAGTGGTCACTCTAATTTAGTGTTTGTACTGAGGGGATCCCAGGAACAAGAGAGATCCCCACATAGTGGGCCCAAGGCTCCCAGGTTAGTTCAAATTTTTGCTTCGTGTCCATGAGGGAGCTCGCTAATTTTTCTTGGGACATAATCCAAGAGATCTTTCTGATGGCTAGCCTAACGGAGACCCCAGGTTGTTTCCAAGATTTAGCTAAGGTCATTTTCACCCCCAGTAGGATAAAGTGGATCAGCTTCCGCTTATATTTGGAGATGAGAGGAAGATGCTTATTCAGTAAGGCAATTTCGGGGAGCCTGGAGAGCTCGTGTCCGGTCACTTTTTTGATAATGTTGAATATTTTTTTCCAAAAATGTCTAATTCTAGGGCACTCCCACCATACATGTGCAATTGTGCCCAACAGATGACAGCCCCTGAAACACAAGGGGTCGGCCGAAGGATATATCTTAGCTAGTCTCGCGGGGGTACGGTACCATCTGGAGACTACTTTTAAGCTTGCTTCCATTAGGGAAGTATTTATTATTCCTTTGAAGGCCATGGAAAAGGCAGATTGCCAAGACTCCAGGCTCCATTGAAACAGAAGATCTTCCTCCCAGGTTATCATATAAGAGGACTTTCCCGAGGGGTGTAGGAGTGAAGCGTAGATGATGGATATCCCCCCCCCTTTGTTCCACCGCTTGACCACACCAGAGCTCATAATCAGAGAAACGAGGGGGATTTGATTTGTCTAGCCATAAGCTGTGTAGGAAGTGACTGATTTGTCCGAATCTAAACCTTTCCGTTCTCGGAAGGTCCAGTTTGCTAATACATTGTGCGAGAGAAATTGGCCCATTGGTGGAAAAAAAGTGGCCTATTCGGTACAGCCTTTTATCCAGCCACCATTGGCTTGGATCTCTAGCCCAGGACTAAATTTGGGATTCCGGAAGATGTGTGACAGAGGGGTCATGCTAGAGATGATATTTGGGTTCAGCTTTAATTTGTCCCATAAGGCAAAGGAGTGGGAGAGTGTAGGAGCCATAATTGGAGGTCTGCATTTAGGTGAGGTCCAGAGTAAAAAGTCTAGAGTATTGAGCGGGGTTGCGAATCTTTCTATTTGTAGCCAGTCAGGCTTCTCCCCATTAAAATATATCACTGAGAGTTGCGCGAGGCTGGCAGCTTGAAAATATTTATGTAGATGCGGGAGGCCGAAGCCCCCTTTTTTACGCGTTAAATAAAGCGTTTGTTGGGGAAGTCTATAGCCTGCTCCTCCCCAGATAAATTTCAGGACCTTACTTTGAAAAGATCGGAGGTGGTCCGACCGTATCGGGATTGGGAGAGCTCTGAATAGGTACAAGAGTCTTGCCATCAAGGTCATCTTTATGGCATTAATTCTACCCAGCCAGGAGATATTTTGTGTGGACCAAAATTTTAAATCTTGTTCGAGTTTGCGATACATGGAGGGATAGTTTTTCTCATATAGAGTTTCGAATTTGGGAGTAAGGTTTATGCCGAGGTATTTAATGGCCTGATCATTCCAGTCAAAATGGAAATTTAATTTAAGTAAAGCCACCATAGTTGGGGGGAGGGAGATATTGAGGGCTTGGGATTTAGAAAAATTTACTTCCAGGCCTGAAACTTTCGCGAAGGAGGACAAGGTATTGCATAAATTCGGTAGGGAGATAAGGGGAGAGGTGATGAAGAGTATTAAGTCGTCAGCGAACAGTCCGCATTTGTGTTCCTGCTGCCCACAGAGTACCCCTTTAATGTCAGGATTCGTCCTGATCGCTATTGCTAATGTCTCGATCGCAATTGCGAAGAGTAATGGGGATAAAGGGCACCCCTGCCTAGTACCTCTAGCAATCTTAATAGGGGTGGATAGGTATCCCTGTGATTTGATAATAGCTGAGGGCGTAGAATATAGAGCTTTAACCAGTCCCATAAAGCGTTCTCCAAACCCCCATCGCTCCAAGAGCTTAAAAAGGTATTGCCATGAGACAGAGTCGAAGGCCTTTTGTATATCTAATGAAAGTAACATTCCCTGTTGTTTGGGGCCCCCGGGCCAGTTCGATTGGAGAATGGAGATCACATCTATGGTGCGTCTAGTCTGGTCAGGGCCCTGTCTGCCTGGAATGAAGCCGACCTGGTCTTTGTGGACATACGCTCGGATAAAGGAGTTTAGCCTATTTGCGAGTATTTTAGTGAGGATTTTGAGATCGTTATTTATCAACGAAATGGGTCTGTAATTACTTACTTCTTCTGGATTTTTGTCTGGTTTTGGAATCACTGTCAAGAAAGCTGAGTTTAAGTCAGGGTTTAGAGGAGAGCCAGTCACCTTTTCGTTGAAGAAATTTGTCATGTAAGGGGCCAAGGTCTCAGCAAAAGACTTATAATAGGGCACCGACAAACCATCCGGGCCAGGGGCTGAGCCCTTCTTTAAAGTGGAGCTCCACCCTCTTTTTGAAGTCATTTGCATCCCCTGCTTCTCTGTCCCCTTAAACACATTTGGCATATATTTTTTTATTTTTTTTTAACCTCACCGTTTTATTGATAAATTTCTTCTTCACTTCCTGCTTCCGGCCGCGGCCTGAGCGCGTCATCCCCGTCCGCTATGCCTCCTGGGAGATGTTTTTTATCAATCCCAGGAGGCAATAGGTGTGGGCTGGGCCGTAGCATCGCGTTATTTCAAAACCGGAAATGACGCGATGCACGGCAACGCCCGGCGCCATTTTACACAAGGGCAACCAGGCTTTTGTTGCCATCGTTACCCAAGCTTCCCTTGCAGGTACAAGCGCCCCTCGTACACTGCAAAGAAAGAAGCATCTGGCGATGCAGTGAACAGGAGGTGGGGGAGGTTAGCAGTGGAGAGTCTTATCACCGAGCAGGTCTGTGAAAGAACACACACAGTAACAGATGGATACAGGGTTTGGAGCAGGAACACTTACTCTATTGGCCATGAGTGAGATCTGCAGGACTTCCACATACACCAATCCCATCCCATCCCACCTCACCTCATGCCATCCCATCCCACCCCACCTTACCTCATGCCATCCCATCCCACCCCACCTCATGCCATCCCATCCCACCCCACCTTACCTCATGCCATCCCATCCCACCCCACCTCATCCCATCCCACCCCACCCCATCTCATCCCACCCCACCCCATCTCATCTCATCCCACCCCATCTCATCCCACCCCACCTCACCTCATGCCATCTCATCCCACCCCACCTCATGCCATCCCATCCCACCCCACCCCATCTCATCCCACCCCACCTCACCTCATCCCATCCCATCTCATCCCACCTCACCTCATGCCATTCCATCCCACCCCACCTTACCTCATGCCATCCCATCCCACTCCCCCTCATCCCATCCCATTCCATCTCATCCCATCCCACCTCACCTCATCTCATGCCATCCCACCCCACCTCATCCCATCCCACCCCATCCCACCTCATCCCACCCCACCCCATCCCACCCCACCTCACCTCATCCCATCCCATCCCACCCCACCTCATGCCATCCCACCCCACCTCATCCCATCCCACCCCATCTCATCCCACCCCACCTCACCTCATCCCATCCCACCTCATGCCATCCCATCCCACCCCACCTCATCCCATCCCACCCCACCTCATCCCATCCCATCCCATCCCACCCCACCTTATCCCATCCCACCCCACCTCATCTTATCCCACCCCACCTCATCCCATCCCATCCCACCCCACCCCACCCCATCCCATCCCATCCCATCCCACCTCATGCCATCCCACCCCATCTCACCTCATCCCATCCCACCCCATCCCACTCCACCTCATCCCATCCCATCCCACTCCACCTCATCCCATCCCATCCCATCCCACTCCACCTCATCCCATCCCCCCTTATCCCATCCCACTCCACCTCATCCCATCCCATTCCATCTCATCCCATCCCACCTCACCTCATCTCATGCCATCCCATCCCACCCCACCTCATGCCATCCCATCCCACCCCACCTCATCCCATCCCATCTCATCCCATCCCACCCCATCCTCATCCCATCCTACCTCACCTCATCCCATCCCATCTCATCCCACTCCACCTCATCCCATCCCATCCCATCTCATCCCATCTCATGCCATCCCATCCCACCCCACCTCATGCCATCCCATGCCATCCCATCCTACGCCATCCCATCCCACCCCATCTCATCCCATCCCACCTCATTCCACTCCACCTCATCCCATCCTACCTCACCTCATCCCATCCCATCTCATCCCACCTCATCCCACCCCACCTCACCTCATCCCATCCCACCTGCTTTGGGCGATGCAATTCGATGTGTTGATGCGATTCGATATGTTGGGGGTGATGCAATGTGCTTTGGGCGATGTGATTCGATGTGCTGGGGGTGATGCAATGTGCTGGGTGTGATGCGATTTGATGTGCTGGGGGAGATGCGATGAGCTGAGGCAATGTGATGTGCTGGGGGCGATGCGATTTGATGTGTTGCGGGTGATGCAATGTGCTTTGGGGCGATTCGATGTTCTGGTGAGATGCGATGCGATTGGGCGATGGGATTCAATGTGTTGGGGCGAAGCGATTCGATGTGCTGATGTGATTCGATGTTTTGGGGGTGATGCAATGTGCTTTGGGCTATTCGATGTGCTGGGGAGATGCAATGTGCTGGGGGAGATGCGATTCGATTTGCTGAGGCGATGTGATGTGCTGGGGCGATGCGATTCGATGTGCTGATGCAATTCGAAGTGTTGGGGGTGATGCAACGTGCTGGGGTGATGCAATTTCGATGTTCTGGGGGTGTTGTGATTCGATGTGCTGGGGCAATTCAATGCGATTTGCTTGGGTGATGCGATTTGATGCGATGGGTGATGCGATTCGATGTGCTGGGGTGATGCAATGTGCTGGGGGTTATGCGATTCGATGTGCTGGGGCGATGCAATGTGCTTGGGCGATGCGTTTTGATGCGATGTGGTGGGGCAAAGCGATTCGATGTGCTGATGTGATTCGATGTTTTGGGGGTGATGCAATGTGCTTTGGGCGATTCGATGTGCTGGGGAGATGCAATGTGCTGGGGAGATGCAATGTGCTGGGGGAGATGCGATTCGATTTGCTGGGGCAATGCGATGTGCTGGGGCGATGCGATTCGATGTGCTGATGCAATTCGAAGTGTTGGGGGTGATGCGATTCGATGTTCTGGGGGAGATGCGATTCGATGTGCTGGGGCGATTCAATGTGATGTGCTTGGGTAATGCGATTCGATGCGATGTGTTGGGGGCGGCGCAATTCGATGTTCTAATGCGATTTGATGTGTTGGGGTGATGCAATGTGCTTTGGGCGATGCGATGAGATGTGCTGGGGGCGATTTGATATGCTGGGGGAGATGCGATTCGATGTTCTAGGGCGATGCAATGTGCTTGGGCGATGCATTTCGATGCAATATGGTGGGGCGAAGCGATTTGATGTGATGATGCGATTCGATGTGTTGTAGGTGATGCAATGTGCTTTGGGCGTTTCGATGCGCTGGGGGTGATGCAATGTGCTGGGGGAGATGCAATGTGATGGGGGAGATGCGATTCGATTTGCTGGAGCGATGCGATTCGATGTGCTGATGCAATTCGAAGTGTTGGGGGTGATGCAATGTGCTGGGGGTGATGCGATTCGATGTTCTGGGGGAGATGTGATGTGCTTGGGTGTTGCGATTTGATGTTCTGGATTCATTACTGATCCGTCCCGTGTGAAAGGGGCCTAACACCAAAACTCAAGCACCATTTTTCAAAATTAATATGCACAGTTTGAACTTCATAAAGTCGTCTTCAATACATCTAGATGCATAAATGAATTGTGTTGCTGAGATTATTTTTTTTTTTTTTTTTTTTTAAATGAAAATCTGTACAGAAAAAAGTATCCGCTGAGTGTATATATGTACAGAACATGATATATATATAGTGTGTGTGTTTCTTGAATAATATTCCTTGTACATGCAGTATATTTACTGGTTCCTGGAGGGAGGAGGGGTTTGCATAGATATGGGTGGCAACTTCCTCTAACACTGCCATTGCCATGGAAACCTGACCTGAAACCTATTACACTGCTTGTGCAGCATTGAGCATGTGCGAGATCTGAGAGGCTGAAATCCAGGAAGAAATACAGTCTGGCTTCAGATGCCCACACTTAAGATGGCCACGGTCTGCTGCTAGTTTATAAACTTTCAAAATGCTGTAATAACCTAACAAAACGGACCTTAGTTTACAGACCAACTTTACTGAATACATTAAGCTTGTGTATTATAGGGATATTTTTATTTAAAAAGTGTAATTTTGGCCGGAGCACCACTTTAAGTTCTTTATCACCTCTAAGGTTTCTTCTACGGTAATCCTCTCTTCCATAATTGCTTTATGTTCCTCCGAAAGGGATGGAATGGGTAACGAGTCCAAAAAGTTAGAGGTAAGACTGGGGAGACCCTGACAGTCGTCTTTATACAGTTTGGCATAGAATTCTCGGAATGCAGATATAATTTTAGTAGGGTCAGAAGTGGTTATGTGATCATGAGTCCTGATTTTGGGGATAGTCCTGCACCTCGTTTTTGGAGAAAGTTTATTGGCTAGCATTCGTCCCAATTTGTCTGTATGTGAGTAAAATTTGGCCCCGATCCATCTCAAATGTTTCTCAGCCCTCGCCGTCAAGGCAAGATTTAGCTCAAGCTTAGCTGAATCTAGAAGAGAGGTAGGGATTCTGTGGGGATCTCTTTTGTGTTGGGCCCTGAGATCAGCATATGTGTTTTCAAGCCTACGAATGTCAGCCTCTCTTTCACGTTTGATCTGTGATGCTATTTGGATAATTTTCCCCCTTATTGAGACTTTGTGGGCAGCCCATAAGGTTTCCGCTGAAATCCCTTCCGTCCTGTTGAGATCGAAATAGTCAAGAAGCGCTTTATTGATGTCGGCCACCCTAGAGGGCTCTGTTAATATTGACTCATTAAGTCGCCAGTGGAAATGCTTAGCTTTATGGATGGGGTTCTGCATAGTGATAGTGACTATAGAGTGGTCAGAGAGGGCAGTGTCTATAATTTTGGAGTTGATAAGATTGGGCAGTAAATATGTAGGCAATAGAATGTGGTCTATCCTAGCATAGGACTGGTGCGGAATGGAGAAGTGGGTAAAATCTCTACTTGTCGGGCTGTTTAGTTTTTTTTTATGTTTAATTGTCCAAGGATTGCGAAAAAAAAAAAATGTTGCAAGACAACATTTTTTTGTTCTAACAAAAAAACAAAGCAATATATGTGTTACCTTGTTATCTTAACCACTTGCCTACTGGGCACTTTTAGCCCCTTCCTGCCCAGGCCAATTTTCAGCTTTCATCTCTGTCACACTTCGAATGACAATTGCACGGTCATGAAACACTGTACCTATATGACATTTTTATTATTGAATTTTCTCACAAAGAGCTTTCTATTGGTGGTATTTAATCACCACTGTGTTTTTTATTTTTTGCTAAATAAACGAAAAAAGACTAGGTATATATAAAATTTAGCAAACAGGTAATTTTTCTCCTTAACTGATGTGTGCTGATGAGGCTGCACTGATGGGCACTAATGAGGAGGCACTGATGAGGCTGCACTAATAGACAGCACTGATGTCGCGCAATTGTCAGTTAAAGCGACGCAGTGCCGTATCGTAAAAAATGGCCTGGCCATTAAGAAGGCAAATCCTTCAGGGCTGAAGTGGTTAATATGTTATTATATTTCACAATGCTTACATATTTAATCTATAATTGGATTTTTGCTACACATATATTATAGTGAGATTTAAAGGGGCAGCACCTTTCTTTGTTTTTTATTTTATATATATTTTTATATTAATATAGAGCAGTAAGACTATTAAAGGGGCAGCAGCCTTATATTGATTAAGAGAAACACAGGTAGCACTAGTGGCAATCGGAGCCCCTGTATTTGATTATATTAAAAACACTATTTAATTTATTCATAAATAAAGACTCAGTGGGTGTGTTTGAATACAAGATTTCAGATTTCATCTTGCACTTTTACTGGATGTTTATTGGGCCTTCTTATTATTTATATTAACACTTTAGGCTTCTTTATTTACCTTTTTGTTTCTGTTAAATTCATAATTGATACTTTGTTTTGTGAATGTTTCAACGATACATCAATAGCACTGTACTGATTGAGCATTTATACCCAAAATGGGGAAGCTCTGCTTGCTCTCACCCTTCCCCCCTCCACTGCCCCATTTGGCACTTTTGGGGGGGTGAGGGGATACCTGTCAAAACCAGCTACCCGCTCCCACCTTTGAGTAAGACTGCTTCACAGCAGTCGCAGCGATCTAGAAAATTTCGAGCCCCTTCCCCCCCCCCCGGTCCTTCTGGAAGACACACAGGTCCCAGAAGACAGCAGCGTTCATAAAGAGCAGCGCGTCTCGCGCATGTGCAGTAGGAAACAGGCTGTGAAACCACAAAGGCTTCACTTCCTGTTTCCCTTAGTGAAGATGCCGGCGCCTGCACCCAAAGCTGATTGACGAATCGGCTAGGGGTGCCGACATCGTGGGATATCTAGACAGGTAAGTGTCGTTATATTAAAAGTCAGCAGCTACAGTATTTGTAGCTGCTGATTTTTATTTTAGTTTTTTTTTTTTGCACCATCTTCACATTACATCAAATTCATTTTGTTTAAAGTGGGATTCCACCCTAAAGTGGAACCTCCGCTGATCGGAACCCCCCCCCCCCTCCGGTGTCACAATTGACACCTTTCAGGGGGGAGGGGGTGGAGATACAGGTATTTTCACCCACTTCCGGGCATAGACTCCCACGGGAGTCTACGCCATTTCCTGCCCTGCCGCGCTGTCTGCTGGGACACACACGGGTCCCAGTGACAGCGCGGAGATTTCCTATTGTGCGGCGCGGCTCGCGCATGCGCAGTAGGGAACCGGGAAGTGAAGCCGATTCACTTTACTTACTGATTCCCTCACCTCGAATGGCGGCGGCAGCAGCCGAGGCCCGAGCGATCAATCGGCCTCGGCTGCCGGCATCGCTGGAACCCGGGACAGGTGAGTGTCCATTTATTAAAAGTCAGCAGCTGTAGTATTTATAGCTGCTGGCTTTTAATATTTTTTTTTGGGCGGAATCCCTCTTTAAATTCATTTTTAATATACAAAGCCATCTGTCCATGTCACCGTGCTTTATTTTTCCTGAAAAATCACTTTGAAAAACACAACCTAGCATTTCTGGCTGTGGCTATCTTGAGTAAGGTCAGAATATTCATGTAGAGTTTACTTCCTGGAAACTGCCCTTAGCTTAGGCATGTAGGCAAGAGGGTGTACTTAGCTGAGAAAACAGGTCTTCCCCTCCTGAATATATGACTTTTGCCTAGGACTGGAAACCAGGAAGAAATGTAAAAACAAGTAAAAATTATATAGCAGGAAATGAAGATGTACAGCCGAGCACTCTGCCAGGACATTGATTGCTTTTATTGATGCATTTCAAAAGATACAAAGTAAAAACATCACAGTATAAGGAGTATGCAGCACAAGCGAAAATAGATGTTGGCGCATTTCAGGGTAAACAGTGCTTACTCATAAAACCCATAAAATTCATAAAAGGTTCCTATTTATTTATTAATGCTACAACGTAGGAGCATAAGGTTTAAAAATAGTCAATGTTGATTGAGAGAGTGAAGTTCTGCCTTAAATACTTCTCCATACCTATTTACATAAATGGTTTTTGTTTCGCATTTATTGGAACCTGCATTACTTTAGATTTATTGGAGCTGTATTCCCATACTTTATTCTACTTTGCTTTTTTTCTTTACATGGCAAAAAATGGGTAAGATAAGGACAGAAAGAAGGGATTATAGCGGTGCCAGATAAAGAGAAATATAAGAATATTCCAAAGAAGTTCATAAAAAAAATCAATTTACTTTATTACATATACACATATGTACAAAAAGGGTATCAATACATATTGGACCTACCAGGACCTACCAGGTGTGTGGGAACTATATAGCCATGTCATGCATCTAGAAAATGTAGATATATTATTGTTATTCATTGTATAGATCTCATATTCTTTTCTTGTTTTTTTTACTTAGAATCTACTATTTTGGCACAGGCTTATATCACTTCCCTGAGGAAGCCAATGCTTTGGCGAAACATGTAGGAATTGATTAACTGTATTACCCACTGGCCCTCATAACATCTTGGCCTGCTCTTTTATCCTACAATTCAAATATATGTGCCGTATGTGCTCACACCCTTGAATGTATATGTATTGATAGCCTTTTTGTATATATGTGTATATGTAATAAAGTAAATAGATTTTTTAATGGATATATATATATATACTTTTTCTTTTCTTTTCTATTTTTTTTTTTTTATGAACTTCTTTGGAATATTCTTATATTTCTCTATATCTGGCACCGCTATAAAAACCTTCTTTCTGTCCTCATCTTACCCATTTTTTGCAATATTTGTTGGGATGGGTTGCTATATATTCTGAGGATTCTCCAGCCACACCCCCTTTTTTTTCTTTACATATTTTTACTTCCTATTAACTAGTGTCCCCTGGAAGCCTACAGCCCTCTCCTATTTTAATCCCTTTCTCATAGTTTTCATTTATATTTAAATAACCATTTTTTCTTCTATTAGTATCTAGTGCACATGCTCAGTTTTCAGTGTATTTCTACCCTGAATATTCCCTCCCTGTCACATCTAAGCAGCCCATGTTACTATAGAGTCACACATGTGGACATATACACATTAGTAACTGACAGCCCACTAACCTTCTAAACACAGTGGGGGCAGGATATTATGTCTTGATTGATGGAGGCTTCACCTCCCTCTTATTTTAGGGCACAGGCTTGAGGGGTGTGAAACAGCTTCTGACTGTCAGAAATCTGACCACACCAAAAAAATTTGATTTCAAAAATATATTTGTATGACAATTTAAAACAGTTTATTGATATTAATTATTTATTTTTACTCTGTATGCCAAAAGCTTTTAAACATGTGACCAGCAGCAGAGGACTAGACGTTCCTCCTGCCACTGTTTCCCTACGAACAGGCTGGGAAATTATGTGACATCGGTATAAATCTTAGGAAAAAATGTACTTAGAGTTTTTTTATTAAAATAAGTACAGTGTCATTATAAATATACAGAAAGAGAAGGCATGATGTCAATTAAACAGTATGTATTTAGTATCACTGTAAGTTCTAAGATAATGATTTATTTTAAAATTAAAACATAATTCACATGAAGCACAAGATTAAAGAATATGTTACCCCAACATTTCATAATCCTGGTATGTGCCTGCTGTACAATGTACTTGTATGAACCCACACTAGGCATGAGCGCACAGCGTGGTCAGTTTTATGGCAGTGCTGGGAACTCAGCCTGCTCTCCTCCAGTGATCAGACTTGTGTTGACACTCCACCCTGCACAGCTTTTCACTGAGAAGATCCAATTGCTGATTTCTCTCCTCACCTAACTCTATGAGCTTCACATGCAGCAAAGAACAAAGGTTATGTGATAATTTATAAAAAAAGAAAAAAAGTACTTATAATTTTTTTTTAATATATAGTATCTCACAAAAGTGAGTACACCCCTCACATTGTAAATATTTTATTATATCTTTTCATGTGACAACACTAAAGAAATGACACTTTGCTGAGACAACCTACAGGTAATTGGGACTTGCACCCAACGGACCCGTGTTATATTTTCTTTTACAAATTTGAGGCTAGCAATCTCCAATAACAACTTCTCCTGCTCCTAGGAATTTCATCCTTGGACCGCCTATATATACATCCTGCTTAGGCAATTATAACTACACCGTGGGGCACCTCTAAGGCCGCGTACACACGCGGTGACTGTTCGGCCAACTTTGTCCGCTGAACAGTGTTTCAGCGGACAGTCCGCCCGTGTGTGGGCTTTCAGCGGACAGTTTCAGCGAACAGTCCGCTGAACAAGGTTTTTCGGAAATTCCGAAAAACTGTCTGCTGAAACTTTGTTTCAGCGAACAGTCCCCTCGTGTGTAGGCTTGTTCGTCAAACTAAGTTCCGCGCATGCTCAGAAAGGATTTACACGCCGAAAGTTATAATGCAGTGTATAGGACGTCGTATTTTTCGTCCCGTCGTACGTGCCGTTCACGTCATCGCGCACGGTTTCAGCAAACTGTTCGTTCGTCGTGTGTGGCCATGTCCGTCCATGCTAATTTTGAGCGGACTGTTTGCTGAAACTGTTTGACGGACAAAGTTGGGCGAACAGTCCCCGCGTGTGTACGCGGCCTAACTTTCTAAATCTATTTACCTAGTGGATCAAAGGTCCTTCATGGCCGGGTAGGTTGTATTCTTTATTATCTTTATGTATTGCTGGTATTCCATTTGGGGCTTCTTAAATTCGTATCACTGTGCCTGCCTAGGCAAGCACAATGCCCCCCCCCCCTCTCTTTTACCCTACTTACCGTTAACCGTGATTTTTTTTACTATTTTTGTTACAGCTTGCTCTGCCTTAATAATTTTTGAACCTCCCGTGTCCGCCCCCAGGGTGGTTAGCCTAGCTGATAGCTGGGCGCCACCCCAGCTGTGCGCACCTTGGGGTCTCTGATTGGTAAGCCCCATCTCCCTGTTTGTTAATGTTTGAAGAAAACTCCCTGTAACCAATATATGATTATTATGTTGTTTGTATTGTACCTCCTTCTTTAATTGAAAATTATTGTCTACCTAAAATAGATATGTCCCAGGGGGCATGGCCTGGAGCTTCATGGTGTAGGACGTGTTGAGTGAGAGCTCCGTCTGAGACTTTATCCTTCTACCATATCCTTTGGGGATTTATCCTCGCTAATTACTACAACGAAGCCCGGGGACCTTGTGCTTAATCTACACCTCATGTCGCCGACTAAAAGTTCCTCCGAGGTGGCCGCCAAGCTGGCTAAGTTCCGCCACGAGGGCCAGGATGCGTCAGAGCAAGATGGCGCCGGCCCTGCTCGTATCGCGGAGGAGCCTCCCACGAACGACACCGCCAAGATCCTCGAGGCCGTCTCCTCCTGTCAAACCGCCCTCACTACCAAGATAGAGGAGGTTAAGGTGGACATCTCCCATATTCGGCATGACTTGCAGAAACTGGGGGACAGGGTGTCCGAGGCCGAACGAAGAGTGGACCACGTGGAGGCGGACATTCCTTCTTTACAACATTCGGTGGAGCGTTTACAACACCAGCTCAGTGTCGTCCTTCATAAACAGGACGACATGGAAAATAGACTTCGCAGGTGCAACCTTCACTTCGTGGGTCTCCCGGAGCGTTCGGAGGGCTCCGATCCTCCCACGTACCTGGAAAATCTCCTCGTTAAAACCTTCGGCAGGGAATCCTTCTCCTCCACGTTCGTGATCGAGTGAGCGCACTGCCTGGCGGCTCGTCCGCCACCAGCCGGCGCACCCCTGCGGACTTTTATTGCTAAGCTGCTTAATTACAGGGATCGAGATACGGTGCTTCGCCTCACCCGCGAACGGGGAAATATACCGGTCGACAATGTTACGGTGGCGGTGTTCCCGGATTTCTCGGCGGAGGTCCAGCGGAGTCGAGCGCAATTCACCGAGGTCAAACGCCAGCTGCGAGTTCGCCACCTGCCATATGCAATGCTGTGTCCTGCTCGGCTCCGGGTGACCCGCGAGGGCAAGACATATTTTTTCGAAGACCCTGCTGCGGCCTCTTCGTGGCTGGAACAGGGAGAGGCACAGGGCCCTGTTCAAAGATGACCACTGCAGCCCCTGAGGAGTGCATACCTATCCACCTCAACAACCGTGAGTGACCCCCACTCTCACCTGTTGTATCCCCCCCTTCTTTTTCCACTAATCCTTTGAACTGCCGCCACCTTTGCTGCTGTCACCCCCTGTCTGGGAGAACGCTATGCTGTTGACCTATGTGGTGCCCACCACCGAACTTCCTCTGTGCCCCGGACATACAGCTCTTGCTACCCCCTACTCTGCCCGTCACCTCTGCATTGCTGATTGGGTGGTGGCCGGTGGGCGCACTCTCCTTCGCCCTATCTATGGCGAACGCCTGTGTGATGATGGCGCGGATCATGCGGGGGGACTTGCATCGGGGCGCGATGCCTTTGCCCTTGTTCCACTCCACTTTTGCTTTCTTCCCCCCCCCCCCGTCCCTCTTCATTCCTGCTGGCACATACGGAGGTACCCCTGTATTGCTTGGACCCCTTATTTTTATTTTTGTACCCACCCGCCACCCCCTCTGGTCTACTTTTTTGCACACCATGGTCTCACCTTTTCCCCCTGACTGCCCCCCATGATATGTTTCCACTTGGTCTCTCAGACGACCTGCTGACTCTTGCTCTGGAAGATATACCCCCTACAACCTGTTACACTGTCTGCTCTGCAGTTTGTTATAATTGCGCCCACAAATGTTTTGTTTCCCTGGCCAGCAGTCACTACCGCGGCTGCGGCGAGTGACCGTTTTACTGTTCTGCCCCGCTGGTCCAATGTAGGCATTGTTACAACTGTTTTAATGGTTATTTAGGTTTTGTACTGTGTTATTTACAGCTGTATATGTGGATACTATGTTCTTGTATATGTGGATACTATCCCTGGAGGATCCAGTGGTTGTCCTAACACCCTGCCTGCCCGTACTTTCCATTTTGGGGGCCAGCAATGGCTCAACACATACCTGCATGTTCCATGGCTGCGCTTAATTTTGCAACCTGGAATGTCAGGGGCTTTGGCACCAAACCCAAGAGATTGGCTGTCCTTACTCACCTTAAATGCCTGAGGGTAGACATCTCGATCCTCGTCGAGACTCACCTCACAGGACAATCCCAAAGGGCGCTCAGAAAACCCTGGGTCGGCTGGATGTACAGTGCCCCTCACACATCCCACTCCCGAGGAGTAGCCATTTTAATTGCTAAAACTGTGCAGTTCCAGCTACATGACCTGCGCTCAGACCCACAAGGTAGATTTCTGTTTTTACATGCCACTGTGAGTGGTCTGACGCTGCTTATCATGGCATTTTACATACCACGCCCTTCCAGTTTCAGGCCCTGCAAGAGGGCCTCACTTTTATGACCAAATTCCCCACAGTACCGGTAATCTGGATAGGGGACTTCAATATGACCCTTAACCTCGGCCTTGACAGACAATCAGATTGACAGAGATCGCTACGCCATCTTGGTATGCTCCCCCCACTCGGCTCCGGTCATACACCCACTCCGTCTCATTATGCGTGGCCCCTGGGGACTATCCGCCCCGGGGGGGGGGAAGATGCTGTCCCATCATTGCTTGATTTGGCAGCAGGCTACGTCCATTACTGGGGCCCCCAGGTTTCACTCCCACACCCCCCTTTGGGATAATCCACTACTCCCCGAACTATCTACAATCCCCGGCCGCTCTTTATGGCTGCCCGGGGGCGTTATCTTTCTGTCCCAGGTCATTACCAATGGAAATGTCAGACCCTTCCAAGCCCTCAAAGATGACTTCAGCCTCCCTAATCGAATGTTCTTTAGATACATTCAGCTCTGCCATGCCCTTAACTCCCAATTCGGCTCCCCTATCCCCAGGCTTGAGACACTCCCGATAACAACAGCGGTGTTAGGAAACGACCCTAAGAAAATGATCTCTTTCTTCTACAACAACCTACTCACGCCGGGGGCAACCGTCCGTGCATACCGACTTAAGGCTAGATGGGAGGCTGACGTGGGGGTTATCGAGGACGCGGACTGGCAAACTGCGCTAGACACCCCTAAGTTGGTTTCTCCTAAACTCTCAGACAGACTTACACACCTTTACATGCTGCACAGGTCATATCTAACCCCTGGGCGACTGTCCAAATTTAGAACTGGCTACGATCCGGCATGCCCTAAATGTGGTGATCCCCAGGCCACGTTCTACCATCTCCTTTGGTCCTGTCCTGAGCTGCAGGCTTACTGGAAACAGGTTGTTGACTTCCTCCACGACCAAATGGGCTCCCCACTGACGCTCTGCCCCCGCCAGTGTTTGCTGGGGATTCTCCTCGTACCTGAGGAGACAAGGATTCTGACTACTTTCCTGCAGGAGACTCTATATCTTGCCAGACTGCAGATAGCTTGCACCTGGTTGAGCTCAACACCCCCCCACTGCCTGGCAATGGAAGGCGGCTGTCAACGCCACTCTCCCCTATAAAAAATTGCTGTATATGCATAGGGGCTGCCCGGGCAAGTTTGCCAAGATATGGGATAAGTGGGTGGGGGATTCGGATACATGTACCGCCTAGTGTAACCTGTAGCTAGTATGCCTCCTAAACCTACTCAGGGTCGGCCCGGCGAGCCCTGTTGCCCCTGTAGCTGAAGGTGGGGCCCCCGCCCCAAGATGATGGTTTCATGTTCCCCCCCTCTGAACAACCTTGCTCAAGCTGTGATGTGGATTTACCTGTGACTCCCAATCTCTGAGGTCCTCTCTTCCCCCTCTCTCTGAACACACCGCACTGCTTTTGTTAATGTACTGTTAAACTTGTAAGCAAAGAACTGTTTTCTCAGCCTATGCTATTGTTAACAGCTGTTTTATCCATATATTTGGTGCATGTTTCACCCCATATGTGTTACTGTCATCCTATGTATTTTATATACTCAATAAACGTTCCTTTTCAAAAAAAAATAAAAAATAGATACGTCCCAAACATCTCCTGAAGAAGTGACTAATGTTCACGAAACTAGTTGAGAGAGAATAACATCGCTATCAATTTTGGGCATAAACTTCCTTCTTGGAGTATTGGCTTCTCCTGTACAACAAAGATTTGGAGATGCCTTTGTATTATGGTTGTATACCTATATGAATGTTATGAAGCATCTCTAGGCTCTGTAACTTCTCTTCTTTTAATATTTATATGTGTATTTGTATTTTTTCCTTTGTTATGTAATAAAATTTAAATTTTACTTATGGTATCGAGACAGTCCTTCCACATATTGGCACGGCACATTTAAACTTTTGGGAGTTTCTTGTGCTTATGCCTTTTTCTCCAAACTTTGCTACACTGTAAAGTAGTAAGTGCTTGTATAACAGTGTAAATTTGCTGTCCCTTCAAAATAACTCAACACACAGCCATTAATGTCTAAACCGGCAACAAAAGTGACCCCTAAGTGAAAATGTCCAAATTGGGCCGAAT
The DNA here is from genome assembly GCF_037356315.1 of Lithobates pipiens. NCBI lineage: Eukaryota > Metazoa > Chordata > Amphibia > Anura > Ranidae > Lithobates > Lithobates pipiens. The sequence continues at coordinate 137,431,293 of NW_027507788.1, read as the reverse complement.
TATTATCGCTCTCACTCTCTCATACTGGTCACTGGAAGTTCAACATGGCACCTCATGGCAAATAACTCTCTGAGGATCTGAAAAAAAGAATAGTTGCTCTACATAAAGAAGGCTTAAGCTATAAGAAGATTGCCAAGACCCTGAAACTGAGCTACAGTGCCGTGGCCAATACCATACAGCGGTTTAACAGGACAGGTTCCACTCAGAACACGCATCGCCATGGTCGACCAAAGAAGTTGAGCGCACATACTCAGCGTCATATCCAGGGGTTGTCTTTGGGAAATAGGTATATGAGTGCTGCCAGCACTGCTGCATAGGTTGAAGGGGTGGGGGGGTGAGCCTGTCAGTGCTCAGACCATAAATTGTCTGTCGTCCCAAAAGGAGGCCTCTTCTAAAGATGATGTACAAGAAAGGCCACAAACAGTTTGCTGAAGACAAACAGACTAAGGACATGGCTTATTGGAACCATGTCCTGTGGTCTGATGAGACCAAGATAAACTTATTTGGTTCAGATGGTGACAAGCGTGTGTGGTGGCAACCAGGTGAGGAGTACAAAGACAAGTGTGTTTTGCCTGCACTCTGCACTCAAGCATGGTTGTGGGAGTGTCACGGTCTGGCGCTGCATGAGTGCTGTCGGCACTGGGGAGCTACAAAAAGGCTGGAAAATAATGATGGCCACAGAAAATATTGACACTTTGGGCCCAATTTGGACATTTTCACTACTCACTATACTCACTTTTGTTGCTAGCGGTTTAGACATTAATGGCTGTGTGTTGAGTTATTTTGAGGGGACAGTAAATTTACACTGTTATACAAGCTGTACACTCATTACTTTACAGTGCAGCAAAGTGTCATTTCTTCAGTGTTGTCACATGAAAAGATATAATAAAATATTTACAAAAATGTGAGGGGTGTACACACTTTTGTGAGATACTGGATATGTTGTGGTATTGGGGAGATTATACTCAAATGGTAGCTGCTTTTCCAATGGGTTATGCCAGTCCAAACTGTGTTTAAGGGCATGGCAGCCCAATTTTATTAAATAAAACAGAAAATTTACATTGACATCACAGGTTCTTCCACATCACTATGAACAGTCAAAAGAAAATACTAGGCCACCTGGCTCCCTTGTTGGCAGCACCACTGATCTTCTTGCCAGTCCCTCTGACTATGTTGTCAAGCTCTGCAGGTTCACTTGGCTCTCTTAGCGTTTAGTCGCCGCACCCTCTTGCATGGCCTATTCCTTGCCTCTGAATAGGGCTTCTCCTGACACCTCAATAGGAGCCCATCTGACTCCTGGAACGAAACCTCCTGTCTTCTGGAAACTGTTTGGGGCACGTCTGACCCCTGGGTGAAACCTCCTGTCTCCTGACTGCTGGCTGGGGCTTCTATTACCCCTGAGTTAGACCACCTGTCTCTTGACTCCTGGCTGGGGCTCCTCTGAACCCTGGGTGAAACCTCCTGTCTATTGACTCCTGGCTGGGGCTCCTCTGACCCCCTTGCTGAGACCTCCTGTCTCCTGAGTGCAGGCTGGGGCTCCTCTTGCCCCTGAGTGACACCATATGTCTACTGACTCCTGGCTGGAACCCAGGGTAATACCTCCTGTCTCTTGACTCTTTGATGGGGCTCCTCTCACCCTTGACTGAGACCTCCTGTCTCCTGACTGCTGGCTGGGGCTTCGCTTACCCCTGAGTGAGACCACCTGTCTCTTGACTCCTGGCTGGGTCACCTCTGAACCCTGGATGAAACCTCCTGTCTCTTTACTCCTGGCTGGGTCACCTCTGAACCCTGGGTGAAACCTCTTGTCTCTTTACTCCTGGCTGGGGCTCCTCTGAACCCTGGCTGAGACTTTCTGTCTCCCACACTGGGAGCTGTCTCCAAACTGTGAGTCCTGAGCCATCCTCAAGTTTGAGTATATATTGACCCTGCACACCTAGGTACTCAGACAGGCTGCGGGCATCTGGTAAAATTCAGACACAGGATTGAAGGTTCTGATCTAGAACTACAGAATCCGGAAAAAAGCAAAAACACTACTTTCTCTGCTCAGAAGTGATAGTTCGAAACCTCGTCTTAGCCCTTAATGTGAATCCTGTGTTATATTCTTCTCAATTTTCACAGTGACAGGGTCTCGCTCTGTCACAATATATACATACATATTTTGTCTTTTATTTTTATTGGTGAGGGTTTACATAAATTTTAATTGCAAAATATGCTCTTATTGTTCATTCACTTATATTAATTTTCTTACAGAATACACAGATAATTTTTTCAAATCTTTCAAAAACAGACCAGTTGATATGGCTAGTCTTACAGCTCTTTGTAAACTGATTTTAACTATACTATAAAGGCACAATTTACTTTTTTGCTTTTCAAGGCTGAGATGTTTTCTGGCACTGTGTAGACAAAAAAAAAGATAGGCATTCAGAGATTCTTCTGCAGATCACAGTTCATGGAATAAGCTGCCACAAACCAAGGGCTGTGCTGGGGCCAGAGTATCCCTGGAGCAATATATTTCTGCTTAGTGCATTGACCTCTCTCAAACTGGCAAAAAAATATATAACAAACTAACATGGAAGAAAACATGATCTGATGAGTCATGCCTACTACATTTTCTTTATTATTATTATTATCACATTGTATAACTATACCATTATAAGGAGGGACTCTAAATACAAATTTACACAAAGGCTACACGAGCGCATGAAGTAGCTATGTGTAGGCATCTTAAGTTGCTTACCTTGCAGTTTGGCTTTTATTAAGTCTGTTTGCAGCAAAGAGCATTTCTAAAGTAAGCCTGTGGGTTACTCAGGGCTTTAAAGTCATGTCCAGCAGTTTTAAAATTGATGTAGGTTCTGGGATTAAAAGTACCATTTCAGTCTTTGCAGATGACATCAAGCTATGCAGTGGAATAACATCCTTACAGGATGTCTCCAATTTACAAGCCGACCTCAATGCTCTGTTTAATTGGGCAACTGTGTGGCAAATGAGGTTTAATGTTAATAAATGTAAAGTTATGCACTTCGAGGCTAAGAATATGCATGCATTATACAGTTGTGCTCATAAGTTGAGCTCATAAGTGCTCATCCCACACCCACCTAACTGTCCCCGAGCCACCCCCATCAAATCATTCTCTGCAGCTATTACCTTTTGTACCACCACCCCCTCCCTTTAGAATGTAAGCTCTATGAGCAGGGGCCTCCTGTACCTTTTGTATTGTACTGTAATTGTGTTGTCTCCCCTATACATTGTAAAGCGCTGCGTAAACTGTTGGCGCTATATAAATAAATAATAATAATAATAAGTTTACATACCAAGGCAGAATTTATAAAATCTTGGACTTTTTTTTTTGAGAATATAAATAAAAACACAAAATTGTTTCTTTCAATCAACATTACTTACTATTTTTGAATCATAATCATAATAGAAACTATCCAAATGACTCCAATCAAAAGTTTACATATCCTGGTGATTTTTGCCTGATAACATGCACACAAGTTGACACAAAAGGGTTTGAATGGCTATTAGAGGTAACCATCCTCACCTGTGATCTGTTTGCTTATAATGCAAGAAGTGGAAAATGAGGGGTTCTGTTAAAACCAAACTACGGTCAGGTAGACCAACTAAAATTTCAGCCACAACTGCCAGGAAAATTGTATGGGATGCAAAGAAAAACCCACAAATAACTTCAGGTGAAATACAGAACTCTCTGAAAACATGTTTTGTGGCTGTTTCAAGAAGCACAATAAGGAGGCACTTGAAGAAAGATGGGCTGCATGGTTAAGTCGCCAGAAGAAAGCCATTACTACCAAGTGCAACAAAGTATCCCGCTTACAATACACCAAACAGCACAGAGACAACCCTCAAACCTTCTGGCACAAAGTCATTTGGAGTGATGAGCTCAAAATTTAGCTTTTTGGCCACAATCATAAGCACTACATTTGCAGAGGAGTCAACAAGGCCTATAATCGAAGGTACACCATTCCTACTGTATAACACGGAGGTGGATCCCTGATGTTTTGGGGATGTGTGAGCTACAAAGGCAATTTGGTCAAAACTGATGGCAAGATGAATGCAGTATGTTATCAAAAAATACTGGAGGACCATTTGCATTCATCTGCCAGGAAGCTTCACCTGGGACGTACTTGGACATTCCAACATGACAATGATTCAAAACACAAGGCCATGTCTACTTGTCATTGGCTACAGCAGAATAAAGTGATGGTTCTGGAGTGGCCATCTCAGTTTCCTGACCTCAATATCATTGAGCCACTCTGGGGAGATCTCAAACGTGCCGTTCATGCAATACAGCCCAAGAATTTACAAGAACTGGAGGCTTTTTGCCAAGAGGAATGGGCAGCTTTACCATCTTAGAAGAGCTTCATCCACAAATACCACAAAAGACTTAAAGCTGTCATTGATGTTAAAGGGGGCAATACACGGTATTAAGAACTGGGGTATGTAAACCTTTGATCAGGGTCATTTGGGTAGTTTATGTTGTTATTATAATTTAAAAAGAGTAAACACAGTTGATTGATAATAAATGACTTCAGCCAAACACTAACCATGAGTGAAAGAAAAGTTTTTGTGTTATCATTCATATTTTCTGAAAAATGGCCAAGAAATCATAAATTCTGCCAGGGTATGTAAAATTGTGAGCACAACTGTACGTACTAGGGCAGTGATGTTGAACCTTGGCACCCCAGATGTTTTGGAACTACATTTCCCATGATGCTCATGCACTCTGCAGTGTAGTTGAATATCATTGGAAATGTAATTCCAAAACATCTGGGGTGCCAAGGTTCGCCACCACTGTACTAGGTGGAATACAACTGGGGGAATCCATAGTGGAGAAGGATTTGGAGGTTTTGGTAGATCATAGGCTTATAGGCTAATTCCACTTTTGTGGGGAAAAAAATAGCAAATAAAGAAAAATTTAATATAGCGTATACAATCATGACACGGGTCTAAGCCCTTGTACACACGGTTGGACATTCCGACAACCAAATCCGACGGATTTTGTCCGAAACTGTTGTATACACACGGTCGGACGAAGTTGTCGGAAAATCCGATCGTTCAGAACGTGACAACGTTATTTCGTTACGACGGGACTATGTTCAGGCTAGTAGCCAATACCTTTGATGTAGGAATTTGATTTGAGAATGCGTGGCACCGATCGGAGCATTTTGTCGGAAAATTTTACCAACAAGTTGGAAAACTTGGTCCGTCGGATACTCTGACAGAAACAGTCCGATGGAGACCACACACAGTCGGAATATCCGACAAAACGGTCCAATCGCACACATTCCGTCTGAATCTCCGACCGTGTGTACAAGGGCATACTGTAATTAAATATTATTACAAATTACTTTTCCTTTTCAATCTGCTGCCGCTGTAATTTTCAGAAAAAATGCAATGCAATATGGCCACCTGGAGTTGTTCTGTACACAGAATGTGTACTGGCCACTCCCCAGAAACATAATTTTCTGCTTGTGTGATTGGCTCACCAATTTCCCCAGAAGTCTTCTTAAGATACAAGTCAGATTCAGGCATTCCATGCAACAAAAATGTAATTTTTAGTGAGATACTTTCAATAGGAACATGTCTAAAGGGATGCAGGCCCAACAGCTTTCCTCATTAGTGCTCTGTAGCTGAACAGCTGATTGATAATTATGAAACCACTCCCATTAGACCCCCTTGGCACAGAGGAACAAACAGTGATTTATTCAGAATAACAAAAGGTAGAAATCTGCAACAAAGTTTGTTACAATCTCTGCAATGTACATAGATCACCCAGAGGGAATATTTTTTTCTCAACAAAAGTGGAGTTACCCTTTAATAACAGCTTGCAATGCCAAGCTGCGGTTTCTAAAGCTAGCTAAATTCTTTCTTGTATTAAAAGAGGTATGGACTCCAGGGAGAGAGATATAGTTTTGCCCCTTTACAAATCATGAATAAGACCTCATCTGGAATATTCTGTTAATTTTTGGGCACCAGTTCTCTAAAAGGGATATTGTGGAACTGGAGAAAGTGCAGAGAAGGGCAACCAAACTGATAAGAGGCATAGAGGAGCTCAGCTATGAGGAAAGATTAGAGAAACGGAATGTATTCTCTCTTGAGAAGAGATTAAGGCCCCTTTCACACTGCCAGCGTTTTTCAGGCGCTACAGAGCTAAAAACTGTGCCTGTTTAGCCCCTGAAAAAAGTGGCTCCTGTCACTCCAGCGGTGCATTGGTGGGGCATCACAAAGTCCTGCCAGCAGCTTCTTTGGAGAGGTTAAGGAGTGGTGAACTCAAAATAGCGCTGCTTTACCAGCAACGCCCCCCACGGCTCAGTGTGAAAGGAGCCTTAGGGGGGATATTATCAACATGTATAAATATATAAGTGGTCCATATAGTGCACTTGGTGTTGCGTTATTCACTTTAAGGTCATCACAGAGGACAAGGGGGAAGACATAAGATTTCATCTCCAAATATGGAAAGGATTCTTTACAGTAAGAGCTGTGAAAATGTGGAATAGACTCTCTCAAGAACTGGTTCCGGCTAGCTCAGTAGCATGCTTTAAAAATGCCTGGATTCTTTCCTGGATACTTAAGCTGCGTACACACGAGCGGACTGTTCGCCCAACTTTGTCCGCTGAACAGTGTTTCAGCGGACAGTCCGCTCGTGTGTGGGCTTCAGCGGACAGTTTCAGCGGACAGTCTGACGAACAAAGTTTTTCGGAATTTCCGTAAGACTGTCCGCTGAAACTTGGTTTGAGCGGACAGTCCGCTCGTGTGTAGGCTTGTTCGACAAACTAAGTCTCGCGCATGCTCAGAAAGAATTTACACGGCGAAGGTTGCATTGCAGTGTATTGGACTTCGAATCTCTCGTCCCGTCGTACGTGCCGTTCACGTCATCGTGCAAGTTTTCAGCGGACTGTTCGTTCGTCGTGTGTGGTCAAGTCCGTTCATGCTCATTTTGAACGGACTGTTTGTCAAACTGTTTGACGAACCTAGTTGGGCGGACAGTCCGCCCGTGTGTACGCGGCCTTACATTCATAGGTAAAGTTGATCCAGGGAATATCCGGTTGCCTCTTGGGGATCAGGAACACATTTTTTCCCCCGGTGTTGCAATTTGGATCATGCTTTATTGTTTGTTTTTTTTGCCTTCTTCTGGATCAAATGTGGGTATAGAATTGTGTATATGGTATTGTATTTTTTCCCTTTTTATTGATCAAACTAGATGGTAATTTTTCAACCTGACTAACTATGTGAGAATAGGGCAGACAAAAACAAGTTGCTTCTAAAAGTATCAGTGTATAACATTTCAAAAACCATCCGAGATAATTGTTGCTTGCCTATAAAAAAAAACACATATCGTACGTGCACAGTAATCAGGTTTGATAAGGAAGGTTCCCTTCCCCCCGTCTTTCTACATTTTTGTGTGTTAGTAGGGTGTTTACTTCAGTATTTTTTATATCTAGTCAGGTTCAAGATTTTTATATATATCGCATACCGTATATCACATATATATTTTTATATATCACATTTATTTATCATTATAGTTTTTCCTCAATTTACATGCCATATTTGGGTTTGATGCTCTGGTAGGCATTTTTTTTTTCTTTTGCACTAAGTTTGGTTTATGTCTTACCTCACTGTTTTTGAGGGTTATTTAAACAATAGCATATACTGTATACTATATACTATTTCTAACTAGTGAACAATAAGGGAGAAAGGGGTGCACAAAGGTCACTTTTTTAGGCATAAGATCCAATCAAAGGGCATATTAGCACTGGGGTGGTGGGTTACTACACACGCATTAACCAATTTAGCCCCGGGTTCACTAAAACTCATATGCTTAAGGAATTACTAAGGTATATTTTAAGGGAAAAATATGTTTCTGGTTGAAATTACGTTTTACAGCTTTCTGTTCTAAAACAAAAAAATCGGATTTTTACTTTGAGTTTAAAATATGGAAAAAGACATGAACTACATTGTCAACAATATCATACAATGTCTTCTACTCTTTTCTATATAAAGGACTTAGGAACATTGATGATTTTTGTAAGAGTTGCCTAGCAACTATATAGATAGCTGTGTTATCGAGGTCACAAGCTGCCGTCTCTGCTCAGCATGGCCTATTCATATAAGATAGCCTGGATGAAAGTCAGTCAAGAGGGAAAATAGACAGGCCTTGTTTCAGAGCCAATTAGACAGGGCTGGATTAACCATTAAGCAAAATGAGCATGTGCTTAGGCCACCAAGGGAAAGGGGCACCACAGAGGTTTCCCTCTAAATTCATTTTCTCACCTCAAGCATATTAAAAATCCCAATAAAACAACAAGACAACAAGACAGGCTGAAAGCCTTCCTAACTATAGAAGCAGATTTGTTACATTAAGTTCATTTTGGGGACTTGATCAAAGACATTGCAATTGAAAAAAATCTTTAATAATACTTTTAAAATTTTTAATAAATATTGAAGCAGTATTAAACCCAAAAGCAAACCTTTATTATATTGCAGCTTGGCAATTATTAGATGTGGTGACTGGTGTGAAACGCGTCAACTGACGATCTTTTGGATCATTGTGTGTCATGGTCCTTGATTTTTTTGGATCTTCAAATAAATTCATTGCTTTTAGTTCCTGGATGCGTCACCCTTCTTTGTTTCACTTGGATTTCTCTGGCTGCGGACCAGGCAGGCACTCGGATTCATTCAGCAGCATATCAGATCCTGCAGGTGGTTTGTGAGCGGTGTGTACCCAGTTCTTTCTTCTGATGGCAGCCTTAGTTTTCTTTTCTAGGCTTTTCTTTTCTTTATTTTCACCTGGTGATCTAGCCATTACGTCTGTCATTCAGATGTAGCAGTTAGGGGGTTGAGACAAATCATTTATCACTGACAAGGGTGCTTACAATGATCAGATTTTATTGTTGTCATGCCGCTTAACATCATGTCAGTCAATGCCCACGGGCTAAATCACCCGGCTAAGAGATTTTCTCTGTGGAAAGAGGCCCAGGTATCGCACTGTGATGTGCTTTGTGTTCAGGAGACGCACTTCCATAAAGATTCCCCTCCCAAATGCACCTCAAGAGGTTTCCAACACTATTTTCTATCTAGCGCCCAGCAGAAGAAGAGAGGCACCATGATAGCTATTAGAGATACTGTCTCCTTTACATTGCACCAGGAACTGTCCGACTCTAATGGTCGATACATCATATTAGTGTGCGACATTAACAATACTCGGTATACACTAGTGAATGTCTATGTGCCTAATGTCCGTCAGATCCGCTTCCTGAACAGACTTATGAGGAAAGTAGATAAAGTTCGACAAGGAGCACTGTTGTTATGTGGAGACTTTAATATTGTACCGGATCCCAAGATGGATTCAACCTGTGCTTCCGTTAGAAAATCTTACTCTCTGAACAACTTCCTCAGAACCAATGATATTTTTGATGTATGGCGTTGTAGACATGCGGATGAGAGGGGTTATTCTTTCTACTCTCATCGGCATCGTTCTTATAGTAGGATTGATCTCTTCCTCTCGGATAGGTGGCTCCTCCAGAATATTATGCACACTAAAATTAACTCAATCACGTGGTCAGATCATGCATCAGTGCTGATCACTATCGCAGATAAAAATCCCCCCAACGCCACCTATTTGTGGCGAGCTAATTCCCAACTAATGCAAGACCCCACTACCAAACGCTTATTGGAGGAGCGCCTCTCTGAGTATTTTCAGATCAATGCTACCCCTGAGATTTCTCCTGTCACAGTATGGAATGCCCATAAGACGGTTATTCGTGGAATTTTTATTCAGCAGGGGGCGCGGTTAAAGAGGCAGAGGCAGAAGCAGACAGACGACCTTCTCAATCAGATTACAATTCTAGAAAATCTGAACAAAACCACTCCCTCTCCATCTTACCATGTAGCTTTAGGACGTTTGAGGCATGAACTCAGACTCGTGTTATTGCACAAGTTTGAGCGTATGGAGCAGAGGTTAAAACTGTCCTTCTATTCCACGGGCAATAAGGCCGGGAAGGCCTTGGCGCGTAGACTTCAGGGACAATGGTTTAAATCGAAGATACCTCATTTGCTCAACCCCAAGACTAATAACAGGGAATATGATCCGCAAAGGATAGCTGATTCTTTTAGCGATTACTACGAATCTCTCTACAATCTGAGCAAAGATAGTTCTACCCCACAGCCTTCTAGGGAGGATATAGCGAGGTTCTTAGCAACAGCAAAGATCCCTACTTTAACTCCTGAACAGCTAGATAGCCTGAATCTGCCTTTCACGCTTACTGAGATGTGTAGGGCTATAGACATATTACCAAGCAACAAATCCCCAGGTCCTGACGGGCTGACCAGAGAATATTATAAGATTTTCAAGGCTGTCCTAGGTCCCCATCTTCTCAAGGTCTATGAGAATGCTGCTGCCTCTGCCCTCTTCCTGCCAGAAATGTTGGAAGCAATTATTGTGACTTTGCCTAAACTGGGCAAGGCCCCGAAGGTTCCTCAACATTTTAGGCCTATATCCTTGTTAAACAATGACCTAAAGATATATGCTAAAATGCTGGCACTACGCCTGATGCCGATGCTACCTACTATCATTAATGTTGACCAATCGGGTTTCACTAAGGGGCGACAGACCTCGGACGCCATGAGGCGTGTTATAAATGTAATTGATTTGGCACGGGCTCGGCGAACGCCTTCTCTGCTCCTTGCTTTGGATGCGGAGAAGGCGTTCGACCGGGTCCATTGGGGTTATCTGTCTGGGGTGCTGGGTGCATTTGGTTTTACCGGCCATATTTTATCAGCCATATTGGCTCTCTACACCTCTCCTTCAGCTAGGGTATACTCCTCTGGAATGATGTCGAAGCCTTTCCAAATTACGAATGGCACCCGACAGGGGTGTCCATTATCCCCCCTGATCTTTAATATGCTTATTGAGCCCTTGGCTGCGTGCATCAGACAAGACCCTAATGTTCATGGGTTCGAAATCAATGGTCGCAAACACGTGATCGGACTTTTCGCAGACGACGTGATTTTAATGCTTTCTAGACCATCGGCTTCTCTGCTGCATGTTACCAAGATTCTCGATAATTTTAGTAAAGTCTCCTATTACAAAGTGAACTCATCCAAATCCTATGTTCTGGACCTGGGGATTCCCTTACACGAAAGGAAGCTCTTGCAGAATACTTACCCTTTTCTATGGCAAGATTTGGGGATTTCTTATTTAGGGATTATGTTAACCCCCCATCCTAACCAACTCTTTAAAGCTAATTATATTCCCTTGGTGGACAAATTGAGGTCCGGTCTCCAAATCCTCAGTAAACATATTCTCTCCTGGTCAGGACGCCTTGCGGCGTTCAAAATGCAAATATTGCCCCAGCTGATTTATATCTTCCGGAAGGTCCCTGTTCCCGTTACAAACCAATTTTTTAGTAAACTACAGACTATGCTCTCAGGATTTCTCTGGGAGGGTAGGAGAGCTAGGAGCGCGTTCAAAAAATTGAGTAAAGCTAGACAAGCTGGGGGTCTCGGCTTGCCTGTGCTGGCGGATTATTACAGAGCAGCTATCTTAGCTCAGCTGAGAGACTGGTTTGCTAACGAACCATCCTCGCTGTGGGGGGCAATAGAGCAGCATTGTGTCCCGGGTAACAACTTGAGAAACTTCGCCCTGGCATTCCCGCACCTGGCGCGGACGCCGGCTGGTCTTCCGCTCCCGGTGTTGGCATCCCTGCGTTCATGGAAACTACTGGTTTCTACACAACCCCGGAGTGGTCTATCCTCCACAATACAAATACCCATATCAATCTTAACATTACTAATCCCGGAGCTCTCCTTGCAAACTTGGTATAACTCGGGAATCCATTGGGTTCACGACCTGTTTAGTGAATCCAAGCCTAAACCCTTTGCAAAAATGCAAGAGGAGTACGGACTAGCGCACTCGGAATACTTTAACTACTATCGAGTCCAGTCTTACATTACCGGCAAACATATTACACCTTATAAGGTTCATTGGCGTGTCAAACAGTATCTTGACACTGGGAGCGAGAAAAAAGGCGGGATCTCATTATTTTATAACACTCTTGATGACAAATCTTTGTTAGAAAAGACTGGGCCCATGTTGGCCTGGGAGAGAGATCTTGGTATCCCTATCTCCGAAGAGCAATGGAGTTTAGCTATCCACCGCACATATTCTGCCACCAAATGCACCTCCCTGTGGGAATTAGCGCACAAAACTACGCAAAGATGGTATCTTACTCCGTACCGTTTAGCCAAGTTCAACTCTTCTATCTCTTCACTGTGTTGGCAGAATTGCTCCCAAGTGGGGACTATCCTCCATGTACTGTGGTCCTGCAGTAAATTAGCTGGGTTTTGGATGAGAATTTTTGAAATATTCCGTCAGGTCACCGGAATCATACTACCCCCCTCCCCTGCCTTGCCATTGCTTAATGTAGGGATAGAAGATATTCCGCCTTCACTTAGACAGTTTACGACCCACTTGTTCTTGGCCGCTAAATTAGTACTTCTCAGGATTTGGAAAGCCCCTCACCTTCCGGATGTCCCAGAGGTCATTCGGACTCTCGCTATTCACTATAACTATGAGCTAATCTTGGCATCGGCATCGGGCAAACGTACTGCTTTTCTAAATAATTGGCAACCGTGGTGCGACTGGTATAAGGCTAATGTACCATAGCCAATTGATGTAATACACCTTACCTTTTTCTTTTACAACCAACGCCTTTTGGCGAATGGCAGCATCCTGCTTTGGAACCTAGTTATGGGTTCCTTCCCCGTCCTCCCCCCCCCCCCCCTTTCTTCCCTACCTGTTATGGTTTTGTTTTTTTTCCTGTTTATTTTATGACTTTCTTTATGATGTGTAGTAGATATCATAGGGAGTCAGCACTGTTGCATTTTGAGTAATTCTTATACCTGCGGAGTAATGGTAATGCATGTTGCTGGATTTTTCCCTTTTTTTTGCACGACACACGATTGTACAATGGATCTGTCCGGGCTCTCCTTTGGGGGTGCAGTTAGATCCTGCAAGGGGCACCTGCAGTAGGAGGGCAATACGGTCCTAGTTAATGGAGATAATATTTGCATAGCAATGTGTGTTTGTAATGTATCGCATTCTCCTGCTATTTTCGCACTTACTTTGTAAATGGAATCTGTCTCTATTGTCTCCTTCTGAAGCGGACTGTTATAACAAAATGTTTTATGTACGAAAGTCAGTTTGTATATTTTATGCCCTGTGAAAAACCTGAATAAAAATTTATTGTTTAGAAAAATTGTAATTAAACGCCCCTGTTAAACAGGAGCAGAAAAATTGGGCTGGTGCCATCACCCAAAACCAAAAATGTTCTTCCAACATATCAGCGGAGGAGGAAGAGGATAGACAATCAACATAACAGGACAGTCACTCAGCATAGGCAGTCTTGAAGGGATGTGATATTTCTAAAAAAATTATTCGGTTACATCAGCTTCAGGTGCTTGGTAGCTGTGGGTGATACAAGACTGATTCATCTTGATGAAGGTCAGTCGATCAACTGAGTCGGCGGACAGGCACACCCTGTGAACGGTAACAAAGCCACCAGCAGCACTGAAGGTGCGTTCTGAAAGAATGCTGGATGCAGGACAGGCCAGTAGCTCAATTGCATACTGTGCAAGCTCTGGCCAGTGATCCGGCCACCTTCTACACCGCTCCTTCTGACCGATGCCTCAGCAACACGTTGTCCAGGACCAGGAGCTTGTAACCTCCCAGTCTCTGGGAACGCGTTGCACAGACCTTTCTGCAAGGCCTCCCGGAGATATCTCATCCTCTGCTCCCTCTGCGACGGCAAGATAAGGTCGGCAACCTTACCCTTGTACCGTGGATCAAGGAGAGTGGCCAGCCAGTAATGGTCCCTCTCCTTGATCCGAAGAATACGAGGATCCTTCCGCAGGCTTTGCAGGATCAGGAAGGCCATGCAGCGTAGGTTAGCTGAGGCATTCGGTCCGGAGTCCTTTGGGTCACTAATGACAACATGATCCGCAGCTACCTCCTCCCAGCCACGTACAAGTCCACGGGTTTCTTGGGACTGTAAATCATCCCTACAAGACTGCTGCTGCTGCTGATGCCAGCCTCCACCTCCATGCTGACACAATCATCCTCCTCCTCCTCCTCCTCCTCATCCTCTTCCTGTGTGATGGGTGGCACAGCAGGAACACTGTCTGGATAAAGGGGGCCTTGAGAGGCAAGGAAGTCCTCCTTTCCTGCCTCCGTTCTGCCTCAAGTGCCCTGTCCATTATTCCACGCAGCGTATGCTCCAAGAGGTGGACAAGAGGTACAGTGTCACTGATGCATGCACTGTCACTGCTCACCATCCTTGTGGCCTCCTCAAACGGTGACAGGGCAATGCATGCATCCCTGATCATGCCCCACTGGCGTGGTGAGAAAAAACCAAGCTCCCCTGACCCTGTCCTGGTGCCGTAGTCACACAGGTACTCATTGATGGCCCTCTGCTGCGTGTGCAGCCGCTGCAGCATGGCCAACGCTGAGTTCTACCTGGTGGGCATGTCACATATAAGGCGGTTCTTGGGCAGGTTCAACTCCCTTTGGAGCTCAGCCAGCCGAGCACAGGCATTAAATGATCGGCGGAAATGCACACAGACTTTCCTGGCCTGCTTCAGGACATCCTGTAAGCCCGGGTACCTGCCCAAGAACCGCTGCACCACCAGGTTAAGTACGTGAGCCACACAGGGCACATGGGTCAGTTGTCCCTGTCGGAGGGTGGAGAGGAGGTTGGTGCCATTGTCGCAAACCACCATTCCTGGCTTAAGCTGGCGTGGCGTCAACCACCTCTCGGCCTGCCCCTGCAGAGCTGACAAAACATCCGCCCCAGTGTGGCTCCTGTCCCCCAAACAAACCAGCGCAAGCACGGCATGGCATAGTTTTGCCTGCGTACTTGCGTAGCCCCTGGAACGCCTACGAAGCACCGCTGGTTCTGAGGACAGAGCACTGGAAGAGGCCATGGAGGAAGAAGAAAAGGAGGGGTGGAGGAGAGAGGTGTGTCATAACCAATAGTAGCATTTTGGAGGTGTGGTGGCGGAACAACCTCCAACACTACTGCACCTTGTCCTGCATCCTTCCCAGCTGCCAGAAGAGTGACCCAATGGGCCGTGAAAGACAGGTAACGTCCCTGTCCATGCCTGCTGGACCATGAGTCAGCGGTAATATGCACCTTACCGCTGACCGTCCTGTCCAGCGAGGCAAGGACATTGCCTTCCACATGCCGGTAGAGAGCCAAAATCGCCTTCCGTGAGAAAAAGTAGCGTTTGGGGACCTGCCACTGAGGAACCGCACATTGTACAAACTCACGGAAGGGGGCCGAGTCTACCAACTGAAAAGGCAGCAGTTGAAGTGCTAGCAATTTAGCCAAGCTAGCATTCAACCGCTGGGCATGTGGATGGCTGGAAGTGAACTTCTTTCGCTGGTCCAGCAGCTGGGGCAGGGACATTTGTCTGCTATAATCGGACGTGGGTGTACTGCTAGCAGAGTGCCCGGAAGCACTTGGCTGTGACACACCTAATTCTACACCTTCATTCCTCTCAGAGCAGGTTTCAGAGAGGACTGAAGGTCTAGTGGGGTTGGAGATCCCAGCTGATGAGGAGCAAGGAGAGGTCCGCTTTGTTCTTTGGTGTGGGTCTTTGAGGTACGCTTGCCAACGAGCTGCATGGCAGGTCAACATATGTCTGGTCAAGCATGTGGTGCCCAAGCGGCTGATGTTTTGGCCACGCGAGATACGCTTGAGACATATGTTGCAAATAGAAGCGGTGCGATCTGATGCACTCGTCTCAAAAAAGACCCACACCAAAGAACTTTTAGAATAACGCGCAGAGGCAGCGCCCTGCACAGGCGGAGCTCTGCGGTGTGATTCAGTCGGTGTGCTGCCCCTAATCTGGCCCCCGGAGGATATCCTGCCTCGTTGGACATGTGCCTCCTCCTCCTCCTCTCTCCTACCAGGCACCCACGTGGAGTCAGTGCCCTCATCATCCCCTCCCTCTTCATCGCTGGAGCAAACCTGGCAGTATGCTGCAGCTTGTGGAACATGACTGCCAGATTGCTGTCCTTCTTGAGCATCCCCTCTCTCTGCATTCACGCTACTGCCTTCCTCTAGCTGAGTGTCATCATCAGAGCCTACAAAACACTGGGCATCCTCCTGGAGCATGTACCCAACACTATGCTCAAAGAGTTCAGGAGACTCCTCAGGAGGACCTGGTGGGTCTAGGGAAGGAGTCACTGATGATGACATTGAGAGGAGGGAAGACAGTGCGTTGGCAGCTGCTTTGCTAGTACCCTGAGCCTGGGTGCGAGAGGATGAGGAGGATGAAGAGGGCTTGGTCATCCACTCTACCAAGTCGTTGGCATGTTGTGGCTCAACATGTCCAGCTGCCGAAAAGAAGGACAAGCGTGTCCCATGGCCACGTGCTGATGATGACGATTCACCGCGTCCACGACCAGCGCTGTTGTCTCTAGACACAGAGCCTGCTTGCCCTCTTTTATCAGCTTGCGCCTGTCTGCTTCTCCTTGCTGGCCTTCCAGACATGGTAATGGCCTGAAGGGAGATGGGAAAACCAGCAATTGGGTAGTGTATATTGTGCTGGAGGCACACACAACATCCACTAACTCCTGCAGATGGCAGATGGCTCAATTAGGTGGATATAGCGGTGTATACTGGGTTCAGAGCAAGCAGACAGCACGCACAATCTCCTACAACTGACTGCAAGCTCTATTTAAAACGAGCAAGATAGCTAGCTATATAGGTGGATATAGCGGTGTATACTGGGTTCAGAGCAAGCAGACAGCACGCACAATCTCCTACAACTGACTGCAAGCTCTATTTAAAACGAGCAAGATAGCTAGCTATATAGGTGGATATAGCGGTGTATACTGGGTTCAGGGCACGCAGACAGCACGCACAATCTCCTACAACTGACTGCAAGCTCTATTTAAAAAGAGCAAGATAGTTAGCTATATAGGTGGATATAGCAGTGTATACTGGGTTCAGGGCACGCAGACAGCACGCACAATCTCCTACAACTGACTGCAAGCTCTATTAAAAAAGATAAATATAGCTAGCTATATAGGTGGATATAGCGGTGTATACTGCGGTCAGGGCACGCAGACAACAACCACTACAGAAGAGCAAGAACGCAAAATCGGCCGATAACGATCGGTGTATACTGTGTTGAAGGTACACACCCACTAACTCCTACAGACGCCAACACACTACACAAGGCCGCCGCGCTGGCGGCCTTATATAGTGTGGGGCGTGTACTACACAGCCTGAGCTATGATTGGCCACAGGCATCCTGCCTGTGGCCAATCATGGCTCTCCTTGCTGCTGGCACTGTGATTGGCCAAGCATGCGGGGTCACAGTGCATGCTTGGCCAATCATGAGCCAGCAATGCACTGCGATGGCGCAGTGCATTGTGGGCCGTGAGCACCACACGAATTTGGCGCGAATGGCCCATAACGTTCGGAAGTTGCCGAACGGGCAAACAGCCGATGTTCGAGTCAAACGTATGTTCGACTCGAACACAAAGCTCATCCCTAGTCCTGAGACCCAATTGCCCAGGAGTCTTAGCCAATCAGGTCTCAGAACCTACTTTCTGTTCAGCTGGGAGGAGCTGCAATGGCCCAGAGCGAGTGGCTGGAGCGAGGAGCAGAAGCCCTACCCCTGCCATCTGCCTCCTAAGGTAAGGTGTCTTAGAACTCCCAGCCAATCAAGTCTCAGGACCCAATTCCTGTTCAGTTGGGAGGAGAAGCAACGGCCCCGGAGCAAGGAGCAGCAGCCCTACCCCGGATCTCTGTCATCTGCCTCTTAAGGTAAGGAGGCCTCTGATCGTCTGTCTCCCACAAGGGGGGTGATCGCCACCTTCCTGTTGTCTCCCGCGGGGGGGTGGTGGTATGGGATCACCGCCTCCCTGTCCATCTCCCACTGGGGGGTTGTTATTGGTTCCCCCCCTCCAAATATTGAGAACTAGCCACCACTGGGTTTAACTTCAACTTGTTACTACCTCTAGGTCTGCTAGTACTTCTGACAGAGGCGTAACTAGAACCTTCAAGGACCTGGTACAAGAAACCATGAAGGGCCCCCTTACCTCCAAGCCCAGTGCCAGAACGTAAGTGCGACCTTTGTGACCCTGGTAATTCCATCACTGGTGTCAGTAGTTTTTTTTATTGTATTGTTTTTATTTTTTACATTTTTATTATTATTATTATTATTTTTACAATATTATTTTTTTATCATTTTTTACTGTTTTTTTAGAGGCCCATATGGGAGCTTTGGTGAGATATCAGGGGTCTAAACAGACCTCTGATATTCCACCTTTGAGACAGAGACAGGAGATTGAGGACACAGCCCTCAATGCCCATCTCTGTAGTCTCAGCTGCATAGAATGAGTGGACAGGAATAGCTCTGTACAGTTTACAGCTTACTACACTTTGGTACCAATCACTGACTCTGTCATTTCAGACATGGAAGGGAATGGTAAATTACATATTTACCAGGTTCCTCCCCACTCTCCATCCTGACACATCCCCCACAGCAGCTGATTGAAAAAGGCGAGGGGGAAACCTAGCAGCGCTGTAGGGAAGGAGTCAGGAGACAGTACAGGAGGGACTGGAGTAGAGTGGGGGGGTGGTGATGGAGAGCAAGGGGACCGGAGAAGGAGGGCAGTAGAGAGCACTGGCATCAGTGAGCAGCACAGTGGGATGGGAGAACACCAAAAGGGGGACTGGAGAAGAGCGGGGGTGTGGGAGAGAGCACAGAAATTTCTGGGGAGATCGCAGGGTGGCCAGGAGAGAGTAGAGGGGCCTGCAGGCAGCAGAAGGAAGTTGGGCAGGAGAGGATGCATATAGAGGAACTGATGCCCTCCATTTTCCTCCTGCAGCCATGGAGGAGAAGTGGGCATTCAGTAGCTACAGGGGGAACATGGAGAGCACTGGTTCCTCTATATGGTACCCTTCCTGTTCAGGTGTAGAGGGGAGCAGCATGGGCCCCCTGGATCATGGAGTTGGGTCACAATGGCGACCCCTGTAGTTAGACTCCTGACATCTAACACTCTCCTTTCCCCAGGCTGATAATCTCACAATTCAAAGGTGTCTATGTTGCTCCTTCATCCAGAGTGTAGGTTCTTTAATACAGGAGGTGTGTTACTGGCCAGATGACTAGGTGAAAACAGAGGCACATTTTTTTTTAAAGGCAAACGAATGCAGCCACCTAATCTAATGATTGATAAGCTGCATTATAATAAATGTTTGTAGTTTGTATTTGGGTTAAATACCACAATCTAACAAAAATTCAAGAACCGATTAGAAACAAAGTAATTTACATGTATCCATCTAGGAAGGGTTTCAAAGCCATTTCTAAGGCTTTGGAACTCCAGTGAATCATGGGGAGAGCCATTATCCACAAATGAAGTGGCCGGCCTACAAAAATTACTCCAACGGCATGACGCTGACTCATCCAGGAGGTCATAAAAGAACCCAAAACAACATCTAAAGAACTGCAGGCCTCACTTGTCTCAGGTAAGATTAGTGTTCATAATTCAAAAATAAGGTTGCTTTCACACTGGGACAGGTGGGCCTTAATGGCTTTACTGTCGTTTTAGCAGAACTATTCAGCTGCTAGCAGTGCACTTTTAACCCCCGCTAGGGGCCGAATAAAAGGTTAAATGTGTCCGTGTAGCACCACTGCCAAAGTGATTTGCAGGCACTTTCAGCAGCAGTGCCCATTTATTTCAATGGGCAGGAGCGGTGGAGGAGCGGTGTATATAAGATGCTGCTTGCAGGACTTTTTTTAATGTCCTGCCAGCGCAGTGCCCCAGTGTGAAAGTACTCTGGCTTTCACACCGGGACTGCAGGGGAGGGTTTTTCAGGGACTTTGCAGGCACTATTTTTAGCCCAAAAGCACCGGAAAAATGCCTCAGGGTGAATAGGGGTCTAAGAATGAGACTGGGTAAAAATGGCATCCATGGTAGAGTTCCAAGGCCAAAACCACTACCGATCAAAAAGAACACAAAGGCTCATCTCACATTTACCAAAAAACATCTTGATTATCCCTAAGACTTTTAGGCAAATATTCTGTGGACGAATGAGAAAGAAATCCTCCTTCTCCTGATCCTGGACTGGACTTGGGTTAAAGCAATAACTCCAAAGCCAATAATAAATAACACGTTATCTCCTCCGATTCCGCAACATGTCTGGCTGACGAACGGACGTTCAGAAACAAACTGAAAAGCGCAAAATGAAAAGCACGAAATGAAAAGTGTAAATCAACACTCACCAAACTTCTACTAACACGGAATTAACAGAAGGAGCCCAAAGGGTGGCTAAAGAGCTGAAAAACCATGTAGTATGCAACTACGTTTGTGTGTGTTGGCTGACAATTCCTTTCTGTTTGTATGCAAGACAAACCTGGCCTAAGCACTTCGGACAAAAGTCAGAGGTTTTGTCTACGGAAAATCCAATCGTGTGTACAAGGCTTTAGGCTCGTGCATGAGATATGTAAATCACCTGTCACTCACAGCAGGGAGGAAGAACTGACTGGTATCTCTCTGTGTGTCAGTTTTTATATCACTGAAAAAAGATAAGAGGATTTCCCAGAGCTGGACTAACTCTTTGTGCCAAGACTGGGCACAGATGATATGAAATCCTATACTGTACAAGTTACAAGCCTAAATTTAAAAAAAAATGGGTTTGGCAGAGAGTCTATTATTATACAGGATCTGTGGCAGGAACAAAAAATTTACTTTAGCTACTAGCACTGGCCTGTAATATTTGCTTATGTAAACTGTTTGAGATCTAAAGATAATTTGTTTTCCAAGTTCACCTGTCATGAAAGACATTTCAGTTTACAACTGCCTTACTAAAGGCAAATAGACTGTGAACGTTGTAGGTGCAGTTACTCCAGAACTTAGTAAATAAGGTGAAGCTTTGCTTTACAAAGAATACCCAATTGCATGCAAGGAGAATTAAACGAAAAAAAAATTTTTTTCCCAAGAGTCCTGTCCTCTAGTCCTTTACAGATTTCAAAGCCCCGATGAAGGAGAACTTGTAACCTCCGGAGCTGGCTCTAGCATCTGGTGTCATTCCAAACAAGGACTAATAAGCTTTCGATTTTTGGACTCTACAGCTGTTTGCGTGGTGCTCACTATTTGGTGTGTACACTTTGACTCTCCTTGGAGGTCCTCAGGTGTATGTTCCTAAAGCTGGCTGTACACTAGTAGATTTTCTAGCAAACATTCACATGAAAATTCTCAGAATATTCTAAGACATGCTTGAAAGTAAATCTCATTTGCTTCTCTATCGAATTGACTTTTTTCTGAACGACAATCACATTCACTGTTGGAAATTTGTTCATTTGAGAAACACTTTTCATCCTTCTTCTTTTAATTTTTATAACCACAATCTCTCAAAATGTTCTTTGATTTTCTAATTGCAGGTTTATAGAACTCCCGAAAGCAGTGTTGCCAACCTACCAGATTGAAATTTACTGACACGGCACCCAAAAGTTACTGGCACAGCCATGTTTTTATTGGCATTTCCAAAAGTTATAAAATTACAGTTTTAAGTGAAAATTGCAGTATTTAGGCTACAACCCATTACAATATGCAATTAACAATGTCATTTAAGGAAGATATTAAGAAAAAAACATATTTCTTATTTTATTTTCAATATAGTAAGTAGCTCAGGGACAGGACAGGAGGGCAAGAAATTAGAATGGGCAGCACACACACACGGAACTGACTCTGACAGTGACACTGACAGCAATGTGCACCTTACCGACACGTCCCATCCTCACAGTGACAGTCTCTCTCCATGGCAGATGGTGCCTTCAGTCCACTCCAGTCCAAACAGCACTGACAGTCCCACCTCCGTCTTGCCTTGCTCCAATCCCGCAGACCTGCACATGAGGCTCCGGCCGCTCTGCTTGGCTCCCATGCACCATGACATCACACAACATGCTCAGGCACCCCCTCTGCCAGACCCACCCCTCGCCAGCACTTCCCGAACACACTGTAGCAGGCACTCGAATGGTCTCAGCCTGCTTTGGACCGGAATTGCGCAAGCTGAGCATCAGAGCCATATTTTTTACTGACAACATTTTCCTGTCACAGCCATTTACTAGCAGGAGAAAAGTGCCAGTAAAAATACTGCCTGTTGCTGGACCTTCTGATTGCAAAGTATTGTTTTATTATAGGTACTTATATAGCAATGTCAATTCACACAGCACTTTACACATATATTGTATGTAGCGCACCCCCAAATGATCCGTAAGTAGAATAGGGATTCCCCACCCTGCACAGCCAGGCACACCACATTTTTCACAGGCACACTTAGAGTCAGTAAACAGTCCAGCACTTTGTTTTTTATTTGAGGAGATACAACTTGAATAGGGATTAGGAAAATTATGACTTGACTTTAGAACTCTTCAGGGACAACTCTTCCTATATACAGCTATATACACTTCTCTCTTCCTCCTGACAATCTTGCTTGTAGATACAACTCAGGCCTAGCTGAAGTGGCGGCTGGTGGGGGCGGCAAACAACCCCCCCTCCCGGTCCCCTGGACAGTGTTGGTCACCCAGCCTGGGGCCGGCAGCACTACGGCAGGCGGTGGGTGAGGGCTTCCATCGGGTCTTCTCCTTCTTTGCATATTTATTCGCTAGTGACACACAACTGCCATGCTCTGCGCCCACCCTTTTTTGAAGCCTATTAGAGCCTCTGGTTCTAATCACATGCTTAAAGCCCCCCCCCCCCATTGG
Source organism: Lithobates pipiens (assembly GCF_037356315.1). Taxonomy (NCBI): domain Eukaryota; kingdom Metazoa; phylum Chordata; class Amphibia; order Anura; family Ranidae; genus Lithobates; species Lithobates pipiens. The sequence goes on along the minus strand of NW_027507788.1, from coordinate 137,408,496 downwards.
AATCCATGCATCTGACACCCTGCATGTAGATTAGGGGACCGGATGTGTGGATGGGGGGGGCGGTGCCCATGCGTCCCTAATGGAGGGCCACCAATGCCTAGCTGAAACACGACGGATCTGACAAGACACTCAGCCAGATCAAACAAAGGCCCTTTATAGGCAGGGGTCACAGGCCCATTTAGTGTGTAGAAAAAGTTCCAGTGTCCAGCTACATTCATGTGGCTACTGATCCCAGCACCACCTCTTCAAGCACTGCCAGCACACCTGGCTGCAGCTGCCCTTTTTACTAACCCTTCTAGCTAATCTTCCACAGTCCTCCCAGACTGACTCTCCAGCTAGAGTCTCCACCTCATCCCTTTAAACCTGCAAACATATGAAATACATAAATTCGGAGGCTAATTTAATGCAGATAAGGCACCAAGTGAGTGTAATTACCACCTTAATCAGCCACAGAACCTTAATGTAATTAATATGTGTTCAGTTTTAAATGAATAAGGTGGCAACTCTATTCTGGGCTCTATAAAACTCCCAGGGGTTATTTCACTAAGACCCCATACACACCATTAGATTTTCTGCAGATTTTTGTCTTCGGATTTGCCAAAACCATGTACATAGTGCAAGGGCCTACCTGATTGCATACAATTTGAAAGTGTTTAGGTTTGATATCATATTATATGGTTTTGGTAAATCAAAAGGAAAATTGTACAAGGAAATTGTATGTGTAGCCAACTTTAAGCCTCATACACACAGTATAATTGTTGGTAGGGGATTGTCTGTAGACAGACTGTTGTCCTAAAATCTTACTGTTAGTATGCTCCCTTTGACAATTGTTGTCCAACTTTCAGCCAACAAATGTTGGATGACAGGCTAGTAAATTTAAGGCGGACAACGGTTTGACATCTGATTTTCGAATGGTCAGTACACAAATCCGTCACACAAAAGTCGAAAGTATAAACACACATGATCGGAAGCAAGGAATGAGCTGGAAGAGGTCAGTCTTGTAAGCTAGCATTCGTAATGGAGAATTAGAATTTGTGACGTGGCAAATCATGAAATGTCGAAATGCAATGCACATTCTCTTCTTCTTTAATGGGATAATAATAAATCTGCTTTGCTGGTGATACTGATGAAGTTATTGAAGTGTATTTTAACCTCCCTAGCGGTAATCCAGAGTCTGGCTCGGGCTGCAATTTCAGTACCACGAGCGGTAACCCCGAGCCAGACTCGGCATCTCATCGCTGGATACAGAGAGGATACAGGTAGAGATTACTTACCTTATCCCCTGGATCCAGCGATGTCCTCCACGCTGTGTGTGCGAGCCGTCCTCCTCTTGATTCACACAGTGCCCGAGTGCCGCCGAGCTCCGTTCCCTGCGACGTTACGACGCACGTGAGCGGAGATCAGCGCCAAATTCAAAAAAGTTAAAACACATACAGTACTGTAATCTTACAGATTACAGTACTGTATAAAAAAATACACATCCCCTTTGTCCCCAGTGGTCTGTCCAGTGACCTGCATGTAGTTTTATATTATAAAGACTGTTTTTTCTGCCTGGAGATTGTCCATCGCAACCAAAAAGTGATCACTTGCAGAATTGAGCAATAGCGATTTCTGGGGAGATGCGTCATCAAACACTAAATCTAATAACAGCGACAATTCTGCAAATGAGCAAATTTCAGTGTTTTTGGATTTGATTACATTATTGAATAATTTTTATTATTATTTATTATCATTATTTATTATATTATAAACGTTATATTATATTATATTAGATTATAAACGTTATCATACCCGGGATGTCTACTAGACTCTGGTTTGAACAGATTTAAGTGAGTTATTCTTAAGAATTGCAGGCCTACAATATAAAACGGCAAATTTCCATGCAAAATAATTGTACCGCTTTCAGCACCTAAAACCAGAAATAATCATACCGCCAGGGAGGTTAAAATGCATTTCTTTTTCTAGTGATATCAAAAATATTATTATAATGCCTGTTGTTTGTTTTTTTTGGGCAAGTTACCACAGCACCATTATGCCATAGTTTTTAACCACTTCAGCCCCGGAGGATTTTACCCCGTTCCTTAACAGAGCACTTTTTGTGATTCAGCACTGCATCACTTAACTGACAATTGCGCGGTCGTGCGACGTGGCTCCCAAACAAAATTGACGTCCTTTTTTTCCCACAAATAGAGCTTTCCTTTGGTGGTATTTGATCACCCCTGCGGTTTTTATTTTTTGCGCTATAAACAAAAAAATGGTGGGACTGCAATCCAAAAGCGACAATTTTGAAAAAAAAAGCATTCTTTTTTACTTTTTGTTATAATAAATATCGGCCAAAAATCTGTAAGAAAAAAAATTCCCACAGTTTAGGCCGATACGTATTCTTCTACATATTTTTGGTAAAAAAAAATAATTTACAAGATAGGGGATAGTTTTATGGCATTTTTATTAATAATTTTTTTTTACTAGTTTACTACTTTACACATTTTTGGGACCATTGTCATTTATACAGCAATCAGTGCTATACAAATGCATTGATTCCTGTGTAAATGACACTGGCAGTGAAGGGGTTAACCAGGGGGTGGCAGTGTAGGGGTTAAGTGTTCCTAGGGGCGTGTTACTTACTGTGGGGGGCTGGACTTTGTGTTAGTGAACACTGATCTCTGCTCCAATCACGAGGCAGAGATCAGCGTCACTTGTTGCTAGGCAGAATGGGGAGATGCAGTACGCCAATATGCCTGCCCATGCCATTCTGCCGACACACATCGGCGTGCGCCGTTTGGGAACTGGTTAATCACACACAATTTTGTTCTCCTCACTGTTGCAAATTGAATGTGGACAAATAGAAAAGACTATCATTCTGAACCCAGGATTTTTAGTTCTTGTTCAAATCATTTTTGGTGACTACTGTATATTGATATGGAAACCACTTTGTTAAGGTGGAAATATTTTCCCAATAACGTCTAGTTATCATCATTGTATTTTTGGATACAAATATGTTCAACAATGCTATACCTGGGTCAAGGTGGGCTCCTCCACATATTCATCCTGTGCAGCAGGACCTGTGCGGACCCCAGATGTCAAAGGGAGCGTAGACAGCAATGGCCTGGCTTCTGTCTGGTCTGTCAAAAACCGCAGGCTGTTATAATACCACAGCCTGGGGACAAATAAGTAGGTCATCTGCTGCTGCTCCAGATCTCTCAGATTCCAGGACCTTGTTCAGCTCTCTTTTAAATGTACTCCTCAGGTTAGCAATCGTTTGAATTATGTAGTTGGTGTCTGCCCTGGTTTGACTAACTCAACCAGTTTCTCCAAAGCTGCCTTCCTCAATGTTTTATTTGAGTAGTCTCTTTTCTTCACCTTCCAGAGACTGGGCAGATCCCTGTACAGGTCAATGAATTGGGGGAGAAATTCAGGCAAAGTAAATTTATCCGTCATGATAAATGATATGATGCCTGCAAGACAGAACACAAGACAAACCATAATGCCTGGCTTAACCCATGAGCTGGTCCCAATATAGGCCTCAATCTAAGCAGTATAGGTCACTACCCACCTAAGCCCCATTTTCTAATTGTACCTTCGTTTTATGTCTCCTTTCCTGCGTTGGCGATTGCTTGTCCTCCACTCCAAGATCGTTCCTATGGCTGTTCCATCGACTGTGCGTTCTGGCTTTATACAAACTGCGCATGTGTCAAACTCCACTTTTAGTGCTTCATGACGCTGGGGCGTGACCATCTCTCTTCTGCATGGGACACACACGGTGGAACTTTCGGGAGGGACAACATGGTGTATTCGGGGAATTCCAGCCAACCCCGCGGTGGTGGAGCTCATAGGAGGCACAAAGAAACCCCCATGAGCAAGGGTGAGATGGTGGAGATGGTGCGCATTACGACTGCAAGCTGCGCAGCTACGAAAGGCCCAACAGCCGAAAGGATATAATTTTGGAGAAGGTCATCGTCCTTTTGCAGTGCGAATTTTCGGTGGAATGATCAAAGAACCAAATCGGAAAACGATGGTCTGATCTCAAACACCATGAACAATATTTGGATCTAAACTCTATGTATATGTGTAAATTAGCTGTCTGTATATGTCCTTTCTCCAAGTAGCTCTAGAGAATTCTATATAAGTTTTTCTAAAATCTTTGTATGATTGGGATTCCAAAGATGAAGGTAAATATAAAGCATATATGAACATTCTTATTTGGTCATGTTTTTTGACATTCCCTTTTTTTTGGAACATATTGTTTTTTCTTATTTCAACAGGGAAACACCAAGAAAGGAGGCTCCAGCCAAGCCAGCGCAAGGGATGAAGGGAGGATACCCTCGCTCAGGCCCCAACAGAGGAGGGATCAACATCTCCCCCCCAAAAACATAAGTGCCAACTTCAAATACACTCATTTAGCCACCAACAGGGATGTTTCTAGGTGGCCCAAAGGCCATGGGCTTAGGGCAAAACTTAAGGGGTAAAGAACACTTTCTGGCTCATCAGTGCCCATTGATGCAGCCTTGCTAGTGTAGACATGGGTAGAAGAGAGCCCCTCGGGGCTCCCAGTCACACAGAGTCATGCCTGCTAGGATGGTCATCATATATCCTGTATCCCATAGGAGACAGGAGGGTTGGGGGGCAACTGCAGGACTTTTTCAATGTTGGCACTTGTCAAGTGTTTGCCCTCTGGAAAATGCCATCACCTTCCCTTTTCTATGCATTTTTCACAGAAAAAAAAACATAGTGCAGCATGGTGGAGTCCACTAGTCCAGAGCAAACATTGACATCAGACCAAGTGCAAGGTTGGTCAACTAATGTAGCAAAATGGATGCTAGAAACAGATGTGATTGGGTGGCTCATTGAATGGTGTATTGTTCCTTTTTAGAGGAAAGTGAGTGGTCAGCTCACTTAGGAAGTTTCCAGCACAGACATTGCCATTTTGGACATCAAATCCCCTGACGCAAGTCACAGTGAGGGTCCAGGCGATCCAGAAGAGGAAGAAAGTATTTGGGAGCCTTTTGTTTGCACAAGTAAGTATTCTTGGAATCTTTCTTCAAATGTGTATACATGTCGAGCATTTAGATGTCCAAACCAAACACCCACTCCACACATTAGCAAAGTATGTAGTGCTTAAACATTAGCATGGAGAAGGAAGAGGTGGAAGGATTTGGCAGTGTTGCTAGGTGCCTGAGTGTGGTAGACCCAGGCACCAGGGCCAAGATTATAGAGTAGTTGCAGTGTGTTAATTCCTAGTAGTGTAGGTGTCTGAAGGGCAAGCAGGTTGCAAGCAACAATAGACTGGGTAGGTAAGTATTTCCTGAATTTCACTAGTAACTTTACCATAACTTACTATGTAAGGCCTCAGCCACTTGATCATCGTTCCCTTAATACTTTTTACTCTTCTTAATAGGTCATGATCTTCCAAGATGTACTATTGGCAGAAAGAGTGCAGATATGTTGCATTGTTTGAAGGAACTGAAGCAAATCAAGGAGGCTGCCATTGCTTTACAGTGAAGAATAAAAGATTTTGTGTACATGCTTGCCTAATTTTAATTTCCTTTTGCCTGGTCTGAAGTTTATTGTTCCACTTGTTAGCTCCTGTTTGCCCTTTTACAAATTACCATGTTTTTATGACTTTCAAATGTGAAAGTTTATGGACAGAACTCAGTGTTTCTACACTCCACTCCTCTAGGTGCACCACCAGGTCCTGTTTTCTAGACTTTTCTAAAAATTACTGTGAGAATTACGAACAGTGAAAAGGACAACATCACCGGTGCCAAATTCAAGAAATCTCAAAAACATGACCTGGGTTTGCATCTTGAGGAGGAGAGTTGGGAAACACTACTCTAACTAATGTGAATTGTAATGTTTATGTGTTTTTTAGAACCTAAAACCCAAAATTTGAAGGTGCCCCCAAATTGGGTTTTAACATTCTTATTTCCCCCATGATCCCACGTGTGTAGCTCCATACACCTATTTTTCAAAAAACCCAAAACACACAGTGTGTCAACATGTGCTATCTCCCATCACAGGGTATCAATGGACACATTTTGGGGGTGCAACCCTTTCCCCATAACTAAAGTAGCTCAGAAGAAGAGGTTGCACCCCTGAAACGTGTCCATTGATACCCCGATACCCCGTGATGGGAGATAGCACATGTTGACTCACTGGGGTTATTTACGAAAGGCAAATCCCCTTTGCACTACAAGTGCACTGCAAGTACACTTGAAAGTGCACTGAAAGTGCAGTCACTGTAAATCTGAGGGTTAGATCTGAAGTGAGTGGAAGCTCTGCTGATTTTATCATCCAATCATGTGCAAGCTAAAATGCTGTTTTTTATTTTCCTTGCATGTCCCCCTCGGATCTACAGCAACTGCACTTCCAAGTGCACTTGTAGTGCAAAGTGGATTTTCCTTTCGTAAATAACCCCCACTGTGTGTCTTGTGGCTTTAGAAACTAACCTGTGTACACATTTTAGGCAGGAGATCATAGGGGACATTTAACAGTTATGCCTTAAAATGTTGTCTTTTAGAGGGGTGAGATCACCCCATCTGAGGAAGGCAACATTCACACAGTCTTGGGATACTAATGTCTTGTTTGGCCTTCACTTTGGAAAAAAAGTTATGTATATGTATAAGAGAGTATATGAGAAACCCTCTATAACATTTAAATACACCCAAGCATTTATACAAACATTAACTTATTGTGAAAATAATCCATGAAGTGATTAAATATAGTCCATATCTCAAATCTGTTGTGCATGGAATAAAGTCCCAAAAAGAGCTAAGAATAATCTGAGGAACCTCCAAAAAGGTGCATCCAACAAATTCACCGCTGTGCTCATACCGTCACCATAAAGAATGCAGGCTTGCCAGACATTAATGACCCAATTAAACATACGTTCAAGGGGTCACAAATCGCTTATTGCTCCAGGTTCTGGGGCACTGGCTTGGCAATCTCCAATCTACTGGGTCTCACTATGGAAGTAGCCCTTTCTCCAATACTTGAGCATGTGTGATTACAATATTTGAAGAGACATTTCCGACATCAACCAAAATTAGCATGTAATGGAAGGATAAAGCCAAAATAACATAATACCGTTTAAAATAAAATTTTTTATAAAAATAAAGTAATGAACTCACATTTAAGTAGTCATTAAGAAGCATGTCAATAAAAAGTAGGCAATGGTAGAGTCCTCCCGACGCGTTTCGTCCGCTAGGACATCATCTGGGGTATTTTTCTTTTTGCATATGATAATTTGTCACATAATTTGTCACATTTAGTGCTGCACTTTATATTTTACACATTTTTGGCTAAAATATCCTTGTTTTAGCGTGTTGGCTGCTGTTTTAACTTATTTGGAATTGTGCAGTGTCACATTGGGTGTATTGGCCTTCACCTTACCAAACTTTTAAGTTACTGAGTTTGGAATGTGTTTCTAATGTTTTAGAACATGCCTGTTTAGCCAGAAAAAAAGGAGAAATAATGCAAAACATACATGTTATACACCAAGATGTTGGTTTGCTTTAAAACCTTAAATGTGAATGTGCTTTGAGTAAAATGTTTTTTACAAGACGACGTGTGGTTTATTATTTCATTGCTCAATACCAGTGTATTGCGTAAGTTGTTGTAGTTACAGTGACAATGTGCTCTTAAATGTGGGCAACTCCTGCAATTTTTAGGCCTCCAAAAACATTAAAGGAATTGTAAAGGCATAATGTTTTTGAACTTCATGCATTAGATCCATTAAGAACAAAAACATTGTGTGTGTGTGTGTAGCAGACCCACAGCACACCATAATAATTAGCTAAAGAAGATATTGTCACCTTATGTAGCAATTAAGTTATGTTTAGTTCAAATGAAATATGAGTTTATGATCTACAAAAAAAATTATAAATGATCAACTACAATTTGCTACCAGGCCCTGCCCCTCTACCCACCTCATATTCCAGGTATTTCTGCTAAAAATCTCAGGCAATTTGTGAGGGCAATCCAGCATGGGCATTTTCAATAGCTGTCAGCACGCCAACAGATGGATGAGCTTCAGCTGGGCATGCCCCTGAGGGGTCCACATCACTTGGCAGTGAGGCTAGGTAGCTGGTAGCATTCCTCCTGGTTTATCTTGTAGAGTACCCAGTTTATTGTAGTCAAAAACAGCCTGAAACGACTCGATAGAATGCCAAAGGCGTTTTTGACCACCCTTCTGACATGAGAGAGCCTGTAATTAAAGATTCTCTGCTCTGGGGTGGGGTTCCTCATAGGGAATTGCTCCCCCCAGAGCAAAGGCCTCATCTGCCATAAAAACAAAATCAGGCCCCCAACATTCTCCTCAGAAGGTGGCAAGTTTAAGGTGCCATTCTGGAGCCGCTTGTAGAACTCTGTCTATATAATCACTCCTCTGTGAATAGCGGCCGTTCTTCTCAACATCCAAATACAAGAACTCGTAGTTGGCAGACACTACAACTAGCATGACTATGCTGCAAAAGCCCTTATAGTTAAAATAATAGAAGCCAGAGTTGGGTGGTGGTACAGTCTGGACATGCTTGCCATCAATAGCACCACCACAGTTGGGAAAATCCCACTGATGATGGAACTGGGCTGCAACATCCGGCCATTGCTCTGGGTTGGAAGGAAACGGTGGATTAAGAAAAGAAATAACTGCTTTACACATAACATTGCAAGCAGATTTGACACAAACATGCTTAGCCAACATAAGGATAAATTAGTATTTAATAACAAAAGTAGAAGGTCAACTTATCTGATTCCTCCCCCTGTCAGGGCTGGGCTCAGCCCTTCCTTCTCTGAGCTGGCCGCTCAGCTGTCGGCTAATTGCCAGCTCCTATCTCTCCACAGTGACTCACCTGTTGATGATATCCTGCTTATCAGTCCTGCCTACATAAGCCGTCCAGTCCAGATGATCTCTGCCTTTGCCTTGGTCACATCTCTGGAGACACTTTCCTTTGTTCCTGTTAAAGACTGGAAGATGGTTAATAATCTCCTCTTCCTGTCCCTTCTCCCCCATCCCATGTCCCCCTCCTCCATCCCATGTCCTCTTCCTTCTCCAGTCCCATCTCCTTCATCCCACGTCCTCTTCCTTCTCCAGTCCCATCTCCTTCATCCCACGTCCTCTTCCTTCTCCAGTCCCATCTCCTTCATCCCATATCCTCTTCATTTTCCAGTCCCTTCGCATTCATCTCATGTCCTCTTCCTTCACCAGTCCCATCCCCTTCATCCCATGTCCTCTTCCTTCTCCAGTCCCATCTCCTTCATCCCATGTCCTCTTCCTTCTCCAGTCCCATCTCCTTCATCCCATGTCCTCTTCCTTCTCCAGTCCCATCTCCTCCATCCCCTGTCCTCCACCTTCTCTATCCAATGTGCTCCTCTTTCAGTCCCTTGTCCTCCATCCCGTGTCCTCTTCCTTCTCTAGTTCCATCTCCTCCATCCCATGTCCTCTTCCTTCTCCAGTCCCATTTCTGCTATCCCATGACCTCCTCCTTCTCCAGTCCCTTGTCCCCCATCCCATGTCCTCCTTTTGCAGACCCATCTTCGCCATCCCATGTCCTCCTCTTCCTCCATTCTAGGTCCTCCTCCTGACGGCAGTCTGGGGTGACCAGGGAATGATGTTGGGTAGATAAGGGTCCAAGTGATGTCCTACAGCTGGATATATGAAGTTGTCTCGGGGAGAATGCAAACTCGGAGGAGTAGGGGTGAGATATAGTCAGATAGGGATGTTTATAATATCTACTAATATATACAAGTTATATAATACAAAATTGGTACTCAAAGAAAACATTGTCCTGTTATAAGATATAAATATATATATCTATATAATCCAGCACCTAGCACTCTGTATGTCCAGATATTGTCATATTTATGACAATTCATGTAACCCTGTGTTATCCAAGCTCTGAGTCTGTACAATCAGAGGTGTAAACTCACCACATAAACACAGGGTTACATGAATGGTCAAAAATGACATTCACATTATCTGGACATAGAGACTGGGGGATGTTATATAGATAGGGCTGTGTGCTAGCTTGGGAGATATCTGTCACACTCACTGTCACTTTATCCTCTGAGCCTCCTTATCGATGCACTAACCTACAAAAAAATCCTACAGAAACTTTGGCTTTTCTTCCAAGGAGACTTTACTCCTCTCCTCTCACCTCCTCCCCGTAGTGTGAGCAGACATCCCAACCAGCAGTAGCTAAAGTGAGCTCCACCCCCCTCAGCACACTGCACTGGTGATTGGGGGGGGGGGGGGGGGAGTTGAGTCAGAGATCTCACAGGGACAGGAGGAGCTTTGTAGATTTGAAATACATACACCACCAGTGTTCTATCGACAGAACACCAGCACAGTGTATGTATTTAGAAGGTGCTGGCCCTCAGTGGCAAGTGTACCCCCCATCCACTTACCCTGGGCCCTCAGTCCGCCCCTGGTCAGAATGGAGGAGCCCCATTCCATCGGCTAGGTGTGCTGCTGTGATAAGCAGCCAACGTCTGTCACAGAGAGCTTCATTGTGGCATCTGTTCTCAGAGGATATACAGGGAAAGTACCAAAAGAAACGTTCCCCGCTCGGGCCCCTAGGGATGCCGGGGCCCCTTACAGGTGTATGGGCTGTACCCCCCTAATAGCAGCCCTGCGTAAAAGTAAAGTTCTGTAGAACTGACATTTTTCCAACGACAGTTTCAACCCTGCTTTATGGAGCTGTGTAAAAACCTTCTCCAACCAAGCTTCATGCTCTTCTAAAGTCCTTCCAAACACAATGATATCATCCATATACATTAGTACTTCTATTAGATTCATGTCTCCCACTGTTCTTTCCATCAACCGCTGGAAGGTCGCTGGGGCCCCTGATAACCCTTGAGGCATTCGAGTAAACTCATAGAAACCCAAACGGCAAATGAATGCAGTCATTTTTTGTCTTCAGGGTGCATGGGGATCTGGTAATACCCAAACTTCAAGTCAAGTACATTGAACCATTTAGCTCCAGTAAAACACTGAAGGGCATCTTCAATGCGAGGAGTGGTGTACTGATCAGAAACAGTGCAGTGATTCAAAGTCCGGTAATCGATGAACATACGCGGTGACCCATTCTTCTTTCTCACCACCGCAATAGGGGATGCATGCAGGCTTCTGGACTCTTGATTAACCCCAGAACTCTTCAACTTGGCCAACTGATCCCAAAGGTCTTCCAGGTCACTAAGGGGGACTCTCCAAGCTTACTCTCAAAAGGGTTTGTCTTCTTGTAACCAGATTTGATGCTGAGCGCTCTTGGCACACCCTACATCAAAATCATCTTTTGAGAAAATCTTCTCCCATCTGGCCAATTGTAATTTCATTCTTTTTTGCCATGCAGGGGGTAAAGCTTCCGTACAATGCTGGATTTCCTTCTGCATCTCCTGACAATCTTCCTTCCCAATGGCCTCTTCAGGGTGTACAGGGAAGGCTGCACTCACTCGCCCCACTAGCATACGTGCCCTTAGGGCATGGATGATCTGTAAGAAAGTGATCGGCACCTTCTTTTCAGTTTGAGACAAATCTTTAGTGGGAACTAACTCAGGGACCATCTCTATTCCAGCAGCATGAGCCTGTGCATCAATCTCTAACACAACATAGGGGTCAGGTTGATCCAAGGTCAACTTGACTGTAGCCTTCAGGCAAGCACTTATCCAGACAAAAAATTGTGTAGCTCTATTCTGCAATAATAAAAAACATAAATGTATAAATGTCGAAAGATATACAGCATATGAAATTTAAATCATATATATTGTATAAACCAAAAAAGTCAATATTAGTGTGTGGTAATTAATCCATAACTATTTCCCCACGTGTAAGTCCCCTTATAGTCCAATAAAAGAGGGTCCAATGGATAAATGTAGAAGCACCCCTTTTATGTGAACTCCTGGAAAGTGAAAGAAACATCTGGTAGTCACCCCAGATGACAACTCCATGGTGGTAACGTGCTGGGTGGACTTCCTTGCAGATATCGCTTAACTTTTGTTTACATGCCATTTTCATACTCCTGAAATGTGAGTATTGTACATATTTTTTACATTAAAACTTCCTTTTCCTGTAACGGTATCGCGCTATGTTAGCTCTTTATTTACATGGTCTTATACACGCCTTTACCATCCTGCCTTCCATTTGATGCTTCTGAAAATTACCCAATATTTGGGATTGACGCTTTGACGTTCCGCTATTTTGGTTGAGACGGAGGACCGTTTACCCTTACCGGGCCAGTTGTAGTGTACAAGCCTTGTGAGACTTGGGGCACATAAGTCCAGCTAAGTTCATTTGTTCCGGTAAGCCTCCTCCATTTTTCACGGTGGCAGTGGTGTTTCTTTCCAGGAGTTCACATAAAAAATGGTGCTTCTACATTTATCCATTTTTTGTTTGGTATTTTCATGCTTTTTGTCTAGAGCTGTGTTGGCTGCTGGTTTGCAATTTTATTACCTCACAGCACAGTATATACACACATTTTTCAAGCACTTATCCAGGCTGCAACACTCTTTCCCTGGTCTCCTGTTTCCACAGATGTCCTACTCCCAGCAGGAACATTCTGTTCCTTACCTACATGTCGACAAGCTTGAAGTAGCTTAGTGTGAATCTTATCGGGAATGGAACCATCTTTTCCCAGTACGGACAACAGTCTCCTCACCAAATCGGTGTTGATGCCGATAAGTGTGGAATTCCACCCAGCCCCTGGTGGCCTGGAGCACACAACAGCTAATGTATCAAACGCTTCTGCCTTCCCCACAGCTGCTGGTCTGAAGGCTAAATGGGAATGTATCCATCATACGGGCATTTGGCAGTTCCATTCCCCCAAATCTATAATTCTTCAAGATTGCGTAGTAAAATGTGTTTCAGGTACTTGTCATAGAAATCTCTGTACAGGAACGTAACTTGTACCCCTGTATCCAATAGACATGGGCGCCGTCAAAAAATTTGTTTTGTTCTGTTCCGTTTCGATTCGTAATAAAATTAATTCGTAATTCGTATTTCGTGTCCGAAATTCCGTTCTGTTTCGTACGAAATACGAATTTTCGTGCGAACGTTCTTTACCATGAATTTAAAGGCAAAAACATCTCATTATGCTTATTATGACTTGCAGAAGACTTCTGTGATAGAAGTCAATGTAAGTTGCCTGAAGACATCAGTGAAGCACTTTCATCCTCTCTGGGCAGTCTGCCAAGAAAAGAACAAAGTGATACAATGTTTCTTCTTCAATGGGCTGAACTCTGTGTGTAGAAGTTCTCAGTTTAACCATTTAAAGACTAAATCTTTTTTGACACTTGTTGTTTACAAGTAAAAATCCAGTATTTTCTGCTAGAAAATCACTCAGAAGCCCCAAAAATTATATATATATTTTTTAGCAGAGACCCTAGGGAATAAAATAGCAGTTGTTGCAATATTTTATGTGACGCGGTATTTGTGCAGAGGTCTTTCAAACGCAAGTTAGCCCTTTTTTTTTCGGTCGACCTCTAGAAAGCACTGACATTAGCAGCGTGACATACAGCAATGACACCTGCACCGTGATAGAGTGATCTGACACCAGCACCGTGACATAACACATGTATGAGGTGAATCTGGGATCGACAACTATAAGCATTCTTTTTTTATATGTGAAATTCTGAAAATGCAGGAATCTTGAGATAATGGAGGCAAAGGAAGGTCAGGGTAGGCAAAGAAAAGGGTGCAGGAGATGATCACCAGCACCAGCACCGTGATATAGAGCACTGACACCTGCACCGTGATAGAGTGATCTGACACCAGCACCGTGACATAACACATGTATGAGGTGAATCTGGGATCGACAACTACAAGCATTCTTTTTTTATATGTGAAATTCTGAAAATGCAGGAATCTTGAGATAATGGAGGCGAGGGAAGGTCAGGGTAGGCAAAGAATCATCTCCTGCACCCTCTTCTTTGCCTACCCTGACCTTCCCTCGCCTCCATTATCTCAAGATTCCTGCATTTTCAGAATTTCACATATAAAAAAAGAATGCTTGTAGTTGTCGATCCCAGATTCACCTCATACATGTGTTATGTCACGGTGCTGGTGTCAGATCACTCTATCACGGTGCAGGTGTCAGTGCTCTATATCACGGTGCTGGTGCTGGTGATCATCTCCTGCACCCTCTTCTTTGCCTACCCTCACCTTCCCTCGCCTCCATTATCTCAAGATTCCTGAATTTTCTGAATTTCACATATAAAAAAAGAATGCTTGTAGTTGTCGATCCCAGATTCACCTCATACATGTGTTATGTCATTGGCCATGGGGTGGGACTATGTGTGCACAGCTAGTAATTATTTTGTGGCTGCAAATATGACCTGTAGGTTTGTAAAGTTCACTATCCCTGTGCTGTGCTGACTTCCTCCTGGGGCTGCTTATTATGAGGGGCTCCCACCATCCCTGTGCTATGCTGACTTCCTCCTGGGGCTGCTTACGGTGCAGGTGTCAGTGCTGTATATCACGGTGCTGGTGTCAGTGCTGTATATCACGGTGCTGGTGTCAGTGCTTTATGTCACGCTGCTGATGTCAGTGCTCTCTATCATGGTGCTGGTGTCAGATCACTCTATCACGGTGCAGGTGTCATTGCTGTATGTCACGCTGCTAATGTCAGTGCTCCCTAGAGGTCGACCGAAAAAAAAAGGGCTAACTTGCGTTTGAAAGACCTCTGCGCAAATACCGCGTCACATAAAATATTGCAACAACCGCTATTTTATTCCCTAGGGTCTCTGCTAAAAAAATATATATAATTTTTGGGGCTTCTGAGTGATTTTCTAGCAGAAAATACTGGATTTTTACTTGTAAGCAACAAGTGTCAAAAAAGATTTAGTCTTTGGTTAAACTGAGAACTTCTACACACGGAGTTCAGCCCATTGAAGAAGAAACATTGTATCATTTTGTTCTTTTCTTGGCAGCCTGCCCAGAGAGGATGAAAGTCCTTCACTGATGTCTTCAGGCAACTTACATTGACTTCTATCACAGAAGTCTTCTGCAAGTCATAATAAGCATAATGACTGAAAAACGCGGTAAAAAACGCTGCGAATCGCGGTAAAAAACGCAGCAAAAACGCTGATCCGAAATCTGTTATTCGTAAACAAAAGTTCGTATTCCGTACAGAATTCGGACGCACTGCAATTTGTATTTCGGATCCTCCCGAATGTACGAATTTTGAGAACTTCGTACGAATGTGAGATTCGTACGAAACGAATCGCACATGTCTAGTATCCAACAGAGCCCTAGTGTAGATACCCTCTACCTGTACAGAGTATCTAGTGGTGGGTGGCCCCACTAATCTCTCTCAAAAGCTCTCTAGGTTGTTTCCACTAAGGGTTGAACTGTAATCTTACTTAGCCTTACTCTGAGAGGACTTAACAATGGCCCTAGGTGATGGCAAAACATTGACCTCCTGTGCCTGTGTCCCCACGGGTTTCTTGACTGCAGGGGTGACAAACCTGTTGACCCCAGCCCTTTCTTCTGGAATCTCTTCTTAATCTTTCTTTTTTTATCCATCTTAGAGCTTTGTTTCTTCGCGGGGGTTCCCAGCTGGCTCCCTCACTGAGACACCTGAAATTTTCCGGCATTCTGATTCAGGAAAAATGTTTGTAGCACTTTCAAGAGTTCTGAAATAAGTTCTGCATTCCTTTCTTTCTGTGAGTACTGCACCTTGAAGTGCCCTGACTCCCCACACTTAAAACACTTCCGAGTATCAGCCTTTTTGGCCTAAGCTTTGGCTTTGGCTTCCATAACATACATCAGGGCCTGTTGGATCTGATCTTGAACTTGAGCCACCTGTACAGGCAACTTAACAGGAGTAACTTTGGGCGTGGATTGTGCCACAGGAGCCTTAGGGAGCTCCCCCCCAGTCTGATTACTCATCACTCTCCTCTTCCTAAATGCCAGTATCCACCTGAGTTGGCTGGGCTGCTAATTCTCGCCCTTCGGGGAAACCTTCGTCACATCTCAAGACCCTTGAATTTTCTCATCAAGCAAAGCTTCTTCCTCTTTCACCAGCTTCATCAACTCTTGACAAGTGAGGGCCCCTTGTGTTCCTTTCAACAACAATCAGAGCACAATTGGGTAGTTTGGCCTAGCCCCTTGCAGAATCCTTTCAAGTCTGACTTCATCAGCTACCCGAGGATCAATCCCTTTTTCAAGATAATCTGATGCAAGATTCAATCCACTCTGGCGACATAGTCAGACAGCCTCTCTCCTCGACACTGGTGGGTATGTTCAAACCTGTACATTAGATCAGGTAGTTTTTCCACTCTCCCATAAACTGTACACAAGGCCTCAATGTAATCCATAGCCACACAGTCTGGTTTTGTCCTCTTCAAACTTCGGATAACATCAGCTGCTGGACTCCGGAGGCTTTCACTGATCCGTTGTCTCTTCACTGCCTCTGGTACATTCCACTCTTCTATTGCCTGTATAGCTTGACTCATCCAGCTGTCAAACTCTTCTTCCCCCTTGGGGTGGGAGTACGCCCCAAGAAGAATTGCAGTTTCCGGTACTCCTGATGAGCAGAAATGGAGTGACTCTTTATCAAGCTCTCTACCAATCGACTCATATAAGCGTAGAAAGAATCAGGGGGCATTTCTGCAGTCAGACCATCGGTAACAGGACCATCTGTAGTTTGGCCATCTGCAACTTCTGAGGCTGGGCTCCCCATTGCCAGCTGGGAAAGGTCTTCCTCTGGGTCACTTGCTGGCAGCGATTGTATTACTTGAGCTTCTAGGCCTTCAGCCAAACTCACAACACTCTGCTGAAACTCAGCTGGAACACTGTCCCGCCACTGTAGTGGAACATAAGTGTAATAATCATCAAAATCATCTAGGAGATAAGACCCTTATTCCAGGGCAGCCTTCCTCATCAATTGTCTCTCTGTCAGTCCACCCAATGCCGTGCACTTTCAGTACTGTGGTCAGCTCCATCTTCTCGACCCCAGTCAGCGGCAGTGACCGAGTCAATTTTCTCTTCTACCCTGGACTCGTCACCTGACTTTCCGGGCATCCCAGATTGGGTATCCCGGATGAGCCCCCAAATGTAGCGATACCCCCATAAGGGCCGCTGATAGAAGCTGTATCCCACTAGTTGCCCCGACTCTGTAAATCCTCCATCACCTCTGACACCCTGGGTTCGGTCATTTTTGACCCACTGTCACCAATAATAAGAGACTTACACAATACCAATAGCACAGTTCAGATTTGTTTACTGTGATAGAAAAAGACACAATACAATACAAAACACAACACTGTAAATGGCAAGGGCATTTTTATCAGAACAATGCAACACTATTTATGAAATTATATTGAGTTCTCTAAAACCCTGCAGTGATAAAAGAGATACTAAAAGCTTAGTTTAATCCAATTTAAGTAGACCTTAAATCAATCACAGAAAATGTGAACAGGTCAGCAGAAGGGTATGGAACTGGCATTTTATTCCTTAAGTCCGATTCACTCCCTTCTGTCTCCTCAGCCCACAGGCCAACAACATTACCATAGCATGACAAACAATATACAAACTATTGTGTGCAAACTGGCTGGCTCCCTTAAGTTGAATTTCAAGAGAGAGAGAGAGCAGACTCTTTAGGCTAAGCAAATTTAGTGACTTGAGCAAATAAGGAGAGAATAAAGGGGCGACAGATGACTCCTTGAATTCCAGTGGGTCTTCGGCTAGCTTTGTAGTATGAGTAGGGTAATCCTTGATCATAAAGCACGATAATTTTGGCTGCTTTGGGATGTATCCTTTTTTCACTTCCTATAGGTATAGGGTTTAGTATTTTTGTATCCAATGAGGTTGCAGGTGGTAACAGGTGAACAGGCATGGATGTCTGCATACAGTGTTCATAAGAGTGTATAAAGTGACTCTTAGTGGCACTACAGGTACCAGAAAGCTGGACTAGATAAGTGATGTCTATATGCAGTGTCTGGGAATGGGAAAATGCCTGCTGAACACACTGGTCAAAGAAGCTGCTGGCAACAATGCAGGTGATGAAGAGGACTCTTTAAGGAACTCCCTCTGGATCCTGTCTCTGGGAATAGTGCATGGTGTCCGCCACACCATGCCGTGGCCTATATGGATCTGAAGTGCAGGTGTTGCTGGATAACCTGGAACATCCTCTGGTCCGCTATAGGTGAGAAGCGATGCTGTCACAGAGGTCCCTCTGGATGCAGCAGAATGGCTCCCCGATGTGTAGGGCACAACTCAGCAGCAGCTCACAATGACACAGAGCTCCTGCTGACAGATTCAAACCAGTGTCCCAAGAGAACAGTGAAGGCTTCAGCCAGCCCTTTTATAACCTCTCCCAGAAGTCTGTTCAGTCCTCTCAGCATTCTTGTAATCGTAGTTCAGACCAGTCCCGCTGGAATTGAAACTTCAGCATTCTGAACTACACATCCCACAATGCTTTGCTCTGCTCTCAGTGTTATCTAAAAAGGAAATGACACATAGAGTCCAGTCATCACTAGAGGGAGACAGCTCTACAATAATAACGTTGCACACTGTCTCTGAATTGCAGGCATAATAGCCAGCTCCTGGCTACACTTTGTCATGCAGTGGGACTGAGCTGGAATAGTCATCCAATGCAATGTGAACTTAACCTTAAGCTGGCCATACATTATCCAATTTTACATTTTTTAGATTTACCCTCCACTATGACGTGCAAGGACCTGCCTGATTGCATACAAATTGAAAGTGTTTAGGTTTGACCTCATATTATGTGGTTTTGGAAAATCTAAAGGAAAATTGCACAAGAAAATTGTATGAAGTATGGCCAGCTTTAGTATGTTTGGGTGCCACTCATAGTAAAGGGCACCACAACACACTAATGCATGCATGATGTAGTCTGGTGCGCCTGTGGCTGGCCTAAGGATAAAATCTTTTCTTAAAGTAGTTCTGTGATTCGCCATTTGACAAATGCATGTACTTCTTGTGATTCCTAAATGCCTGAAAATGAGACAGACTAAGTCTCTACACTGCTGATGTTTGCTGTACAGCCCTGTGCTGCCCATATCCAAGTTTTATGCTGATTGTGAAGAATTTATGATATGTGCAATTTTTTGTTACTAATAATTTGTTTCTATATAGCGCCATTCTCGAAGAAGCTGTCTGAACAGTCTCAGCCCCTCTGGCATACTGCAAGACAATAGTAAATAGACACAAACAATTGAAGACCAGAAAGTATCTTTACTAAGTGGCTATGGTCATAAAAACAACAGTAATAATACTCCAGAGTAATAAAGGCAAACATCAGCAGTGTAGAGACTTAGTCTGTCTCATTTTCAGGCATTTAGGAATCACAAGAAATAAAGACTTGAAACTCTGATATAAACAGTATATCTCAAAGGCACATACAGGTTGTAAAATGACACAATTCAACCATTTCAAATGACTCAGGTGTGGCCTATGTGCTCAGTAGTGTTGGGCGAACGGTTCAGATCAAGCATAAATTCGGGCCAAACATTGGCTGTTCGTCCAGTTTGGGGGAACACCAAAATTTGCTGGATTGTGCAAAGCTTTGGATGACGACTTAGTTTGTACGCCTCCTGTCCTAGTAGGGTACCCCAGAATCCGACTTGGAGAATCAAGCCTGAGCCAAAATCACAGAAAAGAGGTGAAGTAGCGTTACTCTGTGACGGGAGTAGGAGGAGTGTTGCTATACTACCCAGAGTTGGAATTGATTTAAGGCTAATATGACTCTGTAGTGGGGTCAGATATTGGAGGTGAGCAGGCACTTTATCTGGAGGTGGTGGCAACGAAAACGCTGGAAGAAGATATATGAACTGTCACTTATTTTATACACAGTAGGGGAGTTCTGTGTATGGGACTATTTTAAGGAATTTTACTTATCAATTCTTTTTACAATTTTAAGTTGGAATATGTTGTTTTATGAGTGTATAACTTATATGTGATGCTGCTACGCTTCCATTATGCACTGTCCTGTGTCTATGTCCCATGCTGTGGAAATTTGCCCTTGCAAGTCCTGGTGAGCATAATCACTGTGACAAAAAGGGATGACAAATCCTAAATATAAGCTTATAGTAATAAAAATCATGATTCTTAAAAAATAATTATACTGTGAACAAGATCATGGGGATAAATTGGTGAATCTCAATCAGAAAATTAGAGATCTCTGTTGTATAGTTAGGAGGAGAAAATGTAAAGCCCTTCAGAGAAGGCTGACACACTGCAGACATATCCGATTAGCAGGTAATCAACTAACTAATTGAGCATTACATATGTGTATGCCTGCTCTCAGCCCAGCCTGTCATCCGACCTGTAACAAGAAGCACTGCTCAACAAGCTGTCAGAATGTATGTGCATCTCTCTCCTCTGACCAGTAGAGGTCGTGTGTTGGCAACAATCTGTTGCGTGACAATGCTAACGTGGGTGCATTGGTGGCTGCTGCAAGTCTCAACTCTCTGCAGTCTAATAATGACAGGATATAATCATCTGATAATAGATTCTGCAGAACAATGCATTTCAATAACAAAAACTTTGTGACTCAGTTGTCACCTTAACAGAGTGTTTCTGAACCCTTTTCCAGTCAATGTACCCTTTAAAATTCTGCACAATCTCAAGGCACTCCATTCTAAAATGTAAAAAACTAAACTAACAGTGTTACTGTACATAACACTGCAACATCCACACACATAGGATACTAATATTAGAGGTGATTTATTCTCCAAAGCAAATACATATTGCATATTGGTACTGACTAGTATGTCAATGTTTCTCCCAGGGGTCAAGTCCTGGGGAAAAAAGTGTGGGAACTTCCACCCAAGATCCACTCCCCCACCCAAAAAAAAATTGGACATTGAGACACATCAGGGCACGGGGCACCTCAGGGCATGGGGCACATCAGGGCATGGGGCACATGGCACATCGGAGTACATTATGGCACATCGGAGCACATTATGGGGCACATAGCACATCAGGGCACAGGGCACATAAGGGCACGGGGCACATAAGGGCATGGGGCACAGGACACATAGCACATCAGGGCACATGGCACATAGCACATCAGGGCATGGGGCACATCAGGGCTCGGGGCACATTGGGGCACATCAAGGCACATTATGGCACATCATGGGGCACATTCGGGCACATAGCACATCAGGGCACATTATGGGGAACATAGCCCATCAGGGCATGGGGCACATTAGGGCACATGGCACATCAAGGCACGGGGCACATCGGGGCACATTATGGCACATCGGGGAACATTATGGTACATCAGGGCACATCAGGGCACATTATGGGGCACATAGCACATCAGAACATGGGCACATCAGGGCACATTGGGGCACATAGAACATCAGGGCATATTATGGGGCACATTGGGGCACATAGCACATCAGGGCACGGGGCACATAGCACATCAGGGCATGGGGCACTTCAGGGCACATTATGGGGCACATAGCACATCAGGGCATATTATGGGGCACATAGCACATCAGGCACGGGGCACATAGCACATCAGGGCATGGGGCACATTAGGGAACATGGCACATCAGGGCACGGGGCACATGGCACATCAGGGTACATTATGGCACATTATGGGGCACATCAGGGCACATAGCACATAAGGCAAATCAGGGCATGGGGCACATAGCACATCAGGGCATGGGGCACGTCAGGGCACATTATGGGGCACATAGTACATCAGGGCACATTATGGGGCACATAGCACATCAGGGCACATTATAGGGCACATAGCACATCAGGGCATGGGGCACATTAGGGCATGGGGCACATAGCACTCAGGGCACAGAGCACATCAGGGGGCACATCAGGGGACAAATTACAGGGCACATGAGGGGATCTTACTTGCCAGTATGCAGAGTAGTGCAGGAAGCACCTGTCTGTAGTAAGTTCTTTCTCATATCATGCAGCGCTGCTCGCTCCCCGGCAGCCCCTCCTCTCTTCTCGTCTATCCCAGATGATGTCACAAGCCAATGGGGAACGACGAGAAGAGAGGAGGGGCCGCCAGGGAGCGAACAGCGCTGAGTGACAAGAGAGAGAACCTATTACAGACAGGCGCTTCCTGCACTACTCTGCATACATCTCATTCGGCACGGACGGCTCTAGTCCTGCAAAGGGAACGACGTTCCTGCTGTGAAAAAAGTGCAGGGATGCCGTTCCCACGCGTTCCCGCAGGACTCGAGCCCTGGTTTCTCCTCTCCCTCAGTTTCTCTCCCTCACTCAAATAATGTGACCCTAGTGCTGTCATAAAGGGGCAGGGGAAGGACAAACAAGGATGATGTGTATGTATCACTAACCCCCGAAGGAGCTGCTGGTTAGATTGGGCTTACCATTACCTTCTTTCTCCTCACTTCACGTCTAGGGGTGTCCCGTGGTAGATGGCCCAGTAACTTGAGAGACTGACGACAGATCCACTTAAATGTATTTTATTTGCAAAAATGTAGACAATGAACAGTCTCTTAAAATGGCATCAGAGGGTTGGAAAGGAAGTTCAGGTACTCTGATGCCACGTACACACGATCGGATTATCCGGCGGACTTAGTCCGGCGGACAAACCACTGGTTCCGAACAAGCGGATCTGCCCACACACGACCGGACTTTTGAAATAAATTTTGAACCTGGCTCCAGGTAGATGGAACTAGCGCAGGAAGTCAATCTCGCCGATGGACACCTCGCTAGCGGCGTCACCTGGTATGGACTTAAAGGGGAAACCCTACGCTGAAAAAACGATGTGGGGGTTCCCCCTAAAGTCCATATCAGACCCTTATCCGAGCCCTTTTGGGAACAAAACACAGTCCTTTTGGGAACAAAAAGACCGCTGGAGCCCACACATGGGCGGATTGTCCGGCGGACTCTGGTCCGCCGCACCAAGTCGCCGGATAGTCTGATCGTGTGTAAGGGGCATTAGTGTCAAAGTCAATAATGAAGAACTTGTTTACTTTGACTGCATCCAGAGACTCAAGTTGGATAGTCCCTCTCTCACAAGGCCTAGCAGCCAACAAGGTGCTTACTCAGGAACAAGTCTCTGCCACAGACGTTGTTGTAGACTATACAAAGATAAGTCTCTGCCACAGACGTTGTTGTAGAACATGTAGGAAAACTAAGCTTTTAAAAAAATGTCTGCAGCATGTTTACCAATGGGTTGCTCGCTGTCTTGTTTTTATTTTGAATAATTTTCTACTTTTTTAGAATGGGTGGTTAGTACAGAATCCGGTTTCAAATTTATAATTCATTACTTATATGAATTTTTTTTTTTTTAGGCCCGGCCAATTCTCCTGACTGTTGTTTTTTATTATTATAATTTTATATTTTTATGAGTTATTTTTTAAAATCTGTTCTCACTTTGGTATTCCTTTAGCCTTTGAAAAAGATGGCTTGGCCCTCAACTTGTCTGGATTTATTTTGTATCACTATTGATACAAATTTTATGGAGTTTCGGCTACCTGAGGAAAAAGTAAACAAGCTTAGGACTTTGTTATTGGTTGTGATTCGCAAAAAGAAATTGTGTTTAAAAGAAATGCAGTCACTTCTAGGTCTTTTGCCTTTTGCATCTAGGATTATGCCAATTGGGAAAGTGTTCTCTAGAAGATTATATCTTGCAATTTCTGGTTTAAAATCCCCATTTTCTCATATTAAAATTACACATGATATGAGGGAAGATCTACTAGTAGTTTGGCTGCAATTTCTTACACATTTTAATGGTAGGGCTATGTGGCAGGAAGAATTTATTTTGGACAAAGACTTTTTTCTATTCACTGATGTCGCTGGGTCTTTTGGTTTTGCTGCAGTCTGGCAATCCCATTGGTGTGGAGAACGTTGGAGTCCCAGCTGGCATGGCAAAGGTTGTTTGAAAAACATAGTCCTCTTAGAATTATTCCCAATTCTTGTGGCCCTGGAAATTTGGAGTCCTTATTTTAAAAATAAGCGGATATTGGTCAGAACTGATAATAAGGGAGTTATGTATGCCATTAATTACTTAACATCCAAGTCTCCACCGATCATTGTCCTCTTGCGCCTTATGATCTTCAAATGTCTAAATTTTAGTATTTGGTTGAAAGCAATTCATGTGGCTGGAAAGGACAATGACTTGGCGGATTCGTTATCTCGCCTATAGATGGATCGCTTCTTCCAGCTGTTTCCAGATGCAGACCAAGTGGGAATGCTGTGTCTACCCAATTTTTGGGACCTTGTTTAAAGCCCCTATCTGAGTGTATTAGGAATTCCGTGGCACCTTCGACCTGGGCTGGATATAAATCGGCCTGGTTAATATGGTTTTCCTTTTTGAATTCTATCCAAGAACCTTTGGATTCTTTTTCTGAAGGTTTAATGTTGCTCATTTTGAATTTTTTATTTACTTAGCAATATTCATGGTCATACGTACAGTAGAGTACGGGAGTTGAATTTTTTCTTAAGCTTAATAATTTACCTTCATGTAATTTTTTTTTTTTTAAACGGAGCCACGTAAACCTATTACTCCAAATGTTTTGGGTAAACTTTGTTCAGTTACTGATTGGGTTTGTTTTTCTTCATTTGAGTCAGTGCTCTTTCAAGCGGTATTTTCCGTCACATTTTTTGCTGCACTTAGAGTTTCTAATGCCGTGTACACACGATCAAACAAGGGGGGGGAAAAGTCCGGCAAACTCAAGTCCGCCAAACAATCCCCCCGTGTGTAGCCTCCGGCATACTTTTTTGACCCGAAAGTACGGCGGACTTAGAATGTAGTTTTGCACTCCAATCTTCCCGCCGGACTCGCATTTCGGCGGACAATCCGGCCGTGTGTATGCCAGTCCGCCGTACTTTTGAAATGAACGGACTTTTCCCGCCCGGAGAAAAGTCCGCTCATTTCGAGCGGGTCTCCAGGTAGCCGGGGCCCGCAAAGGAGACGTCGCTGGCCCCGCCACCTGGTATGGACTTAAAGGGGAACCCCAACGCCGAAAAAAATCGGGGTGGGGTCCCCCCCAAAGTCCACAACAGACCCTTGTCCGTGCACGCTACCCGGCCGGCCAGGAAAGGAGGGGCGACCGAGCGCCCCCCCTCCTGAGCCGTACCAGGCCGCGTGCCCTCAACATGGGGGGTGCCTTGGGGAAGGGGGGCAGCGCGGCCCCCCCACCCCAAAGCACCTTGTCCCCATGTTGATGAGGACAAGGGCCTCTTCCCGACAACCCTGGCCGTTGGTTGTCGGGGTCTGCGGGCGGGGGGCTTATCGGAATCCGGGAGCCCCCTTCAATAAGGGGGCCCCCGGATACCGGCCTCCCACCCTATGTGAATGAGTATGGGGTACAATGTACCCCTACCCATTCACCTGTAAAATAAAGTACAAAAAAAACACAACACACAAGATAAAATAATTTATTGCACAGCTCCGGGGGTCTTCCGTGTTCGGGGGTCTTCTCGCCGGACTCCTCCGCTATCTTCTTGTAGCTCTTTTACTAGCGGAGGAGTCCGGCTTTCTTCCTCACCGCCGCCCTCTTCTTCCGACTTAGGGAGTCTTGTTCCCCCTCTTCGGTTCTTCTGTCGCCGCCGCCGCCGCCTTCCGTTCTTCTTCTTCTTCTTCTTCTTCTTCTTCTTCTTCTTCTTCTTCTTCTTCTCCTGGAGATGTTGACTCGACGCTCTCTCCGGCCGCAATGCCAGGGACGTGCTGCGCTGCGACTTATATAGGGACAAGGGGCGGTATCGCATGGGTTGGTCACATGGGTTGATGTCACATGGCGACAGTCCCAGCATCCTCCGGGACTGTGACATCGTAAGGGGGCGGGGTCACCATGTGACACCAACCCATGTGACATCAACCCATGTGACACCGCCCCTTGTCCCTATATAAGTCGCAGCACAGCGTGTCCCTGGCATTGCGGCCGGAGAGAAAGTCAAGTCAACATCTCCAGGAGAAGAAGAAGAACGGAAGGCAGCGGCGACAGAAGAAGGGGGCTCCCGGATTCCGATAAGCCCCTCGCCCGCAGACCTCGACAACCAATGGCCAGGGTTGTCGGGAAGAGGCCCCTGTCCTCATCAACATGGGGACAAGGTGCTTTGGGGTGGGGGGGCCGCGTGGCCCCCTTCCCCAAGGCACCCCCCATGTTGAGGGCACGCAGCCTGGTACGGCTCAGGAGGGGGGGGGGCGCTCGCTCGCCCCTCCTTTCCTGGCCGGCCGGGTAGCGTGCTCGGACAAGGGTCTGTTGTGGACTTGGGGGGACCCCCACGCCGATTTTTTTCGGCGTTGGGGTTCCCCTTTAAGTCCATACCAGGTGGCGGGGCCAGCGACGTCTCCTTTGCGGGCCCCGCCTACCTGGAGACGCGCTCGAAATGAGCGGACTTTCCTCCGCGTGCGTGGGCGAGTCCGTTCAGTAGGGCCGATAGTACGGCGGACTTAGTACGCCGTATTAGTCCACTGAAAAAGTGCCGTTTGTGGGCAAGTAGCCCGTTCGGAAAGTCCGATGGACAGTCTGGCGGGAAGTCCGCCAGACTAAGTACGTCGGATAGACGGCTCTAAGTACGTCGGACAGACGGCTACGTGTGTACGCGGCTTTAGTGTCACATGATCTGTCATTACTAGGGATGAGCCGAACACCCCCCGGTTCGGTTCGCACCAGAACTTGCGAACGACCCCCGCGTTCGGTACGAACGTTAGAACCCCATTGAAGTCTATGGGACTCGAACGTTCGAATTGGAAAGTGCTAATTTTAACGGCTAATATGCAAGATAGTGTCCTAAAAAGGGTTTGGGGACCTGCCTCCTGCCTCAAGGGACATGGGTCACTGCAAAAAAAAGTTTGAAAAACTGCCGTTTTGGCGGGAGCACTGATTTTAATGACGATTAAAGTGAAAAAAAAAAAGTGAAATATTCCTTTAAATATGGTGCCTGGGGGGTGTCTGTAGTATGCCTGTGAAGTGCCACGTGTTTCCCGTGTTTAGAACAGTCCCTGCACACAATGACATTAAACGGAAATAACACCATTTAAAACTGCTTGCGGTTTTAATGTTATATCTGGTTCCTGCAATATGGTTGAAAATCATTGAGAAACATGGCATGGGTAGCCCTCCCTGCCCATTACCAGCCTATTTGGGTCTTGTACGCATATTAAGGGGAACCCCGTACCCATATTAAAAAAAGGAAATGCGTGTGGCCCCCAGGCCCTATATACTCAGAACAGCAGTATACAGGCGGTGCAAACAAGACAGGGACTGTGTAGGTTTGTTGTGTTAAGTTGAATCTGTTTGTCATTTTCAACCGGTACATTTTTAAAGTGTAGCTCCAGTCAAAAAAACTATCTTTAAGCTTTT
The DNA here is from genome assembly GCF_037356315.1 of Lithobates pipiens. Classification (NCBI taxonomy): domain Eukaryota; kingdom Metazoa; phylum Chordata; class Amphibia; order Anura; family Ranidae; genus Lithobates; species Lithobates pipiens. Next base: position 137,381,235 of record NW_027507788.1, on the reverse strand, counting down.
TGGAAAACATAGGGAAGGGTTATCACCCCTGTATAATTTGTTTTGTCGTCCATCTTTTTTCATCTCACTTGCTGCTGTCTCCTTGCGTTTGCAAGTAGGAGATGTTTGTAAGTTGGATGTTTGAAAGTAGGGGCCTGCCCTATATTATAGCGGTATGTACTGGGTACAGAGCACGCAGACAGCACGCACTATCTCCTAACACTACTGACTGCAAGCTCTATTATTAACCACTTGTTAGCCCAATGTTTGCATAAAGTGAAAGATGAAGTTATGCTGAGTAAATAGATATCAAACATGTCACTCTTCAAAATTGCACATGCCCGTGGAATGGCGCCAAACGTCGCTACTTAAAAAATCCCCATAGGCGACGCTTTAATTTTTTTTTTACTGGTTACATGTTTTGAGTTGCAGAGGAGGTCTAGGACTAGAATTATTGCTCTCGCTCTAACATTCTCGGCGATACCTCACATGTGTGGCACATGCGAGCACATGGGGACATGGGCGCTTTAATTTTTATTTTATTTTTTTATTGTTCATTTTACTTTATTTATTTTAGTTATTTCAGGGTATTTCAGGGTATTTCAGGGTATCACCGAGTATGGCTGGGTATCTCTGAGTATGGCTGGGTATGGCAATTTATGGCAGGGTATTACAGAGTATTGGCGGGGTATTGGCGGGGTACTACAGAGTAATAGCAGGGTACTGCAGAGTATTGGGGGGTACTACAGAGTAATGGCAGGGTACTGCAGAGTATTGGGGGTACTGCAGAGTAATGGCGGGTACTGCAGAGTAATGGCGGGTACTGCAGAGTATTGGGGGGTACTGCAGAGTAATGGGGGTTACTGCAGAGTAATGGGGGGTACTGCAGAGTAATGGCAGGGTACTGCACTGCAGAGTAATGGCAGGGTACTGCAGAGTATTGGGGGTACTGCGGAGTAATGGCGGGTACTGCAGAGTAATGGCGGGTACTGCAGAGTATTGGGGGGTACTGCAGAGTAATGGGGGTTACTGCAGAGTAATGGGGGGTACTGCAGAGTAATGGCAGGGTACTGCACTGCAGAGTAATGGCGGGGTACTGCAGAGTAATGGCAGGGTACTGCAGAGTATGCACTGGTATTGCAGAGTATTGGCAGGGAATTGAGGGGTTAAATTCGGTGAGCAGCGATGTGGGCACTGCAGATGCAGCCCACATCGCTGCTGACACCGATCTCTTTCCCCTCCGCTGTACCGATCGGTACAGAGAGGGGAGGGAGGAACAGGCGTCATAACATGACTCCGGTTTGTTTCCAAGTGATCACTCCGTCATTTGACGGAGCAATCACGTGGTAAACGGCCGCTATGAGCGGCCGTTTACCGTGATCCATGATGCGACCCGGCGGTCACGGATGCTCTCGAGTGCGCACACCTCGGGGCACGCGAGAGCAGAATTCTGGGAGGCCGTTAATTAACCGCCTCTCAGAGTTAAACAACCCCCCTGAAGCCGTTAATCGGCAATGGGCAGTTGTTAAGTGGTTAAAGCTAGATCACTAGCTATATAGGTGAGGTGAATATAGTGGTGTATACTGCAGTCAGGGCACAGACAACAACCACTACACAGCAGCAAGATAGGAAATCAGCCAAAAACGATTGGTGTGTACTGTGTTGAAGGTACACAGAACACCCACTGCTTCAGATGCTAAGTAACACACTACACGAGGCCGCCTCAAAGGCGGCCTTATATAGTGTGGGGCGTGCACTACACAGCCTGAGCTATGATTGGCCACAGGCAGGATGCCTGTGGCCAATCATGGCTCTCCTCGCTGCCGGCGCTGCGATTGGCCAAGCATGCGGGGTCACAGTGCATGCTTGGCCAATCATGGGGCAGCAATGCACTGCGCCACCGCAGTGCACTGTGGTCCGCGCGCGCGTCACTCGAATTTTGACGCGAACGGCCCAAACGTTCGGAATTCGCCGAACGGCCGAACAGCCGAACAGCCAATGTTCGAGTCGAACGTACGTTCGACTCGAACACGAAGCTCATCCCTAGTCATTACCTATACACACCTTTTTGAAAGGCCCCAGAGGATGCAACACCTAATCAAGAGGCACCACTAACCAAACAACTCCTAAAATGTATGGAGGAAGGTGCTCTGCTCTGATGAGAATAAAGTTGAACTTTTTGGCCATAAAATAAAATGCTATGTCTGGCACAAACTCAACATATCACATCACCCATGTAAATGTAAATAGACTTTAAAAACATTTTTTTAACTCTGAGGACTCATCAGAGACAGTGAGCTGGATTATCTTGTCACCATAAGGGGAACACAGTGAGGCTGGTGGGGGAACATTTCCGGATTTCTATCTGAGGACCAGAAATCCAAGTAAGCGCTGAATGATCTTCCTGAGTAAGCCCCTACACCAGTTTTAAAAATTTGTTTGGCGCAGGGTTCACCTTAACCATGGACCGAGCCTCTTTCTGAGATATGGTGTTTGCAAGTTAAATACAGATGTTTTTGCTATAAAATGAATTAGAACCCCCAAACATTATATATATTTTTTTCTAACACCCTAGAGTATAAAATGGTGGTTGTTACAATATTTTCTATCATACCATATTTGCGCAGCAGTCTTACAAGCGCACTTTTTTGGGAAAAAATACACTTTTTTTATTAAAAAATAAGACAACAGTAAAGTCAGCCCAAATATTTTTTATATTGTGAAAGATAATGTTATGCCGAGTAAATTGATACCATGCATGTCAGGCTTAAAAATTGCGCCTGCTCGTGGAATGGTGACAAACTTTTACCCTTAAAAATAGGCGATGTTTAAAAAATTCTACAGGTTGCATGTTTTGAGTTACAGAGGAGGTCTAGGGCTAGAATTATTACTGTCACTTTAGCAATCACGGCGATACCTCACATGTGTGGTTTGAACACCGTTTTCAAATGTGGGCGCTGCTCACGTATGTGTTCACTTCTGCATGTGAGCTCGGCGGGACGGGGCACGATTAAAATGTTTTTTTTTCACATTTATTTTATCTTTTATTTTTTATTTTTCCACTGTTCTTTTAAAAAAGAAAATGGTGTCACTTTTATTCCTATTTCAAGGAATGTAAACATCCTTTGTAATAGAAAAAAAAGCATGACAGGACCTCTTAAATATGAGATCTGGGGTCAAAAAGACCCCAGATCTCATATTTACATTAAAATTCAATAGTAAAAAATAAAAAATAAATAAATGTCTCTTTAAGAGCTATGGGCGTAAGTGATGTTTTGATGTCGCTTCCGCCCTGAAATGGTATGGAGACGGTGGGGGCCATCTTCCTGATACCTATACCGAGTTTATGGTAGCTAGCTGCTACCACAACAACGATTTCCCTCTTCAAAGTACCAATATATATCGACGGTGGGCGGTCCGTAAGTGGTTAAAATCCATACCAGACCTGAAGGATCCGGCAATACATAACAGCTGCAAGCAGTTTTAAATGCCATTTTTTCCTTTACAAATGTAATTTTTCTGCTCTCATTCATAGTATGGGGCGTAGGCTCAGCCCCCTGAACCATGATTAGATAAAAGCACCCTGCCTTTGGCCAATCATGTCTCTCACAGCAGAGCACGCTGTGTTTGGCCAAAGCATGCAGGTGAGGTGCAGTGCATTGACGGTCTCGCTGTTCATTATGGCACATTCCGCAGGCACTCAAATTTCCCGCAAATGCCCCATAATGTTCGGTATTCGCTGAACGGGCAAACACCCAATGTTTGAGTCAATATTATATACCGCTCAAACCGTGCGCTCATCCCTAATCACGATGCCAATGATCAACATGGGGACAAGGTGCTTTGGGGTGCCACTTTACAGGCAAACTAAGGGGTCCCTCCAGGCACTATTTTCAAAGTGGCGTATCTGTACCGTGTATAGAATCTGCTGCATCAAAACTGACATATAAAGAAAAAAAATGACATTTAAATTGCCGGAAATACAATACCATTGCCAGCAATAGAAAAATGTGGAAACAAATGTTGAGGGCATGTGGCCTGGGATGGTTCAGGAGGGCACTCACTCGTCTCCCCTTTCCTGACCTGCTGGGCTGCATGCTCGGATAAGGGTATGTTTTTTGGGTGGACCCCATGCTGTTTAAAAAAAAAATGGCATGGGGTTCCCCTTAAAATCCATACCAGACGCAAAGGGGCCTGGTATGTACTGGGGTTGGGGAACTACACGCAGGTTTTTTTTTGTATTGCCGAGTGCCGACAATAGTTTAGAGCTGCAAAGTACATTTAAAAGCATTTTTTTCTTTAAAAATGTCAGTTTTGCTTCAGCAGCTTCTATACAATGTACTAGGCAATGTACTAGTCACTATAATTAAAGGCAGTTTTCATTTTTATTGTTTCATATCATTAAAATCACTCCTCCTTAAAAAAAAATGTTTTTTTGTTTTAAATTTGCATTGATGCATGTCCCCCAGGGTAGTACCCAGGACCCCATACCCTCTTTATGGCCAATAACTTGCATATAAGCCTTCAAAATGGGGACTTCTGATTTTTTATGTTGGGGTCCTATAGACTTCATTGGGGTTTGCGGCACGGGGCCAAATTTTTTCCCTGTTTAGGAGTACTGGTGTGAACCAAACAGGGGGGGTGTTCTGCCCATCTCTAGTCTAGAAAAGCATTACTCTACTATATAGATAAATGTCTACAATAATGTCATCCTACTGCGGATAAATGTCTACAAGTGGCTGCATATGATTGGCACAAGTGGCTGCATTTGATGGGCACAAGTGGCTGAATTTGATGGGCACAGGTGGCTGCATTTGATGGGCACAGTGGCTGCGTTTCATGGGCACAATGGCTGCATATGATGGGCACAAGTGCCTGCAATTGATGGGCACAAGTGGCTGCATATAATGGGCACAAGTGGTTGCATTTGATGGGCACAGTGGCTGCATTTGATGGGCACAATGGCTGCATATAATGAGCACAAGTGGCTGCATATGATGGGCACACGTGGCTGCATTTGATGGGCACAAGTGACCACATATTATGGGCACAAGTTGCTGCATATGATGGGCACAGTGGCTGTGTTTGATGGGCACAATTGCTGCATATGATGGGCACAAGTAGCTGCATATGATGAGCACAAATGGCTGCATTTGATGGGCACAAGTGGCTGCATTTGGTGGGCAAAATGGCTGCGTTTGATGGGCACAAGTGGCTGCATATGATGGGCACACGTGGCTGCATATGATGAGCACAATTGCTGCATATGATGGACACAGTGGCTGCATTTGATGGGCATAGTGGCTGCATATGATGAGCACAGTGGCTGCATATGATGGGCACATGTGGCTGCATATGATGGGTACAATTGCTGCATATGATGGGCACAGTGGCTGCATATGATGGACACAAGTGGCTGCATTTGATGGGCACAAGTGTCTGCATTTGATGGGCACAGTAGCTGCATTTGATGGGCACACGTGGCTGCATATGATGAGCACAGAAGCTGCATATGATGGGCACAGTGGCTGCATATGATGGGGACACATGGCTGCATATGATGGGCACAATGGCTGCATATGATGGGCACAGTGGCTACATATGATGGGCACAGTGGCTGCATTTGATGGGTACAATGGCTGCAATTGATGGGCACAGTGGCTGCATTTGATGGGCACAGCGAGGCTGCAATTGATGCAGGGTATTTTTCAGTTTGTTTGCGGCCCCCCAAAAAATTGTGAGCACCAGCCACGATTGCCCCTACTGAAGATTAATGTGTAGAATAGTGTCACCCTGCTGTAGATAAATGTCTAGAATAAGGTCACTCTACTGTATAGATAAATGTCTAGAATAGTGTCACTCAGCTGTAGATAAATGTCTAGAATAGTCTCACCCTACAGTAGAATTGTGTTACCCTGCTGTATGGATAAATGCCTAGAATAGTGTCATTGTACTGTAGATAAATGTCTAGACTAGTGTCACCCTGCTGTAGATAAATGTCCAGAATAGTGTCACCATTTCTGTATAGATAAATGTCTAGAATAATGTCATCCTGCAGTAGATAAATGTCTAGAACAGTGTCACCATTTCTGTATAGATAAATGTCTAGAATATTGCCACCCTACTGTAGATAAATGTAGAATAGTGTCACCTTTCTATAGATAAATGTATAGAATAGTGTCACCCTGCTGTATAGATAAATGTATAGAATAGTGTCACCCTACTGTAGATAGATAAATGTATAGAATAGTGTCACCCTGCTGTATAGATAAATGTATAGAATAGTGTCACCCGGATGAAGATAGATAAATGTATAGAATAGTGTCATCCTGATGTAGATAGATAAATGTATAGAATAGTTTCACCATGCTGTAGATAGATAAATGTGTAGAATAGTGTCACCCTGATGTAGATAGATAAATGTGTAGAATAGTGTCACCCTGATGTAGATAGATAAATGTATAGAATAGTGTCACCCTGATGTAGATAGATAAATGTGTAGAATAGTGTCACCCTACTGTAGATAGATAAATGCAGGGCTCAAGTCCTGCAGGAACGCATGGGAACGGAGTTCCTGTACTTTTTCCACAACAGGAACTCAGTTCCCATTAGCATTCCCATTAGTCCTGCAAGACTTTGAAGTATGTGAGCTGTGTGGCAGGTGATACACCAGCAGCCACCGACACAGCTCGCGATAGTAAGCGCCACACACCAGGGGTGATCTGACCATTCAGGCATTGCCAGTAGGGGGCCCCATGACAGCTTCCTCTTCGATCTACCTATCAATCACAGCTAGCTGACGGTTAGATCAGGCCCCTGCTGCTAAGAGATTGTTATATAGTCAGACCTCTCGTGATGCGCTCCTCCCCTCTGGCTCCTCCTGATTTTCTGTCTCCTCATCTCCCCCCCCCCCCTCCAGTCTCCTGCATACTCTCTCTGTGTGTCCCGCTGAATCCCCCCTTCCTCTATCTTCAGTGTCATATGATGAGAAAACCCAGAGGAGGAGCACAGCTATTCTGCTCACAGGACATGCAGGGAGAGAGGTAAGCCGAGGGAGGAACATCAGTTTGGGGTGGTAAGCTGAACACAATACCTGGAAAAGTTTAATGCCAGGAGGGCAGTTTATGTGGAAATAGGTGAAGGGTTGGAATAGCAGCGAGTGTGTGTTGGAGCCCTGCAGAGTTTTCCGCCCCCCAAGCTAACATACATCTCCTAAGCAGGAACACATCACTATCTCCCCAAGCATTCTGTCCAGATAATGTACAGTTAATTTATGACTTTTCCGTTTAACCCTGTGTTATCCAAACTCTGTTCAATGAAAAGTGTAAACTCACCACATAAACACTCTATATACAAATTAAAATTCCCCAATAAAGATTGGAACATGATGTTCACATTTGCATGGAAGCACAATTGAAGGAATGCTGATTATTCAGAGAATTACCGTATTTATGTTTATTGAGGATTGTTTTTTTTTTTAATGTACTAACATTTAAGCTTCATACACACAATACGAAAATTGGATGAAAAATACCACTTTTGAAGTGTTCATGCATATGAGAGTATAATTATTATTATTTTTGGTGGGGAAGTGGATCTTGGGTGGGAGTTCCCACACTTTTTTCCCCAGGACTTGACCCCTGGATAAATGTATATAATAGTGTCACCCTGCTGTAGATAGATAAGTGTATAGAATAGTGTCACCCTACTGTATAGATAAATGTATAGAATAGTGTCACTGTGCTGTAGATAGATAAATGTATAGAATAGTGTCACCCTGCTGTATAGATAATGTATAGAATAGTGTCACCCTACTGTAGATAGATACATTTATAGAATAGTGTCACCCTGCTGTATATATAAATGTATATAATAGTGTCACCCTGCTGTATAGATAATGTATAGAATAGTGTCACCATGCTGTATAGATAAATGTATAGAATAGTGTCACCCTGCTGTATAGATAATGTATAGAATAGTGTCACCCTGCTGTATATATAAATGTATATAATAGTGTCACCCTGCTGTATAGATAATGTATAGAATAGTGTCACCCAGCTGTATAGACAATGTATAGAATAGTGTCACCCTACTGTAGATAGATACATGTATAGAATAGTGTCACCCTGCTGTATATATAAATGTATATAATAGTGTCACCCTGCTGTATAGATAATGTATAGAATAGTGTCACCCTGCTGTATATATAAATGTATATAATAGTGTCACCCTGCTGTATAGATAATGTATAGAATAGTGTCACCCTGCTGTATAGACAATGTATAGAATAGTGTCACCCTGCTGTATAGATAATTTATAGAATAGTGTCACCCTGCTGTATAGATAATGTATAGAATAGTGTCACCATGCTGTATAGGTAATGTATAGAATAGTGTCACCCTGCTGTATAGATAATGTATAGAATAGTGTCACCCTGCTGTATAGATAATGTATAGAATAGTGTCACCCTGCTGTATAGATAATGTATAGAACAGTGTCACCATGCTGTATAGATAATGTATAGAATAGTGTCACCATGCTTTATAGATAATGTATAGAATAGTGTCACCATGCTGTATAGATAAATGTATAGAACAGTGTCACCATGCTGTATAGATAAATGTATAGAATAGTGTCACCCTGCTGTATAGATAAATGTATAGAATAGTGTCACCATGCTGTATAGATAAATGTATAGAATATTGTCACCATGCTATATAGATAAATGTATAGAATAGTGTCACCATGCTGTATAGATAAATGTATAGAATAGTGTCACCATGCTGTATAGATAAATGTATAGAATAGTGTCACCCTGCTGAATAGATAAATGTATAAAATAGTGTCACCATGCTGTATAGATAAATGTATAGAATAGTGTCACCCTGCTGTATAGATAATGTATAGAATAGTGTCACCCTGCTGTATAGATAATGTATAGAACACTGTCACCATGCTGTATAGATAATGTATAGAACAGTGTCACCATGCTGTATAGATAATGTATAGAATAATGTCACCATGCTGTATAGATAATGTATAGAACAGTGTCACCATGCTGTATAGATAATGTATAGAATAATGTCACCATGCTGTATAGATAAATGTATAGAATAGTGTCACCATGCTGTATAGATAAATGTATAGAATAGTGTCACCCTGCTGTATAGATAAATGTATAGAATAGTGTCACCATGCTGTATAGATAAATGTATAGAATAGTGTCACCATGCTGTATAGATAATGTATAGAATAGTGTCACCCTGCTGTATAGATAATGTATAGAACACTGTCACCATGCTGTATAGATAATATATAGAATAGTGTCACCATGCTGTATAGATAATGTATAGAATAGTGTCACCATGCTGTATAGATAAATGTATAGAATAGTGTCACCATGCTGTATAGATAATGTATAGAATAGTGTCACCATGCTGTATAGATAATGTATAGAATAGTGTCACCATGCTGTATAATGTATAGAATAGTGTCACCCTGCTGTATAGATAATGTATAGAATAGTGTCACCATGCTGTATAATGTATAGAATAGTGTCACCATGCTGTATAGATAATGTATAGAATAGTGTCACCCTGCTGTATAGATAATGTATAGAATAGTGTCACCCTGCTGTATAGATAATGTATAGAATAGTGTCACCATGCTGTATAATGTATAGAATAGTGTCACCATGCTGTATAGATAATGTATAGAATAGTGTCACCATGCTGTATAATGTATAGAATAGTGTCACCATGCTGTATAGATAATGTATAGAATAGTGTCACCCTGCTGTATAGATAATGTATAGAATAGTGTCACCCTGCTGTATAGATAATGTATAGAATAGTGTCACCATGCTGTATAATGTATAGAATAGTGTCACCATGCTGTATAATGTATAGAATAGTGTCACCATGCTGTATAGATAATGTATAGAATAGTGTCACCATGCTGTATAGATAATGTATAGAATAGTGTCACCATGCTGTATAATGTATAGAATAGTGTCACCATGCTGTATAGATAATGTATAGAATAGTGTCACCCTGCTGTATAGATAATGTATAGAATAGTGTCACCATGCTGTATAATGTATAGAATAGTGTCACCATGCTGTATAGATAATGTATAGAATAGTGTCACCACGCTGTATAATGTATAGAATAGTGTCACCATGCTGTATAGATAATGTATAGAATAGTGTCACCATGCTGTATAGATAATGTATAGAATAGTGTCACCACGCTGTATAATGTATAGAATAGTGTCACCATGCTGTATAGATAATGTATAGAATAGTGTCACCATGCTGTATAATGTATAGAATAGTGTCACCATGCTGTATAGATAATGTATAGAATAGTGTCACCACGCTGTATAATGTATAGAATAGTGTCACCATGCTGTATAGATAATGTATAGAATAGTGTCACCATGCTGTATAGATAATGTATAGAATAGTGTCACCACGCTGTATAATGTATAGAATAGTGTCACCACGCTGTATAATGTATAGAATAGTGTCACCATGCTGTATAGATAATGTATAGAATAGTGTCACCACGCTGTATAATGTATAGAATAGTGTCACCATGCTGTATAGATAATGTATAGAATAGTGTCACCACGCTGTATAATGTATAGAATAGTGTCACCATGCTGTATAATGTATAGAATAGTGTCACCATGCTGTATAGATAATGTATAGAATAGTGTCACCACGCTGTATAATGTATAGAATAGTGTCACCATGCTGTATAATGTATAGAATAGTGTCACCACGCTGTATAATGTATAGAATAGTGTCACCACGCTGTATAATGTATAGAATAGTGTCACCATGCTGTATAGATAATGTATAGAATAGTGTCACCATGCTGTATAGATAATGTATAGAATAGTGTCACCATGCTGTATAATGTATAGAATAGTGTCACCACGCTGTATAATGTATAGAATAGTGTCCCCATGCTGTATAATGTATAGAATAGTGTCACCACGCTGTATAATGTATAGAATAGTGTCACCATGCTGTATAATGTATAGAATAGTGTCACCATGCTGTATAGATAATGTATAGAATAGTGTCACCACGCTGTATAATGTATAGAATAGTGTCACCATGCTGTATAATGTATAGAATAGTGTCACCACGCTGTATAATGTATAGAATAGTGTCACCATGCTGTATAATGTATAGAATAGTGTCACCATGCTGTATAATGTATAGAATAGTGTCACCATGCTGTATAGATAATGTATAGAATAGTGTCACCACGCTGTATAATGTATAGAATAGTGTCACCATGCTGTATAATGTATAGAATAGTGTCACCACGCTGTATAATGTATAGAATAGTGTCACCACGCTGTATAATGTATAGAATAGTGTCACCATGCTGTATAATGTATAGAATAGTGTCACCATGCTGTATAGATAATGTATAGAATAGTGTCACCACGCTGTATAATGTATAGAATAGTGTCACCATGCTGTATAATGTATAGAATAGTGTCACCACGCTGTATAATGTATAGAATAGTGTCACCATGCTGTAGAGAAAGTGCAGATTTAGTGCTGTGACTCCAGCAGAGAACACAGGCGGCCCCCTTCTTCTTCTCTGACATGTGGAAAGCCTTAATTATAATTTAAATGTCACCTCTTTAATTGTTAGGAAGTCTTCACTTTATAACCTCCCACTAATTGCACTGCACATTGGATGTAATTTATTAATCATATGTTGAAGCAGTGGGGGGGTGAATGGAGGAATCTATTGTTCCCCACCACTAATCTCCAGTGTTATAAATAGGCAGGCTGGCTGTGCAGGGCTTTCCTCCCTGCATGTATTATCCTGGTGATCAGACATTGTATTCTACTTATCTATGTGATGGTGGTGTGTAGGGAGGGCTGATGATGACAAGGTGTCCCCAGAGTAGGGACTCTCCATGTGAACACAGGGGCAGTGTACAGACACAGGTAGTGCACAGAAGTTGTTAGCAACAGTTTGCAGGGGGGGGGGGGAGCTCTGACAACGTCATTGATTGCCAGCCCCCCGCCTCCTCCAGGCAGATGGAAGAGTCCTTATAATAAAGAAGGTCCCTGGCTGTGTGTCTCCTCCTCCTCCCCATCTCGCTGGGGCTCCACCTTAGCCAAACAAGTCCGTGCTGTTCACTGATCTGTTCAGCACCGGGGACAGCTACCTCCAGCCACACAAAGAAACTGGGCTCAGCGATCCTCAGCAAAGAGATCTTCATCATAGTGATCCTCAGCAAAGAGATCTTCATCATAGTGATCCTCATTATAGTGATCCTCATCATAGTGATCCTCAGCAAAGAGATCTTCATCATAGTGATCCTCAGCACAGTGATTCTCATCATAGTGATCCTCAGCATTCATTCTCTTCCTTGCCCTCCATTGACTGCCAGGCTTACAGGAGGGGAGAGAAGAACTCTGGGCAGGAGAGACAAGGTAAGACACACTGCTCTCACTTCTCTGCCAGTGTGATGAAAAGTCTTGGATGATGTGCACTGTGCCTTTCTCAGGACTTACCTTACAGATCTATCCTTTATAATGCACATATTATTTCCAGCAGATCTGTGATGGATTATGAGTTGGGTGGGGGTTAATAAGACTCAATGCCTGTAGCTAATATGGCAGTGTTTACACAGTTCTATGTGCTGCTGGGTGTGCCTTACCACCAGGCTAAGACAAGGATCAATGTATAAAGTGCACCAACCTTTGTACTAACCCGGAGCAACCATCTCTTATTTTTCCCACAGATAAAAAGCAATTAAAGTCGGTTACTACGGGTTATTGCAGGTTGCACCCGTCGACGTTGGCCTTTTTACTGTCTTACATAGCTTGTAGATGACAAGTGTGTGTTTACTGTATCAGCATCTTTAATAAATATGTGTTTGTTGATAGGCAAGGCAACCTGTGGTTCTCCACTTGTAGCACAGCCACAAGCCAAGGATTGCCAGGGATTCCTGGTGCTGGAAGTTTCACATCTGCCACAGAGGCAAGCTGAGACCTGCAGCTTCTCAAGCAACCCAGCATGGTCTGGATACGCTTTGTCTTATAAGTGAAGATAACTGCCATTTTTGTTGGCTTTGACAGTGTGATGGGGGATAGTACAGCACACCTAATGCATGGGATACACACAGGCTTTACAGTTAATCTGTCTCTCTCAAAGAATATCCATCACTAGTCTAACATGACACCGACCTTTCTGATGGGTAGATTATATCATTAACCCGTAGAGCAGCTTTACCTGCTGCTTTTCCTATGGTGCTGCTCTGCGTATGTGGTGAGGCCAGCAAGAAGGAAAGAAATCTTCAAAGTTGGTTGCTTGATAACATCATCTTGAGTTGCTCATTATATGCATTTTAATCGCAGAAGATTGTGGTTATAAAACAAGACACAATCAGTGCAATATCCCTTTGTATACTCCCCACTTGCAAAATTGCAGCTGACACAATAAAGTGATTTCACAACACTTCAAAATGATTTTGAAGATTGTGGTTGACTGTGATACATTAAAGTGAAAGATAACGCTAACTAAGATACACTGTTAATTTGAGGTCAAATTTCAATTTAGTTTTAGTCATAGTCTTTTGACTAAAATGTCATTTTAGTTTTAGTCGTATTTTAATCATCTCAATTGTTTTCGTTTTAGTCGTATTTTAGGTGAATAAAATCTCCAATACATTTTTTTAAATCAGATTTTATTTTTGATTTTTTTTTTCCTTTTACACAACAAACATATACAAATAAACAAAACAACCAACAACAAAAAACATTTATTTCATTATTATCGACTGTACCAAAAATTCCAAAAATTTAGAGGACAACCGATACACTGTATAAAAAGTTAAATCAAACAGGTAAACCTGCTCTTGTAGTCAACTAAAATCTCCAGTACCCACCTGAACTTCCACTTTCCTTGGAGCTCCACTTGTCTGTTAACGCCCCAGCCCCCTTACTCTAATGTAAAGCCGTATTGGTTGAGAGATGCAGGCTCCCTCTGTATACCTGCTGCCTGGGAGTTCTGAAACAATTTGCTACAAACTGTCCTGTGCACTCCCTCACTCCCATTTACTTCCCCATCCCCACATACAGGTCATCTACCTATCCCCATAATATAATACACCTTGCCCTGTGTATTCCCTCTCTTCCATTTACTTCCCCATCCCCACCTACAGGTCATCTCCCTATCCCCAAAATATAATGCACCCTGCCCTGTGTATTCCCTCTCTCCCATTTACTTCCCCACATACTGGTCATCTCCCTATCCCCAAAATATAATGCACCCTGCCTAGTGTATTCCCTCTCTCCCATTTACTTCCCCATCCCTACATACAGGTCATCTCCCTATCCCCAAAATATAATGCACCCTGCCCTGTGTATTCCCTCTCTCCCATTTACTTCCCCACATACTGGTCATCTCCCTATCCCCAAAATATAATGCACCCTGCCTAGTGTATTCCCTCTCTCCCATTTACTTCCCCATCACTACATACAGGTCATCTCCCTATCCCCAAAATATAATGCACCCTGCCCTGTGTATTCCCTCTCTCCCATTTACTTCCCCAACCCCACATACAGGTCATCTCCCTATCCCCGTAGGGGATATAATGCACCCTGCCCTGTGCACTCTCTCACTCCCATTTACTTCCCCATCCCCACATGCAGGTCATCTCCCTATCCCCAAAATATAATGCACCCTGCCCTGTGCACTCCCTCACTCCCATTTACTTCCCCATCCCCACATACAGGACATCTCCCTATCCCCAAAATATAATGCTCTCTTCCCTGTGTATTCCCTCTCTCCCATTTACTTCCCCATCCCCACATACTGGTCATCTCCCTAGCCCCAAAATATAATGCACCTACACTGTGCTCTCCCTCTCTCCCGTTTACTTCCCCATCCCCCCATACAGGTCTCCTCTGCATCCCCAATGTGTAATGCAACCTGCACTGTGCACTCCCTCAATCCAAATATATACAATTTATCTAAATACATTAGATATTAGTCAACCAAATTTACAGGAAATTTTAGTTAACTAAAAGAAAACTGGAATTAATTTTCATCAAAGTTTTCATCAATTGACTTAATTCTAATGTTATTTTAATTTTGTTTTCGTTACTGAAAACATACAGCTGACAAAAACTATTAGGAAAACATTTTTGTGTGCAGAATTAACACTGCCAAAATATTGCCCACCCACCTGTTACCTATCCTGACTATCCTGTTTAAAAAAGATGTGTGTGTGCTTATCTATTTTTCATCTGATCCAGCAGCCCAAGCTTCCCTGTGTCAGAGAGTGGCTGCTGCAGGGGAGAGGATGGAGCAGCAACAATGGGTAGGCCATGGAAGCTTATGGGGGACATCACAGCTCCAAGAATTCACAGTCATTGTTGAGTGCTCCCTTACACGGGGAGCTGAAGTCACATGATCAAACCAGAACCAATTCAAAAAAGAGGGAGGGAGGGGGGTGGGGATTTTTAAAGTGGAACTAGACTTACCTACTCTCCAACAGTCTGGAACCCTTGCCATCATCTTCTATCAGGGGTGCTGGCCTTTGGGCTTCTCCACTAGTGGGTGTCGGATGATGTAACCCCTGCATATGTGTTGGATTCAGTCATCCCACCATACAGATATCTGTGCCTGCAATGTAGGCTGAGTTACACATGCCAAACAAGACAGTGAATAGACAAGTAGGTGTATTTAATCGCTGAAGAGACATTCAGAGCACTTTCATACTGGGGCGGGGTGGTGCTTTACCGTAGTTTTACCTGCCCTTTTCGGCCACTAGCGGGGCACTTTTAACCCCGCTAGCGGCTGAAAAATGGCTAAGAGCGCCCGCAAAGTGCCTCTCTTGAGGCGCTTTGTGGGCGCTTGGGCAGCCCTGGCCATTGATTTCAATAACAGGGGCGTTTTAGGGGTGGTATATTAACCGCTCCCACAATGCCCCAAAGATGCTGCTTGCAGGATTTTTTTCCTCTCCTGCAAGCGCACCGCTCATGCGTGAAAGCAATCTGGCTTTCACACTGGAGAGACAGGGGAGGCGGTTTTCATTTTTAGCCCTTTAGCGCCTGAAAAATGCCTCAGTGTGAAAGTAGCCTAAACGTCTCTTCTACGATAGAACTTTGCCTCGTCTAAGGCCGCGTACACACGGGCGGACTGTCTGACGGACTTGGTCCGCTGAAACGTGTTTCAGCGGACAGGCCGCTCGTGTGTGGGCTTCAGCGGACTTTTTCAGCGGACAGTCTGGCGGACTAAATCTTTCGGAATTTCTGTAATATTGTCCGTCCAACTTTGGTTTCCGCGGACAGTCCGCTCGTGAGTAGGCAAGTTGGACGGACTAAGTATGGCGCATGCTCAGAAAGGATTTACACGGCCGAAGGTTGCATTGCAGTGTATTGGACGTTGTATTTCTAGTCCCGTCGTACGTGCTGTACACGTCATCGCGCAAGCTTTCAGCGGACTGTCTGTTCATCGTGTGTGGTCAAGTCCGTTCATTCAAAAGTAGGACGGACTGTCTGTCGGATTGTCTGACGGACTTAGTTGGCCAGACAGTCCGCCCGTGTGTACGCGGCCTAAGTCTGTTCTAAACAAGCCTTCAGTTCCATTTTAAGAATAGTTAGACTTAGGCCGCGTACACACGGGCGGATTGTCTGGCCAACTAAGTTTGTCAGACAATCCGACAGACAGTCCGTTCAAAATTTGCATGAACGGACTTGACCACACACGATGAGCAGAAAGCGTGCACGATGACGTCTACAGCGCGTACGACGGGACTAGAAAAACGACGTCCTATACACTGCAATGCAACCTTCGGCCGTGTAAATCCTTTCTGAGCATGCGCCATACTTAGTCCGTCCAACTTGCCTACACACGAGCGGACTGTCCGCTGAAACCAAGTTTGGACGGACAAAACCAAGTTTGAACGGACAAAATTTCGGAAATTCCGTAAGACTTTGTTCGTCAGACAGTCCGCTGAAAAAGTCCGCTGAAGCCCACACACGAGCGGATTGTCCGCTGAAACACTGTTCAGCGGACTAAGTTGGACAGACAATCCGCCCGTGTGTACGCGGCCTCAGCCTTTATTAACACCTTAATATTAAAGCAGAACTTTAGGGAAAGAAAAAATTCTCCCTTGCTGTGGGGCTGTCCTGCTGTGCAGGGGTTAAATGCTTGTTGGAACTAGGGGTCAGCAAAAAAGCAGACCAACTACAAGGTGGTACCATTTTATCTTTCCCCCAAGATGGGCTTTAACCACTTGCTTACTGGGCACTTAAACCCCCTTCCTGCCCAGGCCAATTTTCAGCTTTCAGTGCTGTCACTCTTTGAATGACAGTTGCACGGTTATGATACTCATATTACATTTTTAACATTTTTTTTTCACACAAATACAACTTTCTTTCGGAGGTATTTAATCAGAACTGGGGTTTTTATTTTTTGCTAAACAAACAAAATAAGATCAAAAATGTAGAAAAAACAAACAGTTTTCATAGTTTGTTATGAATGTTGCAAACAGGTAATTTTTCGCCTTCATTGATGTGCGCTGATGAGGCTGCACTGATGGGCACTGATAGGCACTGATAAGGTGGCACTGATGGGCGCTGATAGGTGGCACTGATGAGGTAGCACTGGTGGGCACTTATCAGGAGGCACTGATGAGGCTGCACTAATAGGTGGCACCGATGAGCACCGATAGGTGGCACTGATGGGCACTGATATGTGGCTCTGATGGGCACTAATAGACACTGGTAGGAGACATTGTAATAAGCAACTGATGAGGAGGCACTGATTGGCAGCACTGATGGGAACTGATAGGTGGCACTGGTGAGCATTGCTAGGTGGCACTGGTGGACACTGCTTAGCAGCAGTGGGTGTGGAATGTGCAGGACTGATGTCCCATTTACATAAGTCGGTAAGCATGAGGGGGAAAAAAGCCAATTGCCGGTGTTCTGCCTAATAGAGTCTGGCCATCAATATGTGTCCGCTCCGTACTGCGCATGCGCTGTACGGAGCAGACGAAGCTTCGGAAAATCTCCGAAGCTGAACGGCGCCTGCGCCGTGAGTGGAGGTGGTAGCCCCACTATCCAAGCGGACATAGGGTTGTGAATTTTAGAGGGCCCCTCGCGGGCGAGCTTCGCTCGCCACGCTTCGGGCTCGGCCTCGCTGCGCTCGGCTCTTTTTTATTCTAACTCTATGTCCACTTGGATAGTGGGGATAGAACCTGGACTCACGGCGCAGGCGCCGTTCATCCTCTGCAATTTTCGGAATCTGTGTTCCTGTGTACTGCGCATGCGCAGTACGCAGGGGACAGCATCTGATGGAGGACCCTATTTGACAAGACACCGGCTTCTGTTTATATCACGTGATCAGCTGTTATTGGCTGACAGCTGATCACTTGGTAAGGGGCCAGGATCTGCCCCTTACTCTGATCTGTGATCAGCCGAGTCTCATGGGCTCACTGATCACAGAGTGTGCTGCCCTGCAGGGGGTGCGCATGCAGCACATGCAAGGGAGGATGTCCATGTACGCCCTCCCGTCAATTTGGGCCCATGCCGCTGTAGCCGTCTTTCAGCTATATGCAGGGCGGGAAGAGGTTAAATAAGGAGTATATGATTGTCAAAGGTAGTTTTGCAGTGGTTCAGGTGGGATTCAGATGCAATTCTGATACGATTCAGGGATACAATTATGAATACCCTTTTGTTCAAAGCAAGTTTAATACTGTTGCAATTTCCAATCTGCCTTCATATGCTAAAAATGCTGTCCGTCCTCTTCTCTAAAACTGTCTTACATCCACTTCTATACAAATCTATCTTCCTATGTAACAGTTATCTCAGAATGCCACTATACTCTATGCTGTGCAAGTTTGGAACGCATTGCCCAAACTCGCACAGGACCCTTTTTTTTAACTGGATCAAAATCGCATAGATGTGAATGTCCTTCATAGAAAACAATGTATTTTCAGATGCCATGCAAATCTATGCTTTTCAGAACGCATCTGATCTGCATCAGATTCATATCAATGTAAACCGGGATCATAGCCTGGTACACACTACTAGTTTTTTTCGTTCAACCTGCAGAAAAGCTGACCGCTCAAGTCGGAGCCACTGTGCTAACAGTCTGATGTTAATACAGTGATCTCCCCTGCTGTTCTATAGTGTTCTGACAGGGGGGCGGCCTCCCTACCAGAACACTCCGGTCAGCGCTCTCAGCCATTAGCTCAGATCACTGATCGGGAGCTGGTCGGCTGCTGGTTTTTCACTATGTTCGTCAGACAGAAGCCAGCCGAACAGCTGGCTTTTCTCAGACTGCCTGCCATAGACATGGGTCGAATATTGTCTGATTTGTATTCAACCAGCCGATGTTGTCTGACAATTGACCCGTGTGTACTAGGCTTAAGATTCCATTCACACCTAGGTGTTTTGGGATTGCAGCAGAATCAATGTGATTCTGCCTGCCATATCAAAACGCACTACAATCACAAAACACAGGTTCAGGTGCCAAGGAGAGCTTCACGTAATGCAATTTGCCACGATTGCCACGTGATAAATTGTGCGATAATCATGGCAAAACTGCACTGTGTTTTAGGTGCCATTATTTTTAATTCAATTTTTTTATTTTATTTTTTAAATTTTTTATGTTTTGCCATGGTAGTGCCCAAGTTTGAATGGAAGATCATACAAGTTTCTAGGATTGGTACTGACCAGATTTCAGTCATAATTTTAAAAAATCTGATTAACCAGAGCTATACAAATGTAAAAATAATATACGACTTAAAATGGAATAGGACGCCATTAATTAAATTACAGGAAAAAAAGCTTGAATTTAAACTCCAAATTCCTAAACTGTTATTAGAGTATTTATCTTTACAGCTAGCAAGCTTACTTGCTAAATCTCTGTGGACTCATTATTTTCCAAATATCTTTCAATGTCAGCCCAAGAAAATGTAGTCTAGCTTACTCAGTGGAAGCAAGCAGTGGCCTGTGAAATTCTCAGAGAAAAGGGTTGGGTACCAAGTCCACCTCACAAGCATTGTGACAGCTTGCAAGATTACCTCTTACACATTGTATAAACCGATATTAAAAGCAAAGTACTTGGGCATTCGATATTTTTTTAAACATTACAGAAATGTAACCATCTCCATTGTTTCTGTGGAGGTAGCCCCGGGCCATCTTTAATATTGATTGGACCATGGGCAAATATTTTCTTGGGCCCTCCCGAACCCACTTATCAACTATTTGCCGGCAGTATGGGGCTCAAGGGGCAGCGCGGGTAAAAAAGGGGAAGGTGTCCCGGTCCCAGTCACAAGAATGATTGGGCCCAGGGCACCTTCCCCTTTTGCCCTGCGTTAAAGACGGCTCTGAGGTAGGCACAGACTAGCACTAAGAGAGGTTGCTCCAGGAAATCCCACTGTGTTGTCACTCTGCAGAATGCAGCATGGGTCCCGGGGCCCACTTGTTGCAGTCCTTGTCTTGAGTGCAATCCAAAATACAATAATTCAAGTGCACTTGCAGCATACAACTTGACAGTAGAACTATAGGCAAAACTCTTTTTTCATTTTGAATAAGGTACAGGAGGGTTAGTATCCCTGCCCCATAGCCAAGCAGGAAGTGAGAGGAAATCCCTGCAAATTAAAGTGGCAGTAAAGCCCATTTTGTGATTTTTACCTACAGGTAAGCCTATAATAAGGCTTACCTGTAGGTAAAATGAATATGATAATCACCCTGGATGCAGCCGATGACATCACTGGTGCATGCACTCAACATATGTCGGACCGTCAGAGCTTTGTGCTGGAACCAAAGGCTCCCGTGTGCATGCTGTGATGTCAACATGGCTCTGGCCAATCACACAGGTCGAGTCCGTGAACCTGGAAGAAAGACCAGGAGAAGATGTCAGCCCTCTCAGCGGTGACCTGGTGCCGCTGAAAGGCTTTGTTCCAATGTAAGTATTGCATAATGTGCTAGTACGTAATTGCATACTATCACATTATGCAATTGCCTTACAGGGTTGTTGTTTTTTTTAACAGCCATGGTTTCCTTTTGCGTTAAGGGAATTCCTTGGGGATACTCAGTTCACCAGAACTAGTGTCCCCATTGGAAGATTTCTCCTCTGTTACTTTTCTGTGGACAACCCAAAAGTTGGGATTTTCTTTTACTTTCACTTTCGATGATAATGGTAAACAGGACCAATAGAGAGGGTGAATCTCTTTAGCGAGGGGCACAGACAGTAATAAAAACTGACAGCCATTCTACTCCCTCTCCACTCTATCCAAAACTAGAAGAAAGTTTTGCCTTTAATTATACTTTATAAAAGAATTCCAGGCTATATTGTACAGTTACATTGGTTCAGCTTGCACCAATATACTGTAGCTCATTCATATACCATTTCTGTGGGATTCCTCTAGAATCTGGAAATCATTGTAGTAGAAAGCACTTCTCCAGTGATCTCCACTAGCTCCTGGCTCCTGTGCCAAGCAACTTCCCTGCTGCATTGTGAGCACAAGAGGTTGTGCGCCATTCAGAGATTGTGTTGCATCTTCTCATTGAATGCAAAGTGTTCTCTAATTGGATGAGGTGGAGAGATGGGGCGGTGACACAAAATATGCCACATATTTGGAGTTGCTATTATTTACCTCAAAATAATTTTTGATACGGCTTACAATTTTACAAGCATGCAACAAAGTTTGAGTTCCCTTGCTTTGGATCAGTGGCGCAGATAGGCAAGCAACTAGCATTTCCAATAGAAGGTACACATTGGCAGATGCCGTAAAACTTCTTAACCACTTACCTACTGAGCACTTTCAGCCCCTACATGCCCAGGCCAATTTTCAGCTTTAAGCACTATCACATTTTAAATGACAATTGCGCGGTCATGCAATTGTCATGTACCCATATGACATTTTTATCATTTATTTTAACACAAATAGAGCTTTCTTTTGTTGGTATTTACCGTATTTATTGGCGTATAACACGCACTTTTTCCCCTCTAAAATCAGGGGGAAATCGGGGGTGCGTGTTATATGCTGATCCCCCGCTGTTTCCATCCCTTTCTGCCGCTCTCTGAGGCTTCCGTGCATTTTCGTCTATCTTCTGCCATTCTCGGCTATTTTCAACCATTCTCAGCTATTTTCGGCCGCACTCGGCTGCTCTCGGCGGCTTTCGGCTTTCTGAAAGCAGCCGAGAATGGTTGAGGGTGGCCGAAAATAGACGAAAATAGACGAGAACGTCCGAGTGCGGCCGAAAATAGCCGAAGGCCGTTGAGAACGGCCGAGAACTGCCGAGCGCCGCCAAGATACACAGGACATCCGCTCTGTATCTCTAGGGGGGCATTTTTAAACGGCAAACACACTAGCAAGACTGCAAATCACTGACAAGGCTGCAAATGACTGACAAGGCTGCAATGCAAGGCTGCAATTGACACTGAAAAGGCTGCATTGATGGGCATTTAAATGTTGGTTTATAATGTTTTTGCTAAAACAAAAGACCCAAAATATTTGGGGGAAAAAAAGTGTTTTTTCTTATTTTCTGTCAGTCAAATTTGTAAATAAGTAATTTTTCTCTTTCAATGATGTGCGCTGATAAGACGGCACTGATGAGGCTGCACTGATGGGCACTGATGAGGCAGCACTTATAGGCACGGATGAGACAGCACTGAAGGGCACTGATTATGTGGCACTGATGAGGAGGTACTAATATTCTGCACTGATTGACAATGATAGGTGGCACTGATAGGTGGCACTGGTGAGCAATGATAGGCAGCACAGATAGGTGACACTGATGAGCAGGCACTGATGGACAATGAAAGACAGCACTGACTGGTACCACTAATGGGCACTGATTGGTGTTACTGATGGGCACTGATTGGAGTCACTGATGGGCACTACTGGGGCTGTACTGTAATCAGTGCACTGATGATCAGTGCCCTGATTACCTGTACATGTCTTCTCTGCTGATTGGCTCTCCTCACCACACAATTGCGCGGGCACACGAGTGCGGCGGTTCTGGGGCACTGTCATATAAGTGCTCCCACCTGCGGTAATTTTACTATACGCCGGGCAGTGGGTAAAGAAGGAAGCCTTTATGGAAGAGTGGCAAAAAGAAAGCCATTGTTGAAAGAAAGCCATAAGAAGTTCTGTTTGCAGTTTGTGAGAAGCCATGTGGGGGACACAGCAAACATGTGGAAGAAGGTGATCTGGTCAGATAAGACCAAAATTAAACTTTTTGGCTTAAAAGCAAAGCGCTATGTGTGGCAGAAAACTAATACTACACATCACCCAGAACACTCCTTCATGTTGTGGGGATGCTTTTCTTCAGCAGGGACAGGGAAGCTGGTCAGAGTTGATTGGAAGATGTATGGAGCCAAATACAGGGCAATCTTAGAAAAAAAACTGTTAGAGTCTGCAAAAGACTTGAGACTGGGGCGGAGGTTCACCTCCCAGCAGGACAACGACCCTAAACATACAGCCAGAGCTACAATGGAATGGTTTACATCAAAGAATATTCATGTGTTAGAATGGCCCAGTCAAAGTCCAGACCTAAATCCAATTGAGAATCTGTGGCAAGACTTGAAAATTGCTGTCCGCAGGCACTCTTCATCCAATCTGACAGAGCTTGTGATATTTTGCAAAGAATGGGCAAAAATTTAACTCTCCGGATGTGCAAAGCTGGTAGAGACATCCACAAAAAGACTTGAAGCTGTAATTGCAGTGAAAGGCAGTTTTACAAAGTATTGACTCAGGGGGGCTGAATACAAATGCACGCCACACTTTTCACATATTTCGTTGTAAAAAATGTTGAAAATCATTTATAATTTTCCTTTCACTTCACAATCCCTAGGAACAGCAGATCTGTCTCTCCTCCCGGCAGAACGGAGATCTGTCTGTTTACATTGACAGATCCCCGTTCTGTCTCTCTCAGAAGCGATTGTGGTCGGCCGGCAGACATCGCGGCCACGCACATCGGCTCCTACGTCACACGACGACGGGCATGTGCCCCCTATACCCCCTAAAGCGTCCGCCATACAGCTACGGTGATTCGCACAGGGGAGCTGACCTGCCGCTGTATAGCAATGGCGGCTGGTCAGCAGGTAGTTAATACCACTTTAAACTTCATCTTTAAGTATCATTCAGTCAGTTCTGAGGTGCTTTCAAAGACTTATGCGCCATACACACGATTAGAAATTCCGTCAGAAAAAACTTGGATGGTTTTTCCGACAGAATTCCGCTCAAGCTTGGCTTACATACACACAGTCACACAAAGGTTCTCTGAACTTTCGACCGTCAAGAATGACATACAACACTACGACGAGCCAAGAAAATGAAGTTCAATGCTTCTGAGCATTCATCGAATTGTTTCTGAGCATGCGTAGGAATTTTGCGTGTTGGAATTTGTACAGACGATCGGAATTTCCAATCTGAACTTTTTCCGACCCGCTCTCAATCTTTTTGCTGGCTGGAATTCTGCCAGCAAACCTCCGATGGAGCATACACACAGTAGGAATTTTTGACCAAAAGCTCACATTGGACTTTTGCTGGCAGGATTTCTGATCGTGTGTATGGGGCTTAAGTCCATGTTTAGTAAGCAACCCGCTAGGTTCACATCTATGTGGCTGTGATGCCTGCATTTCATGCACGAAAAAGGTTCCTGTACCTTTTTTTTTTAAATGCAGCTGGAGAGAAATCGCATGGTGCTTTTTTTAGCATACCTAACAATCAGCTTCTGACAAACCAGGAGAACTATATACAGATCAAAATTCGGCCAGTCCCTGCTGAACCAGCTGAATTTCGATCTGTGTGCTCCCAGCTTTAGAGACAACAGACAACTAGTTTTCACCTTTATTCATCTCAGTGCTGTTACTCTCTGGCAGCCTCTTTGCAGAAACTTACGATCTAAGTGCTCACTCTACAGTGATGGTCTGGCTTCCTAATGATTACAGCAATGCATAATGTGTGTTAAAGTGGGACTTGTTGTCTCCATTAGAAGGACAGAGAGATGTCATTCAATAACGGGAAGTACCTGAACTATGATCTTCAGAGCTAAAGCTGGCCATACTCTAGTAGGATTTCATTTGAAATTTTTCATTTTAGGAATGTTCTTCTGTGTGCACCAATCCATGATTACCGCAGGTGATTGCTGACTATGCGACCCGCCATTAATAGTCATGGCCGCTGGTAGCCTGCCATTGCAGTGTATGGCCTCAGCAAGCAACAGCTACAGTATCTGTGTACAGCTGTCAAACCCAGCTGCAAAAATCAGCTATTGGATTCCTGTCACTGGGACTTGCACCATGGCTACACACCTGTGCAGATGCAGCGTTAGGCCCCTTTCACACTGGGGCGGTGCGGGCGTCGGTGGTAAAGCACCACTATTTTTAGCAGCGATTTACCTTCGTTTTAGCAGCAGTCTGCGGCCACTAGTGGGGTGGTTTTAACCCCCGCTAGCGGCCGAAAAAGGGTCAAAACCGCCTCCAACGCCGCAGCAGCGGCTCTTTGCCAGTAGTATAGCTGCTCTGCCCCATTGATTTCAATGGGTAGGAGCGGTTTAGGAGCGATGAATACACCGCTCCTTTCACCGCTCCAAAGATGCGGCTAGCAGGACTTTTTTCGCCGTCCTGCTAATGCACCCCTCCGGCTTTCACACTGGAGTGAAAGGGCCCGGTTTTTTCAGGCGCTACACAGGCACTATTTTTAGCGCTGTAGCGCCTGAAAACCGCCCCAATGTAAAAGGGGCCTAAGACCCCTTTCACACCACGCCGCTTTTTTTAGTGGCGTTTTACCGTCGGATTTGCAGTGCATTTCGGCCGCTAGCGGGCGATTTTACCCCCCGCTAACGGCCAAGAAAGGATTAAAACCCCTGGCAATACGCCACAATTGCGGCGTTTTGCCGGCGATATTACAGCGCTGCCCCATTGATTTCAATGGGGAGCAGCAGTGGAGGAGCGGTAAACACACTGTCCTGCCAGCGCACCGCACTGATGCATTGAGCTGCTGCCATGTGATTGGCTAATTAGCAATTTGTGTTATCAAGCAATTGAACAGGTGTACCTAATAAAGTGAGTGTATATTGGAATTAAACAAGAACAGTTGTCCGGTTTATGTTAGTGATGAATTATTATGACCGATATCTCCATTTTAACTTTAGTTGCTTGATATGACTCTTCTGGAACATCTAGAAAACACATTGTAATCATCCAGATATGATGAGGTATCCGGCTGCCTTACTTTGTATCCTGCTGTTACTGATGAGAACCAATCACAGTATTTTATGAAAACTGTTTGGTCAGAGTTTTTTCATAGTAACAAAGATGCTATATATGGTGCATATATTGTACATGAATATGGTGATACATTTACAATGGTTTATTTTATTCACAGAGGCATTCATCCTTTGATTTGGGATGTAAGTCTTTACCAAGAAACTAAAGGTTTGTTTACCATCTAATAGGGAAGATAACGAACAATCTTGAAAACAATATTTTGAGCAGTAAGATTCATGCACACTGCTGCTCTTAACCACTTCAGCCCCGTAAGATTTGGCTGCTGAATGACCAGGCGATTTTTTGCAATTCGGCACTGCGTCGCTTTAAAAGACAATTGCGCAGTCTTGCAACACTGTACCCATTCAAAATAGACATCCTTTTCCCCACAAATAGAGCTTTCTTTTGGTGGTATTTGATCACCTCTGTGGTTTTTATTTTTTGCGCTATAAACAAAAAAAGAGCGACAATTTTGAAAAAAACACAATGGGGGGGTTATCTACTAAAGGAAACTCCACTTTGCACTGCAAGTGCACTTGGAAGTAAAATCACTGTAGATCCGAGGGGGACATGCAAGGAAAATAAAAAACAGCATTTTAGCTGATTGGATGATAAATTCAGCAGAGCTTCCCCTCATTTCAGAACTACCCCTTAGATTTAGAGCGACTGCACTTCCAAGTGTACTTGCAGTGTAAAGTGGAGTTGCCTTTTTGTAAATAACCCCCAATATTTTGTACCTTTTGCTAGGCTGATATGTATTCTTCTACATATTTTTGGTAATAAAAATCACAATAAGCGTATATTGATTGGTTTGAGCAAAAGTTATAGAGTCTACAAAATAGGGGATAGATTTATATAATTGTTATTATTATTATTTTTTACTAGTAATGGCGGCGATCTGCGATTTTTATCGTGACTGCGACATTATGGTGGACACATCAGACACTTTTGTCACAATTTTGGGACCATTGGCATTTACCGTATTTATCGGTGTATAACACGCACCTTTTTCCCCTTAAAATCAGGGGGAAAACGTGGGTGCGTGTTATACGCAGATCCCCGCCGATCTCCCGCTGATTGTATGGAAACGAGCGAGCGGAGCCGAGATACAGAAAGCAGTCCTGCCCCTGACTGTGAGCAGAGCCGAGACTAGCCGAAGTACACTCGACTTTCTGTATGTCAGCGGCAGGGGAGTAACTATAGGGGGTGCAACAGTCGCGACCGCAACTGGGCCCTGTGCTGCAGGGGGCCCATGCAGCCCCCTCTACATATGGCCGGCAGCAGCATAGGCAGCTAGGGGTACCAGTGCACCATGCACACGGGTGGCTGGAGGTGGAGGGTGACTAGCAGAGCTCCATGCTCGACTATCGCACTGGCTGCTCTTTAGTTGTGCATTCCCCACATGACCTGTGTCCTCGGCCGTCTCCTCAGAGTATCCCTCTCCTGCTCCATGCATTGCCACTCAGTCCGATGTCTGTTCTCCCCAGCCAGCGTCCCGCCCACACTGCACTGCATACTTCTCCCGGGTAAACAAACTTTAAGCACACAGATGCAGTGCAGCTCTAAGAGAGCCGGTGTCCCATCATATAAGGTCCCCCATCAGATAGTGTCCGCTGTGTACTGCGCTTGCGCAGTACACAGCAACACAGATTCCGAAAATAACCGAGGATGAACAGCGCCTGCGCCGTGAGTCCAGGTTCTAGCCCCACCATCCAAGTGGACATAGAGTAGGAATAAAAAAGAGCCGAGCGCAGCGAGGCCGAGCCCGAAGCGTGGCGAGCAAAGCTCGCCCTCGAGGGGCCCTCTAATTTTCCGAACCCTGTGTCCGCTTGGATGGTGGGGCTACCACCTCCACTCACGGCGCAGGCGCCGTTCAGCTTCGGAGATTTTCCAAAGCTTCTTCTGCCCCGTACTGCACATGCGTAGTACAGGGCGGACGCTATATGATGGCAGGACACTATCTGCCAAAACACCGGCTCCCCGGAGGACACTGCAGGCTTGTCTGCCAGCCCCCCTCCTCCCTCGTCATACACAGATGATGAAAGGTCTTTCTGGGAGATATGCTGATCACCCGTCCAGCACACTAGATGGAGCCCAGGCCAACATGGATGAGTGCATGGCCTGCAGCTTGGTCATGGTGAGTGAGAGGACCCCATCCTCCACACAACATTACATACCCCCTGCATCTTCCCCTGGGGACAGGGGCCCCTTCTCACATGGGGACAGGGACCCCCATCTCCCCTGGGGACAGGGACCCCTTCTCCCCTGGGGGCAGTAACTTCATCTGCCCTGGAGAAAAGGACCTCATCTCTTCTGGGGACGGGGACTCCATCCTGCCTAAGGACAGTCCCCCAATGGGGCACCTAAAAATTAAAAAAAATAATAATAAGAAAAAACTACTGATGTCAGTGGTGGAACTACAGTGCTCACAAAGGTCATACCTGTGACCACACCCTGGAGTTCCACCGCCGGTCTCGGAGGGAAGGGCCCTGGCTGGGGTTCAGGGGGGCCCTTCATGGTTTCTTGCATCAGGGCCCTGAAGGTTCTAGTTACGCCACTGGTCAGCGGCGCTCGCTCCTCTCGCAATCAGTGGAGGTGGGCGGGACTGCGTGAGGAGCCGAGTAAAGCCGAAGTACACTCGGCTTTCTGTATCCTGGCTCCGCTCGCTCCTCTCCATCGGCACCAAATTTAAAACGGGGGAAATGCTGCAAAGACTGGCAAGGCTGCAAAGGTACTGGGCAAGGCTGCAGATGGACACTGGGCAAGGCTACAATGATGGACACGGCCGCAGATGGACACTGACAAGGCTGTATTGATGGGCATTTTAATGTAAGTTTTTTTTCTTAAACTTCCCTCCTAAAAGTTTTTTTCCTTAAAATTCCCTCCTAAACTTGGGGTGCGTGTTATACGCCGATAAATATGGTATACAGCAATCAAGGGTTAACACTAGGGGTGATCAAGGGGTTAACTGTGTTCCCTGGGGGGTGATTCTAACTGAAGGGGGAGGGGACTGACTAGAGGAAGTGACGGATCGTGGTTCCTAGCTAATAGTAACACACGATCTGTCCCTCCTCTCAGAACAGAACAGGGAAGTGTGTGTTTACACACACTCTGTGCCACATTTGGCACCTTTTGTGGGGGAGATACCCTGTCCCCTTTTTCGGAAGACCAGGCCACGGCGAATTACGTCAGCAGCTCGGCCCCCCTCCTGCCGGGCCAGTAAGAGAGTGCAGCGCGATTTGCACATGCGCACTAGGGACCTGACTGTGAAGCCATAAGGTTACACTGCCGGGCTCCCATACCCACAATGGCGGCGGCAGCACTGACCAGCAGATGTAAACATTGGCTGCAGTGCCGACATCGCTGGACTCCGGGACAGGTACGTGTTTTAATATTAAAAGTCAGTGGCTACAGTATGTGTAGCTGTTGACTTTAAATTTTTAAAGGGGCGGAACGCCGCTTTTAATAAAAGCATATAGGGATGATTTACTAAAAGCCTATGGGGATGATTTACTAAAGGCAGATAGACTGTGCACTTTGCACAGTGCAGCTGCTCTCACTTTGCAAAGAATATCCAAGCAAATGCTCTTGAAAAGTGAACAGTCTATTTGACTTTAGTAAATCAACCCCATTGTGTCCATGTACACAAAGGAGTTAATTTACTAAAGTCAAATTTACTGTGCACACGGCGGGGGGACCCGATGCACGTGATGCCTTGATGTCCGCTGGCTACATGCGATCACGGACACAAAAGCCAGAATGGGGATTTGTGTATGTAAACACACAAATCCCTGTTCTGACAGGAGAGGAGAGACAGATCTTTGTTCCTAGTAATTAGGAACAGCGATATGTCTCCTCCTCTAGTTAGTCCCATCCCAACACAGTTAGAACACACATTGAGGGAACACATTTAACCCCTTGATCGCCCACTAGTGTTAACCCCTTCCCTGCCAGTGACATTTCTACAGTAATCAGTGCATTTTTATAGCACTGATCGCTGTATAAATGTCAGTGGTCCCAAAACTGTGTCAAAAGTGTCCGATCTGTCCGCCGCAATATCACAGTCCCACTAAAAATCGCAGATCACTGCCATTACTAGTAATAAAAAAAAAGTAATAAAAATGCAATAAATCTATCCCCTATTTTATAGACTTTGTAACTTTTGCTCAAACCAATTAATATATGCTTATTGTAATTTTTTTTTTTTATACCAAAAATATGTAGAAGAATACACATTAGCCTAAACTGATGAAGAAATTTGTTTAAAAAAAAAAAAGGGGGATATTTATTATAGAAAAACATATATATATTTTTTTTTTCAAAATTGTTGCTCTTTTTTTATTTATAGCACAAAAAATATAAACCACAGAGGTGATCAAATACCACCAAAAAAGAAAGCTCTATTTGTGTGGGTGTTGCTTGTGTGGGTTTCCTCCAGGTACTGCGGTTTCCTCCCACACTCCAAAGACACGCTGAGAAGTTAATTGGCTCCAATCTATGTTTGTGTATTATTGTACATATATACTGTATATGCGTGTGTGTATTATTATAGTATGTGTATGCCTGATATATAGAGATTAGACTGAAAGCTTCTTGAGGGCAGGGACTGATGTGAATGTAGAGTATGTAAAGCACTACCTAAAGTCACAGCGCTATATAAATACTTGTAATAAATAATATACTTGTAATAAATAAATACAATGTAACATATAAAGACGCACCCAATAATGTGAGAAACAAAAAAAAGACATAAAAGCCTGACTTGTACGTACTGTGTGCTGTATCCATACATAGGTGTACCAATGTACCATGTATAGAAATTAAACACAAATATCTAAACAGTACAAAACCCGCTATCTATCTCATAAAAAACAAACATAATAAGTAGAACCCTCTTAGTAGAACTTCATTTAAGTTCACCACCTTTTTTGAATTATTCTGTCTTGAGGACACATTTCAAACTTTTCTTCTTTTCACCCAATAATGTGATCATTCATTAAAATGCATATTCACTATACTGTATGTTCAGTGTGCTAATACTTAGAACACACAGAACATGGAAATGCAATAGTTTTAGTAAATATAAACTGCTAAATACGTTTTCTTATCAGCAGTATATAACAGTCTTGTGACTTCTATCAGTGTCCTGCCAAGCACTGGTTAAAGCTGGTAGGAGGAGTTTTCATTCTCCCCTGCTTGTCCTATGAGGCTGCATGACCCCTGTCTCTCTGTCTGGACAGTGCTGATTGGTCCTGTGCTGATTACATGCACCTTCCCAAGAAAAAAATAAGTCTCTAGCAATACACACCAAACTGAGCATGTTCAGCTTGCCCAAGAGGCTCTGTTCTATCAGCAGATGATTGGGGACTGTGAAAGAAGGGGAGGATCAGAGAAGACAGAATCAAATCGCCTTTTTACACAATGCAGAGGATTAACCCCTTAAATTCCACAGTGAGTATAACAAGCATGCTTTACTGCATATACAGCCTGATTTTTCTGTTGGGTTTAATAACACTTTAGGCTGGCCATGTATGGGTCAAAATTCAGGGGGTACAGCGTTTCCATTCAAGAGGAGGTCATCTAGTGATCGATCAACTCCTCTGGGATGGGATTGTTGGTTAATTTTCGCTTCATCAGCTCTTGAAGCCAATAGGACTCCTCCACTGCTAAAATACAATAGCGCCGAGGGGGGATTCCCTCACCTGTCTCAAATGTATGCATCAGACAATTGTTTTTTTGTTTTATGTTTTTTTTTCGATCAGCTGGCTGGATAATCAAAAAATAAAAAACAGGAACCATTTATGGGCAGCTTTAGCCTACAGGGTTGCACTTATTATTCAGATAAGCTCTCATTGCGAGTGAAAAGGTTGTCTGTTCACCATAATAGGCAATTAGATTCTCTGTTTCTTTCTCTAACATGCAATGTAATAAGAGACTTTAAGTAATCAACTGCATTGGGAATCACAGTCTGTTCTTTCTTATACTTTGAAAAAAGAAGCCTGATGATTTTTATGAGAGACCAGGAAGCAAAAGCATGGCAGTGTTGCACATAGCCACCAATCAGATGCTAACTTTCTACTGGATTTCGTGTTCCGGAAATGAAAGATGGAATCTCATAAATAGGCCTTGGTGGACACAGTGCTTTCTTTTCTGTGGTTAGTACATATGATACTTTTTTACATTGATAGAAAGGCAGGCTGTACACATCATCGTTCTCTCACAGGCACTTATTGCTGGCAATTGGCCAAGCAGGCCCCAAGCCTGTAGTGTGGGGAGGCTGGTGACATATCACATACTCCTCTATGGTACGGGGTGTTGGTTGGTAATTTTATTGTTATGACAACTTTGCCTAAAAGGAAAACTAAGCACCAGCCAATCAATTCAAGAGTCATATCCTTTATTCTTGACAGTAAAGTTATAAACGGTGGAACTAAAGTAGCAATTGTGTTTTGGAGGCCAGATAACCCCCATTTATCAGGGCTCAGACTTGGTTGTTAGGCTTCTGATATGGACTGTAGTATAACCTCTTGGATTAATTTGTCAAAAGAAGAACACAAGTGGGTGTCCACAACTCAATGACTGTTTGGTGGCGTTAGTGGTAATTCCACCACACAGCCAATCAGCTTTGCACAACCTGCTCATGTTCCCATTTTGAGATGCCCATCCAATTTCTTAGGGCGACACAGTGGTGTAGTTGGTAGTACTTTCACCTTGCAGTAAAAAGGGTCGCTGATTCGAATTCCAACCACGACACTACCTGTCTGGAGTTTGCATGTTCTCCCTATGCCTGCGTGGCTTTCCCCCAGGTACTCCAGTTTCTTCCCACACTCCAAAGACATGCAGGTAGGTTAATTGGCGTCTGTCCAAAATTGGCCCTAGTATATGAATGGGGACCTTGGATTGTGGGCTCCTTGAGGGTAGGGACCGATGTGAGTGTGCAATGTACAGAGATAGGGACAATTGTAGACACTCACTCAGGTTAAACTGGATGGACTGGTATCTTTATTCAAACTTAATAACCATGTGACTATGCACTGCCGAGAACAAAGGATATGAAATGTAATTGCCTGCTTATGTGATTGGCTCACTGATTCGAAAAGTTTGCGCTATGATACAAGTCATATTTCAAGCACCCCCTGCAATATGAATTTTAGTTTTGGTGAGATACTTTACTGACTTACATGGGAGAGTGTGACGGGTGGTGCTGCCTGTCACACTCTGAATGTAGCATTAACATTTCCACGCCACAATGCATTGCAGCCATACAATCACATCCAATTGTATGTACAAATGCAGATTAAACGTCTGTTTATACCATCCGCTGGCCATCTGTGTAAAAGGAGCCTTAAAGTGGATGTAAACCTCAGACATGAAATATGAAAAAGCATATTCCTCTATAATGTGTACTTGTTTTAATTCAGAGCACTAACTGTCATTTCTGTCTGCTGCTTCATTCCTCTGCTTCACCCCACCAAGAGAAAAATGGTGACAGGGGAGGGAGCGCTCCAGCAAAGTGACAGCCTTGGGTCTGTTCCAGTGTGCTGTGTGAAGGGGGTGTGTTCCTTCCCCCCAATCCAATCAGCTCTCAGAGCTCTCCTCACTGAGCTCTAAGAGTGTAGCTTCAGCTCTCCGTCTCCTTTTTTTCTGAACTCTCAGGCAAGCTTTAAAATTCAGCACTTTGAACAGCTGTAGAGAAGAAAGGATTGTAGATAGACTAGTACAACTTATGTAGGAGGATTTGATTTAACTCTGCGCATTACCTGAGGATAGACTCCTCGCTGGGTATATCTAAAAGTTTACATCCACTTGCCGACCGCTGCACGCAGATATACGTCGGCACAATGGCAGTGGTGGGAAAATGGGCGTACCTGTACGTCCCCTTTAAGAGGCGGGTAAAGCAGACGCGCGCTGCGTACAGCTTGACCGTGCCTGCGTGACCGGCGATCATGTCCCTGTCATCGGGAGGAGTGATCACCGTCATGTGACTGGAAGCTCATCCCCCCCACAGTTAGAATCACTCCCTAGGACACACTTAACCCCTTCACCGCCCCCTAGTGGTTAGCCCCTTCACTGCCAGTGTCATTTACACAGTAATCAGTGCATTTTTATAGCACTGTTCGCAGTTTAAATGACAATGGTCCCAAAATAGTGTCAAAAGTGTCCGATGTTTCCGCCATAATGTCGCAGTCCCGATAAAAATCACAGATCGCCAACATTACTAATAAAAAAAATGAATAATACAAATGCCATAAAACTATCCCCTATTTTGTAAATGCTATAACTTTTGCACAAACCAATCAATATTTGCTTTTTGTGTTTTTTTACCCAAAAATATGTAGAAAAATACATATCGGCCTAAACTTTTGGGGGGTTATTTATTGTAGCAAAAAGTAAAAAAAAATAGTTTTTTTCAAAATTGACGCTCTTTTTTTTATAGCGCAAAAAATAAAAAACGCAGAGGTGATCAAATAATACCAAAAGAAAGCTCTATTTGTGGGAAGAAAAGGACGTCAAATTTGTTTGGGTGCAACGTCGCATGACCGCACAATTGTCAGTTAAAAAAAAATGCAAAAAGTGCTCTGGTCAGGAAGGGGGTAAAATCTGCCGGGGCTGACGCGGTTAAAAAACGAAGAGTGAGAGGGTCTGCTATTGCCCTCCTCTCTTTTTATAAATACATGCTGCTTGCAGATAATTATTTTCACCTTTTATCCAATCTATCTGATCTGCATGCCTGTTTCAGGTATTGAAGTCAGAGTGCCAACATAATAGCCAGACAACTATCGGGTTAACAGGTTAGCAATGCAGTCCTAGTATTTTTATTAAATGTTTACCTTAATGTGTGTGGCTCTAGCCAAAAACGTTCAACTATTTTATGAATATTGTAACTGGGCGGAAGAGGTTTAAACTATAGTCAGGCTATACTACTGCTTTTTACATGGGCCCTATGCCGCGTATACACGACCAGACTTTTCGATGGACTAGGTCTGACGCTCTTCCCGACGGACTTTCGGCGGAGTTCTGACGGACTTACCGAATGAACGGACTTGGCCACACACAAGCACACTGAAGTCCGACGGATTCGAACGTGATGACGTACGACCGGACTAAAATAAGGAAGTTCATAGCCAGTAGCCAATAGCTGCCCTAGCGTCGGTTTTCATCCGTCTGACTAGCATACAGACAAACAGATTTTTCGACCGGACTCAAGTCCATCGGAAAGATTTGAAACGTGTTTTATTTGTAGGTCCGTCTGACTTTTGGGAAAAAAAAGTCAGCTGGAGCCCATACACGATCGTAATATCCCACGGATTCATTCCGTCTGACCTAGTCCGTCGAAAAAGTCTGGTCACGTGCACGCGGCATTATAGAATTATCCTGACATACAGTAAGTAGAGAATTTGGTAAAAATACCTAATATATAATCTGTTTTTAGGAAGCTCCATATGTAGAATATTACAGAATGTTGTCATTTTCAGCGGAAGCCATGCATATCTTTTGCATCTCTGAAGTGTCTATCTTATTTTGCTTGGGTATGAAGGCCTGCCTTCTGTCAGCTTTAATAACTGCCACTCAAATCAGAATCCTCTGCACAAGTTTCTTATAGCACCGAAAATAGCCTTAATCTCTAGCAGCAAGCAACAGCTGGGAGATGACTGCCATAGACATTCAATATCAATATGTAATTACTGGGCCTCTTTACTAAACTGTGTTTGTATATGATTCATGCAGTAATAAGTGGAACACATTTTATATTCTGTATGCTGTAATAGTGCACTACTCCTTAATGAGATATTACTCAGCCTACGATAGAAAAGATTGATGTTTATTCACAAAGTGAATCTCAAATACTAATTTTTAAGGAACAATTTTTTTTTAAAGATTTATGCATGATAATGAATAATATAAAATAAACCTGTAAAAAAAAAAAAAAAAAAACGTGCCTGTAAAAAACCTGAATGACTGAGATCATGCTGGAAAAAAAAATGCATAAGTAAAAATTATTAGCATTGAAAACTGCATGTCAGTTTGATTAGTACTACCCAGAGATATAGAAAGCTGGATTAAAGGCAAATCTCAACTTTTTCTGTATGTCTCGAATATCTTATGGTTCCCCACAAGCCCAGGTTCACGCTGAGAGCGGGTTTGAAATCGGGTGATTTCAGCTGAACTCACCCGATTTCAAACCGGCATTTTAGTGCGAGTTCAGGGGGCGATCGGACAGACATCTGTGCGGGTTCATGAGCAGATGTCTATTGAAATTGCCCCCAAAGTCCCCAAAAGTATTGCAGAAACTACTTTTGGGCATCGGTGCAGAGCCACCAAGTCGGTGTCGCACCTATTTGGACGGTGCCAATGCCGGTGATAGGCTTTGATTTGGCATGTCTGATTGGCATGTCAAATCGCATGCCAAATCGACCCAGTGTGAACATGGGCTTAGACTATTTAAAGCCTGAGTTTACCTACAAAAAAAATTCAGGCTAAGCATAGGGGACATTAGTTACCTTTATGCCCTGTACACAAGAGCGGATTTTTCATCAGAAAAAAAAGTGGATGTTTTTTTCCCAACGGAATTCCGCTCAAGCTTGGCTTGCATACACATGGTCACACAAAAGTTCTCTGAACTTTCCACCGTCAAGAACACTACAATGAGCTGAGAAAATTAAGCCTCCGAGCATTCGTCGAATTGTTTCCGAGCATGCGTAGGAATTTCGCAGGTCGGACTTTGTAAAGACGATCAGAATTTCTGATCGGAACTTTTTCCGACTGAAAAATAGAGAACTTTCTCTCAATCTTTTGCTGGCTGGAATTCTGCCAGCATAAGTCCAATGGAGCATACACACGGTCGGAATTTCTGACCAAAAGCTCTCATCCAACTTTTGCTGGCGGAATTTCTGATCGTGTGTATGGGGCTTTAGCGTGATTTATCCATTGTGCTTCTGTCTTCTAGTTCAGTAGAAATCCTTCATCCTCCAATGCTCCCCCTGCCCCACTGCTGTCATTTTTCAGTGTGGCGAGGGTTAAGAGAACTGAGGTCACATGGTCTCATTAAGAGTGCCCAAATTTGCCCACCCTTTCTGTCCAGTTCCTCCATTCATAGAAGCCATTACTACATGATCTATGAATGGAGCACAGGCGGATGATTCATAGATCCACCCCCTCCATTCATGGATTATTTTTCATTCATAGAAAATGTAGTACATGTTCTATGAATGAAGGACCTGGGCAGAAAGGGCGGGCATAGTCAAGCACTCTTGATGAGAACCTGTGTCAGCTCCTCAAATAACTAAAATAAATATGTAAGCTGTTAGCACATGGTCATACAGTGCATTAATAAGTGGGCTACTGGGAAACAGCAGTATTCCACACACAGGTCCTCTATATTACCAAAAGTATTGGGACACCTGCCTTTATACACACGTGAACTTTAATACCATCCCAGTCTTAGTCTGTAGGGTTCAATATTGAGTTGGCCCACCCTTTGCAACTATAACAGCTTCAACTCTTCTGGGAAGGCTGTCCACAAGGTTTAGGAGTGTGTCTATGGGAATGTTTGACCATACTTCCAAAAGCGCATTTGTGAGGTCAGGCACTGATGCGGATTAGAAGGCGTGGCTTGCAGTCTCCGCTCTAATTCATCCCAAATGGGCACCCTCATTCAGTAGAATGGGTCATGTTTAGTGGGAGATACTGAAAGCAACGCACCCACGGCATGTGTACACCCCTGGCCGCTGACTTTGCATCACAGGGCTGAGTGATTGGGGGGGGGGGGGGTGGTATTATAACAGTCCCTCAACCATCTGGTTTTACTGCCCCCAATCTCTAGTGTAAACAAGGTCATAGTTGGGTGTGATACCCTAACAAAACATAGCTTCATTTTGAGTCAAGCCCTAAAGTACCTTACTCATCAACTGCTGGCAGTATGAAGAGGCATTACCGTAGGTTGCAATGCTTAAAAAATTGATTATTTGCTTATTTGCCACCCTATGTGCCTTACCTATGTTATTAAACCCACATCATAAAAACCATCAATAAATATATATATATAAATATATATATACATAAAGAGCAAAACTGCAATAATCTCTGTTGGCCAAATTTTCTTCGGCGTCATAGGAGAAGTAGTTTAGCCGCAGATTAAATGACAGGGTCTGCACATCCTTGTCATAGAGATTATTCCTTGCTTGTCTACAAAATAAGCTTCAACAGGCGACACAGGTTGATTTCTCTAATGCACTGATAGCTGAAAAAAACATAGTGGCAGCTCACATCCAGCTGTGCTGTATTTTCATCAAGCCTGGAGGATAATCCGTCCTTTTCTCTTGATCTAATTTCTATACTTGGGTGATGGATGGGATTTAGGAAACAGTGAGTAGGTGGATGGGTGTGGCAAAACCAGTCCTTTCCCCATTAAAGCTCTTATTATTACACGCATCCAAGTGTTTTGCCCCAGCAGTCACGTCTTCTATTAAATTACACAAAATTGCACAATATGGGTCTGGGAAGGCTCATAAAATTGCAGGAGCCATGTATTTTTGTTGCCCGTGTGCAATTAAATAGCGGGGCCTCCATCAAAGACCTGCTTATGTTTGTGCAAGTCATGTGGTGGCATAGCAGGAGAGGCACTAGGCACTTAGCATGCCAATTTTCAATTAAATGTCAGAGAACAGAACTGGAATACAAAAGTGCGGATCTCTGTATACCTTCAGTAATGTGAAGAAGTTCACACGTTATGTTATTTTTTTCATTCGATCCAGCAGGCTGAACCAAAAAAAAAAAAAACAGAGGTCGTTGTACTAACTATGCAATGCGCTATTGTGTTCTGACATCCCCCCCAGAACACACCAGTCAATTGGTTGCTGGTTTTCCAGCATGCTCGTTGGACAGAAGCTGGTTCTGAGATTGACTGTCGGACAAACAGGACGAACGTCTTCTGGTTTTTATTGTAATGGCTGATTTTGCCCGATATTCAGCCCGTGTGTACATGGTTTTACTTAGTTTACAGGTTTCCTTCACTTCTTTACTTCAACCTTTTTTATTTATGTTACTGTTGGAATGTAAAATCATTTTAACCTTCTCCCACCCACCGTATTGTCCAATGACAGGCAGGTGGAAACTCTCTTGTTCTAGGAGGATGTTATATGACATCCTCCCACTCTCACCACACATGCACAACCACAGGGGGCACGTGGCGTGGTGACCAGTGGTGCGTAGGGTTGCCTCATCATCCCTTTCATCCAGGACACACATTTATTACACAGGTTCTGTGGTTGATTAAGATGGTAAAAAAAAAAACTCACTTGGTGCCTTATCTGCATTAAAGCGGAGTTCCACCCTAAAGTGGAACTTTCGCTAATCGGATTCCTCCCCCCCTCTGGTGGCACAATTGGCACCTTTCAGGGGGGAGGGAAGTGCAGATACCTGTATAATCCAGGTATCTGCACCCACTTCCGGGAATAGCTAGCCACAGCTAGCCGCAGATGCCCCCCGCCCCCCCCCCCCCCCCACACACACACACACACACACACACAGTTCCCAGAACACAACGGGGACCAGTGCATGCGCAGTAGGGAACCGGGCAGTGAAGCCACAATGCTTCATTTATTTAATCCCTGACAGAGGATGGCTCATCTGCACCCACTTCCGAGAGACGAGCGGTTGCTTGTCATCTGCTGCCGACATCACGGGCACCCTGGACAGGTAAGTGTCCATTTATTAAAAGTCAGCAGCTGAAGTATTTGTAGCTGCTGACTTTTAATATATTTTGTTTAAGGTGGCCCTCCTCTTTAAATCAGCCTCAGAACCTGTGTAATACATATGTTTCCTGGATTAAAGGGATGATGTGGCAACCCTAGTGGTACGCTCCTATCCTGGAACACAGCGCATCACCATTTTCAGTGAAGCCCCATGATGAGGCTCTGTACCCATTTGATCAGCAGTGTCCAATCACATGTGATCACATGTAAACAAGGAAATGGTTACCAGCATTCCACTTCTCATGCTGAAAGCATGTGAGGAGAGCCAATTAGCAGAATTTCCTCACAGGGGAGATATGGTCATCAGTGCAGCCCCAACAGTGCCCATCAGTAAAGCCAATCAGTGCCCATGAGTGCTGCATATTAGTGCCTTCTCATCAGTGCCACCTCATCAGTGCCCTTCAGTGCTGCCTCATCAGCACACTTGAGTGAAGGAGAAAAATTTATTATTTACAAACTTTTATAATAGACACTAAGAAAAACAATTTTTTCCAAAATTTCCTCACTTTTAAATTTTTTTGGCAAAAAAATAAAAAAACCCAGTGGTGATTAAATATCACCAAAAGAAAGCTCTATCTGTCTCAATTTTTTTTTTTTGTTTGGGTACAGCATTGCATTACCGTTTGTCAAATTGTCAAAGCGTGGCAGCGCTAAAAGCCGGAAATTGGCCTGGGCAGGAAGGGGGTAAATGTGCACAGTAGGCAAGTGGTTAAAGAGTAATGTCCCGTGCACACGATCAGATTTTCCAACAACAAATGTTGGATGTGAGCTTGTTGGCTAAAAGTCCGACCGTGTATATGCTCCATCAAACATTTGTTGTCGGACTTTCCGCCAACAAATGGCTAGTAGGTTCTCAAATTTTCCACCAACAATTTCCCGATTGTGTGTACACAAGTACGACGCACAAAAGTTCACGCATGCTCTGAATCAAGCAGAAGGAGCCGCACTGGCTATTGAACTTCCTTTTTCACGGCTTGCCGTAGGTCTTATACATCACCGTATGTCTTATACATCACCACGTTCCCACGTTCGTAATTGTTGGCCAACATTTGTGTGACCGTGTGTATGCAAGACAAGTTGGAGCCAACAACCTTCAAACAAAATTCCATGGTTTTGTTGTCGGAAAGTCCGATCGTGTGTCCGGGCATTAGTATGGGTATTTTATTTGTATTGATGTATTCATTTATGAGGTAGCCATTTAAAGGTACATATTGCATGAGATCATACAGTAGTTACCAGTTCTAAATGAGAAGGTTCAAATTGGGAATTGTATACTGTATGTCTAGACAAGTAATTCTTAACACCTGGCACCAGTAATTTTCAGTGCAGGACCTAATGCGTGGAGGCAGTGTGACCGTTCCCAGCAACAGATATAAGGCTTCATTCACACAAGCGTATCGATCCATACACCAGCGTAAAGGGGCCGTCCTTATTAGAGCATGATGGGACAGGTGTTCCAACCAGACCTGTGCAGGCAGCCTGTTGAAATAACAGGCCACCAGCTGCGTGGATCTGTATGTGCACCCCGGAGTGTACATCCATGTGGGTCTGATGCATGGATCAGAACACAATCTGTCTGTGTCTTGATCCATGTATCGGACCTGCAGAAATGTACACCCAGGAATGCATGTGGAGATCCATGCAGGTCCATGCAGCCAGTGGCCTGTCATTGATTTTGAAAGGCTACATGCATGAACCTGCATAGGTCTGCATGGAAAGCCCATGTGAATGAGCCCTTAGGTGAACAAACAACAGAAGGGGGTTAGTTTAGGGGTCTGTTTAAAAAAAAATCCCTGTGCAATTGTATCAGCATTTGCATAGCCATCATAAATCATCTCCATAATGTGTCTAATATGTTTATTTCCTTTGATTCTCTGTTCTGCTAGCCATACTGTGTTTTTTTCCTGATTGAGGTACTGTATCTTAGGAAAACACTGCATTATGGCCTCTAGTTGGAGCTGATGATCATAGGAAATAAACATATTAGACACACTACAGGGATTATTCTTGATGACTGTGCAAATGCTGAAAGAGTTTTAGAAATACTTCCCTTGGAGCTACGGCAATGTTAGAGATCCGTCGCTTGAATTAACCGGTTAACCCCCCGGCCTATTGATGGATGAGGCCAGGGATTGGCTCTCACCGACATCATATGATGTCCCCTGTCACTGGACACAGCTGATGATTGATTACTGTGACGGCCCACTGCCGGTACCATGTGACTGCTGCACATGCTCCATCTCTGATTGCGTGGGTTATAGAGATGGACCATTTTGAGAGGATGGAGGCACTCCTGTCACGAGAACTTGACACATATGAACAATGTTGTCAAAATTAGCTCCCTTGGAAGTTGTTTAGGGAGTCTTCCAAAATGCTAAATATCCTTGCAGGTTCATAGTAAGACCCAAACCTGGTTTAGAGTTGAGGGATGAGTGAGGTGAGGTCTGAGTGCATATTCCTGGTCGCTATACTCTAAAGCCTCGTACACGCGATCGATTGTTGGCAGGGGATTGTCTTTCCTAAAATCTGACCGTTAGTACGCTTCTTCTGACAATTGTTGTCCAACTTTCGGTCAACAAATGTTAGACGGCGGGCTAGTAAATTTTCGACGGACAGCGGTCTGTTGTTTGATTTTCGTATCATCACACAAAAGTACAAACACACATGCTCGAAATCGGTGCTCACCAAACACAAAATTAGCAGAAGGGGCCCAAAGGGTGGCGCTCAAGAGCTGAAATTCCCCGTAGTATGTCACTACGTTCATGTTTGTTGGCCAACAATTGTGCACCATTAGTATGCAAGACAAGTTCCTGGCACACGCCCTTTGGACAAAAATCAGGCGCTCGGTTGGCCAACAATCGGAACGTGTGTACGAGGCTTAACTATTTCCTCCGTTTAACCTTTCTATGTCTTTCTTTTTTTTTTTTTTTTTTGCTTTTATTTTTTTATTTTATATATAGATACATATCTATATACAGTTGCAAAAAAAAAAGTATGTGTATCCTTTTGCAATGATATGGATTTCTGCACAAATTGGTCATAAAATGTGATCTGATCTTCGTCTAAGTAACAACAATAGACAATCACAGTCTGTTTAAACGAATAACACGCAAAGAATTAAATGTTACCATGTTTTTATTGAACACACTATGTAAACATTCACAGTGCAGGTGGAAAAAGTATGTGAACCCTTGGATTTAATAACTGGTTGAACCTCTTTTGGCAGCAATAACTTCAACCAAACATGTCCTGTAGTTGCAGATCAGACGTGCACAACGGTCAGGAGTAATTCTTGACCATTCCTCTTTACAGAACTGTTTCAGTTCAGCAATATTCTTGGGATGTCTGGTGTGAATCACTTTCTTGAGGTCATGCCACGATATCTCAATCGGGTTGAGGTCAGGACTCTGACTGGGCCACTCCAGAAGGCGTATATTCTTCTGTTTAAGCTATTCTGTTGTTCATTTACTTCTATGCTTTGGGTCGTTGTCCTGTTGCAACATCC
Source organism: Lithobates pipiens (assembly GCF_037356315.1). Taxonomy (NCBI): domain Eukaryota; kingdom Metazoa; phylum Chordata; class Amphibia; order Anura; family Ranidae; genus Lithobates; species Lithobates pipiens. The sequence goes on along the minus strand of NW_027507788.1, from coordinate 137,337,715 downwards.
ATTTTTTGTTGAGCTTCAGCTGGTGGACAGATGGCCTTAAGTTCTCCTGCAAAATGTCTTGATAAACTTGTAAATTCATTTTTCCTTTGATGATAGCAATCTGTCCAGGCCTTGATGCAGCAAAGCGGCCCCAAACCATGATGCCCCCACCACCATACTTCACAGTTGGGATGAGGTTTTGATGTTCGTGTGCTGTGCCTCTTTTTCTCCACACATAGGGGGTTATTTACTAATGTAAAAATCCACTTTGCACTACAAGTGCACTGAAAGTGCACTTGGAAGTACAATCGCTGTAGATCAGAGGGGGACATGCAAGGAAAAAAAACAGCATTTTAGCTTGCGCATGTTTGGATGATAAAATCAGCAGAGCTTCCGCTAATTTCAGATCTACCCCTCAGGTTTACAGCAACTGCATTTCCAAGTGCACTTTTAGTGCACTTGTAGTGCAAAGTGGATTTGCCTTTTGTAAATAACCCCCACAACTCAACTTTGGTTTCATCTGTCCACAGAATATTTGGCCAGTACTGCTGTGGAACATCCAGGTGCTCTTGTGCAAACACTAACATGCAGCAATGTTTTTTTGGACTGCAGTGGCTTCCTCTGTAGGATCCTACCATGGAATCCATTCTTGTTTAGTGTTTTACGTATCGTAGATTCGCTAACAGGGATGTTAGCATATGCCAGAGACTTTTGTACGTTTTTAGCTGACACTCTAGGATTTTTCTTCACCTCATAGGGCAGTCTGCGCTGGGCTCTTGCAGTCATCTTTACAGGACGCCCACTCCTAGGGAGAGTAGCAGCAGTGCTGAACTTTCTCCATTTATAGACAATTTGTCTTACCATGGACTGATGAACAGCAAGGCTTTTGGAGATAATTTTATAACCCTTTTCAGCTTTATGCAAGTCAACAATTCTTAATCGTAGGTCTTCTCAGAGATATTTTGTGCGAGACATCATTTGCTTCTTGTGAAAGGCAAACCCAGAACTGGTGTGTATTTTTTATAGGGCAGGGCAGTTGTAACCAACACCTCCAATCTCATCTCATTGATTGGACTCCAGTTGGCTGACACCTCACTCCAATTAGCTCTTGGAGATCTCATTAGTCTAGGGGTTCACATACTTTTCCCACCTGTGAATGTTTACATTATGACCAATTTGTGCAGAAATCCATATCATTCCAAAAGGATTCACATACTTTTTTCTGCAACTGTATCTATATATAGATAGATCTATATATCTATCTATCTATCTATATATATATATATATATATATATATATATATATATATATATATATAAGATAGATAGAGATAGATATATAGAGATATCTATCTAACGATCTATCTATATATTTTCATGTTATGTGCATGATACCCGTTTAGAAGTTGAGGATTGGGATTAGTAGACCACAGACTACAATTTGGTTGTTACTAGGAGGATTTGACATGGCTATCCCTTTTAGGGGCCCAGCAATCTGAGTGGTCCAGGGTAGCACACTTTCTTATTAGAGTCAGGTTCTTGTTCGTATACTATACCCAACAACATTTTTATGAGTTAATGCAACATATTGGTAAAGGTTTTTGTGGGATGTTTATGTTATATGTCATATATTATGTACAATTTTTATTGCAGTATGTTTTTCTGATTGTTTTTGGCATATGTATACTATCTATTGTTTTATCATTTTGTATGAAAATTTCAATACATTTAGATTGATCACATGTGACTGCTGTAACCAATCACAGCAGGTAACATGACATTTGTAAACAATGAATAGCTTTCTTTCAAGCCATCCATTCTATATAATTGTGTTGCTAGCTGTGATTGGCCACAGTGATCACATGGTACAGACTGGGCTAATCACAGACCATCTGTGCCATGTGATCAGCTGTGGCCAATCACAGCTAATCGCAACAAAACCCCCTGAATGAATCTGAATTTTCATTCAGTAAAATACTTGCATACAGCAATGAAATTCAGTGTAAACAGAGTGTAAAAAAAATACTGATCACTTTCCTGGAGTAGTACAGTGTTATTATAGTAACATTATATTGCTCTGCTCAAAGTGTGTTCAAAAATAAAATAAAAAAATTGAAAAAAAATGTATTATTCTTTTTTTATGTACTTTCACCAGTCAGTGTCCCTGATCAACATCACACCTATTATATGATGACGCTGTACTGCACTGATGAAAAAAAACAAAATATATTTCTTCATTTTCCAAACAGCGATGACAAAAAAGTGAAACTTCAAAAAATTTGCCATGCCTCTTAGTAAATACCTTGGACTTTCTACATTCCAAATAGGGGTCATTTGAGGGATATCTGTACTGTACTGACATTTTTGGGCCTCAAGAAACGGCTGTCGGTACATCAGAATTGATCAGTTTTCAGATATATATTATTTGTGGACTGTATAATTTTCCTACAGACTAAATAATATAGACTGACTTGGGCTATTTTCACCAAAGGAATGTAGCGGAATACACTTTAGCCTAAATTCATGAAGAAAGATTATTTATTTGCAAAATTTTATAACAGAAAGGGTCCTTTCACACGGGGCGGATCAGTTCTGATCCGCCCCGTGGATGTCCGTTTGCTCAGCGGGGATCACTCCGCCGATCCCCGCTGAGCAGGGAGATGACAGCTCCGTCTCTGCACACTGCGCAGGGACGGACCTGTCACAGCGCCGCTCTCCCCTATGGGAGATCGGATGATGACGGACCGCAGTGCCCGTCGTCACCCGATCCGATCCGCAGACGGATGGAAAAATAGCTTTTTCCTCCGTCACACTTTTTCGGATCGGAGCGGGTCGGATGTCAGCGGACATGTCACCGCTGACATCCGACGCTCCATAGAGCTCTATGGAGCACCCGTTCAGGTCCGCCTGAAAAACTGACAGGCGGGCCTGAACGAATCGTCAGTGTGAAAGGGGCCAAACAAAGAGAAACATGTTTTTTTTTCAATTTTTTTTTGTTTATTTAGCAAAAAATAAGAAAAACCCAATGTTGATTAACTGCTTCCTGACCAGCCGCCGCAGTTATACTGCAGCAGGTTTGCTCCCTTGGGCGAGCCGTCATAGTTGTACGTCAGCCGCTTCAAGACCACTAGGAGGCGTGCGTGCGCACCTGAGGCGTGACGACTGAGCCGATGCACATGCGATGTCTGCCAGGCACCCACGATAGCTCCACACAGAGACAGAATGGAGGTCTATCAATGTAAATAGACAGATCTCCATTATGTCAGGGGTGAGGAGACTGATCAGTTGTTCCCAGTGCTTAGGAACAACAATCAGTTTGCTTCCCCAGGCAGCCCCATTTCCCCCACAGTTAGAAACACTCCCTAGGACACACATTTAACACCTTGATCACGCCCTAGTGTTAACCCCTTCCCTGCCAGTGACATTTATACAGTAATCAGTGGCTATTTTTAGCTCTGATCACTGTATAAATGTCAATGGTCCCAAAAAAGTGTCAAAAGTGCCCTATTTGTCCACCACAATGTCACAGTCCCGATAAAAAGATCAGCGCCATTACTAGTAAAAAAAAATAAAAATGCCATAAATCTATCCCCTATTTTGTAAACGTTATAACTTTTGTGTAAACCAATCAATATACCCTTATTATGATTTTTTGTTTACAAAAAATATGTAGAAGAATACACATCAGCCTAAACTGAGGAAGAATTTTTTTTGATAAAAAAAATTTGGGGGATATTTATTATATCAAAATGTAAAAAATATTGTTTTTTTTCCGAACTTGATGCTCTTTTTTGTTTAGAGCGCAAAAAAATAAAATTGCAGAGGTGATCAAATACCACCAAAAGAAAGCTCCATTTGTGGGAAAAGGATATCAATTTAGTTTTTGCACAACTTTGCATGACTGCGCAATTGTCAGTTAAAGCTTTATTTGTTTTAAAAAAAAATTGTTTGCGTACAGTGTTACATGACCACGCACTGTCATTCAAAGTGCGACAGCTCTGAAAGCTGAAAATTGGCCTGGGCAGGAAGGGGGTAAAAGTGCCTAGTATTAAAGTGGTTAGAATTATGCAACCTCTTTCCATCCTATACATAGAAAAGGCCTTTAGCGTCCTCTTCAGGTCTTACATATTCATGACTGCAGTGACTCAGAAGTGATCATGCATGTTTATTCCACTTCCCTGTGGGTGCCTTTAATTCTATATACAGATGCTGTATATGGTGACATCACTTTCTGGATCCATAGTGTCTCTTGAGCTCATTACAGATGGAGAAAGAAAATATATTGAGGCCTGGTTCGCATCTATGAAGGTTGCGATTTGCATATTCCAAGTGCATTTTGAGTTTTTCAATACACATTTTGAACAATTGAAGTCTATGGAGCCAAAGAACAGAAAAAAGTCCCTGGCCCTTTCCATAAAGTACACAGATGTGAACATGACCCATAGGAAACCATGTTGAATCGACTATAGTGTTCCTGCAAAACTGAAAACAGGCCTTAGTGAGTAAATGCACCTTATATTGTACTGCCTGGATTCTCCCAAAAATTTACTTTCTCCAGTGTGTTTTATACCCTTTTCTGATGAAAATTGGTACATTATGCTGCAATCTGGGACAATATAGATAGAATATGGTTAGAAAATGTGAAGTGATATTAAGTGGTATTGAGGTCCAGTTTTTAATTTTGTCCTACATGTAAGCTTATAATAGGTGTTGCCTGTAGGTACTGTGAATATTTCCTAGTGCCAGTTTAGGAGATATTCACATCTACTCCATCCATGAATGTTATTACACAAGCACAGTGCGCTCTGCATTCAGGGCACATTGTCTGTGCTGTGAATGCAGAGAGCGCCGTGGCATGATAGTGACATATTCACGCGACTCACTTCAGCATGGCTTGACCACTCAATTGGCCGGACATCGCATACCTGAAAGGAAGACCGGGCAAAGATAGAAGTGACAGAAGCACTGATAGCTCAGCGCTGGAAGGCCTTATTTCAAAGGTAAGTCTGCTATAATGTGCTATAAGGCTGTACAAACTAGCATATTATGGCATAAATCTGCAGAGAGCCCATTAAAAAAATTACTGTAAAGTTGACTCATGCCGTGTACACACGATCGGAATTCTCGTCAGAAAATGCTATGATGGTTTTCCCGACAGAATTCCCAACGGGATTTCGCTCAAGCTGTCTTGCATACACACGGTCACACCAAATTCCGACCATCAACAACGCGGTGACGTACAACACGTACGAGGGAACTAGAAAAGGGAAGTTCAATAGCCAGTAGCCAATAGCTTCCATCTCGTAGTTGAATCTGAGCATGCGTGAGTTTTTGCGTGTCGGAATTGCATACACATGATCGGAAAATTGAGAAAATGCTAATAATTTTTTGCTGGCGGAAATTCGGACAGCGAAATTCCGATGGAGCCTACACACATTTTCCGATGGAAAGCTCTCTTCGGTCTTTTGCTGGCCGAAATTCTGATCATGTGTACTCGGCATAACACACGTTAATATATTCTTAGTTTGCGCTAAGATTAGATTTGGTGGGTGGTTATGTGACAGAGCTGTCCTCCTATCACAAAGTGTTTTCTGCAGCCTTATGCAGAGAATATTCCAAAGGAAGCTGCATTTTATAAACACTGTACTGTCCTTTAGATAGCTGCATCTACTCTCTGTCTTAGGATGCAATCACACTAGGCATAGTTGAATTCAACCATGCCCAAGCCCAATTGCCCTCACTCTCCCACTGGTCTTCATGCACACTGATCTAAGCAAGTTTCCTAGGCACACTTACATCATTGCCCCTACCAACTAGACCAAAGTAATTCCTGCTTCTGTGTTCAATCATCCATGGAGAGTTCTGTGCTCTGGCAGAGTTTGAACTCACGTTGAAGCAAACCGTACTGGACCACAAATAACCAATGTCTGGGACCACATTTTCCAAGTGGTTCTGAGCACAATACACTCAACCATTCCCAGGCATGGTTTGGAGCACTCACACTACACAAACCAGACCAAGGGTGTCAACCATGCCCGGCTTGGTTAAAACTGCCTGTGTGAGTGCACCTGAAAATAGTGCACCAGTATCGTGCCAAACTGGCACTTATTTTATTCACCTCTCAAGGAGCCAAGGCCGGCCATAGATGGTCTGAATCTCAGCTGGTTCAGCAGGAACCGGCAAAGATTCAAACCATGTATGGGCAGCTCAATGTACCAAGTTGATCAGTCTATCAACTTTGGTATAACACGCTTGCCAGATTTTACATGTGATCATTACTAGCGGATTGCATAGCTGCTAGCAATAATCACTGTCTTTTTGCAGCAGGGACAGCTCCCCCCCACCAGAAGAATACAATGGCTCAGTGGGAGGGGTTCCCATGTCAACATTGACTGTGACCCATGGTTGCAAAAAAATTAGCTCTGTGTATGGGCTGTTTAAAGCAGTTCATATGCCTTTGGAGTGGAGGTGACCGTTTTCTTTATCAAAACGTTGCAGTTGTTGCTCCCTCTACTACTAAAATGAAAAAATATCAGGATATACTGTACAGCCATTACAATTTACTTGTGTTTGTTTATGTAAGTGACTAATAAAGTAGTTCTGCTTATACAGAGTTGGCCTGAATCCTTTTCTGGGTTTTGTCTGTAAGAATCAACACCATGTCCAGAGAGATGTCCTGAAGCATAATATGAACCAGCATCCAAGGAGGACTAGCATGTCTACTGGCTTTGAATTCATAAGTAATTAAACTCACCCAAAAATTGTCAGAAGGCATTTAGGGATGTATTTAGAACACTGCAACACAGTGTGTTGGAACCTTTAATATATTTTATATGTGGTATGTTGTTAAAGGCGCTTTTTTTTTTTGGTTCAATACATTTTTATTGAGTTAACATAAGTAAAATACAAACGGTCAGTGGGTAAAGTACAGTACAAGTCTCAAAGAACAGTCTGTATACAAAGGTTAAGGTACAGCGTTCATTACTATCTTGTAGCCATACTGAGGAGAGCCAAACGCCTTTCTATCCAGATGCTCCATGACTTGGAGAAGGCATCATATTTCAGTGTTCATGGTCAATAGGCACTCAAAGTTATAGTTATAATTGATCAGTCTCACCAGAGATTAGGAACTAGAGTTGATTTCCAGTTCCTAAGTACCACAAAACGTGCTACTAGTAATATGTGGGAAATTACCTGTTGGTATGAAGGTGGATAGAGGTCTATCTCAATATTTAGTAGGGTCAGGGTAGGTGTTGGACTTACTAATGTCACAGTGCAAGTGGCTAGTAATTGGAACATCGACCTCCAGAAGCTAGTGAGATTAGAGCAGTCCTAAAGAATATGGAATAAGTTCCTTACTCTGTTGCGCCAGCATAGAGGGGAATCCCGCCAGTCTAAATGGAGTGTAGTATCATCTGTTGGAGTGTAGTACCATCTGTTGGTAATTTTATCTGCATGATTAGTACAGTGAGTTGCTATAAGAATTGATCTGAAATCGACCTGCCATTGGGAGGGAGAGCAGGAAGTATGGAGGTCATTCTCCCATTTCAACATGGAACTGGATTTACAAAATATGTTTTTATCCTGGAGGATGATATAGAAAAGAGAGATCCCTCTTTCCTTGGGCATGGCCAGGGTGTAGAAACTCTACGCCTTTGGATGTAGGTTACGTTTGGGGATGGAATGTTTGGTTAGGAAGTGGAGCATCCTCAAACATGTAAATTGTAGCTGTTTGGGTGGGTGGTATTTCTTCTCTATTTCCTCAAAGGTATAAATAGGGGAGGTCTCCATTAAGGAGGCCTGACACTTTGGATATGCCATATAGTGGGTTATTAAAGGAGTTTTATGGTTACAGCATACACTTTAATTTTTATAACACCAGCATTGTAATACCAATACAAACAATAGCTTTAATAGTTTTGACAATCCGATATATGCTTACTTGAAAAATCTCCTTTTATGTTAAAAGTGCGGCCTATCTGTTGGCCATCTCTTTCCATAACTTCCTGGATTCCCTGCATGCCTTACAGCTTTTCCCCTGCCGTTTACTTTCTATTTCTAAGAACTACATATCCCATGGTACCTTACCGCCTGTACTGACTCCGCCTTTGGAAACTCCTCCTTTCAACACATCTGTAGTTTAGAAGGCAGGCTGTGGGAATTCTATGACATAACTATGCCTACTCACAGGCCAAAGTGAATATATGTTACAGAATTCAAGGAATTAAATGTGTGGGGCTCTTCAAAAAGTAAGTTTGCAAACTTTAGAGTAGTTAAGAAAAATTAGGAGTAGGCTAGAAATAATAAAACACATAAAATTCAGAAATGAATATATGATGGTACATTTTGACCATTGATATGCTTTAAATGTAAAACGTTTGTACCATATAGTTTTCAGACTGTCCAAAACTGACTACCACTTTGTAATTTACTATTCATGTTATTAATGCAAAATGTTCAACCTATCTGGCCTTTTCTTCTTTGATTGTATTTAAGAACGTGAAAGTGGTTTAACAAAATATACACACGTGCCTTGATTTTTCTTAAATACAGTCAGAAGAGCAAAATAATTGGTATATCAAACAATATGACATGAGATGTGTGTACACGTTAGATGCTTGTATGAGAGTAGTGTGTACAGCAAGCTTTTGCATAGCTTTTGAGATGGTTCAAGCAGCTTTGTTGAAGCCTTTAAAGCCTATCACTGGGGAAAAGTTTTATTTTTTTACTCCCCTTGCAATGCCCATACTCCCTGCCTTCCCACCAACACACACGTTGCAATGGGATGAAGCTTAGCTTTTGTTCATTAACTGTAAACCTCAACAGCCTCTATGTAATGGAGAAGAACGGAGGCAGACACGTTTAAGGTCCAGCCAGGCATGGCTTCCTCCGTAACTACAGCAGAAGAATGAGTGTAGCCAAGAACAGGCAGGATTACTAAAAAATAAAAACAAATGTAGGCATTTCATTTAAAATGCTTATAAGCTGCCATATATAATTTTTTTTAGGTTTAGAGAAGAGTTTAAATTGACACCGTTTTGTGGAGATTGTTGTGTTTCTTTTCTATGCTTTGGAACAGTGCGCTTCCTCTGATTTCCCACAATTCTTACAAAGGTCACATGACGCAGAGCACAGAGACAGTGCTCCTTTCTCCTCCTTGCACAGTGCAGTAAGTTTGGCATCTGATAGTCAGGGGAGCTGATGGGCACAACGTTTGAGTCTCTAGGGAGATATTTTCTAGTTGGTTTCCTGGCAACATGATTTCTTATGCCCTGGTGTCATTAATATTTTTTTTCCATTTACCTGCTTGAGTTCTGGTTTTATCAATACAGGTACTCTGGTACAGGTCAGCAGTGGAAGGAAGGTGTGGTACTGGCGCAAGGTGTGGGGGTATTGGTGCTACGGTGTTCTCTGACCTCATTAAGGTGGTACCCTGAGAAGAGTGATGAGACAATTCCACTTTTTTTTCTATGCCATATAATGCAGCATCACATATCTTCCAACCATGCTGGCATTTAAACACAATCCCATCATCTAATGGTGTTTCTGGTGTCAGTTACCAGAACTCTTGCTCCAGCTCTATGTCGACTCTGATCTCCTGCCCGATAGAGTATGTGAAGCCCTGGTGGAAGAAGGAGGAAGGAGAGAGCAACAGGGTGGGACTCTCATCATGCTGGGCATCAGTGTTATTTCCCATTGGGTATTATTGCCCTTCCCCACCCCCTGCTCGGCACTATTGTTCCTCCCCACTCATTGCTGATGTAGCAGGCATGTTGTAATGCAATTTCTCCTTTTAGCCATTCTGTTCTTACAAACCGCTACCTAACAGGATTTCCTAGAGGATTACTGTCTCACTTTTGATTGATTAAACCTACTCTCTTTACAAAGGGCCCCAAGGTTTGCTAGCAGAAGACACTAGTACCCTTCAACTTACGACCTGTAACGCTACTGAACTGTGCTTACTGTACCTGTTAACCATTTCTTCTTTTTGTATTGTTACTTTCAATGGTGTTTGTGGCCCAGAAGGAGCTGAGAAGTTGATAGATCTTATTTCCTCCCTCTCAGCGTCTGTGTTATGGGCATATAGATTACTGCCCTTTTCTAAATTTACAGTTGTTAGTATTGAAGGTTGTCTTTTCCAATGTATTCACTCTTTGCAGAAATGTTAAACAGTGTTGTAAGCTTCCATATGCTTTAAACCATGATAATATATTCAATTTGTTTATCACTACCAGGTGTGTGTCTGTTTTTGGTGATAATCTACAGCCAGGATAACAGTATTTTCCACATGTCTTTAAATGTGTTTGCAGTAATTTAATTTAACCAGGTGTGCCAGAGGAGCTGAGGTCATTCTTGGGGTTGAGGTGGAGATCAGAGAACACAAATTTACCAAGTGGCTCCTTCGGGGTTGGGGCTACACTGAGAATTGTTGTTTATACACACTCCCCCCTCCCCCCAGGTGGACAGTACTGTTTTGTTCCACCCCCTGCTGTGCACTATTGTTACTCCCTACCTCCTACTGGGCACTATTGTTCTTCCTACTGCCTGCTGGGCACTATTGTTCTCCTCCACTCCCTGCATGGAGCTGTTGTTCTCCCCCACCCTTCTGATAGACACCACTGCCCTCCCTCACCCCTCACTGGGCAACATTATTTCCCCTCATCCTCCACTGAGCAATGTTGTTCCTCCCATCTCCCACTGGGCACTATAACAATAGATAAACAAATGTTTAGTATGTATCAACTCCTGAAGAGGGAGCAATACATTCTATGAAATGCATTACGTTTTGTTGTTGTTTTAATAAATTTGGGACTTTAGCTTATCTATTGTTATTGTGAGTCACCTCCTTACTCTGTACTTTGTGGACTCCCAATATCCAGCAGTACTGATGTTGAGCGAGTTTTTACAAATCTCTTGGAAATTTACTATGGATTTCTGCTACTTACACTCTCTGGTTTATTTGGTACACCTAAGGCCGCGTACACACGGGCGGACTGTTCGCCCAACTTTGTCCGCTGAACAGTGTTTCAGCGGACAGTCCGCTCGTGTGTGGGCTTCAGCGGACAGTTTCAGCGGACAGTCTGACGAACAAAGTTTTTCGGAATTCCCGTAAGACAGTCCGCTGAAACTTGGTTTGAGCGGACAGTCCGCTCGTGTGTAGGCTTGTTCGTCAAACTAAGTTCCGCGCATGCTCAGAAAGGATTTACACGCCGAAGGTTGCATTGCAGTGTATAGGACGTCGTTTTTCTAGTCCCGTCGTACGTGCCGTTCACGTCATCGCGCACGCTTTCAGCGGACTGTTCGTTCATCGTGTGTGGTCAAGTCCGCTCATGCAAATTTTGAGCGGACTGTTTGTCGGATTGTTTGACAAACTAAGTTGGGCGAACAGTCCGCCCGTGTGTACGCGGCCTTAATAGTACCGGGTTGGACCCCCTTTTGCCTTCAGAACTGCCTATTTATGCCATAGATTCAACAAGGTGTTGGAAACATTCTTCAGAGTTTTTGGTCCACAATGACATGATAGCATCACGCAGTTGATGCAGATTTCTCAACTGCACATCCATGATGCGAATTTACCATTCCACCACATCCCAAAGGTTCTCTATTGGATTGTGATCAGGTGACTGTGAAGGCTATTGGAGTACAGTGAAGTCATTCTCATGTTCGAGAAACCAGTTTGGAATGATTTGAGCTTTGTGACGGTGCATTATCCTGTTGGAAGGAGCCATCAGAAGATGGGTACACTGTAGTCATAAAGGGATGGACATGGTCAGCAACAATACTCAGGTAAGCCGTGGCTTTTTTCAACAATACTCAATTAGTACTAAGGGGCCCAAAGTGTGCCAAGAAAATATCCCCCACACCATTACACCACCAGACTTAACCATTCATGCAAAGTAGGATGGATCCATGCTTTCATGTTGTTTACGCCAAATTCTGACCCCACCATCTGAATGTCGCAGATGAAATCGAGACTCATCAGACCAGGCAACATTTTTCCAATCTTCTATTGTCCAATTTTGGTGAGTCTGTGTGAATTGTAGCCTCAGTTTCCCATTCCTAGCAGACAGGAGTGGTACCTAGTGTGGTATTCTGCTGCTGTAGCCCATCTTCTTCAAGGTTGTGCATTGAGAGATGGTATTTTGTCTCCCTTGGTTGTAACGAGTGGCTGTTTGAGTTACTGTTGCCTTTCTATCATCTCAAACCAGTCTGCCCATTCTCCTCTGACCTCTGATATCAACAAGGCATTTTTGTACACACAACTACCGCTCACTGGATATTTTCTCTTTTTCCAACCATTCTGGGTAAACCCTAGCAATTGTTGTGTGTGAAAATCCCAATAGTTCAGCAGTTTTGAAATATTAAGACCAGCCTGTCTGGCAACAACAACCATGCCATGTTTAAAGTTACTTAACCACTTGCCAACCTTCTTCCACAGATATATTGCAACAAGGCGGCATGGCTGCGCAAATTGATGTACCTGAGCATCGGTCCGTTCATGAGATAGTGTGGGCGCGTGCCCTCTGCACGCCGGGGGAGCACACGTGCGGGTCCCTTGGACTCAATGCCCGCTGGCCACCCGTGATCGCGGGACAGAGCAATTGTCAGTTAAAGCGGAGGTCCACCCTAAAATGGACCTCCGCTCATCGGAATCCCCCCCCCCCTCCGGCGCCACAATCGGCACCTTTCAGGGGGGAGGGGGGTGCAGTTACCTGGATAATCCAGGTAACTGCACCCACTTCCGGGCTAGCTCTCTGCGGAACGGGCGTAGGTTACGCCCCCGTTCCGCAAGCGCCCGCCCCCTTCAGCAAGTGCCCCGCTGCCTGCTGGGAAACACACAGCTCCCAGAGGCAGCGGGGACCGTCCGGATTGCGCCGCGCGGCTCACGCATGCGCAGTAGGGAACCGGGAAATGAAGCCGAAAGGCTCCATTTCCTGATTCCCATACCCAAGATGGCGGCGGGACCCGGCAGCCGAGCAAGCGATCGGCTTCGGGTGCCGACATCGCGGGCGCGCTGGACAGGTAAGTGTCACTATTTAAAAGTCAGCAGCTGCAGTATTTGTAGCTGCTGGCTTTTAAAAAAAAAAACGCGGAGTCCCGGTGGACTCCCGCTTTAAAGTGACATAGTGCCGTATTGCAAAAATGGCTTAGCCATTAACCACTTCCCACCCAGCCAATGCATATATACGGCCGGGTGGGAGCCGTCTACTCCTGATAGGACGTTCAGGAACATCCTTCAGGAGTAGCGGGATCGCGCGCGCGCGCGCCCGCGCAGCGGCGCGATCCCGATGAGCTCGTGTCACCCGGACACGGCACATCTCAGATCGGCAGGAGGGCTCTGTGATTGGCCCTCCTGATCACATGACGGCCGTGTCCAATCACGGCCGTCATGTGATGTAAACAAACAGCCGGTTGCTAGGCAATCGGCTCTCCTCTCCTCACACGGAAGTCACCGCTGAGGAGAGGAGAGCAGAACGCTGCAGCCGGCTGATGATCAGTGAGTATGGGCTGCTTTTTACAGCTTTTTACTCACTGATCATCAGTGTAGTGTAAACACACAACACACCACACAATACAAACACAGTCCCCACACATGTCCCCAAAACACACATGTCCCCAAAACATACATGTCCCCAAATAATAAAAACACATGTCCCTAATAATAAAAACATGTCCCCCACATATGTCCCACTAAAATCACATGTCCCAATGATTATCTGCACACATATGTACGTGATCACCTGCACACATATGTACATGATCATTTGCGTACATATGTCCGTGATCACACAAACCAATTATTATACACTTAACGGAATTTTTTTTACCAAAAACATGTAGCAGAATACATTTTGGCTTAAATTTATGACAAAATTTGATTTTATTGGATTTCTTTTCAAATAGAAAAAAGAAAATATGTTTTTTTTTCCAAATTTCCGCTATTTTTGCGCTTATATCGCAAAAAAAAAAAAAAACCGAGTCGTGAATAAATAACACCAAAATAAAGCTCTATTTGTGCGAACAAAATGATAACAATTTCATTTGGGTACAGTGTAGCATGACTGCGCAATTGTCACTGAAAGCGCTAGAGCGCTGAAAGCTGAAAATTGGGCTGGGAAGGAAGGGGGTGAAAGTGCCCTGTATTGTAGTGGTTAAGGGGTTAAATCCTTCCGTGGCTGAAGTGGTTAAATTCCCTTTCTTCCCCATTCTGATGCTCAGTTTGAACTTCAGCAAGTCGTCTTCTCCACATCTAGATGCCTACATGCATTTATTTACTGCTATGTGATTGGCTGAGCAATTTCTTACCAAGAAATACCTCGCGTACCTAATAAAGTGGCCAGTGAGTGTATGCTTGTCAGCCAGGACACAAGTTGATGTTTTCTTTTAACCACTTGCCAATGTGAGCTGCATACATTGATTCCAATGTACCTTCTTATTTGCTAATACTCTTAGGCCGCGTACACACGCGGGGACTGTTCGCTCAACTTTGTCCGTCAAACAGTTTCAGCGGACAGTCCGCTCAAAATTAGCATGGACGGACTTGCCCACACACGACGAACGAACAGTCCGCTGAAACCGTGCGCGATGACGTGAACGGCACGTACGACGGGACTGGAAAACGACGTCCTATACACTGCAATGCAACCTTCGGCGTGTAAATTCTTTCTGAGCATGCGCGAGACTTAGTTTGACGAACAAGCCTACACACGGGCGGACTGTCCGCTCAAACCAAGTTTCAGCGGACAGTTTTTCGGAATTTCCGAAAAACTTTGTTCGTCAGACTGTCCGCTGAAACTGTCCGCTGAAAGCCCACACACGAGCGGACTGTCCGCCGAAACACTGTTCAGCGGACAAAGTTGAGCGAACAGTCCCCGCGTGTGTACGCGGCCTTAGACCCCTTTCACACTGGGGCCGCCCGTGCATTAGCAGTAAAGCTCTGCACCTTTTAGCGGCGTTTTTACCGCTGTCTAAGCGGTACTTTTCAGACTCTAATGTTTTCTTTTAACCCTAAAGAAGGGGTTAAAAACGCCCGTGTTGTGGCTCTTCCAAATCGCTTTTCAGATGGCTTTGGAAGCGCTGCCCATTCATTGCAATGGGCAGGGGCATTTCAAACCGCCCCAAAGATGCTGCTTGCAGGACTTTTTCGAATGTCCCACAAGTGCTCCGCCCCAGTGTGAAAGCACTCAGGTTTTTACACCCGGGCGGCATGGGAAGCAGTTTTCAGGCGCTTTACAGTCGCTATTTCTAGCGCTAAAATGCCTGGAAACTGCCTCACTGTGAAAGGGGTTTTAGATGTGCTCCACTTTTGTTTTGATTTCTAGTTTACATTCCTTTATCAGCTGAGGAAACTACATACACAATTTTTATATGCTGGATTACCACGCTTCCCTTTATTATTGTGCGGTATTTGACTTTGTATTGTGTTTACTGTTTGCTTGAGGCCTGAAGACTACACAATAAGAACCTGAGGACTAATCGGAAGTGCTGCCCACTCACTATGAGATGAATAAAAATAAATAAATACAAAATGGATTACAAAGAAGCAAAATTAAGACCTCAGACATTCAAAAATTAAAAAAGCAGCTCCAAGTGTGTGTCACCTGACAAATATTGTTAGGGGTCAATGTGTGTGCGTCACTATAGTAATAACAAGCAGCCAGGGGCCACTGGACAAAAAACAATAATAGAAGGAATAATTAGGTATAAATTAAGCACGTATCTGTTCTTACATATGCATTTCAGTGAGAAGTGACAAAGCGTGGGTGGAAACCAGTGAAAGAAATTGCATGTTCTAAAAAAGCGTGCCTTGGTGTGAGAGAAAGATATAGAGGGGAAGGGGTGAGGGGACTAAAAAGACACTGATTGCAATTACAGCTAAACTGTGCAAAACAATGGAAGTGAGAAGAATAGAGAACAAAATACTGCATAGAGCTTTTTAAAAGAATTGGTGACTGATTGGGAATACAGCATATACTTTGTACACCTTGTAATATTAAAGGCACATTCCCTAAACTCCAAACGTTTCTTTAAATAATTGTGTCTGGTGCAGAGGAATCTGCTTGCTTAGGACTTGGGGCTTCTCTGCCCTAAATCATTATGACCACATTGGGGCATTTTGCAGGCACTATAGAGTTAAAAATTACACCTGCAAACCGCCCTAAAATAGCTGCTCCATTCACTTCAGTGTGAAAGCCCGACGACTTTCACACCGGAGCGGTGAGCTGGCAGGGTGTTTAGAAAAAGTCCTGCCAGCAGCTTCTTTGGAGCACTGAAGGAGCGGTGAACTCACCGCTCCTCCCCATTGAAATCAATGGGGCAGCACGGCTATACCGCTGGCAAAACACCGCTGTGGCAGCATTTTGCGGGCAGATTTTCAGCTAGCGGCCAAATAGCGCAGCTAAAACAACATTAAAGCTTTACCGCTGATGCCTGGGGCGGCACAGTGTGAAAGGGCTCTGTCACACTTCCAGGCACAGACTGGACCACACCTGTTTCAAATGCCACTGTATGCATTAATATACCATCTTAGACCCAGTACCCAGTACCATTAATATACCACCTTAGACCCAGTCTGTCCAGACAGTATCACCTGCTGACTTGGCATCAGCCACAAGCATCTTAAAACGGGTCTTCAGTTATTTTTTCATCTTTCCATCTATTAAATCTTCTGCCCTTGATGTTTTAACTTTGGATAGTAAAATATTTATTTTTTCTGCCAGTATATACCTTATACAGCCCACTTCCTGTTTCTTGTCTGATCATTAGCCTAGGCTTATGACATCATACACAGCTCTCCCACACGCTCGTGAAAGTTTGCCAGGATGGGAGGGGGGTTGAGTTATAAGAGGGCCAATGAAAGCTGCAGAGCTGTAGGTGTGCCTCTGTGTGTCTGTGTAAATCCAGGAAGTAAATGAGCAGCAGCTTCAGCTGCCCACAGTTAAAATGGTTGCAACCAGACTTAGTGAAGGGATATTTCTGCAGCATATTTGGCAAGTACAGAATCACAGTATATATAAAATATGCAAAGTGGTTGGAGGGAAGCTCCAGAATGGCAAATATGTTTTAATTATAGAATATAATAGAGTTGTTCATTCAGATTTACCAAAACAATGTAATATGAGGTTAAATCTTAGGAGTTTCAATTTGTATGCAATCAGACAGGCCCATGCACTGCATGGTTTTGGTAAATCTGAAGGAAAAACTCAGCAGAAAAACTGATAGTGTGTATGGGGCATTAATGTTACTAAACCCACAACAGTAAGATCATCCTCCTACCTGTACACTCAGCACTCAGGCAATCCCTGCAGTTTATTATGTGACCGTGGTATACAGATCAGCCAAAAAGGTATATAGTGGCAGGCAGTATTTTAATGTAAAAATAAGATTTATAAGCTGTGGGCACTGTGGGGAGGGGGAGATATAGAACTATTTTCATATTACTGGGTTTAGTAACACTCTCTTCCATAAAAAGTGTTCAGTGTCATTTTTTTCAGCTGATTGTAGTCCAGATAATGTTTTTCAGTCTTTCGCAGTGTAAAAAGCCTATACCTTTCCTAAGCCCTGTCTCTGTGAAACACAGACGCTGAGGTAACATGGAAGATACAGGGATGGCATAGATTGCACTAAACCAACTAGCTGTAAACAGGAGGGGAAGACAGAGGGTGATACCAGCTCACATAAGTAAACAAGTTATAGTGGCCCAAAACCACCAGTAGATGGCAGTATACTACAAAACAATAATAACCTGATGCAGTTTAATACAGCACTGAAAAATTATGAAAAAGTGAGGCAGAACGCCTGTCAATATATAATGCTCCGCCTCCCAAAATGACACACATATAATTTCTACTTGGTCATGTTTAAAAGCATCTGTGTTTTAAAGTGATTGTAAAGGTAAAAAAACAAAAACAAACATGTCTATACTGACCTGCTCTGTGCCATGAAATTGCACAGAGCCTCCTCTTTTTGGGTCCCCGTCAGCGCTCCTGGTCCCTCCCCTCTGTCCAGTGCCCCCGCAGGAAGCCGCTTCCCATGGGGTTACTTGTGCATGTCCGCACCCAATTCCCGCTACTACGTCCATTAACACAGACAGCAGGACTCGACCCCCCTCGCTCTCTCGTCACTGGCTTTGAATGACAGCACTGGGAGCCAATGGCTTTCGGTGCCCCAGCAAAGCCAGTAATACCCAGAAGTAAGGAGAGAGAAGAGTTGCAGATGTGCACAGCACTGGATTGAATGAGGGCTCAGGTAAGTAAAAAGGGGGGGGGGGGGGGTTGAGGGGAGATGCTGACACCTAAACATGTTTTACCTTAATGCAAGGAATAAGGTAACAAATGTTTAGGCTTTACAACCACTTTAAGGACTATATCGAATGAATAACAGAAATTATTAATAGCATCATAGGGTGGCCATAACTGACCCAATATTAGCAGGTAATGTTCCCCATAAAGAACATACCATCGCTCCCAGTTATTTACTTAGTAATGCCGCCACTATTTACATATTAATGCCAGTTATTTACATGCAAACACAGGGTCTGCAGGTCAGTCATCTGTACACAACAATAGGGCAGAGCTGAGCAGCATTAGTAGCAGCACTTCACACTGAGATATCGGGCCACAGCACAGGACTAAAACTTCAAGGGACAAGGGAATTTAAACTGGGATAGTTGTCAATTATGAGGCAGCTGCTTTGGGCCTCACAACAATGACAGGGCCCAGGGCAGCTGCCCCTTTTGCCCTGCCTTAAAGACGGCTCTGATCGCAGTTTAACATCCTTAGATGTGGTGGCTAGATCTTGGTAGATCTAAAGACATTTGTACACTCTTATTGTAAGCCGTGGCAAGTGCAAAAAATACCAGTTGACCTTTTCAGAAATGCAATGTCCTTGTCAATTCTCATTTGCTGTGCCAAGGACAAAAGTAATGTTATATTTATTATGTAAACTACTAATCCCATCAGCACACCCACCCCCTGCCTGTTTGTGTATTAGAGATTAACATATAAACAGTCCAGCTTGAGTGGCAATCTTGACTCCCTCCATAGATACAGTGAAGGGGGGAGAGTAGTCACTTATGGACAGCAAGAGTGTTAGTCATAGGGGAATATATATATATATATATATATATATATATATATATATATATATATATATATATATATATATATATATATATATATATATTATTTTTTTATTTTTATTTTTTTTAAACCTGATGCAGGAACCACATCTGAGGACTGGTAGGCTGCAATATACAGTATAATCCATATGAGTCACTCTTATTGTAATGTGAGCACCATAATGGGTTGCAACAATTCAACAACTTGCTGAAGGACGGGCAGATATCCTCCTTTCTGTCATTCTCAGTGATATATCTTTCTGTCTATTGCCACCCATAGAGAGCACCTCCAGACTTGCCACAATCATCTTCCCAGTTTGAGTGACTGGTGGAGGCAACACACCTGCACTAAAAAGTGTGTTTCTTTATTTTCTGTAGAAAATTGAAACATTTGCCTTTCAGTTTTTAAAAGATCTATCAGCATGGTGGAAATGGGCTGGTGCAGCAGTGACAATACCTACTAAGCGTGCTATACTATGCAAGTCATTCATGTGGAATTAGTCATTCAGCACAGTACATTCTTACCAATCAATGTATCCAGGCAGTCTATTTTGATGTTCATATGTTCGTGCTCCAAAGATATGAATTGCAATACTTTCCCAGGGGGCATTCGGTATAATGTGAGAGGGCACAGTGAGAGTCATTTCGGTTACTTGTGCCCACTCAAAATATTTTCTGATATAGGTGAAGTAGGCGTTGATTGCTGTGCTGGTACAAATGTTTAAAGTCATTCTAAAAGCTTAAGATTTTTTTACCTAATGCATTCTCTGCATTAAGGTAAAAAAAACCTTCTGTTATTAGGATCCCCCTAAATACTTACCTAAACCCAATCTCGATCCAGTGCTGTGCCCTAGCGCTGTGTCTCTCTCCTCTTTTTCTCTGATCATAGGACAGAGTGGCAGCAGTGGGAGCAATTGGCTCCCTCCTCAGGGTCTCCAGAACTAGTGTCCCAATTAAAAGATTTCCCTTCTACTACTGTTCTGATGGCAACGCAAAATAATAATAATGATCAGGGGCATCACTAGGGGGTGGCTATAACCCTGAATATGGGGCCCATAGCCCAGAGTCTCTTGCCGCAGGGTCCCTGCCTAACCAGCGGGTCGTGGCCCTGGCTGCTGTGGCGGGTGGGCTGCCTGCATGAGACAGGCGGAGGAGAGGTAGAGAAGTGAGCGGATGGATAAGCAGAGATGACATTTCTCTCTGCCCGCTCCACATCAGTACTCATCACAGCTGGGCCTCTTCAATGTGGGAGCAAGGTGCGGCAGGGAGCAGAGAAATGACATCATCTCTCACTACCTACCACACATCAGCGCTCTTCCGCCCTTACAGTGCGGTGGACTGGAAGTCATGTGCTTCCGGTCATCGGTGGAGCTCTGCTTTGCAGCCTGACCCCCTTGCTTCAGTGTCGGAGGTGTGGTGGGGAGCAGCAAGATTATATAATTTATCACTGCCCGCCCAGCATCACCGCTCTCCTGCCCCCACTAAATGGACAAGTGCTGACAGCCTGCCACCAATGCAGCATTAATGCATATTTGGTGGCACTGGCTGGCATGGCAAGTGACAATCCACATCAGATCTGGTGGCCGGTGACGTGGCAAGTGACAATCTAAAAATGGTGGCAGGTGACGTGGCAATCTGCAAATGGTGGCAGGTGACGTGGCAAGTGACAATCCACATCTGCTGCCAGGTGAAAGTGGCAAGCGACAATCCACATCTGGGGGCAGGTGACAGTGGCAAGTAACACTCTGCATCTGGTGACAGGTGACAGTGGTAAGTGTCACACTGCATCTGGTGGCAGGAGATAGGACAAGTGACACTCCCAGGGCTCCCACTGATTCTGCATTATGGTGAGTTGAACCACTTTATTATATATATTAGAATGTAACAATAGAAACAATGCGCTTCAATCACCCTGATACCATATAAACTATGGTGCCATGATGATTGAAGTGCCAACACCAGCCATTGCCTGCAAAATATGGCTTACCACCAGCGGTCTTTGCAGTTGTACTTAACAATGGATTGTGAGAGTCTGTTAGCATAAATCTTAGTAAATAACTTGACATTATTTATGAAGGGTATGGGTCTTTAATTTTCAACCTCATTCAGATCCTTATGAGGTTTAGGGTTCATATTTCTAAATTCTGTTTTCTATATGTGATAGTTTTGTAATTATAAAGTATTGTGTACAGTATATGCAGACCACTATATTCCCATCTTTGTCATCTTTCTGAGGTAAGAACAGTTAATATAGCAGAGCATGTTGCTGAATAAAATAAGTAAAGACAGAGCCAGTCAGTCTGATTTTTGTGATATTCCATTAATCAGTAATAATTAGATCAGTGTCCTGGTAGAGAATTAATTTGGGAATTAGAGATTGAAGTCTGCCGGAGTTTTTCTAAACTCAATTTTGAATATCATGAAAAAAAAAACTGTATCATATATTATTTGTCTTTCTATTACATAGTACCCTGTAACAGGCATAGTGGGTAAATTAACTTGTGGACTCTTACAGGAAATAAACACAGCAGAGTGCACAATCTAAGTGTAGTAGATACAGTACATTTATTCTAAAAAATAGAGTGGCAACTTACATGGGGACAGTTGAAATGTGCCTAATATCAAACATCACCAAACTTGACTGGGACTCTCAGCAAAGTATGGCACGAGGATGCAGCCTGCGTGGGCACAAAGTGTAGGTAGATGCTCAATGCCTGAAAAAGTTAAGGAAACACCAGGGGGCTAAACTAAGTGCAGAAATATAGTGATATGGGATAGCACAAAACAAATGGCATCTCACATAGGAAAGCTGTAGGGCATGTTAAGAGATAATGGCGGTGGAGGTAGGTTTGTTTGTTATGCAGGTAGACCATCCAAGAATTGATGAAAGAAAGAACTGCCACTGTCGGGGTAGTGTAACGTGTCCATGCAACCAAATGGAAGTCCATGGACCGCAAGCAGACTGGAAGTGATGTTGTGGGATGCTCAGAGAGGGCATGACTACTCTTTGTGACCTTGATGCACTTGCCATCCTTGAGGCAAAATACATTGACGACTCCAAGGAAAAACCTCTTAATCCTACACATGCCAAAGGATCCTATATAAAGGTGATACTCGAAAAATTTGAATATCGTGCAAAAGTTAATTTATTTCTCTAATGCAACTTAAAAGGTGAAACTAATACATGAGATAGACTCATCGCATGCAAAGCAAGATACTTCAAGCTGTGATTTGTCATAATTGTGATGATTATGGTTTACAGCTCATGAAAACCCCAAATCCACAATCTCAGAAAATTATAATATTACATGCAATCAATAAAACAAGGATTGTACATAAAACAATATTGAACCTCTGAAAAGTATAGGCATGCATATGTACTCAGTACTTGGTTTGGACCCCTTTTGCAGCAATTACTGCCTCAATGCGGCGTCACATGGAAGCTATCAGCCTGTGGCACTGCTGAGGTGTTATGGAAGACCAGGATGCTTCAATAACGGCCTTCAGCTCTTCTGCATTGTTTGGTCTCATGCCTCTCATCTTTATCTTGGCAATGCCCCATAGATTCTCCATGGAGTGCAGGTCAGGCGAATTTGCTGGCCAATCAAGTACGGTAATCCCACGGTCATTGAAACAGGTTTTGCTGCTTTTGGCAGTGTGGGAAGGTGCCAAGTCCTGCTGTAAAATGAAGTCAGCATCCCCATAGAGCTCGTCTGTGGAAGGAAACATGAAGTGCTCCAAAATCTCCTGGTAGACAACTGCGTTGACTGTGGACTTAATGAAGCACATTGGACCAACACCAGTAGATGACATGGCTCCCCAAATTAACACAGACTGTGGAAACTTCACACTGTACTTCAAGCATCTTGCAGTGTGTGCCAATCCATTCTTCCTCCATACTCTGGGTCTTTGGTTTCCAAATGAGATGCAAAATTTGCTCTCATCAGAAAAGAGGACTTTGGACCACTGAGCAACAGACCAGGTCTGTTTTTCTTTAGCCCAGGTAAGATGCTTCTGACGTTGTTTGTTGTTCAGGAGTGTCTTGACAAGAGGAATACGACATTTGAAGCCCATGTCCAGGATCCGTCTGAGGCTGGAGTCAGTGCATCAAGAGCCACCACACACAGTCTCAGTGAAAGTCCCCAACACTTTTGAATGGCCTTTTCCTGACAATTCTCTCCAGGCTGCGGTCAACCCTGCTGCTTGTGCACCGTTTTCTTCCACGCTTTTCCCTTCCACATAACTTTCTATTAATGTGCTTTGATACAGCACTTTGGGAACATCCAACTTCTTTTGCAATTATCTTTTGATGCTTTCCCTCCTGATGGAGGGTGTTAGTGATGGTTTTTCTGTATAACTGTCAGGTCAGCAGTCTTTCCCATGATTGTGATTCCTACTGAACCAGAGAGACCATTTAAATGCTCAGGAACCCTTTGCAGGTGTTATGAATTATGACTTAATTAGCTGATTAGAGTGGGACACTTTGAGCCTAGAATATTGCATTTTCACAATATTCTAATTTTCTGAGATTGTGGATTTGAAGGGTTTTCTTGAGCTGTAAGCCATAATCATCACAATTATGACAAATCACAGCTTGAACTATCTATCTTTGCATTTAATGAGTCTATCTCATATATTAGTTTCACCTTTTGAGTTGCATTAGTGAAAAAAATTAACTTTTGCACAATATTCAAATTTTTCAGGTATCACCCGTAGAATCATTTTACTAAGTTGTCTACTCAGACCTATTAGCCATATGCCACCCTAACACCAAAAAACACAGGCCCATATCCACCAATCTCACATCCATGGAACACAAGACCCTAAAAACAATATCCAGAAATCACAATGTCATCATCAAGTCAGCTTTGTGCTGACATTGGTTAGGAAGGGTGTATCTTGGAGATGTTGCATAGGTTGAGGTGGCAAATTTTGCATAGCGAAAGGGTGTGGGGCCAAAAGGTTAGTTGGGGAGTCCAGGATTACACCTAGGACCTTGGCGTGGGGGAACAAGTTGATAGTTGAGCCGTTAATACTGACGGAGAAATCAGAGAAAAAAGTATTTTAAACTCCATACTTCTACCATATCCCCAAAATCTATAAACACGGAAATCCTCCACCTGACCTCCCTATCAAAAAAACAGCCTTTGGAATATAGAGTATTAATAAATAAATAATATCAATAAACTGTTTTAAATTGTCATACAAATATATTTCTCTTTCGTTCATTGACAGACACAGCCTTCTTTATTCAGAACCAGAGTTATATCGCCCACTAGGCAGACAAAAGACTTGGCTACGCCCATGGGCCACAGGTCTTCAGTTTTTTTTCTGCCTAGTCAGGACTAAGGACCTAGTTTCCCCCTTGGGATCTCTTGTCCTGGCAATTATTTTTTTTCTGCTGGATTTTTCTGGTGAGATCTACAATCAACTGCCGGGCTGGGTGACGGGCTGGACATTTGATGGAGTGGTCACCCCAGTCTGGCCAGTGAGCACATGCAGACCGCAGCAATGGTCGAGAGTTGGCCCTGCGAGTTAAACGTCCAGCGAGATCGCATACGACTGGGTCTCTGCTCGAGTCGCAGTGTCCCTCATGGCCGACAGCCCCCCACTTCGGTGTCGAGGAGGTTCTGTCTGGAGTGATGCATTGGTCCTGGTATGGTGAGTAAAGGTCCCTCTCTCCCCTTTTTTTTGTGGTGGACGCGGGCCCCTCCCCAGGTTAGTCGGTCCCTCTATCCCTGCACCCTCTTTTGCTAGCCCTGGAGGTCCCTTGGTAACCTCCCTCTTCCCCTCCCCCCTCCATATGAGGTAGTGTGCCTGTCGTGGGAGCCGGTGGACAAGGTTGAATACTGGTGGGCTGGGAGTCTGCACCACATTGGTGCTGTGCTCACCGGAGGGGAGGCACAAAAAAAGAGAAACAAGCAGTGCCAACCTAAGTGCAGTAATATAACACATGCTTTATTAATTGTAGTAGAAATGCACTCACTCTGTGTTGGTTAAAAACAGGCACATCTTAATGGAGAAGTCCGGATGGACAATGTAATAGGCGATGGGGCTCCAGAAGGGGTGATCCTTATGCGCTGTACAGTCCTGTCTGGCGTTGCCGGTGGATTCCAGTGTCCCAGGCTGAGGTCGGCAAGGCGTAGTCTTGGAGTCCCAGGTCGCGGTGTGATGATGCTAATAGCATGCACGCATTTGGAGCATGCTGGGTCTGGTTTGTGGAAGAAGCGAGCATTAAGCACAGCATCCTACGTCACTTTGCCTAAATCCACCAAAAAAAATAATCTCAGGGTTTACAAGTGTGAGCCATCAAATCAATCTCAAGGAGAGGAGAATGATTCAAGAGACTCTTTGAGAGAGAAACCTACTGGATATTCACTTTGAACTTTCTAATTCCATGAGGTTTAACCACTTCAGCCCCCCGGAAGATTTGACTGCTCAATGACAAGGCCAGTTTTCGCAATATGGCACTGCGTTGCTTTTACTGACAATTGCGTGGTCGTGCAACGTTGTACCCAAACAAAATTGACGTCCTTTTTTACCCACAAATAGAGCTTTCTTTTGGCGGTCTTTGATCACCTCTGTAGTTTTTATTTTTTGCGCTATAAACAAAAGAAGAGTGACAATTTTGAAAAAAACACATCTTTTACTTTTTGCTATAATAAATATCCCACTTTTTTTCCTCAGTTTAGGCCGATATATTTTCCTCTACATATTTTTGGTAAAAAAATTAGCAATAAGCGTATATAGATTGGTTTGCGCAACAGTTATAACGTCTACACAATAGGGGATAGATTTATGGCATTTTTATTATTATTATTATAATTTTACTGGCAGCGATCTGCGATTTTTATCGGACTGCGATATTGTGGCAGACAAATTGGATTTTTGGGACCATTGACAATTATACAGAGATCAGTGCTATAAAAAATGCACTGATTACTGTATAAATGTCACTGTGATGGAAGGGGTTAACACTAGGGGGCGATCAAGGGGTTAACTGCGTTCCCTAGGTGTGTTCTAACTGTAGGGGGATGGCACAGACTAGGGGAAGAGAGAGATCGGTCTTCATATTTAGTATGAACACACGATCTGTCTCCTCTCCCCTGAGAGAACCAAGATCTGTGTGTTTACACACACAGATCCTGGTTTTTGCTCTGTCACAAGTGATCATGGGTGCCTAGCAGTCATCGTGCCCGCTGGGCACTCGCATGGACTCCGGGCACACCTAGTGGCCAAAAGGCGAAAAGACATAAGGTAATGTCGATTTGCCCAGCCAAGTCAACCTGCTGCAGTAAAACTGTGGCGGCTGGTCTGGAGGTGGTTAAACAAAGAAATGTAAATAAACACAGTAATTTAGCTATCAGAGTTAGCCACTTGAGCTTTGTAATATATTCATCCAGCTCCATCCAGTTCAGCACCACAGGGCAGCAGCTACAGAGAGTGTTACTTTAACTCTCCATTCTGAGCCAAGCACCTGGCTTCACACTCCCCCCTCTAGAGAACCTTTGGTCCTCTAAGGAGTGGCAGAGTCCATTGACATATACTGTCTATAACTTTATATTAACTTAATAAACAACTAAAACTCAAAAACCCAGGTAATTCTCAATGAAATATGAGTCTGAGAAAGGAATCACTCAGCATTTGTCAGAAGGAGCAAGGTTATCTGGTCCATGAGCCACCAATTTTGTTGCAAGACCCTAAGGTCTAAAGAGGTCTGAGGATACCTCTTGTTTCCCTCAGTTGGACCCCACATGCCCCAATTCAATACTGCCTATATTTGGTATCCTGAATCTTCATCTTCTGAATGGCCCTACAAAAATACCTACCATTATGTTTCATAGTTATAGCATTGACCTCTTTGTGTACCAATGTGCAGTCTGTCCCCTAATGCTGTGTTCTATCACAAGATGGGTTGGAGTCAGTTATAGAAGATTAGAGACGCAGGATCATACAGTCTTTATACACAATGCAGAGGATTAACTCCTTAGGTTCCACAGTGAGTATAACAAGCATTCTTTACTGCATATACAGACTGATTTTACTGTTGTGGGTTTAGTAACGCTTTAAGGGACAACAATTGGGAATTATGTCAGCTATAAGGTGTTGGGAAAAGGGACAGCCATGTCAAGAAAGTAACTTAGAGCCATTCAGCAGAAAACTGATCAGTCAGTTGAGATGCAGTAATATAAAGTACTATTGGAGTGTACTAATATATAGTAAGGTGCATATATGTTTGGACACAGGAACAATTTTCATACTTTTGGCTCTGTATGCTACCAGCATTAAATTAAAATGAAACAATCCAAATGAATTTGAAGTGCAGACTTTCAGCTTTAATTCAAGAGGTTCAACATACATATCAAGTACAAATTTTAGGAACCGCAACCATTTTTATATACAGTCCCCCCATTTTCAGGTGCTCAAATGTAATTAGACAAATGAATATAATCATAAATTAAATGTTAATTTTTAATATTTTGTTGAGAATCCTTTACTGGTAATGACTGCCTGAAGTTTGGAACCCATGGACATTACCAAAGACTGGATTTCCTCTTTTCTTTTCTGATGCTTTGCCAGGCTCTAACTGAAGCAGTCTTCAGTTGTTCTTTGTTTGTGGGTCTTTTAGTTTTGCCTTCAGAAAGTGAAATACTCAATTGGGTTGAGATCAGGTGATTGACTCAGCCATTGCAGAATATTCCACTTATTTTCCTTCAAAAGCTCTTGGGTTGCTTTTGCAGTGTGTTTTGGATCATTGTCCATCTGTACTGTGAAGCGCTGTCCAGTCAACTTTGCTGCATTTGGCTGAATCTGGGCTGACAGTATATCTCTAAACACTGTAGAATTCATCCAGCTGCTTCTGTTTTCTGTCACATCATCAATAAACACCAATCACTCAGTGCCACTGGAAGTCATGCATGCCCATGCCATCACACTGTCTCCACCATGTTTACAGATGATGTGTGCTTTGGATCATGAGCTGTTCCAAGCCTTCTCCATACTTTTTTCTTCCCGTCATTCTGGTACAGATTAATCTAAGTCTCATCCATCCAAAGAATGCTTTTGCAGAACTGGTCTGGCTTTTTTAGATTTTTTTGGGAAAGTCTAATCTGGCTTTTCTATTATTCAGGCTTATGAATGGTTTGCACCTTGTATCTGTATTTGCTCTTGTGAACTCTTCTCTTGATTTTAGACTTTTACAATGATACCTATATTTGTCTGGATTTTGTGAATGGGTTTTTCTTTACCATAGAGAGGATTCTGCAATCATCCACCACTGTTGTCTTCCATAAACATCCAGGTGTTTTATGTTTCTAAGCTCACTGGTGCGTTCTTCTTTCTTCAGAATGTACCAACTGTTTATTTGACAACTCCTAATATTGCTGCTATCTCTCTGATGGATTTGTTTTGTTTTTGAAGCCTTACAATGACCTGTTTCACTTGCATGGACAGCTCATTTGAATGCATGATGTAGGTTCACAGAAATATATTCCAAATGCATATACCACACTTAGAATCAACTCCAGATCTTTTATCTGCTTAATTGATGGAGAAATAACAAAGGAGTAGCCCACACCTAGCCGTGAAATAGCTTTTGATTCAATTGTCCAATTACTTTTGGTCCCTTGAAAAAGGGGAGTGGATATTCTTAAGAGCTGTAATGACTAAACCCTTCCTTCAATTTGGATGTACATACTCTCAAATTAAACCTGAGAGTGTGCACTTTCAGTATATAACTATAGCTTGAATATGTTATGGTGAATACGTGAAAAAATCTAAAATTGTGCCTGTGTCCAAATATATATGGACCTAACTGTATAACATAAGCCCATTCATGCTTAGAACCAATGTCATAAAACTCTCTGACACCCCATCACATTGAAATGATTGCTCTGCCATTCTCTGGTTTTGGGAATCAATTCATACAGTAAATGTAGAATGTCTCTGGGGGTCTGTTCTCAAATGTATTTTTATTTAATCCCAGGATGAATTCTAAATGTTTAATGTATGCTCTGTATGCCACATATTCACTTACTATAATAAAGACTTTTAGAACAAGATGTATACCGTATGTGTGACATATAAGTCGCATATTCATTGCACTTTGGCGACCTGCAGGGCAGCTAGATAAAATGTAATACAATCTTGTCATATACTCTCAGTAGGCAAAGTACCGTAGTTATTCTAAACCTTTCTAGATAAAAAAAAAAAATCATTATTATGTGTAGAAGCATACAGCAATTATCAGTCTTTCATTCCCTGTAAAATGACATTCAATATGCTGTGTAAATGCACCCATAAAAGTTATCACGCTAAAGAGGATTGTGAAACATCTAAAATATGAATCAATTTGATGTATAAAATATGCTAGAAAAATGCCTATTTTCACAACTACCATTTTTCATAGAAACGATTTAACCTAACCTATAGCAAGTAGGCATTCTACTGTGGCCATGTTAGCGTATTCCACTTTTACTCCTTTTTGGGATTTGTGAATGGCCTTCCCAGTGCAATATTTTGGGCTTGTGGGTTGGTGCTCATGCCCTCTTTACTTTAGTGGGTGGTGATAGAGAGTGACTCCACTGCCATGCCATATTGCTTGATAATGTTGTGAGCCAACGGTGGTGCCAGCACTCCACCTTGATGCACGTTTAGTTTTCAGCACTGTTTTGGGTCCTTGTGCAAAAAAAGCTGAACTTTACATGTGAAGTCATCGCGGCCAGCGAGACGGGTGACAGTTTGTTTCATACACTGCTTGTAATTCATTGCCTTTTTGTAAGTGTAACCTTGATTTTAAAATAAAGTCTAGCTAAACAGTTTTATACTATGAATCTTCTCCCTGTTAATAGCCTATGCCTTAGTGGTGAGCGGCTCTGTGAGTCTAAGGAACATTTCAGTTCAGTTTACCAGCGATAGTGCCACAGGAGGAATAGCTTACCATTGAAATTATTCATAGTGGGGCTGAAGTGCATGCTTGCTTGATCTTTATAATTCGAGATCCAAACTGGAGCACTTTGAAGTGGGATTTTTTTCCATAAGCACAGAGCACTTTACCATTTTGCATGTTCATATTGGACTTTTTGTATACAAATAAAATGCATGATGGACTTTCATATTTAATTATATATTCATGCACATGATTCATTAATACACATTATTTTTATATGTTCATTTGCCTATGTTGATACATTTTTTATTTTTACTTTAAAGCGACTGTATTGTCCGCTTGGTGATTTTTACCTACAGGTAAGCCAATTATAAGGCTTACCTGTAGGTAAAATAGATATCACCTAAATCGGTTTAGGAGACATTCGCCCTGCATGCAGCTGCTGACGTCAGCGGCTAATGTGCTCGGAAGGTTCGGCGTATCATGCTGGACCTTCAGAGCTCCTTGCCAGAACGGAAGGCTCCAGCACGCATTTGTGGGGGAGTGACAACATCGTGGCTCCGGCCACTCGCAGTGCCGGAGCCTGCGAACCCAGAGGAAGTGCCGAGGGAACATGTCAGCTCCCTCAGCGGTGACCAGGTTACGCTGCGAGGGCTTAGTTTTAAGGTAAGTATTTCATAATGTGCTAATATGTGATGCATACTAGCACATTATGCTATTGTCTTGTAGGTTTTTTTGTTTTTTGGGGGTTTTTTTTCCAACGGTTTACTTCCGCTTTAAGAGTAACACATTTATGTTTACACCATCTCTTATGTTGGTATCTAGATAATTTTATTCTTTGTGATCAAATATACTGACAAATTCATTATTTAAAGGAACAGCACTCAATGTTTTGTACAATTTTTCAGTGGTCCAGTATTCAGACACTTGAGTTACATAGTTACCTAGTAGGCGAGGTTGAAAAAAGTCCATCAAGTACAACCTATGTGTGTGATTATATGTCAGTATTACCTTGTATATCCCTGTATGTTGGGGTCGTTCAGGTGCTTATCTAATAGTTTTTTGAAATTATGGAAGCCCCCTGCTGAGACCACTGCCTGTGGAAGTGGATTCCACATCCTTGCCGCTCTTACAGTAAAGAGAACCCTCTACATAGTTTAACCGCTTCAGCCCCAGAAGATTTTGCCCCCTTCCTGACCAGAGCACTTTTTGCAATTCGGCACTGCGTCATTTTAACTGACAATTGCCCGGTCATGCGACATTTCACCCAAACAAAATTGACTCCCTTTTTTTCCCACATATAGAGCTTTCTTTTGGTAGTATTTGATCACCTCTGCTGTTTTTATTTTTTGCGCTATAAACAAAAAAATGGTGGGGACTGCAATCGGCGGTGTGCAGGGACCAACATCACTTCCATGTCGGATCAGCGAGAGGTGCTTCACGTTCGGGACATGCGTTCCCCTTCCTCAGGCTTCAATCCTTCAATCTTCCTTTGTTTACTTTGTCTCAGTTACCATGGTGGCCAGTGTCAATCTTCTCATTACATTGGGGCTTGGTGTAGAATCCTTTCATTCACACTAGTGGCCAGTGTGAAGGCCCCCCTTACATTAGTGGTCAATGTAAATCCCCATTACATTGGTGGCCAGTGTAGAAACTCCTCTTTATATTGGTAATCTGTAAAAGAAAATTCAACCGTGCATTTGTGGTCAGTTTCAAATACTCACTTACATTAGTGGTCCATGTAGAAGCCCCCTTTAAATCGATGGTGAGTGTAAATCACCCTCTTACATTGGTGGCCAGTGTAGAAATCCCCCTTTATTGGTTGTTGATGAAAAATCCACCATTACATTGGTTGTCAGTGTAAATTCTTCATTACATTGGTAATCAGTGTACATTTACATTGGTGGTAAGTGCACAATTGCCCTTACACTGTTGGTCATTGTAAATACCCCTTTACATTGGTGGTCATTGTGATTCCCCCCTAACATTGGTGGTCAGTGTAGAAATGTCACCTTACATTGGTGGTCCGTATAAATCTCCTCAACAATGGTTGTCACTGTAAATTCCCCCTTACACTGGTGGTTGGTGTAAATGCTCTTATTACATTAGTGTCAGTGTAGAAATCCCTCTTTATATTGATGGGTGGCGTAAAATCCCCCATTACATGGTGGTCAGTGAAAATCCCATCACATTGGGGGTCATTGCAAATTCCCCAAAGATGTCCAGCTTTGCTGTACATGATTAAAAATTTGCTACAGTGTACTGCCTCCCAAATAATCCCACCCCCTCCCCCACACCATTGCCACAGATCCCATCAACCCCCCAGCATTGCTACCTATCACCCACCCCCCTTCCCCCAGCACTGCGATTGATTCCAGGACTCCTAGGATCTCTAGGAGTTTTCTGTCTATTGATGGGTCTCCTCGCCTCCCCAGTCCATGGTGTGCAGGCAGTGAGGAGATGATGTGCTGTAACCTTTAGCAACCAATCAATGAGCAGTAATGATGTGCACTAACCACTTTCAGCCAATAATTGAGCAATAAGGATATGCAGTAACATCTAGCAGCCAATCAGTGAGCAGTAATAATGTGCAGTAACCTGTAGCAACCAATTAGTGAGTGGTAAGGATGTCCATTAACCTCTAGCAACCAATCAGTGAGCAGTATTGATGTACAGTAACCTCTAGCAACCAATCGCAATTGCTGCCTGATTTGATTCTTGTATGTCTCAGAGCAGGTGGAGAACAAATTTGCATGGGGGGCCCAAAAAATGTTTGCCCAGGGTCCAATCCATAATAAAGGCGGCCTTGTACCCGATGCACACAAAACAAGCATGCAACAATGACGGGTTGACACACATTATGTGCACATGCATGTTCCAGTTACTTATCAAAAACTGATCGGCCCTAAAAGGTTGCAGTGAAGACATGTTCCATACCATCTGTCAGTGCAGATTTAGGATCTTTAATCCCTGTTTATTAGAGGCTCCTATATTTGCTGCTGTTGGACCTAGATTATGCAGATTCTACAACTCTTGCAAATCCTAGAGGCATTTCAATGTCCTTGATTGACAGGAAAGTAGTATCTAATAGAAAATGTTTAAAATATTTTTAAAGAGTAATGTAAATAAAATCATGAAAAACAGGCTTATAAAAAAACAGTACAAAAGAAAAAAGGACAAAAACACTAGAATCTATGAATATAAAAAAAATAGCTTTGCAAATGTCTCAGCGTTCACACAAAAATCACTAATATTATCTGTAATGTTTGTAAAGCCCCATACACACTATCAGATTTTCTGCTGAGTTTTTCCTTCAGATTTACCAAAACCATATAATATGAGGTCAAACCTTAGGAGTTTCAATGTGTATGCAATCAGGCAGGCCCTTCTACTACATGGTTTTGGTAAATCTGAAGGAAAAACTCAGGAGAAAATCTGATAGTGTGTATGGGGCTTAACATGTGAAATGTCAGTTTCTATTGCCTTTTGAAGGGTGAATGTAACACACGATCATAGAAGTTAAAGAACATTCAACTAAGAGAAAAAATAGCCTAACACTATAGTGTTACACAGAGCACATTCAGATGTCAGCCATGGACAGTTAAATGTAAACAAATTGGTGGGAAAATTGTAAAAAAAATGTGACCCCCCCCCTCCCCAAAACGCATACCAAGCCAGACCTTTTTATTAGGAAGTGACCCAATGGCCAGAACGGTCTCATCTTCTATGATTTCAGCTTCAAGAAGAAGAGGTTCGTGATTTTAGAGCCATCCCAAAGCTATAGTGTCTAGTAAGGCTTTGTGTACTGTACACACAGACTAGATTGATAGTGGGGAAAATGCGAAACGCTGCAAAATTGCTGTGAAATTGTGGCTAAATTTTGCAGCGTTTTGCATTTCTCATGATCACCCTAGTCTGTTTTGCAGCCAGCGGTTAAAACGTTCTTATCCTGAACACGATTCTTCTGTGTTCAGGAAAAGGAGGTTGAGGGAGGTTAAATCTCCCCTAACCACAGCAGCTTTTAAACTCTTGTAAAAGCCTATATGTACATGGACACATAGGCTTTTATGGAGTTGAGTTTAGGAGCTTTGGCAAAAAAAAAACGCCAAAGTTGAGAAGCTGTAGTGTACATGCCCTTAGGAGATTGTGTTTAGACACATGTAGACAAAATTGTGTATGTAAAGTAGCATAGTATGTAGAAAATGTAAAGAAGGGACAGGTGCCTCTAAGTGCAGTATCTCAAAATTAATTTATTAGTAAATGCAAAACAATATCCACTCATGTGGTGAAAGAGTAGTAACAGGCACATCAAAGGTACATGGAAACTTCCACGGTGCTGGTGAGGTGTCTGCAGAGCTCATGTTCTCAGCAGACCTTACAGTGTGGCTGGGGAATGCCCGGAACCTGGGGGGCAGAGTAAGAGGAAGCAGATGGCTGTGCAGAGCGTTGGAGCGCAGCGTGGTACGTAGCGCTGACTGGAAGCAGTCACCAAGGGGAAATGACACAACATAATTTAGAGCTTGGGTGGTAGTCCAAAGAGATTTAGAAAATGTAGTCAGTAATCTGGAGTAGTAACTGTGCCATGGTTTGGCATAGAGAATATCAGTATGGCTGTGATTGGTTTATCAATTTCTGGCCATAAGGGCCCTCTGATTTCTCCTGTGCTGAATTGTTTTGTAACTGTACTGTCAGCCCTCATGTTGTAAAGCCCTGCGCAAACTGTTGGCGCTGTATAAATCCTGTATAATAATAATATTAATAATAAGTGCTAATACGGTAGCCTGTTATTTTTATCTCCTTGCTAAAACATGTTTGTTTTTGATTTACCGGTATTAATTCCAATTTGGTAGTATCAGCAATATACTGGTGTCCATAAGGAAGTCATAAAGATCAGAGCTTGGAGTGGTGGTTTATGAAGTCGTACTGCTTTTTCCTCTCTTTCAGATGTTGGGTCTGTGCAGCCTGCTCCATATGGATAGCTTGGATAGCTTTACTAAGGGAGATGTACTTCTTTTTTATATATGCTTTGAAGGCCGGGCTGGGAAGAGGGCAGGAGTGGCTGGCTCAG
This sequence comes from Lithobates pipiens, assembly GCF_037356315.1. Lineage (NCBI taxonomy): Eukaryota > Metazoa > Chordata > Amphibia > Anura > Ranidae > Lithobates > Lithobates pipiens. The sequence continues at coordinate 137,302,660 of NW_027507788.1, read as the reverse complement.
GCTCTTAGCAGCATGCTGAGAATCTGAGCCAGCTGCCAATCAGTCATTTGGAGGGATCCCAACAATAAATGTCGGGATTGACCCAGAGTCTGGAGTGGCTCTGAGACATCAGCCGACAGCTGGCTTTAGACCGCTGTTGGCCAATTCTGAGCCACAGGAGTGCAAGGTTGAGTGAGTGCAATCCTGTGACCTACAAGAGAAATATGGCTGAAAAAGCTTTGGCCATACTTCTCTTTTACATATTGCATTTATTATAGAGTCCTACATATTTGTCCAAAGGGAGGGACAGCTGAGAAGGCAAGAGGGACAGAGGGATGAGGGGTATATATTCTAGATGGTGTTTACTGTGTGGAAGGGAAGCATGAAAATGACATATACAGCCAGGTGTTTCTACCTTTAATCTTCTGTTAAATTTCCTGCTTTAGTCCAATGTGGGAGGTCACTAGATTATGTTCTTTATGGTATGTCTGTCTATCAAAATCTTATGATGAAGTGGCATTAAAATTCTTTACAATTCCAAAACAATATATCGGGTGGGCAGTAAGGTATAATATTAACATGTAATGAGTAGAAGAGGGCAGAGTGAAAAGAAGGAGATAATGTATGTATACATTCACCAAGATACCGGTATGTAGTGGTTCTCAATGTCAGTCTTAAAGCGGGTGTAAACCCACTGACTTTTTTTTTTCTACACCTGTAAGCCCTTGTATACACGGTCGGAGATTCCGACGGAATGTGTCCAATCGGACCGGTTTTCGGATAATCCGACTGTGTGTGGTCTCCATCGGACTGTTTCCGTCGGAGTATCCGACGTACCAAGTTTTCCAACTTGCCGCTAAAATTTTCCGACAAGATGATCTGATCGGACTTTGTTCGATCATGTGTAGAGAATTCCGATCGGACAAAGTGCCACGCATGCTCAGATCAAATTCCTACACCAAAGCTATTGGCTACTAGCGTGAACCTAGTCCCATCGTAACGAAATAACGTCATCATGTTCTGAATGATCAGATTTTCCAACAACTTTGTCCGGCCGTGTGTATGCAACAGTTTCGGACAAAATCCGTCGGAAAAAATCCAACGGATTTGGTTGTCGGAATGTCTGACCGTGTGTACAAGGGCTCAGGGAAAAGGCATAATGAGCTAATATTCACCACTCTTGATGGGCTTCTAGACCCACTATAGACCCGCTATAGACTTTCACTTGTGCTCAAGACTAATCACAATGTGGTTTGCTAGCTTATATGGCCTGGCTAATTTTGCTAACTACAGGGACTTACCTACTGTATGTATATTACACCGAGATTGTCTGTGGAGGATGTTCCTCCTCCTTTCTTCATCCTCTGTATGTTTGTTCTTCCTTATGTCGCCAGTCCTAGCCCTTGTATGGGCAGACTAGGTGACTTTTTTTTTTGTTACTTTGTTTCAATTATATAATTGAATAAAAGTTATTGAACCAGAAAACAGGCACACAAAGGAAGTTCCCAGATTACCAGGTCACCAAGTTAGCTTTAAAATGCATTAAAATGGCCAAATGCACCAAAGTCAAAAGATTTTTTGGGTGAGAAACTGAACCACCAAGCAAATGAAGTGTATGCAGGGAAATACAGCAGGGCCTACAGCTTTTTTACATCTGGGGAACCACACAGTCCTCTGCTGTAAATAAATTAGACAAATTCATATTTCTCTATTTCCAGAAAAATGCCATTTCAGTAGGAGTCCGCGTACTAATGAATCTTTCCCCATGGATAAAATACAGTTAAGCCCCATACACACTATCAGATTATCTGCTGAGTTTTTCCTTCATATTTACCAAAACCATATAATATGAGGACAAACCTTGGGAGTTTCAATGTGTATGCAATCAGGCAGGCCCTTCTACTACATGGTTTTGGTAAATCTGAAGGAAAAACTCAGCAGATAATCTGATCGTGTGTATGGGGCTTTAGAAAAACAAGTGTTAATTTCCATACACATGATTGGAAATCCCGCCAGCAAAAGTCCAATGAGAGCTTTTGGTCAGAAATTCCGACCGTGTGTATGCTCCAAAAGATTGAGAGCAGGTTCTCTATTTTGCAGACGGAAAAAGTTCCAATCGGAAGTTCCGATCGTCTGTAGTAATTCCGACACGCAAAATTCCTACGCATGCTCAGAAACAATTCAAAGCATGCCTGGAAGCATTGAACTTCAGGTTCTTGGCTCGTCATAGTGTTATACGTCACCGTGTTCTTGACGGTCGAAAGTTCAGAGAACTTTTGTGTGACCGTGTGTATGCAAGCCAAGCTGGAGCGGAATTCCGTCGGAAAAACCATCCAAGATTTTTCCAACGAAGGCTCAGATCGTGTGTACGGGGGATAAGTGCTTCTTCAAGTATGCATGCATGGTGTTGCCTTATGTATGCTTGGTGGAACTTTTTTTGGATATCTGTAATTAATCACAGTGTACATATATAAATGTTAAAGATTTATGCCTACCTGTTTATACTGCGTACGGAACATGTCTTGCTCCAGGCAATATATATATGAACTATAGCCTGCTCTTGGGTTCCATGGGCTGCACTTAAAAGATACCATAAAATTCATAAAAACTATACCTGAAGGGGATATGTTCAGTTCAATAATGACATACCAAGCATTTGACACTACAAATAGTAGTTTTTGGAAGCATTTTTTTTCTCAGTCTCTTTTCCTATCACAGTAATTGTAGCATATATCTGCTTCAGTGTTAATAGTGTCCTGGATACATCTAATGAGATGCCTCAGGTGTAAAGCAGGGCCACAAGCTGAATCTCAGTAGTAAATACGTAGTTGTTACGTTTATCTAATTTTCCTTAATAGTTATAAAATGGTTATAAAAAATGAAAGATTAAATAGTGGCGTATTCAGACCTTCAGCTGCTACCAATACTAATGCACTAGTGGCTTAAAAAATAAATAAAAAGGAATACAAGTACTACATCTAAGAATCGGTAAGCTGCAATATAGTAATTTTTTTTGTTTTTGGGTCTACTACCACTTAAAGTATATTTCCACTCTTGCAGCTAAACTGGGATAAATTAGGGATTGTTTGTGCTGCAATGCAGTGGGGGCTGGGGAGTTTATGTTTACCATAATTAACCCTGTCTATACTGTGCTAGCTGATATAATTACCAGTTGTGAGCTAGATTTTAATGCCAACTGTCCTAACAGAGATCCAGTTATGTAGAAGCTGGCCTTCTGGATTTTACGTGGCTTGCAGTCTGCTCCTGCTCCAGTCCTGCTCCAAACACCTAGAAAGATACACAATATATATATTTTTTTATATTTTTAGGTATGCTTTGTGAATGGGAACACATACCAAACATATAATGGTGTTTTCTCAAATTTACTTTAGCTGTATCACAGTCATATGACTGCAATACAAAGAAACATGCACATTCGCATTGTTGCTCCTCCGCAGGACAAAAGCAGGACAAAGGGTCTCAATTTGCAAATTGACCAACACTTTATGTACTGTAGGATGCCCTACTAGGCAGACCATGTATAATATTCCCTTTGCCATTCCTGGAAAAGGCAAGAGGTAAACAGTGATGTCGTTTCCAGCTGGAGACCAGTAAAATAAGCCGGCACTTAATGAAACTAATGGTCAGTACGGTAGTTTATTCAGATGATCACATCTCAGAAATAAAGTGCGTTTGGGGCCATGCAGGACCCCCAACAGATATGTGACAAAGGGGTCCTGCATGGCCTTGAAATATTGCACTTCTGTGATCATCTAAATAAATGTTTGAACATCATTTAAAAGATCTGTGGTGTGCTGGTGACATGCACTTTAAGCCACAGATCATCACACAAATTGCTGTGTCAAATGACATAAAGCATGTCCCCATTTTTTTACACAAAATTGCCCTTGATCTTGTTGGCAGCTAATATATTTGCCATTTTTGTTTTCAATAAAATGATTAATCACAACCCGTACTTTACAAATATACACTGAGCAAAATGATAAATGCAACACTTTTGTGTTTGCCCCTATTTATCATGAGCTGAACGCAAAGATCTATGACTTTTTCTATGTACACAAAAGGCCTATTTTTTACAAATATTGTTCACAAATCTGTCTAAATTTGTGTTAGTGAGCACTTCTCCTTTGCCGAGATAATCCATTCACCTTACAGGTGTGGCATATCAAGATGCTGATTAGACAGCATGATTATTGCACAGGTGTGCCTTAGGCTGGCCACAATAAAAGGCCACTCTAAAATGTGCAGTTTTATTACACAGCACACAGATGTCGTAAGTTTGGAGGGAGCGTGCAATTGGCATGTTGACTGCAGGGATGTCCAACAGAGCTATTGCCCTTGAATTGAATGTTCATTTCTCTACCATAAGACATCTCCAGAGGTATTTCAGAGAATTTGGCAGTAAATCCAACCAGCCTCACAAGCGCAGACCACGTGTAACCACACCAGCCCAGGATCTCCACATCCAGCATCTTCACCTCCAAGATCGTCTGAGACCAGCCACCCGGACAGCTGCTGCAACATTTGGTTTGCATAATCAAAAATGTTCTGCACAAACTTTTAGAAACCGTCTCGGGGAAGCTCATCTGCATGCTCATCGTCCTCATTGGGGTCTCGACTTGACTGCAATTTGTCATCGTAACCGACTTGAGTGGGCAAATGCTCACATTCTATGGCGTCTGGCACTTTGGAGAGGTGTTCTCTTCACGGATGAATCCCGGTTTTCACTGTACAGGGCAGATGGCAGACAGTGTTTATGGCGTCGTGTGGGTGAGCGGTTTGCTGATGTCAATATTGTGGATCGAGTGGCCCATGGTGGCAGTGGGGTTATGGTATGGGCAGGCATATGCTATTGACAACAAACACAGGTGCATTTTATTGATGGCATTTTGAATGCACAGAGATACCGTGATGAGCTCCTAAGGCCCATTGTTGTGCCATTCATCCATGACCATCACCTCATGTTGCAGCATGATAATGCACAGCCCCATGTTGCAAGGATCTGTACACAATTCCTAGAACCTGAAAATATTGCAGTTCTTGCATAGCCAGCATACTCACTAGACATGGCACCCATTGAGCATGTTTTGGATGCTCTGGATTGGTGTATACGACAATGTGTTCCTGACAATATCCAGCAACTTCATACAGCCATTGAAGAATAATGGACCACCATTGGATCATAACTTGATCAACTCCATGCAAAGGAAATGTGCTGCACTACGTGAGGCAAATGGTGGTCCCACCAGGTACTGACTGGTATTTGGAACCCCCCCCCCCCCCCAAAACAATAAAACTGCACATTTTACAGTGGCCTTTTATTGTGGCCAGCCTAAGGCACACCCGTGAAATAATTATGCTGTCTAATCAGCATCTGGATATGCCTCACCTGTGAGGCAAAGGAGAAGTGCTCACTAAGGGCTCTTTCACATGGGGCGGATCCGTGCTGATCCACCCCGTGGACATCTACTTGCTCAGCAGGGATCGCTCCGTCGATCCCCATTGAGCAGGAAGATGACAGGTCCGTCTCTGCATACTGCACAGGGACGGACCTGTCAGGGCGCCGCTCTCCCCTATGGGAGATCGGATGAAGACGGACCGCAGAGTCCGCCGTCACCAGATCCGATCCGATGACGGATGGAAAAGTAGGTTTTTCCCCAGTCACACTTCGCTGGTCGTATGTCAGCGGATATGTCACCGCTGACATCCGACGTTCCATAGAGGTCTATGGAGCATCCGTTCAGGTCCACCTAAAAACCTGACAGGCGGACCTGAACGGATCGTCCATGTGAAAGAGCCCTAACACAGATTTAGACAGATTTGTGAACGATATTTGAGAAAAATAGGCCTTTTGTGTGCATAGAAAAAGTCGTTCAGCTCATGATAAATAGGGGCAAACACAAAAGTGTATGATAGGCTCACAAATGTTTCTCCTTATTACTGTCTAACTCCAAGTGAAGAATTCAACATTTGCTTTCAAAAGGGTTTTCAAATTAGTAAGATTGTCAAATTATTAGAACCAAAATGTTACAGAATTTTTAGTTTAATATCAAGTCTTTCACTGTTCCACTATAGTAAATTTCCTCTTTCATTCTCTTACAAGCATGACACACTACTTTAAATGTTTCACCTGTAAAAATAATGTCAACAATTTAGAGCTACTAAGCTAAAGCAGCAAATAAATAACTAAAATAAAAAAATCGAGTTGTAAAAGTGCCTGACTGTTTTAACGCAATTTTGACATTTATTTATTTATTATTCCCATTGCCTGCGTGGGTGGACCTGTTAACATAAGCATGTAGGACTGGGAAAAATCCCAGTTGCTATGGAAACCTTAAACAGTGTAGAAACAAGCACAGCTTAATTACCGGTCGGGAGAATCCAGATCTGGCCGAAACATATATATGCCTTAGATGTACATATGCCAGACTCAAAGGACTAAAGCACCAGGGCCGGATGAAAGCAATAGAGAACTATTTAATGTTTGCAGGAAATTGATTCAACGCATCACTAAATAATGAAACATGCATCCTTTTTAATGGTAACTAAACATTATAAACATAGAATGAAATGTTTGAGTCCTGCATAAATGCCGCTTTCATTTTCTTTTAGCCATAAACAATCCTCAGATCTTTACAAAGGACCACAAACAATACAAAGAGCTTTACAATCTGAAGTATTTACTAAAATTATATAATTAATATATAATTATTATAATATAACAAAAAGCACATTTAAAGTGCACAAAAGACAAACTCACTTCAAAACCATATTACTAGATATGCAGAGTGGCGACAGGGCGCCAACCGTCCTTTACTGCCATCTATGCATTAGAGCCATGTCAGATGGTTCATTTTGGATCAGGGATTAATTGCTACTACAAATTGCTAAGGCCATCAATTAACAGCCGTCTGTAGCCAGTGATTTAATTGCTAGCCTCTCTGGCTAAGAAGCAGTTTGTCACAGCTACAAGGTAAAGTTGTTGTAAAGGCTGTTTTTTTTTTCTTTAAATAATAAACATTTAATACTTTCCTGCTTAGTGCAAAGGTATTGCATAGAGCTAGCTGGTACTTGCCTGCTCTTCTGGGGTCCCCACGCAGGCGCTATGCACTCCTCCACTTCTCTATGTGCCCCAGGCGGGTACTGTGGTGCTCATGTGCTTCTGAGTTGGGCTGTGTGTAGCTACATACAAACACAGAGCAGCTCAGCCATGCCCCCTGTTTCCTTGTCACAGGATTTGATACAGGAAGAGGGGAGAGAAGAGCTGCAGATGAGTACAGCACTGGATTGATAGAGAACTCAGGTACGTGTTTAACCAGTTGCCGACCGCCGCACGACGATGTACATCGACAGAATGGCACGGGCATGCATATGGGCGTACCTGTACGTCCCTGCCTTCCCGCGGGTGGGGGGCCCGATAGGGCCCCCCCCCCCCGGTGCCAGCGGCGGTCGGAATCCGTTCAGGAGCGATCTGGGATGTAATGTAAACACAGGCAGAGGAAGTGATGTAATCTCTCCTCCGTGTCGGTATTTTTCGTTCCGGCACAGAGGAGAGAGGATCGGTGAGTTGCACCAACACTACACTACACAGTAGAACATGCCAGGCACACTCTCACCCCCCCTTCACCCCCCCCAATCACCCCTGCACCCCCAGTCACAGTGACACCAATTGCATTTTTTTTTTTTTTTTTTATTGCATTGGTGTTATTTGTGACTGTAATAACTGTTAGGGCAGTTAGGGTTAGCCCCCTTTAGTTCTAGGGTACCCCCCTAACCCCCCAATAAAGGTTTAACCCCATGATCACCCCCCGTCGCCAGTGTCACTAAGGCTGGGTTCACATTGCAGCGGTTTATGAGAACGGATGTGATTCGCACCGCACTGCAGTGCAAATAACATCCGATCTCTGTGCGATGCGAGTTCAGCCATACAGATAGTATTGCTGAATTCGCATCGCACCCGCCGCACCCGCCGCAAACTCGCACGGGACCCTTTTTTTGGTCCGCAGCAGAATCGGATCGCATGGGTGTTCACACCATGCGATCCAATTCCTGTCCGAGTTTGCAGATCGCACTGCGATATGCGAACTGATCTGGGGGTGTCATTAACATTTCACTGACACTCCCAGAAGTTCGCATAGGGCAGTGTGATGCGGGAACCCGCCGCGGATTCGTGGCGTTCCCGCATCGCTCCAGTGTGAACCCAGCCTAATAAGCGATCGTTTTTCTGATCGCTGTATTAGTGTCACAGGTGGCGCTAGTTAGGCAGGTAGGTATTTAGGTTCGCCGCAGCTTTTTGTAGCGCCAGGGACCCCCATATACTACCGCATAAAGCCCCCTGATTGCCCCCTAGTTAACCCTTTCACCAGTGATCACCATATAACTGTTACAGGTGACGCTGGTTGGTTAGTTATTTTTTTATAGTTTCAGGGCACCCGCCATTATTACCTAATAAAGGTTTGAGGGTCAGATAGGGTCTGCGTCGCCCCAGGCAGCGTCAGGTTAGTTCCAGTACCGCTAACACCCACGCGCAAAGCATACACCTCCCTTAGTAATATAGTATCTGATCAGATCTATATTAGCGTCACCAGCAGTTTAGGTTTCCCAAAACGCATTGTTAGCGGGATCAGCCCAGATACCTGCTAGCACCTGCGTCTAGCCCCTCCGCCAAGCCCAGCCCAGCCCACCCAAGTGCAGTATCGATCGATCAATGTCACTTACAAAACACAACACACATAACTGCAGCGTTCGCAGAGTCAGGCCTGATCCCTGCGATCGCTAACAGTTTTTTTTGTAGCGTTTTGATACAGTCGCTGACAGCCTAGGTGCTTTTTTTACCTGTGAGTCTCACTAGTGTACCCCTAAATTTAGGGGTGTCTACTTTCCAAAATGGGGTCATTTGGGGGGGGGGGGGGGGTTTGTGCCATCTTGGCATTTTATGGCCTTCAAACCTGCGATAGGTAGTGAGGAGTGAAATCAAAAATTTACACCCTTAGAAATCCTGAAGGCAGTGCTTGGTTTTCGGGGCCCCGTACGCGGCTAGGCTCCCAAAAAATCCCACACATGTGGTATCCCTGTACTCAGGAGAAGCAGCAGAATGTATTTTGGGGTGTCATTTCACATATGCCCATGGCATGTGTGAGCAATATATCATTTAGTGACGACTTTGTGAAAAAAAATAAAAAATTTAATAAAAGTTTGTAATTTTCCCGCAACTTGTGGCAAAATATAAAATATTCCATGGACTCAACATGCCTCTCAGTAAATAGCTTGGGGTGTCTACTTTCTAAAATGGGGTCATTTGGGGGGGTTTGTGCCATCTTGGCATTTTATGGCCTTCAAAACTGCGATAGGTAGTGAGGAGTGAAATCAAAAATTTACACCCTTAGAAATCCTGAAGGCGGTGCTTGGTTTTCGGGGCCCCGTACGCGGCTAGGCTCCCAAAAAGTCCCACACATGTGGTATCCCCGTACTCAGGAGAAGTAGCAGAATTTATTTTGGGGTGTCATTTCACATATGCCCATGGCATGTGTGAGCAATATATCATTTAGTGACAACTTTGTGAAAAAAAAAAAAAGTTTGTAATATTCCCGCAACTTGTGACAAAATATAAAATATTCCATGGACTCAACATGCCTCTAGGCAAATAGCTTGGGGTATCTACTTTCTAAAATGGGGTCATTTGGGGGGGTTTTGTGTCATCTTGGCATTTTATCGCCTTCAAAACTGTAATAGGTGGTGAGGAGTGAAATCAAAAATTTACACCCTTAGAAAGCCTGAAGGCGGTTCTTGGCTTTCGGGGCCCCGTACACGGCTAGGCTCCCAAAAAATCTCACACATGTGGTATCCCCGTACTCAGGAGAAGCAGCAGAATTTATTTTGGGGTGTCATTTCACATATGCCCATAGCATGTGTGAGCAATATATCATTTAGTGACAACTTTGTGAAAAAAATAAATAAATAAATAAAAGTTTGTAATTTTCCCGCAACTTGTGGCAAAATATAAAATATTCCATGGACTCAACATGCCTCTCAGCAAATAGCTTGGGGTGTCTACTTTCTAAAATGGGGTCATTTGTGGGTGTTTTGTGCCATCTTGGCATTTTATGGCCTTCAAAACTGTGATAGGTAGTGAGGAGTGAAATTACAAATGTATGCCCTTAGAAATCCTGAAGGCGGTGCTTGGTTTTCGGGGCCCCGTACGCGGCTAGGCTTCCAAAAAGTCGACCACATGTGGTATCCCCGTACTCAGGAGAAGCAGCAGAATGTATTTTGGGGTACAATTCCACATATAACCATGGCATGTGTGAGCAATATATCATTTAGTGACAACTTTGTGTAAAAATTTTTTTTTTCTTTTTGTCATTATTCAATCGCTTGAGGCAAAAAATAAAATATTCAATGGGCTCAACATGCCTCTTCTCAAATTTCCTTAGGGTGTCTACTTTCCAAAATGGGGTCATTTGGGGGGGTTTTGTACTGCCCTGCCATTTTAGCACCTCAAGAAATGAGATGTAGATGCAGTCATAAACTAAAAGCTGCATAAATTCCAGAAAACGTACCTTAGTTTGTAGATGTGACAACTTTTGCGCAAACCAATAAATATACAGTTATTGACGTTTTTTTTTACCAAAGACATGTGGCTGAATACATTTTGGCCTTAATATATGACTAAAATTGAGTTTATTGGATTTTTCTAATAACAAAAAGTAGAAAATATCATTTTTTTTTCAAAATTTGCGGTCTTTTTACGTTTATATTGCAAAAAATAAAAATCGCAGAGTCAGTCAAATACCTTTAAAAGAAAGCTCTATTTGTGGGAAAAAAAGGACGCAAATTTTGTTTGGGTAGAACATTGCATGACCGCGCAATTACCAGTTAAAGCAGCACAGTGCCAAATTGTAAAAAGACCTCTGGTCATTGACCATCAAAATGGTCCGGTCTGAAAGTGGTTAAAGGCAGGAGAGCTGGGGGAGCTGGTATTGGAAAGTTTTTTACCTTAATGCCAAGATTGCATTAAAGGAGAAGTACCGTCAAAGCTCATTTGGCTGTACTCCTGTAGACCACAGTAGTGCAGTTTGTTCTGCACTCCAGTGATCCATTTACAGCACACAGTGGGCTGAAGCACGCTGTCGGCTGACTTCACAGAGAAATCGTGAGTGACAATGAAGTTGGGATCTGTCCACATGCCTGGACCAGCATTCGGCTCAGCTTCTCAGTGACCTGCTGAGAGGCTGAGCTGGCCGCTCCTACCCCCTCCACAGCCCAGCGCTCCAGTGAGCTGGGGGGGGGGGGGCGCAGAGCAAAGAGCCGGTGACTGACAGTCACCAGCTCTTTGCTCAGGGAGCTTTGAGAACTAAGTGATCAGCAGTGTTTGATTGCTCAGTTCTTAGTGTTAGAGCCGGCGGAGGACAGCTGCAGCATCCACCTAGGCAAGTAAGTAAGATTCTGCAAAAAATAAAAATAAACATACTTCTCTTTAAGGGAGAAAAACCTTTTGCCTTTAGAACCACTTTAAGCCAGTACAACAACTTGCAGTTTACAGTGCTCTGCTAATAATCTCTCTCCATCAGCAATTCATAGCTAAGCCCATAGAGGTAAATGAAGAGCGGTTGTCACTGGCAATCTTGTCGTCATCATGAAACACTGCTAAAACTCAATCACTGAGAAAATGATCTGCATATCGCTGAATAATTAGCAAGTTAGTAATTCCATAACAAATAATTGCAATTTTCTTAGCAAGAAATGTCAAAAAGAAAAGGAGGGTTGCTGCAAATAAACCACCCAACTGAGTTCAGTCTAACTGTAACATTTTCAGGGTGTCACATGTAACATGGCACCAAGGCCACACAGCCATATCATAAATTCACAGACATCTGTGAGTGAAAGAAACAGGGTGTTTTTCATCAAGAAAGCAGTTCCTGCACCTCCAGCACTGAATGTATGTGTTGGATGGTCTACTGTTGCTGTCGCCGGCTGTGGGGGGGGGGGGGGGGCTATTGTCACTGGTGGGTTCTATTGTTGGTGAGGAGGTCTATTGTTTCTGGGGGTGTAAATTGTTGCTGGGAGGTCAGTTGTTACTTAGAGAGGTCTATTGTTGCTGGCTGCTGGAGGCTCTATTGATGCTGACTGCTGAGAGATCTATTGTTGCTGGGGTGGATCTACCGTTGCCGGGGGTCTATTGTGCTGGGGGTATCTATTGTTGCTTGGAGGATCTGTTGTTGCTGGAGTCAGGGCAACCATCACAAATTTTTTGGCCCCTTATATACATTTAGGCCTCCCCCCCCAGGTCTGACCGCCAACATTCCCTAGGGCCCGCCCACTAGCTGTATTCTCTAAAAGGGGCTGTACTGAGAGGTGGGTAGGCATGGGAGACCACGGGTGACTCGAAAAGTGGGTGTACCTTTGCCTATTCTCTGAGAAGAAAAAGCCCTGGAAAGAACTACAAGTACCATCTTCCACATGGGCAGACAGACTTGTAGTTCTCAATGTAATGCAAGTGCACACTCGTAGTCCACTGACACTTCCTTCAGCTCTCCAACTGAAAGCCTGTACCTTGATATGGAGAGGGGAGCTGGAGGAAGAGTCTGAAAGAGCCTGACATTGCACCTGTGATCCAGTGATCACCACTACAGTGCTTTGCAGGCTCCAGACACAGCAGATCACAGAGCAGGGTTCAAATAAATGAACTTAACCCATGTGATTGCTGTGATCAGTTACAGTGACCACACATGTAAACAAAGGCTGCATGTTGCAGCCAGCACGCTATTTCCCCAAGAGATCAGCAGCAGTTTTTTTTTTTTGTTTTTTTTTTTCACAGTACAGTGTCCATGACCGTTGACCACTAGCCACACCAGTGCTTGCAGACCAGCGTATACCGATGTACGTCGGCAGAATGGCGCTGGTAGGCAGAAGGGCATACAGGTATGTCCCCCTTAAGAAGTGGTATCGTGGGCGGTGGACTCAATGTCCGCCTGGTGCCCACGATCGTGTCACAGAGAGGAGAAAGAGAGGAGGAAAGAGGAGATGCTTTTGTAAATAAAGCATTTCCCCATTCTGCCTAGTGACAGGACAGAGATCACAGCTCTCTGTCATTAAGAGCAGTGATCACTGTCCTGTGTATTAAAGCCCAGATTCCTAACAGTTATAATCACTCCCAAGGACACAACCCCTTCACTGCCCCCTAGTGGTTAACCTCTTCGCTGACAGTGTCATTTACAACAGTAATCAATGCATTTTTATAAAGTTGATCGCTGTATAAATGTCAGGTCTGGTATGGATATTAAGGGGAACCCCACACCAAAATACAGGTCTGGTATGGATTTTACGGGGAACCTCGTGCCAAATTAAAAAAAAAATAGCGTTGGGTCTCCCCAAAAATCCATACCAGACCCTTATCCGAGCACACGATGTAGAAGGCCACAGGAAAAGAGGGAGGGACGAGAGAGTGCCCCCCCTCCTGATCCGTACTAGGCCACATGCCCTCAACATTGGGAGGGTGCTTTGGGGTAGCCCCCAAAGCACCTTGTCCCCATGTTGATGGGGAGAAGGGCCTCATCTTCTCAACCCTTGCCTGGTGGTTGTGGGGGTCTGCAGGTGGGGGCTTATCAGAATCTGGAAGCCCCCTTTAACAAGGGGACCCCCAGATCCCGCCCCCCCCTGTGTGAATTGGTAATGGGGTACAAATGTACCCCTACCATTTCACAAAAAAAGTGTCAAAAATGTTAAAAAAGACAAGAGACGTTTTTTGACAATTCCTTTATTAATTTCTTCTTCTTTCCCCGCTTCTTCTTCCATCTTCTTTCTTCTGGTCTTCCTTCAGTGTTCTTCTTCTTCCTCCATCTTCTTCTCCCCCCGCTTCTTCCTCTATCTTCCTCCGCTTCTTCCTCAGGTCTTCTTGTCCAGCATCTTCTTCTCCGCTTCGTCCTCCGTACGATCCGCCTCAGTGGGAGTCTTCCGCTGTGTGATGCTTCTGTTGAGGTGACAGTTCTTATATAACAGAGGGCGGGGCCAACCAGTAACTCCACCCCCTTCTGATGCAAGGGGACTTCCCTATGGCTTTCCCCCATGTTGTCAGAGGGGGGTGGGGTCACCGTTTACGCATAGACACCCCCCAGGTATGAAATTTAAAGGAATATTACACTTTTATTGTTTCACTTTAAGTATTATTAAAATCACTGCTCCCGAAAATAACGGCCATTTTAAAAACTTTTTTTTGCATTGATACATGTCCCCTGGGGCAGAATTCAGGTCCCCAAACACATTTTATGACAATAACTTGCATATTAACCTTTAAAATGAGCACTTTTGATTTCTCCCATGGAGTTTTAAAAGGTGTTCCACGGCTTTCGAATTTGCTGCGAACACGCCAAATTGTTCGCTATTTGGCAAATAAGGCGAACAGCCAATGTTTTGAAATGGATAAGAACTACAGTCTAGTTCAAGGTTATCTGCTGCTATTTCTAATTAAAAAATATAAATGTGCATGCACATTAGAAGTAAACACTCTCTGAGACACGTTCAGCTCGGTTACTTCTTCTAACTTCTGATTTATTCGTGGGCGGTGTTAATATTTTATACAGAAAGATACGTAATTGCTATGTCAGTCTAACTGGTACATCTCATTGATTAAAATACAAGAGAAATGGAGAAACTTGATGCTTGAAGTTTGGTTGAAGCTGGTTCTGTTATCTCAAATGCATTCTTCTAACGTGTGGGATGTAGGGGGTAGACGCCATCTTTAAGAGTCAATCTATATACTACATAATAAGTAAGGAGTTGCATAGAAACATGTATACACATAAGCAAATAGACATTTTCTGATTATCATTATGTACATTACATTCCTTCACAGTTTGAGTCAAACTCATGTTCGACCCGAACCTAAAGCCCATCCCTAGTGAGGATGCCTGGCCTTCGGGACCTGGTAGAGCCCTTTAGATGCATCTGTGCTGGTCAATCAAAAATGGTGGCACCCGTAGAGCCTTGATTAAGGGGACTAAAGTTCCTCTTTAGGTTGCAAATATTCCTACATTTGAAACTGCACACAACTTTTTACTTTTGGATTTTATAGTTTCTCAATGATTATACTCTTAAGTATATGAATTTGCTATGTTTTTTTTTAGGTATTCCTGCAAACATTCTGTGATTAGGTCTCTCATTTCATTAGTCATAGTCTTCAGCAATTTGATAGCTTACCAATTGTCTATATACAGTAATACATTCCTTCTGGGTATGCTATATTGTAGAGACTCTGTCTTATGGCTGAATATGTACAACATAGGTGCATGTCTTTGTCACCACTGATATTGCTACTTTATGCCAATCTCAAATGGTAATGAAAATTCTTTTTATTTAAAAAAAAAATAATACAAAATGAGCACTTTAAAATAATTGCTATAGTTTTACTTTAGTTGTCAGAAAAATATGTGAAAAATAAGATTACATTTTTTGTTATGGTTTTTGCTCTGTGCCCATTGTATCTCTTTGTGTGTACAGTCTATATTTAGAAAAAAGGGCCAATAGATATCAGGGGACACTTGTCCAAACTGGCTGAAAATTAGTTGCATTGATCAGAGATATTCAGATGTCTATGGGACATCAGTCATCGCTGCTTGATTGGGAGAATGGTGATTGAACGGACTTAAAAAGCTTGCTCCTCTGTTAATTGTTCTCCCACTACAAGTTGGTAGCAGAGGTGTCTACAGCTTGCATGTCACACTTCTCTCCAAAAGTCTAAACACAAATTGGCAATTGACAGTGATGCCTGAGGACAGCCGGATTGTGCCCGCATGTCTGACTGCCGTCGAATGTATCTGATAGCCTCCAGTTAAGTAATAATTGGAGTTTGGCTGGAATCCTCATTTCTTGTATTTCCGTTGGCCTTTGCTTCCTCCTCTGGGATGGTAGCTTCAATCATCAGACCAGAAGATATGTTACAAGCATCACCTTTTCTCCGATTTGGCAGAAATGATTTCTATGCAGTGACCAGCTCATGAAACATTGATGTGATGCTGAACTGTGACAGATGTAGGCAAAAAATAAAAAGAATGTGCATTTAGAACATTACTATGCTCTATTTTCTTGCTAACGTTCAACAATAGATTCTATTAAAGTGGACCTGTCAGAAACTTTACAAGTTTGCTTGAATTAAAATACATCTATAGTCAAAATGTAAAATCATAAATTATTTTCCACATTGTATTTAAATTATTTCCAGCCTACTCCTATTACTCTGAATGATCTTGAAGTTTGTACACTTACTTTGCAAAGTTCCCACATATTTACTTCCTTGAATTCTATTCTATATGCCCTATGAGTAGGCACTGTGGTGTTAGGCATTTCACAGAGCCTCTCTTCTGTACTACAGACATACCTCAGTCCCAATGTTTTGATATGGGAACGAAGGGCACCCATTAGCAAAAGTATGTAGGCATAGGACATACCCCTTGCCTTGCCCCCTTAAAGGTGAATTATACAAAATTAATATTTATTAAACTCCCAAGTGCCTTTTTACCACTACTCATTTATACTAGCTTTTGAAATGTGTGTAGCACCCTGGGGTTTAGTCAGGGAGCTCCTCACACATTTACTTGCTAGCAGTGGTTACCCTGGTCGTTGATGGAGATTCATTGATTTTTTTTCCCCTAATTTTGACCTGGTTGTACTTTTCTCCTCTACCACTGGGTGGACGGGCACTTAGTGGTATTAGAAATGAGAAGGACAACTTGAGGTCAGGTTATGGGTATATGGTGTATCTCAGCCAATGGGCAGGGGTTTTCTTAAATCCCTTTGCCTGAGATATGGGAGAGCCCATATATTTGGGTGGAGTCAGGTGATCTATGTTCTCTGCCACCTGAACGGCTGTCTGGGTGGACGTGTGTCATGTGCCCTGGGCTGCTAGGCCAGAGATTGGGCCTATCCTGGGGGCTTCTGGCTGCTAGGCTGTGAGGGCCTATCCAGAAGTAAGAGAGCAGTGCAGGGTTGGGATTGCGGCTTGCAGTCCAACCAGAAGTGATGGTTCTGCCGGCCAGAGAACCTTTCAGTGGTCAGAGGTAGAAGGGAAGCTATCGCCACAAAGGGACCAGCCAACTTATTACCAGGGACCACAGTGAATAACTGAACCAAGTACCGGAGCAGTATTCTCACCCAACAGGCACGGTGGAGAATCGGGAAACTTCAGGTGGTGATCAAGTCAGGGACTCAAACAGCGGAGGTGACGCTTGCAGGGCAGCCATGTGAGTCAAGCCAGGGACCGAGCCAGTCAGTGGGGGTGAAGCTTGAGAAGTATCTGGAGTGCCAAGCTAGGGACCCAGCAGGGAAGCGTGGGTGATGCTTGAGGGAGATACCACCGCAAAGATTGGAGGAGCTTAAGGGATTCAGAGTCAGTGAATCAGAGGGTCTAGTGAGAGACCGGGAGCTCAGTGGAAGAACTACAAGAGGCAGTTGTAGTGAAGCTGAAGGAAATGTTACATTTGAGCTAGGAACTGTTAAAGACTGTTGCCATAGGAGACAGCATTGCTGCATGAGCAGATCTATAGCACTTTGCTGAGGCCTTTCCCTGCACGGCTGTCCTCCTATTGAAGTCTCTGTGTCTGCGAATTGAATCTACAACTACTTAAGGGTGTCCTGGCCCTAACCCTCTTCCCCCCAAAAATATAAAAAGGACTTTTAAGAGAAATAATACCTCTTTTACATCCAAAAAGTGTCTGGCGCCCAATAACTTTGTCCACCCAGCACCCACTATGCTTCACAACCTACCATATACAGAAGGATGTCAGCTAACTTTGGCCTGGAAAGTTCTCATTAGACTGGACAAGGCCAGAGACCTTGCTACATTTGCAAATGTGGAAATTTAGAAATTTGTATGGAAGGTTTAGCACTATGAGACACGTTTTGAAAGATACATTGTTCATTTTTTATACAACTATACAGAGCAGACCAAAATGAGGGACAAGTGAGGAGGAATGAGGGACAGAGGGATTTTCAGTCTAAATCAGGGACAGTTAGAAGCCATGCTACAGAGGTACTGGGAGGAAGAGTTTCAGTAGGCGGAGTCAGTACAGGAATCTCAGTTTGCAGGCAGCAAGGAACCGTGGGATATTTAGTCCTTTAGAAATGGAAAATAAACAGCAGAAGAGAAGCTAAAAAGCATGTAGGCAATCCAGGAAGTTGTGGAACAAGATGGCAGACAGGTAGCGCTCACAACATAAAAGCAGATTTTTAAGGTAAGCTTATACTGGTTTGTCGAAAATAACCATTGCTTTTATTCTTATTATAATGCTGACATCATAAAATTAAAGTGCACTTTCTAACCAGTGATTTCCTATTAAGCCCAACTCTGGACAAATAAAAAAATGATCACAGCCCCACAGCATGGATTAAAATCTTGATTTGTCTGCGGGAGAGAAGAAACATTACTTGCATGATCCTCCGCTCTTCTTGCAGGCAGCGCTCTTTGACTTTCCCTCGGCGTCCTCAGAGCTGTGGACCCTGATCTGGTCTTGATAATGTCAGGACAATTTATGGGTGGAGCAAGGGGGTGCAGATACTGCTGGGACTGGTCTAGCTGCAGGGATGAGCGGAGGATTGGGTAAGTATATCTCCTTTTATTGTTCCCCTAAACATAAATGAGCAGTTAACCTTGCATTTTGTTTGCCCGAAGTTGGGCTTTAAATTTCACCATTAAAAAGCAGTTGATGAGCACATCAGTTGGTAAAGGCCTGTTTACACCGATGCAGTATAATACACCTGTTATACTGCACAATAGCACACATGCATTGTTTTAATTGGTGCCTTTTTAGATATCTGTGCTATGTTGCAGTATGTTTTATATAATTCCACTTTTGTTGATAAAAAAAAAAAAAAAAAAAAAAAAAACATTCCCCTCTGGGTTATCTGTGTACATTTCAGGGATTTTAACATCTAAGTCCCCTTTCACACTGAGGCGCTTTGCAGGCTCTAAAAAAAAAAAAAAAAATAGCGCCTGCAAAGCATCCTCAAACAGCCGCCGCTGTCTTTCCAGTGTGAAAGTCCGAGGGCTTTCATACTGGAGTGATGCGCTTGCAGGACAATGAAAAATGTCCTGCAAGCCGCATCTTTGGAGTGCTGTAGGAGCGGTGTATTTACCGCTCCTAAAGCGCCCCTTCCCATTGAAAACAATGGGGCAGCGCTCCAAACCCAGCGGCGCTTTGCAGGCGCTTATAACCCTTTTTCGGTCGCTAGTGGGGGTTAAAACTGCCCCGCTAGCGGCCAAAAAGCGCCGCTAAAACAACGGTAAAGCGCCGCTAAATATAGCGCCGCTTTACCGCCAGCGCGCCCCGCGCGCCCAGAGCCTCAGTGTGAAAGTAGCCTTAAATCAGACTTCTGCGAGAATAAGTAAGCCAATCACACAAGCAGGACATTACATACTTGGGGGACGTTTTGTGCACAGAACGCCTCCAGATATCCATATTACATTGTATTTTACAGAAAATTACAGAGCTGCAGATTAAAAAGGAAAGGTAATTTTTAACTCCTTCAGATCCGTGTTATAGCTAAATTACAGCTACAGAGTGGATCTACTTTGCCGGCAGGCCGTCAATAGATGTCCTCCCCTTTGCACGCTCCCCATGTGCCATGATCACTGAGTCAATGAGACTCGGGTGATCACAGATCGGAGTAAGGGGTTGATCCTGGCCCCTTACCATGTGATCAGCTGTCAGCCAATGACAGCTGATCATGTGATGTAAACAGAAGTTCGGTAATTGTTTTTTTCTCCGTACGCTGCCAGCATGAGGAGAAAAAAAAGCCAGTCACTGGCTTCTGTGCAAGGGACATTGGCCCCCGAAGAGGAAGAGGCACAGCCGCCTCATCTGTGTCAACCAGTACCACCTGCCAGTGCCCGCAGTGCCATGAATCAGTGCATAGCAGTGCCAGAAATCAGTGCCATCTATCAATGCCCACAAGTGTCCCCTATCAATGCCCATCAGTGGTGCAAATCAGTGCCTCATCAATGCCACCTAGCAGTGCTGCCCATCAGTGTCACCTACCAGTGCCGATCAGTGCCCATCACTGTCACCTATCAGTGCCCATCACTGCCACCTATCAGTGCCACCTATTAGTGCCCTTCAGTGCCACATATCAATGCCTTTTAGTGCCACCCATCAGTGCCCACCAATGCCACCTATCAGTGCCCACCAGTGCCCCCTATCAGTGCCCACCAGTGCTGCCTATTAGTGCCCATCAGTGCCCATTAGTGCAGCCTGTCGGTGCCCATCAGTGCAGCCTCATCATTGCCCATCAGTTCAACCTGTTGGTGCCCATCAGTGCAGCCTCATCAATGCCCATCAGTGCAGCCTCATCAGCGTACATCAATGAAGGAGAAAAATTACCTGTTTGCAAAATTTATTAACAAAACATAAAACATTTTTTTTTTTTTTTTTTACATTTCGTTCTTTAAAAAAAAAAAAAAAAAAAAAAACCCCAGAGTACCACCAAAAGAAATCTCTATTTGTGGGAAAAAAATGATAAAAATTTTGGGTACAGTGTTGTATGGCCGTCCAATTATTGTTCAAAGAGTGACAGCGCTGAAAGCTGAAAATTGGTCTGGGCAGGAGGGGGGATTAGGTGCCCGGTAAGCAAGTGGTTAATAACATTCAGTTACAATATGACTTGTGTCACAATTGTAAAATGTTATATTATTTATTTATTTTATTTGCAATTTTGTTTTTCTCACAAAAGTGGAGTTACCCTTTAAAGAAAAAAAAAGTTCATTCACTTTTGTGACACATTGGGGGTTATTTACGAAAGGCAAATCCACTTTGCACTACAAGTTCAAACTACAAGTGCAAAGTGCACTTGAAATTGCACTGAAAGTGCACTTGGAAGTGCAGTTTCTGTACATCCGAGGGGGACATGCAAGGAAAATAAAAAAACAGCATTTTAACTTGCACATGATTGGATGATAAAATCAGCAGAACTTCCCCTCATTTCATATCTACCCCTTAGATTTACAGCGATTGCACTTCCAAGTGCACTTGCGGTGCAATTTCAAGTGTACTTTGCACTTGTAGTTTGCACTTGTATTGCAAAGTGGGTTTGCCTTTCGTAAATAACCCCCAATGACACATGTGAAGGCCCGTTGAAATCAATTGAAACACCTAAAAACGTCTGCAAAATGCACATCAGTGAGGGGCAATGGTGTCAGTGGGGGTCTTCGTTCTGCTTGAGTGAAGAATTCTGGGAGAAGGATGTCTTCAGTCAGCTGTAGCATGGAGGGCGCACATCTCCCTCTCGCAATTATCGCTCTGTTCATTGTAATATTCTGTTAGGTCGGATGGTAAGAGGCAGCAGGGGAATATTGATGTATGTGCGTGTGGTGAATTTTTACATTGTCAGGTGGCAGGATGAGTGGCAGCAGAGGGACTAAGCTGTGTGTGTGTGATAGGTTTTTATACTGGCTAGTCACTGGCAGTGGCAGCAGCACAGAGCTGATTGGTGTGAAAACATCTGAAACAATAGATGCTGACTAGATGCCTGAGCAAAGATGGCACCAATCATCTTGAGAACAAGGTATAATTATTGTCAAAGCCAGTACTGTGTTCTCTTGGAGATGTAATACATATCTATAAGTGTTGAAGTTACACATTACTTAGCATTGCTTGTTTTAGAATGAAAAAATATATTGGAAGCTATCAATTTTCATAAGCATTCTATTGCCTTTTAGTTAGTTATATAGAGTATGTCAACATGAACGGTTTACCAATCCATAATAAAGGCACCCTTTAAAATGATGCACAATCCTGAAGCACCCCATTCTAAAATGTAAAAAACAAAACGAATACGTTTCATATAACACAGCAACATCCATACATGTAGGACACCCAACATTAGAGGTGATTTATTCTTCCAAAACACACACACCTTTGCACACTGGTACTGACTAGTATTCCCATGTTTTTCTTCTCCCTCAGTTTCTCTCCCTCTCTCAGCTAATGTGACCCCCAGTGCTGATGGAGAGGAGTATGGCAGGAGCCAGGGACACACAAGGATGCAGGCGCCCAATGTCCTCCTTAACAAGGAATGTCATCATTGTTAGGATGCCAGTGGCTAGAAGGTTACAATGGTGCACAATGAAAACCTGTGGCTTTGTGTAACTAAAAGGCAGGCTTGACCCACGCATTGGCTTGTATACCATTTTTGGGCAATTGTATTCATTTTGGCAAGGCACCCCCTCAAGAAACCTGAAAGTGGTTGTAAACTCTCCCCCACAACTTTGTCCCATGTAAATCAGCATAAAAAAACCCTAATGAATACTGATTGTAGATATCTCCTTACTTGCTTAGTATTGTTGTAATCCTTTTTGTTATTTAGAATGATGTCACTGAGCATGCCCAGATCTCCCTTGATTTACGGCACACTCTCTATGTGCTTGTCTATCTGTTATCAGGACTTCCTACAGCACAACACTGATATCCCAGGAGGCTGCATAATCACTCAGAGCTTCCTCCTACACCCCATGTGCCCATGTGACATCGCATGCATTGTAAACCTGGCCATTACTGCAGTCTTATCAGCTGAAGCTGATAAGACTGACACAGGCAAACATTAGACAATCGGCACAAGTAAATACTATGAAATAAAACAAGTCAGCTATGAACAGGGAAGCAGGATTGCCATAGAAACATTGGATTGAGAAGGAGGTTAACAGTACAGGAAGTGCTCAAAGTAAGGAAGGAAATACACTCCACTGTGGGCTTAAGAAGGCGCTGCCTAACCCCTGGAAACAAGTTTGTTAAAGTTTCTTTAGACAGTAAGTAATATGCGATTTGTGCTGGATTACAGTGGCTATAGTTTGATAATTACTTATTATAATGGACTAAATGAAAAGAAGCATCAGAGTGGTTGAGTTTAATTCCTCTTGAAGGCACCCTGATTGAAAAAGTCTGCAGTAGAACTAAATGCAACTACAATTTGGCTAGAGAAACGGAGGGTTTTTATCAACCTTAGGTTTATTGCCATCTAAAAAATGGGACACTCAGTCCAAATCTAAACAAAAAAAAATTCTGTCTTGAATTATACATAAAGTTTATTTAAACTGAAAACAAAATGTAATGTGTAGGAAAATTGTCACTTGGAGCAACATCTATAATCATGAGCCTCCATCCCTAAATGTTGTGGGTGTTATTACACTATGTTGGCTTATACGTTTCTTGCAGTCCGCCTGCCCTCTATCAGTGCCTTTGGTCCCCACAGGTCACCCTGTCACAGTTCCTGGGACAGAAGTCCCCAGGAGCCTCCTCTCCACAGCACCACCATGTCCACCCTTGAGCTGTTTTACAAGCACCCAGCATCCTGAAGAAGTGGAGGTTGTTCCACAAAACACGTTGAATTCTTGAACACAGCTCTGTTACAATCATGCGTCACATTTCAATTCATTTATACTATGAATTCATTTATTGAAATCTATGTGGATATTGTATTTATGCTACTCTACTATTTCTATCAGATCTGTTTATAATTGGACTAATAAAATTGGAATCATGTGTATTGATTTCTACTATTTAGATGTCACGTGCTTCTTTTAAAGTCCCAGTGGAATGCAAACTTGCATGTACAAAATGTAAATTGTATCTAAAAGGCAAAACTTTTTTCAGTTTTGGATAGGGTGTTGAGGGGTTTATTGCTCTCTGTATTTGTCCATTGCTGGGGAAAGTTTGTGTTTGACACCAGAATATTTAAACAGGGATAACTGTTTCAGTGACAGCTGTCTAAAAGGTGATTTCCCTGTTGTGTCTACAAGACAGGAAGTGAAGGGAAATCTTCCCAATGAGACATAGATAAAAAAAAAGTCCTGGCAGGGATTTTCTTTATCCAAAATGAGTTTGGGGTATGAGGTTCCTGCATTCGTTTTTGGCTACGCTCACTCCTCCACTGCATTTATGGAAAAATCCATTGTTGTCATTTAGACTGGACCTCAAACATGTTTGTATTTGGTCGTCTTCATTGCCGGGGTTAATGGATTAGTAGTTTACACAAGAAAAGTAACACCGTTTTTACTTCCACGTCATATCACAGAAAGTGACAAGGACACAGTGTTTCTGGCAAGATCAACAGTTATTTTCTGTACTTATTGAGCTACTGCTAGACTGGAAAACTGCAGTAAATGGTATATAAAAAAAAATTCGGTTTTGGATCTGTGCCAACCTTTGGCAACGCTTGAGTCTGCACTTTGTCTCCTATAACAGGCTTCTCTGATCTCTCACCCTTCTAACCTGTTTAATTTGATATCTCATGTTGGGTTCCAACTTGTTTACTGCTGAATTACATATTTGTATGCATAGCTTAGGATCTATGTGCTGGTTTCTCCTTTGCTGTTATTAGTATTTGGTAGATGATGGCGGTCAGCTGCTTTCTGATGTTCCGCCTCCCCATATGTCGAACCGTCACTTCCGGTTGCCAAGAAAATGTGCTTCATTGGCTTAAATAGAAGGCAGGTGAGACTCGTTAAAGAGATTCTCTCTTATGAATATTATATCACAAAATAAAAATTAGCACTGCAAAAAATATGTTTTCACTTTTCTGGTACAATCTTTTGTATTGAGATTTTTGTGAAATGAGAACAACTGTAATAATCCCACGCAGGGGAAGTAAACAATAAACATAACGTGGCTCAGCTTAATAGTGTGCATTAGAAGCATATTTGACAGTGGGAATTGTCAAACATCAATGGCCCTCCAGCCGAGGCCAGGGGTCAATATAGGGTAACTGAGCTTAATTGCTCAGAGGTTAAGACGTGGAGTAATTCACCAAAATTTGGAAAACAAAACTAAAATCGGGGTCATACAAAACAAAGAACAAAAATGAGAAAACACACACACAAAAAAAGAAAAATTAAAAAGAGTGGGGGGGGGGGGGGATAAGTGGTGAAGGGGGGATACAAGGGAGGAGAAGGAAAGATGGAGAAAGAAAGGGGGTGCAGAGCGGGCAGATTGGGTAGGGAAAGGAAAAGGGTACCCCCAGGTCGGGAGGTTAGATGAGGTCAGTTAGCAAGGCCTAGGCTGGTCGGGTGCAAAGTGAAAAGAGCGTAGGACCACCACGGGTCCCAAACTTTGAGGAACTTGGCGTGGGAGTCATGAAGAATACTAGTCATCTTTAGTTAGGATGCTCTTCACCTCCGCAAATGAGACAGCAGGCTTCTTCCAGGCCTTTGCTATTGTACACTTTCCCTTTTAATTGTTGTCAAGCCAGTGCAACCAACAATTGCTTGCTATGTTCACTACATTTTGCTTCCTATTGTTTTTCTTTGGACTATTTCATATAGGCTTGTACTTTTGGTGCTATTCTAAGTAAGTACAGTACTACAATACACTTAATTTTTTGTAGACCTATTTATTATCTTTGAACACATTTTGTGTTTCCAGAGCAACGTGTAAAAAAACAGTGATGATAAATCAGCAATTTTTTTCTATGTTTTTTTCAAGCCTGACCTCTGGCTCAGTGTTTTGTGATTATTGATCAGAACAGGATAAACTGTGATTTATTTCTGATGACGGTAATTTACTATGGAGTGGAAATGAAAACAATTGAACGTTGTTGTTTATCATAAAGGGCTAGTAATAAAAAAAAAGCCACACAAGGAAGATCTCAGGAGCCGAGCTTATGGTAAATATTTTACTACTTGGGTAAGGCTTCATGCACACGAGACGCAGATGCAAACTCTGCTGGACACATGTTTTTAAAAGCTGAAACCGGCGTTTAGAAACGCCTGTTTTGTCGTGATTTTTACCGCGATTTAGCAGCATTTTACCGCGTTTACGGCATTTGCGTCTAGAAGCGTTTAGTTAAGCTAACATCATAGACCCTCCCCAGCTCAAAAAACAGTATTATTAACTATTTCAGCAATTTTGTGAGACCAGAGTGAGTAGCAGCAGCTGTGAGAGCAGCAGTGTACTTGTATTTAGCATGTCACTTGCCACGGGACCTGCCACAAGTTGTGGATTGTCCACTTGCCACATCACCTGCCACGTCACCTTCCACAAGTTTTGGATTGTCCACTTGCCACGTCACTTGCCACATCACTTACCACGTCACCTGCCACAAGTTGTGAATTGTCCACTTGCCATGTCACTTGCTCCCTGCCATGTCACTTGCCACAAGTTGTGGATTGTCCACTTGCCACGTCACCTGCCACAAGTTGTGGATTGTCCTCTTGCCACGTCACCTGCCACGTCACCTTCCACAAGTTGTGGATTGTCCACTTGCCACATCACCAGCCACGTCACTTGCCACAAGTTGTGGATTGTCCACTTGCCACGTCACCTGCCACAAGTTGTGGATTGTCTACTTGCCACGTCACTTGCCACGTTACCTGCCACGTCACCTGCCACAAGTTGTGGATTGTCCACTTGCCACATCACCTGCCATGTCACCTGCCACAAGTTGTGGATTGTCCACTTGCCATGTCACCAGCCACGTCACTTGCCACAAGTTGTGGATTGTCCATTTGCCACGTCACCTGCCACAAGTTGTGGATTGTCCACTTGCCACGTTACCTGCCCCATCACCTGCCACAAGTTGTGGATTGTCCATTTGCCACTTCACCTGCCACGTCACTTGCCACAAGTTGTGGATTGTCCACTTGCCACGTCACCTGGCACAAGTTGTGGATTGTCTACTTGCCATGTCACTTGCCACATTACCTGCCACATCACCTGCCACAAGTTGTGGATTGTCCACTTGCCACGTCACCTGCCATGTCACCTGCCACAAGTTGTGGATTGCCCACTTGCAACGTCACCAGCCACGTCACTTGCCACAAGTTGTGGATTGTCCACTTGCCACGTTACCTGCCACGTCACCTGCCACAAGTGGTGGATTGTCCACTTGCCACTTCACCTGCCACGTCACTTGCCACAAGTTGTGGATTGCCCACTTGCCACGTCACTTTCCACCTGCCATGTCACTTGCCACAAGTTGTGGATTGTCCACTTGCCACGTCACTCGCCACCTGCCATGTCACTTTCCACAAGTTGTGGATTGTCCACTTGCCACGTCACCTGCCACCTTCCATGTCACTTGCCACAAGTTGTGGATTGTCCACTTGCAATTGTTTAAAATATTTTTTAATGGTTTTTCATCATTTGCAATAATTTTTGAGATTTTTCATGTAAAAAAAATAGGTCACCTTTAAAAACGCTTATAAACTAAAACGCGGCAAAACGCGGTAGCAGCGTTTTGCCGCGTTTTGCGTCTGAATTGTGGAAACTTTTGTGTTTGAACCCATTTTTTTGCTTCTGGAAAAACGAGGTTAAACGCAACTGCATAAAAACGGCAAAAAACGAGACTGTGTACATGGACACATAGGATAACATTGAATGAGTTGAGGGGCAGTTGAAAAAAGTGTCCAACTGCCTCTGAACACGCGTTTAACAGCATCTCGTGTGCATGAGGCCTAACACTGAGGGGGAAGCTTGAACTCTTTTTCTGCAGATGCCATAACTATGACAATGGCAGCGTTGACATATAAAAAACAAAATTACAGGCCACTGTAGCCAGCTCTCTCTCAAAGTTATTTGGGTGTTCACTGATCTCCCTTGTGTAGTATTAACACAGAAGCGCTCAACTGTGAGCACTTCCAAGTTCAGAGCTTTTTAAACCCTGGCTGTTCTTGCCAGGGAAGATGCCTGCTCAGCACAGTCTGTGCTTGGTCAGCTTAGGCAGAGTGAGTGGGTGACATCAATGGACTAATCCTCTGATGTCTACTTAGAAAGGATATGTTACCTGCTATCAATGAGGGGGATCACGAGCCTCCTTATTATAACAATAAAGTTAAATGAAAAAAGTAAAAGCTAAAGCTTATTAAAATTAATAAAACAAAAAAAAATTGAAAACCCTCTAACCTCCCCCCTACATACACACACAAACAAATCATGGTTGTTCCACACATATTCGGTATTACTCCACATGCTGAAGTAGGAACATAATTCTTTCAAGGTGAACTCTATTGATGAGCTGTAAAGGACTTTAATAGGGATGAGCTTCGTGTTCGAGTCGAACGTACGTTCGACTCGAACATTGGCTGTTCGGCCGTTTGGCGAATTCCGAACGTTTGGGCCGTTCGCGTCAAAATTCGAGTGACGCGCGCGCGGACCACAATGCACTGCGGTGGCGCAGTGCATTGCTGCCCCATGATTGGCCAAGCATGCACTGTGACCCCGCATGCTTGGCCAATCGCAGCGCCGGCAGCGAGGAGAGCCATGATTGGTCACAGGCATCCTGCCTGTGGCCAATCATAGCTCAGGCTGTGTAGTGCACGCCCCACACTATATAAGGCCGCCTTTGAGGCGGCTTCGTGTAGTGTGTTACTTAGCATCTGAAGCAGTGGGTGTTCTGTGTACCTTCAACACAGTACACACCAATCGTTTTTGGCTGATTTCCTATCTTGCTGCTGTGTAGTGGTTGTTGTCTGTGCCCTGACTGCAGTATACACCACTATATTCACCTCACCTATATAGCTAGTGATCTAGCTTTAACCACTTAACAACTGCCCATTGCCGATTAACGGCTTCAGGGCGGTTGTTTAACTCTGAGAGGCCGTTAATTAACGGCCTCCCAGAATTCTGCTCTCACGTGCCCCGAGGTGTGCGCACTCGAGAGCATCCGTGACCGCCGGGTCGCATCACGGATCACGGTAAACGGCCGCTCATAGCGGCCGTTTACCACGTGATTGCTCCGTCAAATGACGGAGTGATCACTTGGAAACAAACCGGCGTCATGTTATGACGCCTGTTCCTCCCTCCCCTCTCTGTACCGATCGGTACAGCGGAGGGGAAAGAGATCGGTGTCAGCAGCGATGTGGGTTGCATCTGCAGTGCCCACATCGCTGCTCACCGAATTTAACCCCTCAATTCCCTGCCAATACTCTGCAATACCAGTGCATACTCTGCAGTACCCTGCCATTACTCTGCAGTACCCCGCCATTACTCTGCAGTGCAGTACCCTGCCATTACTCTGCAGTGCAGTACCCTGCCATTACTCTGCAGTACCCCCCATTACTCTGCAGTAACCCCCATTACTCTGCAGTACCCCCCCAATACTCTGCAGTACCCGCCATTACTCTGCAGTACCCGCCATTACTCTGCAGTACCCCCAATACTCTGCAGTACCCTGCCATTACTCTGCAGTGCAGTACCCTGCCATTACTCTGCAGTACCCCCCATTACTCTGCAGTAACCCCCATTACTCTGCAGTACCCCCCAATACTCTGCAGTACCCGCCATTACTCTGCAGTACCCCCAATACTTTGCAGTACCCTGCCATTACTCTGCAGTGCAGTACCCTGCCATTACTCTGCAGTAACCCCCATTACTCTGCAGTACCCCCCAATACTCTGCAGTACCCGCCATTACTCTGCAGTACCCACCATTACTCTGCAGTACCCCCAATACTCTGCAGTACCCTGCCATTACTCTGCAGTGCAGTACCCTGCCATTACTCTGCAGTACCCCCCATTACTCTGCAGTAACCCCCATTACTCTGCAGTACCCCCCAATACTCTGCAGTACCCGCCATTACTCTGCAGTACCCGCCATTACTCTGCAGTACCCCCAATACTTTGCAGTACCCTGCCATTACTCTGCAGTGCAGTACCCTGCCATTACTCTGCAGTACCCCCCATTACTCTGCAGTAACCCCCATTACTCTGCAGTACCCCCCAATACTCTGCAGTACCCGCCATTACTCTGTAGTACCCCCCAATACTCTGCAGTACCCTGCTATTACTCTGTAGTACCCCGCCAATACCCCGCCAATACTCTGTAATACCCTGCCATAAATTGCCATACCCAGCCATACTCAGAGATACCCAGCCATACTCGGTGATACCCTGAAATACCCAGCCATAGACGCCCCCCACCCCTCACCGCCCTCCGGTGCTTCTACCAACTCGCCAGTACGATCAAAGCCAGAATCTTTTTTTTTATTTTTTATTTCAGGCTTCCCAGCCTAGAGGTGAGATGTGGGGTCATATTGACCCCCCAGATTTCACTGTAAAGAGGACCTGTCACCCCATATTCCTATTACAAGGGATGTTTACATTTCTTGTAATAGGAATAAAAGTGATCAAAAATATATTTTTGTAGAAAAAAATGTCAAACTAACATAAATAAAGTAAAATGAACAATAAAAAAATAAAATAAAAATTAAAGCGCCCATGTCCCCATGTGCTCGCATGTGCCACACATGTGAGGTATCGCCGAGAATGTTAGAGCGAGAGCAATAATTCTAGTCCTAGACCTCCTCTGCAACTCAAAACATGTAACCAGTAAAAAAAAAATTAAAGCGTCGCCTATGGGGATTTTTTAAGTAGCGACGTTTGGCGCCATTCCACGGGCATGTGCAATTTTGAAGAGTGACATGTTTGATATCTATTTACTCAGCATAACTTCATCTTTCACTTTATGCAAACATTGGGCTAACAAGTGGTTAATAATAGAGCTTGCAGTCAGTAGTGTTAGGAGATAGTGCGTGCTGTCTGCGTGCTCTGTACCCAGTACATACCGCTATAATATAGGGCAGGCCCCTACTTTCAAACATCCAACTTACAAACATCTCCTACTTGCAAACGCAAGGAGACAGCAGCAAGTGAGATGAAAAAAGATGGACGACAAAACAAATTATACAGGGGTGATAACCCTTCCCTATGTTTTCCAAAAAGCTTAAAGATAGTTTTTTTGACTGGAGCTACACTTTAAAAATGTACCGGTTGAAAATGACAAACAGATTCAACTTAACACAACAAACCTACACAGTCCCTGTCTTGTTTGCACCGCCTGTATACTGCTGTTCTGAGTATATAGGGCCTGGGGGCCACACGCATTTCCTTTTTTTAATATGGGTACGGGGTTCCCCTTAATATGCGTACAAGACCCAAATAGGCTGGTAATGGGCAGGGAGGGCTACCCATGCCATGTTTCTCAATGATTTTCAACCATATTGCAGGAACCAGATATAACATTAAAACCGCAAGCAGTTTTAAATGGTGTTATTTCCGTTTAATGTCATTTTGTGCAGGGACTGTTCTAAACACGGGAAACACGTGGCACTTCACAGGCATACTACAGACACCCCCCAGGCACCATATTTAAAGGAATATTTCACTTTTTTTTTTCACTTTAATCGTCATTAAAATCAGTGCTCCCGCCAAAACGGCAGTTTTTAAAACTTTTTTTTGCAGTGACCCATGTCCCCTGAGGCAGGAGGCAGGTCCCCAAACCCTTTTTAGGACACTATCTTGCATATTAGCCGTTAAAATTAGCACTTTCCAATTCGAACGTTCGAGTCCCATAGACTTCAATGGGGTTCTAACGTTCGTACCGAACGCGGGGGTCGTTCGCAAGTTCTGGTGCGAACCGAACCGGGGGGTGTTCGGCTCATCCCTAGTCTTTAACCACTTCATACCCCGTCCATAGTCAAATGGAGGCAGGAGGGATCTCCCATCCTGGGCGGCCGTCATATGACATCATTGGCTTCCTGGCCGTCTAGGGGGAGCATACTATCTCTCGGGGGCCGATGCACGTGCCTGACGGCCGCAACGTCCGCCGAGCACCCGCAATTCCCGGTAGCAGAGCGGGGGACGTGAATCTGTGTGTGTAAACACACAGATCCACATCCTGTTAGGAGAGAGGAGACCAATCGAGTGTTCCCAGTACAGAGGAACACTAATCGGTCTCCTCCCCTTGTGAGTCCCCTCCCCCTACAATTAGAATCACTCCCTAGGTAACACATTTAACCCCTTGATCGCTCCCTAGTGTTAACCCCTTCTCTGCCATTGATATTTATACAGTAATTAGTAGACATGTGCATTCGTTTTCGTCCGAATGGATTTTCGTCTGAATTTAAGGTATTTTCGTTATCGTTTTGACAAACGATAACAAAAGCACAGAATCCGAAAAACCAAAGATCCGTCATAAATGCTTTATTTTCGTTTTCGTTTTGACACAGTTCGATACAGATAGGTGATTCGATGTGACTCTAACAATAACTATCTGTGTCTATTGAACTTGTATCATAACAGTCCATTCATTCACACAGGGGCAACACGACTTCCAGCACGACTTTGGGAGGCAACTTGGACACGACTTGAGTGTGAATCACAGCGTGACTTACAACACGACTTTAATGTTAAAAAAAAAATGGCATGGGTTCCCCTTCAAGAGCATACCAGGCCCTTAAGGGGAATCCCTCGCCCAAAAAAAAAATGGCATGGGGTTGCCCCTCAAAATCCATAACAGGCCCTTATCAGAGCATGCAACCTGGCAGACCGCAGGAAAAGAGGGGGGGACGAGAGAGTGCCCCCCTTCTGAACCATACCAGGCCACATGCCCTCAACATTGGGAGGGTGCTTTGAGGTAGCCCCTCAAAGCACCCCTTGTCCCCATGTTGATAAGGACAAGGGCCTCATCCCCACAACCCTGCCCGGTGGTTGTGGGGGTCTGCGGGCGGGGGGCTTATCGGAATCTGGAAGCCCCCTTTAACAAGGGGACCCCCAGATCCCCCCCCCCGTGTGAAATGGTAAGAGGGTACAAAAGTACCCCTACCATTTCACCAAAAAAGTGACAAAAAAGTGTTAAAAAGGACAGGAGACGGTCTTTGACAATTCCTTTATTAAAGTTTTCTTTCATCTTCTTTCTTCTGGTCTTCTTCCTTCTTCTTTTCTTCATCCTTCGGTTTCTTCCTCCATCTTCTTCCCCCGATCCTCTTCTTCCTCCGATCCGCTTCTTCTTGTTCCGGTGATCTCGTCCGGCATCTTCCTCCACAGCATCTCTTCTTGGTTCACGGGCCACTCCACGCAATGGGAGGCTCCCGCTGTGTGACGCTTCTCTTCTTCTGACAGTTCTGTTATAACGGAGGGTGGGGCCACCTTGTGACTCCGCCCCCACTGACGCACGGTTCCATGCGTCAGCCTCCCATTGCACGGAGCGGCCCGTGAACTAAGAAGAGACGCCCCCAAGCCATCCACTCTAGCCAATCAGCGGCCAGGCTGAGCGGCGAAAAGGACGTCGGGGGCGAGCGCGGGACTTTCGGGGGGTCAGGTAAGTAAAACGGGGGGGCTGGGGGCGCCGGCACTGTCGGATGTTTTTTCACCTTAATTCACAGAATGCATTAAGGTGAAAAAATATTTACCTTTACAACCCCTTTAAGGACCAAGCCTCTTTCAGAGAAGTTAAAAACATATTTTTTTGCTATAAAATTACTTAGACCCCCCCCAACATTATACATTTTTTTCCTAACACCCTAGAGAATAAAATGGTGGTCGTTGCAATTGTTTCTGTCACACTTTATTTGCGCAGCGGTCTTACAAGCGCACTTTTTGGGGAAAAAAAATACACTTTTTTTTAAATTAAAAAATAAGACAACAGTATAGTTAGCCCAATTTTTTTATACTGTGAAAGATAATGTTACGCCGAGTAAATTGATACCCAACATGTCACGCTTAAAATTTGCGCCCGCTTGTGGAATGGGGACAAACTTTTACCCTTAAAAATCTCCATAGGTGATGTTTAAAAAATTCTACAGGTTTAATGTTTTGGGTTACAGAGAAGGTCTAGGGCTAGAACTATTGCTCTCACTCTACCGATCGCAGAAATACCTCATTTGTGTACTTTGAACACCGTTTTCATATGCGGGCGCTACTCAAATATGTGCTCCCTTCTGTACACGAGCTTGACAGGATATGGCATATTTAAAAAATTGTATTTATTTTTCTTATTTATTTTACCTTTTATTTTTTTATTTTTACACTGTTTTTTTTACAAAACAGGACCTCTTAAATATGAGATCTGGGGTTAAAAAGACCTCAGATCTCATATTTACACAAAAATGCAGTAAAAAAAATAAAATAAAAATGTAATTTGAAAAAACAAAAACAAATGTCCCTTTAAGAGCTAAAGTGACATTTTGACATCGCTTTTGCCCTGCAATGGTATAGAGACGGGTGGGGACCATCTTCCCCTCACTCGTCTCCAAACCTAACATGGAAGAGGACCCGCTGCCGATGGCTCCAGTAAGAGGCGGAGGGCACCGGAGAGCGGCGGGAGGGGGGGCCCTCTCCTGCCACTGATAAAATTGATATTGCGCTGAATCTGCTGCAGAGACCTATATTATTGGAAACTGGACTTCCTGCTGAAGAAGAGGATACTGGGGTTATGGCAGCTACGGTAGCTAGCATATATATCCTTGTGTGCAGTGGTCGGGAAGTGGTTAAAACAATCTGTGCAGCTCTGACTAAAGATAAATAATACCCTTGCTATAGATGGAAGCCATTTACATACCTTATGAAGCCTGACTGGAATACTCCCAGAACATTGCTAAATACTCCAAGGACATTGCTGAGTGAGGCCTAGTCATCACTGCTCACCTTCAAAAACACAGGAGTGAGCTCTTTCCCTGATTCAAACCCCCTCACATACTCTTTCTCTCCCCTGATGCAGTAGTTCTGAGCTTAGCATTTCATAGCTCACTCCTGTGATGGTGGTGGTGAGCAGTGATGAGTAGGCCTCACTTAGCAATGTCCTGGGAGTATTCCAGTCAGGCATCAAAGGGTACAGTATGTAAATGACCTACACTGATAACAAGGGTTTTATTCAACTTCTGCACAGTTTATTTTTGTCTACAGATGCCCCTTATCTGCATAGGCAGTTTTGGGATAAAGGTGAACTACCCCTTTAAACATATATAGCCTGGCCCTACATTGGGGGGAAGAAAATCAGAACTAAAGGCGAAGGTACTCCTCTCCTTTCCAACGTTCTGACATCTGTGAGGTCCCTGGCTGGCACTGGCATCTTCTCCCCAACTTATTCCGCTGCCTTGATTGGCTAGTGTGGGATGACGTAAATCCCACGCATGCAGAGAAGTTCATCTTGGCACATTGGCACTGTGCTGGAAATTTAATGTGAGATACGCATTCTTAGTTTAGTGTGTATTGTAGAGAGGACTGCGAGCAGGCAGGTAGGTTTATTTAACTGCCAAACAGACTCTTGCTATAAATAACTTTCCTGTTCATATGATTTAGTAAATTTGTATTTAGTCCTGCTTTAAAGCGGGAGTCCACTGGGACTCCGCGTTTTTTTTTTTTTTAAAAGCCAGCAGCTACAAATACTGCAGCTGCTGACTTTTAAAATAGTGACACTTACCTGTCCAGCGCGCCCGCGATGTCGGCACCCGAAGCCGATCTCTAGGTCGTCTGTCGGGTCCTGCCGCCGCCATCTTGGGTATGGGAATCAGGAAATGGAGCCTTTCGGCTTCATTTCCCGGTTCCCTACTGCGCATGCGCGAATCGCGCTGCGCAATAAGGACGCTCCCCGCTGCCTCTGGGATCTGTGTGTTTCCCAGCAGGCAGCGGGGCACTTGCGGGAAGGGGCGGGCACTTGCGGAAAGGGGCGTAAGTTACGCCCCTTTCCGCAGAGAGCTATCCCGGAAGTGGGTGCAGTTACCTGGATTATCCAGGTAACTGCACCCCCCTCCCCCCTGAAAGGTGCCGATTGTGGCACCGGAGGGGGGGAGGGTTCCGATGAGCGGAAGGTCCACTTTAGGGTGCACCTCCGCTTTAAGTAAAGCATTTACAGCACTTTTCTGATGGGATGACCCCTTTAAACACTCTGGCGCCTAAATCCCGAAAACCTTGTGATTGTTTCATATACGTAATCGACACATGTTCAGATAATTCTTATTTGTGTGGCCTGTAGATTGTGTCCCTAGTGCTGCAACAAATTCAAAAATTAT
Source organism: Lithobates pipiens (assembly GCF_037356315.1). Classification (NCBI taxonomy): domain Eukaryota; kingdom Metazoa; phylum Chordata; class Amphibia; order Anura; family Ranidae; genus Lithobates; species Lithobates pipiens. The sequence goes on along the minus strand of NW_027507788.1, from coordinate 137,266,900 downwards.
TACCGCCAGTTCCTAGATGGGGAAACTGACAGTAAATAAGACCAACTGTAGGTTGGCATAGACACAGGACAGTTCTGCCTCCCACTTTGCCCTGCCTCTCACTCTTCTGCCTGATGTGTGCCTGATATCTGTCCTCTGATCCCCCCAGGCTCCCTCCCCTCACCTCTCTGTGGGCTCTCATAGTCTCAAGTCTCTCCCTCTATGGCGCTCCATGGCCCCAGACTCTCTGAGGCTCTGCCCATCTATGACAGATGGAAGGTTTTTTATACTTTATAAATCACCATGTAATGTGTTAGTGCTAAATATATATAAGAAATGTATTATATTATTTTTCTTCATCTTGTCTATATCTGTTTAGGGGATAACGCTTGGCTAAAACAGTACAAAACTCTGCTACTGCCATAGTACATTAGCTGAATCAGAGCTTACGGGGTCAGGTTTGTGATATCTGTGCCGGTTCAGTTTGCGTTCTTATTTTGACCCCGGAGAGTGGCGGATCCATGATGGCTCTTTGGCCGTCTGGATGTAAACAGACTTTTCTGAGGGTTTTTTTTGTTCCTTGACAGATTTATGCCGCGTACACACGATCATAAATTCGGTTAGCAAAAGACTGATGAGAGTTTTTGATTGGAAAATGCCACCGTGTGTAGGCTCCATCGGACTTTTGCTGGCGGAATTTCGGCCAGCAAAGATTAAGAGCATGTTCTCAATTTTTCTGACGGAAAAAGTTTTGATCGGAAATTCCGATCATCTGTAGCAATTCCGAAACGCAAAATTCCTACGCATGCTCAGAAACAATTTGACGCATGCTCGGAAGCATTAAACTTAATTTTCTCGGCTTGTCGTAGTGTTGTACGTCACTACGTTCTTGACTGTCGGAATTTGGTGTGACCGTGTGTAGGCAACACAAGTCGGAATTTCGTCGGGAAAACCTTCAGAGCTTTTCCCGACTATAATTCCGATTGTGTGTATGCAGCAACTAGAGGTAGGTGGGTTTAAACAAGTCAGTTTACATCCACTCGCCCAGATACCTGCATGGAGCTTCCAATGACATCCGCCTAATAACCTAACATTGGAAAGTCCATGTTAATGGGCCCCAATACTTATTCTACCATTGTCATAGCCACCTACACCAATGCCACAGTATATTTGAGGAAAACCCTGGAAGGGAGATCGTCAGAGCTTGCTGTAATATCTACTCATTCCCATTGCACTTCTTGACATACGAAATTAGCAGATCTGGAAACAAGCTTTGACAATGACATTAACTCTTTCTGAACCCTTATTGGAACCAAGTCTCTGTGTCAGATGGAATCCAATCATAACATTGCACACCTTAGGTTGGCCAATTTATATATATGATAGAAAAGCAAGAACTAAAATGAATTTCTTGGTCTGACAAAGGTTACCATCTTTTCTTAAATCCTCCATTATTATGATGGACAGAGGGCCGGGGGAGCATAGCTGGGACCTAATGAGGCAATTCAGTTAGTAATAAGAGATATTGTATGTGCTGTTTGAGCAGGGCTGAACCTTAAAGCCTTGTGAAAACTAGAACAGCTCTGGGGATTGAACTTGATAACATAATTGGATTCCTTCAGTCTTCCTCTCATCTCTGGTATGTTACTATGCCACGCTTTCCTTTCTGTCTGTTCCCTCCCCCTTTTCCTTCCAAATATCCCTGTTTTTCAACTTATGTTTATTTCACTTTCCTTTTAAGTTCTGATAATGTCTTGTTTTTTTTTATTGAAAAAAAAAAAATACGATTTTTTTTTGTCACTTTGCCTCTTTTATCATCTTTGAGCTGATAGAGGATTGTGGTAGACGGGTTGCCTAGCAACCTCTCTTCCTCTTAGCTGCTTCAGATCCAGAGTCTGAAAAAAAATAAAAATCACTGCTTGGGGAGATTGTGTTTCAGCGCAGTTCACAAACCCAGTCTGGGTGAATGCTCTGTGTGCAAGGAAAAGGAAAACCATTCTTCAAAGCAACATCATGCCAAGCAATGATTTTTTTTTTAACCTTTTCTTTCATACATGCAAATTTGTTGCTGTCTGTTAGCTTTAAAGAAGTATTCCGGGTTTGGCTATTTTTACATCCAGTAGTTGAATTGGTCCATCTTGAACCAATGTAACTATGGGGGTTATTTACTAAAGGAAAATCCACTTTGCACTGCAAGTGCACTTGGAAGTAAAGTCGCTGTAGATCCGAGGGGGACATGCAAGGAAAATAAAAAACAGCATTTTAGCTTGCACATGATTGGATGATAAAATCAGCAGAGCTTCCACTCATTTCAGATCTACCCCTTCGATTTAGAGCGACTGCACTTCCAAGTGTATTTTTAGTGCACTTTCAAGTGCACTTGCAGTGCAAAGTGGATTTGCCTTTGTATATGCCATACCTGTGGGATCCCACTGGAACCTGGAAACCATGACTGCTGTGAAGCATAGGCTCAGTCAATATTAACTTTAACCATGTCTTGCCCCAAAATGACACAGAGGCTGATTAAATAGTAAAAAGGCAAGGCCACAGCTTTATTGAAAATTTCAGACATAACAAATAACCAGTCACAGTGAGCCAATGTAAACAATAACCTGGCAAAGTCTATAAGGCCTGTCCTCACCATGAGTGCCAAACAGGCATTAGACTGGCAAAGTTCAGCCACCAATAAAGCTGTGACAGGGTGGATGGGTGGGCAGGCAACTGTTCTAAAGGCTGAATTTCCTCAGGTCAGTGGGACTCCTCAACGTAGCCTTTTTCTAGAGTTCAAACTTCACTCCTTCACCTCACGTCCTTGTAGTCACTTTACCTCACATCCCTGGTGCAGCCACTTAATTATTATTAGTTCAATGCCCACTGTATAGCCATGCTTCCATCAGTCAAGCCTTCTTCTCTCTAGGGGGTTTGAGAGGCCTTCACTTTAATAGATGCTGCTACTCTAGTGGTCTCCATTTGCTTCCCATTTTGGCCTGCTGCATTGTGAACACAGAAGGTGAGCCGCTCAGCACAGATCCCATTCAGACAATGCTTTGCATTTTCTCAATGAATGCAAAGCATTCTTTGATGAGGTGGAAGCATGACACCAAAAACGAATGCAGCTACCACATCTAAAGACTGGTAAGCTGCAATAGATGCAAGGTCTGACCAGAAAACATCCAGATGTTGCTGACATAACGAGAACAGCTTGTGTGACATCGATGTAACCTAGCAGCTAAGGAGAGTGGATTGGAATACGCATGAGTGAACAATGGCGACTTCACTGTACTAGTCAGTGGGGGGCGCTAGACAATGTTGAGTGAGCATGTGTACTATGTGGCCACCGCATTCAAAATGACTAAGTGAATAGACAAAGCATCTGCTTCAAATTTTGCATTAAACATGAACATTACTCCAAAGAAACTATTTGGATGATTCAGAAGGCTTTTAGGAAAGATGCAATGAGTGCAACGCAAATAAAAGTGTGGCAAAAATGCTTCAAAGATGATCAAGAATCTGTTGAAAAGTGATCCACGTTTTGGAAGGCCTTTAACAAGCAGAAACACTGACAATGTTTAATGTGTAATCTGCAATCAAGAAAGATTGGCCACGGACAGTGCTAGAACTGGAAGTTGATCTGGTGATTCCAAAAACAACTGTGCCCAAGATTTTGACACAGGATCTTGGCATGAACTATGTAAAGTGGCAACATTTGTTCTACAGCTTCTGCTACCAGAGCAGAAGGAACATTGTGCTGCAGTTGCTAGTGACTTGCTTCAAAATGCTACTAATGAACCAGATTTCCTCAAGAAGGAAAGTTGAATCTTTGGTCCACAGCTATTACCTGGAAACAATGGCCCAGTTGTCCCAATGGAAGTATCTTTGAAGGGGGACTGTGTCATTATTGTTTTATGTACAATCTTTCATTATGTTATATCTTCTTCAATAAATGTCTCTATTTTTCAATTACATGGCTGGATACTTTCCAGACCTCATATTTTATTTGCTCCAAGAAGAGCCCACCCGGAGAAATCCATTCTGTATCAGTCTTTACTATGCCAGTTCCTCTTCATGCTGCACATGTGCATCATGTGCCCCATTTATTTGGCACTTATGGCAGCTTCCAACTGTCCTGCAGAGTCAGGTTCTCTATATTGAAGTTAATAAGGAATGTGCAGGATGAAGTGGACCCAGCTGGGATGCTTTAGAAGGAAAAGCTAGGTGTCTCCAAGTAGGGCTGCACAGTGAAGATCACTGGAATGGGGACAACAGTAAGTATTTCTCCAGGTCTGTTAAACTCTATTCCAAGTATCTGTAGGTCCATTAAAGCGGGTTGTAAACCCTGCTTGGTCATTTTTACCTACAGGTAAGCCTATAATAAGACTTACCTGTAGGTAAATTAAATATCTCCTAAACGCCCACCATTTGTGAGATATTCACCCTGTATGCAGCCAGTGACATCGCTGACCTTGCCGGAACTTCAGAACTTCATGCCGGAACCGAAGGAGTGACATAATCACGGCTCTGGCCAATCACATAGCCAGAGCATGCAAACTCGGAAGAAAAACAGGGGGAACATGTCAGCCCTCTCAGTGGTGACATTACAGCGCTGGAGGGCTTTGTTCCAAGGTGAGTATTTCATAATGTGCTAGTATGCAATGCATACTAGTACATTATTCCATTGCCTTGAAGGTTTTTTTCTGTAACATCTGTGGTTTACAACTGCTTTAACCACTTCTGGATCACCCCAGGCAGATATACTGTGGCAGGACAGCCTTCCTACACCACCGGCACCCCAGACCAATCACTGCGTAGCCAATCAGCGAGTCCGGCGGACCCAATGTTATTGCTCTGAGGAAACAAGGCAGACTGCTGTTCTGTGAGAGGGGAAGATGGAGATCTGACAGGAACACGTATCTCTGTCTTCTCCCAGTCAAAGCAACCCCCCCCCCCCCACAATTAGAAAGCACTTCCTAGGAGCACATTTAACCCTTTGATTGCCCCTGCTATTAACCCCTTCCCTGTCAGTGGCATTAGTACAGTGACAGTGCATTTTTTAAGCACTGTTCATTGTATTAGTGTCACTGGTCCCCAAAAAGTGTTCAAAGTCACAGCCAAGCAGCGCAGGTCTCAGGAGCCTTAGAGTGAGACCAAACAGTTATATTGATTGCTGAGCATTGCAGATTACAGCCAAAAAAAGCATCTCTCAGCGTGACAGCCAGGTTCTGCTCAGTGTATCATTCAGAAGCGATAACAATAGCTCTTGTATGTAAAAATGCTGCAAAGCAGGGAACCTTCATCTATAAATGAGTGCTTTTGTGCAATTTAACCACTTGCCGACTGTATAACATAGATATATGACGGCTGGGTGACTCGGCTGCGCCAGATCATGTAGGTAGTTTGTCACTTCTGAGTAGAGGGCACATGCACATGCCGCCAGCGACCCGGCCATGCTGTGATTAAACACAGAAGACATAGATCACTGGGTGCCGGCCAATGGATTACCGCCGACACCCGGCAATCGTCATGGATTTAGTAATTACCGGTACTAATTATTAATAATTGATTTTTTTTCCCCGCAAAGCAGGGAATAAAATTGATTATTTCCCCTAGTAAAAGCACCTCCTACAGTACACCAAAACCCAGTCTAGGCACACATTTACCCTGTTGATTGCCCTAGATGTTTAACCCCTTCCCAGCCAGTGTCAGTACAGTGACAGTGTCCATCTCAATATTGCAGTCAAGCTATAAGTCATTGATCACCGCCGCCATTACTAGCAAAAAAAAAAAATAGAAAAAAAAATCGATGCTGTAACTTTTGTGCAAACTAATCAATATACACTTATTGAATTTTTTTTACCAAAAATATGTAGCAGAATACATATTGGCCTAAATTTATGAAGAAATTTAATTTTTACATTTTTTATTGGATATGTTTTAGAGCAGAAAGTAAAAAATAATGTTTTTTTTTCAACAGTCGTTCTTTGTTTCTAGCACAAAAAATAAAAACCGCAGAGATGATCAAATACCACCAAAAGAAAGCTCTACTTGTGGTAAAAAAAGGCATCAATTTTATTTAGGTAGAGCATCGCAAGACCGCGCAATTGTCTGTTAAAGCAACGCAATGCCATATCGCAAAAAATGGCCTGGTCAGGAAGAGGGGGTAAACCTTCAGGAGCTGAAGTGGGTAATATGGAATATAAAAAAGCTAATTTCTAAGTTAAAGGAAGACTATTAGGACATCTGATATTTGTCAAAGTCAAGGTTATTATCCACCATGTCATTGGCTGTCTCCAGGAAACAGCGCTGGGGCAGAGAATCCCTTGGCAGCGTCATACAAAATGATATTTAAAAAAAATCTGATGGATAGTGAAAGCCTCCAGCATTTGATAGAAGTCTGCTCTGTGCCAGATAACAGTCAGTCTCACAGGTTCTCTTCAAAATCTACTTTTTTTTGCTGCTGAACCTAAATCTCTTAAATCTACCTTTACTTGTCTTTCAGCTGAAACCATGGAAGCAAAACAGATGCCATGCTCATTAAACAAAGCCTAGCCATGCCTTTAAATCCTTCCTGTATTCTTTCCTTGCTGATTTATGCCCCCTTTTTTCTGCCTTTGTAAGTAGAGGATAGGACAGATGGCAAAAGCTTAGTTTAAACTGATGTACCTCCATTAAAAGAAGCGTCACTGCTCAGTGATTACAGCCTAGCATGGAGGATTACTTCACAATGACAAAATATTTCTTGTATAATTGTTCCTTTGGAGATACTTTGTATTAAACAGCAAGTGTGCAGTGTTAAAGGGGTTCTAAAGGTTCCCGCTTTTTCACCTTAATGCATCCTATGCATTAAGGTGAAAAAACATCTGACAATACCACCCCCCCCCCTCGTTTTACTCACATGCTGCACTCGCCCCCGATATCCTCTTTGCCCCCGATGTCCTCCTCAGCCTGGCCGTTGATTGGCTAGAGTGGAAAATCTACCAAAAAGCAAATCCCCAAATGATTGGCTAGAGTGGAAGGATTGAAAGCAGCACAGCCGTTGGCTCGCGCTACTGTCAATCACATCCAATGAAGCAGTGCGCCAGGGGGCCGCCGGACGTATCACGGAAGCGTGCCTGCAAGAACTAACCACCATGCGGGAGAGCTCGCATGAAGGTGGTTCGTTCTTGCGGGGAGGAGCTGAGACAGCCGCAGAGGGACCCCAGAAGTCCAGGTTCGGGGCCACTCTGTGCAAAACGAGCTGCACAGTGGAGGTAAGTATAACATGTTTGTTATTTAAAAAAAAAATTGTCTTTACAACCACTTTAATTGTGAAGGCCTAAGATGCTTTTAATAGAATTTCAGGGTTACACTACATTAGAATGGTATAATAAACAAAACTAGTATTACCTAACAATTCAGTAATTTGTAGATATTAGATAATGGGATATACAGTATAGTAATACAGTGAAACCTTGGTTTGAGAACGTTTTGCAAGACAAGCAAAATTTTTAAATACATTTGACTTGATAAACAAGCGATGTCTTGATATACAAGTAGCAACATGTCACAACTGAGTATAAAAAAGAACACATGCACCTCTTATGCCTTGTACACACGATTGGAAATTCGGCCAGCAAAAGCCCGATGTGAGCTTTTGGTTGGAAAATGCGACCGTGTGTATGCTCCATTGGACTTTTGCTGTTGGAATTCCCTCCAGCAAAAGATTGAGAGCAGGTTTTCTATTTTTCGGTCAGAAAAAGTTCCGATTGGAAATTCTGAGCGTCTGTAGCAATTCCAACGCGCAGAATTCCTACGCATGCTTGGAAAAAATTCGGTGCATGCTCGGAAGCATTGAACTTCACTTTCTCAGCTTGTTGTAGTGTTGTACGTCACTGCGTTCTTGACGGTCGAAAGTTCAGCGAACTTTTGTGTGACCGTGTGTATGCAAGCTTGAGCTCAATTCCGTCAGAAAAATCTAGGGTGGTTTTTCCGACGGAATTCCACTCAAGCTTGGCTTGCATACACACGGTCACACAAAAGCTTGCTGAACTTTCAACCGCCAAGAACGCAGTGACGTACAACACTACGAGCCGAGGAAATTAAGTTAAATTCTTCCGAGCATGCTTCGAATTGTTTCTGAGCATGCGTAGGAATTTTTCTCGTCGGAATTGCTACAAACGCTCAGAATTTCGAATTGTGTGTGCACGGCAAGTGTATTATGCTTACATTTAGTGAAGGTACAACATTTGGCAAGTCATGTGGTTGATACTTAAAACAGCCACATCTAAGTAGGCAGGCATCCGGGGGAAAGCAGTCCACATAGACCATCCCCCGCACCGCCATTGAGGTCATCGCTTCAAGCCTGGCTTTCAAATCACTCTACTGCAGGATAGTCTTCCTGGTCACGATTACAGACTGACAGTGGTGAGAGCCGGTGATCCGGAGGACAGTCTATGTGGACAGATTTACCCCAGATGCCTGCATACTTAGACGTGCCTCTTTTAATCATTAACTATGTGAGTTGCTAAATGTTGTACCTTCATTAACCACTTCAGGACCGCCGTATTGCCAATGTACGTCAACACAATGGCACAGGCAGGCACAATCACGTAGATGTACGTGATTGCCTTCCAGCGGGTGGGGGGTCCGATCGGACCCCCTCCCGCTGGTTACGGCGGTCCGGTTCGCTCCAGGAGCGCTCCGTGATGAGGGGATGGCCGTTGGTTTTCGGCCACCCCCTCTGGATCGCTCCTGGCCAATGAGAAGCTTCCTCCCACTGTGTATTGTTTACACAGGAAGGAGGAAGTGATGTCATTCTCCTCGGGGCGGTCTTTTTGACCGGACTACGAGGAGAAGACTAATAGTAAGTGTGCACCAACACTACACTGACATGTAGGTACACACAGGCACACAACCCCCCCCCCCGATCCCCCCCCCGATCGCCCCCCCTCCCCCCCCAGTCACAGTGTCACTGATTGCATTGATCATTTCTTTACTGATCAATGCATTCAGTGTCAGTTGTGACAGTAAAAACTGTCAGGACAGTTAGTGTTAGGTCCAGGGTAGCCCCCTATCACCCCCCAATAAAGATTTAACCCCCTGATTGCCCCTAGAGTTAACCCTTTCACCCCCTTTTGCCAGTGTCACTAAGCGATCATTTTTCTGATCGCTGCATGTGTCGCTAGGTAGCTAGTTATTTTTTTAGGTTCACCGCCAGGTTTTTATATCGCTAGGTACCCCGATATACTACCCAATAATGGTTTTAACCCCCTGATTGCCGCTAGTTAACCCTTTCACCCCCTTTTGCCAGTGTCACTAAGCGATCGTTTTTCTGATCGCTGCATTAGTGTCGCTACAGTCGCTAGGTAGCTAGTTATTTTTTTAGGTTCACCGCCAGGTTTTTATAGCGCTAGGTACCCCGATATACTACCCAATAATGGTTTTAACCCCCTGATTGCCGCTAGTTAACCCTTTCACCCCCTTTTGCCAGTGTCACTAAGCGATCATTTTTCTGATCGCTGCATGTGTCGCTAGGTAGCTAGTTATTTTTTTAGGTTCACCGCCAGGTTTTTATATCGCTAGGTACCCCGATATACTACCCAATAATGGTTTTAACCCCCTGATTGCCGCTAGTTAACCCTTTCACCCCCTTTTGCCAGTGTCACTAAGCGATCGTTTTTCTGATCGCTGCATTAGTGTCGCTACAGTCGCTAGGTAGCTAGTTATTTTTTTAGGTTCACCGCCAGGTTTTTATAGCGCTAGGTACCCCGATATACTACCCAATAATGGTTTTAACCCCCTGATTTCCGCTAGTTAACCCTTTCACCCCCTTTTGCCAGTGTCACTAAGCGATAATTTTTCTGAACGCTGCATTAGTGTCGCTAGTGTCGCTAGGTAGCTAGTTATTTTTTTAGGTTCACCGCCAGGTTTTTATAGCGCTAGGTACCCCGATATACTACCCAATAATGGTTTTAACCCCCTGATTGCTGCTAGTTAACCCTTTCACCCCCTTTCACCAGCGATCACAGTATAAGTGTCACTGGTGACGCTGGTTAGCCAGTTAGTTATTTAGGTTCCCCGTCAGGTTTTTATATAGCGCCAGGGACCCCCATATACTACCTAATAAAAATTTGAACCCCCTGATTGCCCCTAGTTAACCCTTTCACCACTGATCACCGTATAAGTGTTACGGGTGACTTTGGTTAGTTTGTTTTTTATAGCATCAGGGCACCCACCATTTATTACCCAATAAAGGTTTAACCCCCTGATCACCCGGCGGGTGATATCAATTAGGTTTTAGGGTCAGGGTCTGCGTCGCCCCAGGCAGCGCTAGGTTAGTGCCAGTACCGCTAACACCCACACGCAAAGCATACACCTCCCGTAGTGGTATAGAATCTGAACAGATCAATATCTGATCTGATCAGATCTATACTAGCGTCCCCAGCAGTTTAGGGTTCCAAAAAAACGCATTGTTAGCGGGATCAGCCCAAATACCTGCTAGCACCTGCATTTTGCCCCTCTGCCCAGCCCACCCAAGTGCAGTATCGATCGATCACTGTCACTTACAAAACACTAAACACATAACTGCAGCGATCGCAGAGTCAGGCCTGATCCCTGCCATCGCTAACAGGTTTTTTGGTAGCATTTTATATTCAAATCCGGAAGGCAGTGCTTGGTTTTCGGGGTCCCGTACGTGGCTAGGCTCCCAAAAAGTCCCCCACATGTGGTATCCCCGTACTCGGGAGAAGCAGCAGAATTTATTTTGGGGTGTAATTTGACTTCTGCCCATAGCATGTGTGAGCAATATATCATTTAGTGACAACTTTGTGCAAAAAAAAAAAAAGTTTGTAATATTCCCGCAACTTTTGGCAAAATATAAAATATTCCATGGACTCAACATGCCTCTCAGTAAATAGCTTGGGGTGTCTACTTTCCAAAATGGGGTCATTTGGGGGGGTTTTGTGCTATTTTGGCATTTTATGGCCTTCGAAACTGTGATAGGTAGTGAGGAGTTAAATCAAAAATTTGCACCCTTAGAAATCCTGAAGGTGGTGATTGGTTTTCGGGGTGCCGTGCGCGACTAGACTCCCAAAAAGTCCCACACATGTGGTATCCCCGTACTCAGGAGAAGCAGCAGAATGTATTTTGGGGTGTCATTTCACATATGCCCATAGCATGTGTGAGCAATATATCATTTAGTGACAACTTGGTGCAAAAAAAAAAAAGTTTGTAATATTCCCGCAACTTGTGGCAAAATATAAAATATTCCATGGACTCAACATGCCTCTCAGTAAATAGCTTGGGGTGTCTACTTTCCAAAATGGGGTCATTTTGGGGGGTTTTGTGCTATTTTGGCATTTTATGGCCTTCGAAACTGTGATAGGTAGTGAGGAGTTAAATCAAAAATTTGCACCCTTAGAAATCCTGAAGGTGGTGATTGGTTTTCGGGGTGCCGTGCGCGACTAGACTCCCAAAAAGTCCCACACATGTGGTATCCCCATACTCGGGAGAAGTAGCGGAATATATTTTGGGGTGCAATTCCACATATAACCATGGCATGTGTGAGCAATATATCATTTAGTGACAACTTTTTTTTTTTTTTTTTGTCATTATTCAATCCCTTAGGACAAAAAAAATAAATATTCAATGGGCTCAACATACCCATCAGCAATTTCCTTAGGGTGTCTACTTTCCAAAATGGGGTCATTTGGGGGGGATTTGTACTGCCCTGCCATTTTAGCACCTCAAGAAATGAGATCGGCAGTCATAAATTAAAAGCTGTGTAAATTCCAGAAAATGTACTCTAGTTTGTAGACGCTATAACTTTTGCGCAAACCAAAAAATATACGCTTATTGACATTTTTTTTACTAAAGACATGTGGCTGAATAAATTTTGCCCTCAATGTATGACTAAAATTTAGTTTATTCGATTTTTCTTATAACAAAAAGAAGAAAATATCTTTTTTTTTCAAAATTTTCGCTCTTTTTCCATTTATATCGCAAAAAAAAAAAAATCGCAGAGGCAATCAAATACCATCAAAAGAAAGCTCTATTTGTGGGAAGAAAAGGACGCAAATTTCGTTTGGGTGCAATATTGCATGACCGCGCAATTACCAGTTAAAGCAGCGCAGTGCGAAATTGCAAAAAGACCTCTGGTCCTTAAGGTGTTTATTGGTCCGGAGCTGAAGTGGTTAACCACTTCAGCCCTGGAAGAATTTACCCCCTTAATGACCAGGCCATTTTTTGCGATATGGCACTGCGTCCCTTTAACTGACAATTGCGTTGTGCGGCGTTGTACCCAAACAAAATTGACGTACTTTTTTTCCCACAAATAGAGATTTCTTTTGGTGGTATTTGATCGGAAAAAAGCTTTTTTTTTTTTTTTTTGCACTATAAACAAAGAGAGACAGTTTAAAAAAAATATATATTTTTTACTGTTTGCTTATGATATATATCCAAATTTTATCAGTTAAGGGCGATATATATATTCTTCTACATATTTTTGGTAAAAAAAAATTGCAATAGGCGTATATTGATTGGTTTACGCAAAAGTTATAACGTCTACAAAATGGGGGATTTTATTATTTTTACTAGTAATAGTGGCAATTAATAGCTAGCTGGCTTTTACCAGTAATAGCGGCAAGGTGGATGGTCTCTTAGTGGTGACTGCTTCCCCTCTACATCCAACCACACCTGGTTGCCCGGCTGGCAGAACTTATACTTCTGGTTGGACTACAAGCCCACAGTCCCAACCCTACACTGCTTCTGCTGCTTCTGGATAGGCCCCCAGACAGCCTAGCAGCCAGATGTCCCTGGGATAGGCCTTAGGTTTCTGGCCTAGCAGCCCGGGGCAATATAACACACGTCCACCCAGACAGCCGTCCAGGTGGCACAAAACCCAGATCACCTGACTCCACTCAAATTAATAGGTTCTCCCAGCTGGCCAAGGGACCCAAGAAAATCACAATCTATTGGCTGAGACACCCCATTTATTCCTAATCTGTCCTTGCAATGTCCTTGTCTTATCTAATGTCCCCAGATACCCGGCCACCTAGCAAAAAAAGAGAGAAGTGCAGCAATTCCAGAATTAGGGCAAAATCAATTGATCTCTTAACAATTGGCCAAGGCAACTATCACTTGGCAAATAAATTTAATAGCAACCCTGCCTAAACATAAGGGTGCTACATACATTTTGTGCCCCTTCATGCTACTTTATCTCCATATGACACCACTACAACTGATTTAGGCCCTGTTTGCACGTGTGTTGCCCTCTGAATAGCAATCTGCATTGGATCATTCTTCAGAAGGCTTTGGACAGGCGGTAGGGGGGGGGGGGCATTATATCGCCACCTCCCCTCCTGATTTAAACTTTAAATCTTTAAAGATTTAACATCTGATTTCATCTCTAAACCCTGCTCTGCCTGCCAAGCATGACAGGGGGATACATTTTGCTGCAAATATAAACCCCTTCCCCTCCACTGTCTTTGAAGTTTAAGGGAAAGTGGTTGGGGTGTGGAAAAAGTCTTTACAGCCCCCTCAACCATGAGTGTAAACACGGCCTTGGGGTTGTGGTTTGAGCTTCAGTTGCCATGGATATAGGGATTCATGATGTTTACGTTTCGCAAATTTTTGGCTAAAAATGTGAAGTGACACGCAACCAGCTGGCTGGAACTGCTGGGATCGGCTTTGATCAGCTGTTCATAATAGTAACCCGGAAGTAATGATATGATATCACTTCTGGTTTACTTGGAAACTATTACGCCGTTCTTTTTGGAAAATCAAAAGCATTCAGAAACACTGCCCTTAAAAGCATTCAAAAACATCAAGATCAGAGAAGGGATTTAGGATTTGTCTTATAGATCTCAGATCTCTCCATAAAGGGGACCTGTCACATGCTTATTGCTGTCACTAGAGTTCTTGCTCTAGGTCAATATTTCAGAAAGTTTTGAAGCCAATAGAACAGCCAGGGAACTATCATTTTTATGATAAAGGTCACATTTACCAATATATTTAACAAACAATGAGGGTGGAAAGAAAAGGGAAAGCAAGTGTTCCTTTAATACAGAATCTTCACCAGGCACAGCTTATATCTTCCATGATACGCATCCTAGCATATTAGCACTATAATAGCACTTTTCAATTATACTAAGGATCACTTGTAAAGATTCTGGTTGAATGTCAGCCCCGTGCCAAGTGCACAAATAAATGAATGAGGATATTAAAGATTCCTCATACTGGTTGATTTCGAGGAGTATCTAGTTACATGACAACAACCCCTCTTGTGAGTTACACAAGACTCTTTAATCTAAGGAAAAGAATATAAAATCATCCACTTGGAAAAATAGCATCTGGGGAGAAAATATCTTAAAAAAGATTAATCAGTCTTCAATGTGATTGTGCATTTACTGTGACTTTCATTTAATTTATTTTATATTAAACCAGCATTTATCTTTATTACGTACCCTCCAGGATTTCTGTTTACATGGAGTAGGATTAATACTTCAGGCACTGCAGCTTTATTACCTGTTCTCCCTTGGGCACAGAACATTAACTGATTTTTAGGTTGCTTTAAAATAGGAGTTGACTAAAAAAAAATTGAATTATTATATAGGAATGGAAAAACAATCTGAAATGATTTATTTATGGATACATTATTTGCCCCAAATAGAGCCATATAAAGCTGTGATCTGGGCCCTGATGCAATATGAGTATTTTTTTTATTTATTTATTCTTATATAGCACTATCAATTTACACATCGCTTCACACATGCATTGTAAATTCACATCAGTCCCTGTCCTCAAGGAGCTTACAATCTAAATAGTAGCAAGGTCCCACAAATATTATATTACTACTAACATACAATACATTACATTTATTATGTATGCTTTCATTTCCGCTATGACAAGGAAAGCAACACATATTTTTGTTTTATTGTCAGAGCTAGGGCACACCTTTACTAATCTTCTTCTATAGATAGGTTACTGCCTTTGATTGTGAAATATCAAACTAATTGCTGGTTTGACCCCACATCGATGACTTCAGAGTCCTATTTCCACAGTGTTCAAAAAAAAAAAACATTTTTGAAAAAGGTTTTGTTTCCTACTCTACAATAACTACAACCAGCATTCACTTTAAATATCCCATAAGAGTAAGGAAGAATGAAAAATAATTCTGATAACCTCCATAACTTCCAGAGGTACATTTTTTCGTTTCAGAAAAGGACAATGGAGTTTGGACAGACAGAGAACATAACTGCCCCTCTTCTGTATTTTGATGAATTGACTATTTAAATTGACCCAGTTAGAAGAGACTGATAGCACCATAAATTACTTTTGGAATGTTTGACATGATTATCTGTGTCTGTATTGGGAGTGAGATATGTACACTGATTTTACAAAAATAAATATCCTTGAAAATGAAAAAAAAATGGTAACTTTGTTTAGCAAATTAGCAAAATGCCAAATAGATCAAATTTTTTCTGATGTATCCATTGTGTATCCACTCTTTTGCCTATTTTCCTGTGTACGGTATTTATATCCTTTGTTAGTGGAGGGGTGTATAGGAGAAGGTAGACATGTAATAGTGTGTTATGACTAAGGACTGGTCGAAATGTGGGAAGACTCTTGTCGGGGTGTGGGTGGATTTTGGGGCTATTTTACTAAACTGCTGGGTGATTTGATCGTTTACCTATTCTTCAGTTTTGCATTCTGTGTTACAAATTAAAACAAAAAAAGAAAAGAAGAAATAGCAAAAACAAAATAGTTAAGAAGATAAGAAGAGAATTAAGATTAATAGAGGTTGAAAAGGGTTGTAAAAGGGACTTTAAAGTAGAATTATGGCCTCCCAATAAAAATTAAAAAAAAAAAAGTTCTGCAGCACTTAAAGGCCAATTCACCTTTTGGAACATGTTACATTTGCCACCCATATTTAGGGTGGAACGTATAACATGTTCCATCTCCTGCCGCCAGTTTCCCTGATCCCCACTTGGTATGACAGGGGTGAGGGATTTTCTCCCCACACCCACTCTGCCCACACAGCCACTTAATTTATTCACAGATCCTGTGAATGAATAAAGTACAACTACTAGTGACTTTGTGAAGACGTAATAACAAAGGAAAGGAAAGGTTGGGACTTTACATGAAGCTCATGATTTGCAACACAACAGTGGCTGGATTCATAAATAGTTTAATTGTTCATATAAATATATACAAGGATAACCAAAATAATCATATTAGCACTTGACAAGACACTAAGGGCCGGTTCACACTGCGACGCGAGGCGAGGCGACACGGCTCGCCTCGCCTCGCTCCCGCAAGTCGCCCCCATTCAGTACTATGGAACCGTTCTGAGAGGAGCGACTCGAGTCGCTCCGACTCAGAAAAAAGGTTCCTGTACTACTTCGGGGCGACTTCGGGGGCGACTTGCATTGACTTCTATGCAGAAGTCCTCTGCAAGTCGCCGCTGAGCTCCCCGCAAGTCGCGGCGAGGTAAGTCGGAGACGCCTCGCCGCGGCTCGCTGTGTGAACCGGCCCTTACTGTACTGGCACTGGGTACAGTGATCGACATACATACTGCTAGTGTCATATGGCAAGACAAGTAAAGCAAGTAATAACAGATAGTATGAACAAGTATGAACAACTTTGCTAAATAAAACCAAGGGACCACCAATGACTGGATAGATGAGCACATATTGTACAGTAATACCTGCATGATCTCTGGCCTCAAAATTCCTGAAATGAGAAATATTCCATATACAAGATAGAATGTTGGCTGGGGGGTATATCTGATAGCTCGATGCATTTTGTGGTTCTGGACCACTCATCAGGAGCAGACATGCCACATTTCTAAAATGAAAATGATATAATAGGTCAATATAATTAAAATAGGTACAGAAGTAGCAAATAGATCCCCCAGAAGGATCCAAGTACTCACTAGAATTCATTTGTTGGTGGTTGAAGGGTGATGGGGGAAACCATCCGGAACTACCGCAACCGGGAATTGAGGCAGGCTGAGGAAGGCGAACCAAACGCCAAATCCCATTTATTATTTTAATAAATGGGATTACACTATTTTGGATCCTTTTTATTTTTTTCCAAAACAAATCTGCTTGTGATATCCATATGGGGAGAGGTACAGACCCTGTACATGATCTCCACATTGTAGTAAGCATAATCTTGGTAAAGCGCAATTGACCTTTTTTAACAATTAGGTCAACATCATCTGATAAGCAGGCACCCTTATGTAGAGCACTTCGGGTGACAACATATTTGGTGAAGGTGGCAGCGCTTTATCTCCAATATCAAAAGACTTTTCTCCTGTTGTACTTTTCTTTGTATTTTTCTCTCTATCTTTCATCACATTGGATTTTTTATGAAGATTTATTGTTGAGATTGATATTCCAATATTGTATCACTGTTGACACAGTTTTTTTGCCTTTTTTTATGGTTGAAATGTTATCATTGTTTGATACCTAATACCCTTATGATATCTTAACACTGTATTTTTGGTTTATCTATAGAGATTACCACACTCTACTCATGCTTATTAGAGCAGGTGTTTCACGATTCACTATTATAGCTATTTAATTTAAGATATAATGTATTAGCGCCCGCTATCATTCAATTTCCAATCTGTACTAGTGATTAAATCATTCAGTTTGGGGTTTGCTGCTATATACACATATTTTTAATTTTTATTTCCAAGTAATTTTTCACAAATTTAGCACACACATATTTTTGGCGCAAGGTAATTTCCAACTATCCCAAAGTACAACTACTATCTGCAGATGCAGGTGACAGCTTTCAGTTCTGAATGAACTGCAAGGTCACTAACAAGGGCACTACCAGTGACGGAACTACCACCGTCACAAAGGTCAAACTTGCAACCAGGCCCTGGCATTCTGCCACTGTTGAGGGGAGCCAGCAGGACTCTGAGCTGAGAGCATCTGGGCTGTGTGAGAGAGATGCTCTCAGCTCAGAGCCCTGCTGAGGAGCCACTGATAGGCAGCACTGATGGTCACTGATAGGTGGCATTGATGAACACTGATAGGTGAAGTCTACCTAATGCAACTTCTCCTGTGATGATGTAACAATGATGCGGCACAACTTCTGAATTCAGAGCAGTTGCTATCCTCATGTAGGCTATGCCTGCCTTTACTAAAGTGAGATGAAAAGATGCTGCAGGGGGCGTGACTTTCAGCATTATCACTGCCAATTCACAGGCCTATAGATTGTCTATCAGCACCTGACCCCACCTTGTCCTGCCCACTGCTTTTTGAATTCACAATACCTCCTCTAATCCTAAAACCTACTAAGTTGCCTGGGAAGGGGATGTGTGATGAACAAATAAAGGAGGATTAGGCTGAGCATGGCATAGATTGTCACACAGGAGCCTTTATATGTACTTTAAGAGATCAGACTCTACCTCTCTACTATAGTTTAGTAGCAGATGCTCTCTGAGTGGTGTAAAATAGGCCTCCAATCATCAGAAAGGACTTCTGTAGGCTTCCAATATTTAGAGAGGGCCATCCATATGGGCAGTGAATAGAGTTCTTTGTTCTGCAGAAATACAGAGTCAGGGTCTAAATTCCAACTGACACTTCCAGGAAAAGTCCTAAGAGACTCTATGGAGAAAGACTGTTGTACAGCAAGTGCATAATAATGTGCATGCGCATTTACTATGCAAGTGCATAGTAGAAGTGCATAAGCCACGGAAGAGCAATTTATTTAAAGTTCACTTTAAAAAAAAAAAAAATGTTCATGATTTTGCAGATAAAGAAAATGTAGACATTTTTTTATTTGTTTACACTGCAGCTAACAAAACATTGCACCCTTGATCAGTAGATCACAGGTACCATGCCAGGCTCCTGTAGATACTCAGTATAGCTGTCTGCCCATGCTTCCTGTCAAGTACATAGATATAAAAAATGTCAAGATTTAAAATGGCACCTGTGAAATGGTGACAAACTACAGTACCTAAATTTGTCCATAGGCGATGCTTTAACCATATGCCAACCTGTCACAGTACACTGTGGCAGGTTGGCACAAGCAGGCACAATCACATACATGTACATCATGTGCTTGCACCAGGCTTAGGCACGCAGTGCATGCCCCTTGAGGTGTGCCCCGTTTCCCTCATGACTACTGTGTCCATCTAATACAGCAGATTGCAAATTCCAGTACACAGGGCCCAGTCATCGTGCGATCGATTTTCCCATCTGAAATGCGTTGGCTATAATAAATTAAATCATCATTTAAAAAACTACATTTTGTATTTGCTCTGGTTATCTTTGTGTAATATTAAAATAGTTTGATAATCTTTTATTGATCTTTTTGAATCATTTAAGTGGGACAAATATGCAAAAAAAAAAAAAAGTACTCAACACCACTATATAGCAATTCTATAGGATTAGCGACCAATAGGTCGCACCCCTTACTTATTTTACTAAAAACAAAAACAGAAACTCAATTGTGTACGGGGAAACACCGAGCCTCATAATTACGAGGTCGGCTTACTAGATATTGTTTAAGCAGGACTTACAGACAATTGTACCTTTTTGTACACACTGTATTTTTCTTATTTTTTTTTGCCTCTCTTTTAGTTGCAGTGTATTTTCAATATTTGCAAATACTTAAAGTGTTCCCTGTATCAAATGTATAATTTCATGTAATGTTTTGCGCCATTATAAATAAAGAATTTAAACAAAAAAAATCAGGAGGAGGGAAAATAGCTCAGTGATGATGTTAACTACAGGTATAGAAATAAATGGGAATTTCTCTTATATTCACCGACCGACACAGCTCCTCTCTGTAACTAAATGGGTTGTTTAGCCTGCCATTAGGAGAACTAGGCAAAATTGTTACACAATACACAGAACTTTCAGTCCCGCCCCAGGGGGCGGACCCTGTGCTAAGCAACCCTCCCCACTGCTCCCAGCAGCTTCAGTTTTTATTTTGCCTAGTAAGGAGAATGACCTAGGAACCCTGCAGGCCCTTGTGGTCTATTCTTTTGATGCATGTTTGATGTTTTTTTGCGCAAGATGAATGATCCTGGGATCTTCTATCAACTGCCGGCTGGGTGACAGGCTGGTTAATGATATCCTTGTAGTCTCCCCAGTCTGGCCATCGAGCGTGTGCAGGCCGCAGCTAAGGCTCGGAAGGCCAAGACATGCCTCAGCTCCAGAGGTGGTTGGTGAGCTTCAATGCTCCGGGGTATACATATGACCGGCTACTGCTGTCTGGATCACAGTATACCGGGCCAGCAGCTACCCTGTAAAAGCGCAGGAGTAGGTCTGTGATGGAATGTCTCTCAGCTCTTCAGGACTGGTAAGTACGGCTCTCCCTGCTTCGGTGGGGTGAGGAGCTGGGCATTCCCTGGGGGGTCACCTCACCTCCCTATCTTTTCTCCCAAGTCCCTATCTCCCCTCCTTCCCCCCTCTGAGGGGGGTGGCTGCATGGGCTGCGGGCGGTGTGTGGGTTCGCTGGATTCTCACTTGTGGGGGCTCTGTGCGGCTGGCGTTGGTTCTGGGCCTGGTCTGGGGGGTCCCAAAAGGGTATGTGGAGGTTGTTCTGGCTGTAGACAGGCAGCACTGTTCTGGGTTTGTTCTGTCTCCGCATGGCGCTGTCCGGCGGCCATCTTGGATGTGGGAATGACTGTATTCCGCTTGTGAGCTTCAGCAGCCATCTTCTTTAGGATCACCTATTAGTTACATTGGCGGCCATTTTCTTGAAGCCTGAGCGCTCTTTTCGCCGCAGTTCTCTTGTGGCAGCATTGCATGTGCTCTCACTTGCTGTTTCCTTTGCTGAACACTGAAGCTAGCTCTGCAGAACGTTTCACCACTGTTATAAGCAGCTGCTGCTGACACTGTTTTCTCCGCTCTGCAACTGGGAACCTCCTAGGGACTACAGGCACTGCTAGTGGCATTCACAGAGGCTCCAGGGTGGTGAGTCTAGCACTAATAACTCCCCACGCGGCGGCAGCAGGAGGGCGGGACCTTCACTGTCCTAAGTCCCCTTGCAGGTGGCAGACAGGCTAGGGTCAGCATGGCTTCAGAAACTGGTGTTTCTTCCCCT
Organism: Lithobates pipiens; assembly: GCF_037356315.1. Taxonomy (NCBI): domain Eukaryota; kingdom Metazoa; phylum Chordata; class Amphibia; order Anura; family Ranidae; genus Lithobates; species Lithobates pipiens. The sequence goes on along the minus strand of NW_027507788.1, from coordinate 137,245,873 downwards.
GAAATCCAGGCTATTGCAACGGGGTCACCTGTGGATGGCGCGGTGCACGTAGGCACCCTGACCATGGTCCTTGACGCTTTTGTTGCAAAGATAGGGGCGGTGTGTGGTAGGAAGGGTGCATGTAAGAGGCCCCTGACCCCCGTCCTCTGGGGAGAGCTCTGATGCAGACTCGGGCCCTGCTGCGGCTGGTGACCTCTGCTCTGACCTATCAGACGAGGCTGACCAGGACCGTTCGGATAGTGAGGATGAGTTCCCATCCGGGTCCGTGCGCGATAAAGCGCTAGTTGGAGCACTTATCACAGCTGTGCGTGATACCCTGAAGATCCAGCAGCCAGCGGATCCCTCTGCTGATGTACCGGTCCCTTTTGGGTCCCGCAAGCCAGCACGTGCACCTAAGGTGTTCCCGTATTTGACTTACTTTGACAAATTAATCTACAGGGAATGGGGTTGCCCGCGACAGACCTTTTCGGTCCCCAAAAATTTGGTGGTGCGTTACCCCTTTGAGGAAAGCCTTCTCAAGAAGTGCCCTGTATCTAGGTTAAATAAAGTAACCACAATCCCGGTTGAGGGGACTCCTGCATTCAAGGATCCCGCGGACAGGAAGGCCGAGGCGGTGGCTCGTTCCTTGTTTACGGTGGTGGGGTCAGCCGTCCGACCTGTACTGGCATCCGCACTGGTGTCGCAAACACTGACTGAGTGGACAAAACTTTTGCACCGTGAATTGGGAGAACAGAACGCCTCCCCTGTCTGCGTGGAGCTAGCAGACCAACTAGTGCAAGGCCTAAAGTATGTTTGTGACGTGGCCCTAGATACTCTCCCTCTGTTATCCAAGGCTTCAGTGTCAGCTGTGCTGCTGAGGCGCCTAATTTGGCTAAAATGCTGGTCTGCTGACCAGGCATCCAAGAAAGCCCTGACGGATCTTCCCTTTCTTAGCGAGCGGCTCTTTGGAGCCTCGTTGGATGACATTATTAAAAATGCAAAACAAAAAGAAAGCACCGCGCTGATTCAAACAAAAACAAGTGAAAGGAAAAGTGATAAAACTACAAAAATTTCTGTGAAAAACACAGCCCAGCTGCTAGCACACAAACAAACCAAGTTCACATAACATAAATACAATAAGTGCTGCGCTTGAAGGCACCTATTTAAATAGGTGAAAGAAGTAAATAATGTGCATAACTGACAATACAAGCAAGTAAATGCAAAAGTTCATGAAATATTTGAGAACAGTCCCAAAAAATTATTCACTCTGGTGCGTCTCAAGCTAAATTGCAAGTCCGCAGATGGCATTCAGGGTGAATTATCCTGCTACGTTCTCCGCCCTTGGCGACTCTTGGAACTGAATTGTAAGCAAGTAGAAAGAAAAATTACCCTTACCAGATGGGTTGGACACATCCACCTTATAGTAGTGTGTCTTGCAAGCTTATGGGGGGGCTCCGGCCACTCACCCCAGTACACCGACCCGATGTGTTTTCCTCTCAGGGTTCCTCACGGTCTATGGATAGGAAAGGTGAGTGGGATTTTCGTGCCAAACACTGCGATCGAACTTGATGCCAGACGTCCCGTAAGAGTTCACCATAAAGGAAATAGAGCATAGAAGACGCTTCGCATGGTGAAATACAACCAATGATGGTTTATTGAATTTTTTTTTCGATGAACAGAACTAAAAATATAAAATCACGTGATACATAAAAATAGCAATGTGGGGAGCAGACAACTGCTATCCCTACGCGTTTCGACCTCAAAGTCTTCAACAGGGGCATGCCCCTGTTGAAGACTTTGAGGTCGAAACGCGTAGGGCTAGCAGTTGTCTGCTCCCCACATTGCTATTTTTATGTATCACGTGATTTTATATTTTTAGTTCTGTTCATCGAAAAAAAATTCAAGGGGGAACAAGAAGCTCAGCCGCTGCTCGGGAGGTCGCTCACATACTTCGGTGGGCAGAGAGACATGTCCCGGCTCTGTCAGCCATTTACATCCCGGGGGTGGAAAATTGGCAGGCGGACTATCTGAGTCGGCAGACAAGTACACCTGGACCCAGGAGAGTGGGCATTGCATCCATAGATATTCAAGCTGCTATGCCTGAAATAGGGCATGCCAGATGTGGATCTATTGGCCTCCCATCTCAATCGGAAGATGCCGAGATTCGTGTCCAGGACAAGAGATCCGTGGGCGGACGCATCAGACGCTCTGATGGCTCCGTGGGATCAGTACCAGCTGATCTACGCTTTTTCTCCGCTAAAACTGTTGCCACATCTGCTTCGCAGAGTGGAAGCCGAGGGGATTCCAGTAATCCTGGTTGCCCCAGATTTGCCTCAGCGGCCCTGGTACGCGGACCTGGTGCGTCTGGTGGCAGACGCTCCCTGGTAACTGCCGCTGCAAGAGGACCTCCTATCTCAAGGTCCAATCTTTCACCCTGCTTTACCATCACTGGCTTTAACGGCATGGCTATTGAGAGCCAGGTGCTGAGGAACCGGGGTCTGTCGGACTCAGTGATTCCAACTATGCTGAGGGCGCGGAAATCTTCTTCAAGGAAGATATACCATCGTACCTGGAAGGCTTCCATCTCCATGTGTGAGGAGAAAGGGTGGAATCCGTGCTCCTTTTCTATATCCAGGATCCTGCTGTTTCTTCAGCAAGGGTACGACATGTAGTCCCTCCGGTGCATCCACCATTACCTCCGTGGGATTTGAACCTGGTGTTGTCGGCGCTTCAGAAGCCGCCGTTTGAGAATGTCAGGGAGCTTCCCCTGTTGACCCTTTCACAGAAGGTGGTCTTTCTAGTGGCCATCACATTGGCCAGGAGGGTTTTGGAATTGGCGGCCTTGTCCTGCAAGTCACCTTATCTGGTCATCCACAGGGATAAGGTGGTGCTGCGTCCGCACCCGTCCTTTCTACCAAAGGTGGTTTTGGCTTATCATATCAATGAGGACATTGTATTACCATCATTGTGTCCTAAGCCGTAGCACCCCAAAGAGGTGGCCCTTCACGCTCTCGATGTGGTTAGAGCTCTGAAGTGAAGTGTACTTGTCTGCCACGGCTCCCTTTTGGAAGTCAGACTCATTGTTTGTTTCGGTGGCTGGTCCAAAGAAAGGCACGGCGGTCTCGTCGGCCACCATTTCCAGGTGGATCAGACAGATTGTAGTCCAAGCCTACGCCTTGAAGGGGCTTTCCAGTCACGGCCCACTCTACAAGAGCAATCGGAATGTCTTGGGCCTTCTGACGCCAAGCGTCTGTCGCTCAGGTGTGTAAGGCAGCCACCTGGTCGTCTGTCCATACGTTTACCAAGTTCTACAAGGTAGACGTCAGTGCATCGGCTTATGTCTGTTTTGGCTGCAAAGTTTTGCAGCCGGCTGTGTAGTTGCAATTGAGCTTTTTTCCTGGTTTATCGATAAAAACGCAGTACTGTTTGTTAATGCACTGTTGCATACTTCTGCAAATAGGTTGCGGTGTTGGGATTTCTCCTGTTGAGAATACCCGGTTTTGGCGGTATGTTTTTTCCGTACACTGCTGTTTTTTTGTGGGTTTGGTTTCACTAGTTCCCACTTGCCATGATGGATGAAGTTTTAATGCTGTTTTTTCCCACCCCTCGTGTGGCACTGCTTGGGGACGTCCCATTTAGTTACAGAGAGGAGCTGTGTCGGTCGGTGAATATAAGCCCTTGTACACACAGTCGGACATACTGACAACCAAATCTGTTGGATTTTGTCCGACGGATTTTGTCCGAAACTGTTGCATACACACGGTCAGACAAAGTTGGCGGAAAATCCGATTGTACATAACGTGATGATGTTATTTCGTTACGACGGGACTAAGTTCAGGTTAGTAGCCAATAGCTTTGGTCTAGGAATTTGATCTGAGCATGTGTGGCACCTTGTCTGTCGGAGTAGGCTACACATGATTGGAGTATGTCCGATTGGAGCATTTCGACGGAAACAGTCCATATGGAGACCACACACAGTCGGATTATCTGACAAAACGGTCCGATAGGACAAATTCCATCTGAATCTCCGACTGTGTGTACAAGGGCTAAGAGAAAATAGGATTTTTGTACTCACCGTAAAATCCTTTTCTCTGTAATTCACCGACCGGCACAGCTCCCACCCCTCATTTTCTCTACGTTATACTGTTTGTTGACGTACTGAAGCTGCTGGGAGCAGTGGGCAGGGTTGCTTAGCACGGGGTCCGCCCCCTGGGGCAGGACTGAAAGTTCTGTGTATTGTGTAACAATTTTGCCTAGTTCTCCTAATGGCAGGCTAAACAACCCATTTAGTTACAGAGAGGAGCTGTGTCGGTCAGTGAATTACAGAAAAAAGGATTTTACGATGAGTACAAAAATCCAATTTTCTTCTGAAATGCTGTGGACTTTACAATAAGATAACAGACTTTCTATAGATTTTGCACTGTGTAGCAGATAACTTCTATGAAACAATGAGGCAGCTTTATATTTATTGAATGCCTTGGTTCCCAACTTGCATTTCAGGGGCCACCTGTGGCCTTTTGACACTTTCTGTGCATCCCTCTGAGCCTCTTCAGACAGTTGTCTGTTTCTCTATTGCATTGTATTAGTAGTGATATCATGTGATGAGTTAACAGTTTGTGGGATTGATTACTAAAGGTAAATAGGCAGTTCATTTTGCAAGGGAATTTTCACAGTACAAGAGAATTTTCTGTTGGCTTAGTGAATGAGGTCAAGCTCTGCTGATTTTTACCATAGTTTATATTTTCCTTGCACGTGATTAGATTTTCTTTGCAAAGTGCATTTTCACCACATTTAATAAGCTGAGGGAAGATTATCTTGCAAAGTAAGTAGCTTATTTTTCTTTAGTAAATCACCTCCTGTGTCTCCTAAAGCTCGTCTCCAACAACTAGTATGGCATGTTCACAGTCTCTGACCATCTCTTGTAGAAAGCTGGATAGTCTTTGCCTGTCTCTTGTTTCTTACTCGTAGATTCCAACAGCTTTGTGTAGTATTACATTCACGTGTTATGTGTAGCCCTTTGGCAATGCCAGGGAACACACCTGAGCCCCCTTTTTTAAAGAATGTTGACCACTACTTATCTAATGCAATTCACAGTTAAAGTAAAAAAAAAATGGGAGGCCCCAACAAATGCAATCCTTCCTGATATTTCCATGTCTATAGTCAGCACTTGGCAGAGCCCTTGTAACTGCTGTTTCATTTCTTGGTTTCCACGTTAAGCACTCATTTTCATATCTGTCAATACTCATTAAAGATCAATTGTGTGGTCTGGGGCCCAGCTCTGAGAATGTTTCCAGAAGTGACAAGCAAGCAAATAGGAAAAATCTCCATTTGTATAACCATCAGAGTAAGCCAACTGAACCTGCAATAGAATATAAACAGGCCTACCTAGCTTTTCACAAGTTTATCTCTGGGCAAGTGTAAATACACAGTCAATGTGAGTGTGGACACATACCACTGAAACTAATCAGTCTGTGTTTGTAAGCATGATTGCACGAGGGATGAGGATATTACTTTTTATCTTGACTAGTACATATCAACAATGTATTTTTATAGACTTGAAAGTAGACTTGTCTTTCAGAACAAAACATTGCGCTGACTAGTCCGTATCTTCTAACATTTTGACATGAGAAAGAGAGAAACATTTTATCAGTAAGTAGACAAATAACACATTGCTGTTGCTCCTTCTGTTAAATGGATCGTGATAAATTCATGTGCAAAAAATGATTGTGATTTTGAGACAAATGTAAATCATTATATGTGCAGTGAAATTGTGCAGCTGCCCCTTTAAAAAGGTGAATGATCTACCTTTAGTGCATAAATTTCAAATATAAAAGGAAGTCGGCACTCACAAATTGTATACGGTGACCTGTGCATCACATATTGCTCTAACAATAAAGGGAATATAGTGCATTGAAAAGTGAACAATCAAATATATTACAATAACCCTTTCACTCCCAGGCCCTGTGCTCCATTTTTACACTCAGGTGGCCAGGCCATTTTTGCAATCTTTCCATTGCTTTTTTATTTTTCCCTTACGGCTTTTAGAGTTTGTTAAAGACCCACCATTTTCTGAAAACACATGACCAGTAGAATACAAATAAGGTGCTACTGATTTTAGACTTGGAAGTAGACTTGTCTTTCAGAACAAAACATTGCGCTGACTAGTCTGTATCTTCTAACATTTTGACATGAGAAAGAAAGAAACCTTTTATCAGTAAGTAAGTAGACAAATGACACATTGCTGTTGCTCCTGATTTTTCGGGCACAATGATATTTGCACAAATGTTTACCAAATCTATATTTTCGTTAAAAATACACTAAAATCATTATTAGCAAATAAAAACACAGTACATTTTACAAATGTCCTACTAAATATAAAAGCTTACCCTGTATTGAGTTAATAAATAACAAATATTTGTAATTTTTAAATAAGACCTTTTTGCAAAATGGTGAAAACTGAACGTATAAATAACATTTCTCAAAACATCTGAAGATTTCCATTATTCCCTTACAGCTTTCAGAGTTTGTTAACCTCCCTGGCGGTATGATTCAGTCTGGAATAAGGTGCTGAAAGCGGTACAATTATTTTGCATGGAAATCTGGCTTTTATTTTGTAGTCCTGTAATTCTTAGGAATAACGCTCTGAAATCTCTTCAAACCAGAGTCTAGCGGACATCCCGGGTATGATAAAGTTTATAATATAATAAAGAATAATAAAAATTATTCAATAATGTAATCAAATCCAAAAAAAAATGAAAAAGGGACATGTTTTGGTTGCTATGGACAATCTCCAAATTACAAGCAGTAAAAAACAGTATTTATAATATAAAAGTGCATGCAGGGCATTGCACAGACCACTAGGGACAAAGGGGGTGTGTATTTTTTACTACAGCACTGTAATCTGTAAGATTACAGTGCTGTGTGTCTTTTGTGTCTTTTTACATTTTTGAATTTGCCGCCGTTCTCCGCTCCCGTACGCCGTAACGTCGCAGGGAACGGAGCTCGGCGGCATTCGGCACTGTGAATCGAGCGCAGGACGGCTCGATCACACAGCGCGGCGGACATCGCTGGATCCAGGGGACAAGGTAAGTGACGTTACCTGTGTCCTCCCCTGCATCGAGCGGTGCAAGCCCGAGTCTGGCTCGGGGTTACCGCTATTGTAATGAAATTCCCAACCCGAGCCAGACTCGGGATTACCGCTAAGGAGGTTAAAGACCCCCCAAACCATATATTTTCTGAAAGCACAGGACCAGTAGACTAAAAAGAAGGTGCTACTGATTTTTAAGGCCCCACAATTTTTGCACAAATGTTTATCAAACAATGTATTCACAAAAAAAATTCTGAAAATCATCTTTAACAGATATAAACACAGCAAATTTTACAAAATTCCTGCTAAATTCCTACTAAATATAAAATCTTAACCTGTATTGAGTTAATAAATAACAAATATTTGTAATTTTTTAAAGCCGCCTGTTTGCAAAATGGTGAAAACTGAACATACGCAAAAATGTAAATAACCACATTTCTCAAAAAATCTGAAGGTATTCATTGTTCCCTTTCAGCTTTCAGAGTTTGTTAAAGAATCCCAAAACCATATATTTTCTGAAAGCATAGGACCGGTAGATTAAAAAGAAGGTGCTTATGATTTTTAAGGCCCCACAATATTTGCGCAAATGTTTACCAAAGCAATATTTTCGCTAACAATCCACTAAAATCATTATTAGCAGATACAAACACAACACATTTTACTAAATTCCTACTAAATATAAAAGCTTGACCTGTATTGAGTTAATAACAAATAGTTGTAAATTTTAAATTGTGCCTATTTAAGAAATAGTGAAAATCGGATGTACACAAAACATTATTTTTTCATTTACAGCTTTCAGAATTTCTGAAGGCACCGTGATATTATTGTAAATGTTTGGCAAAATAATATTTTCGTTAAAAATACACTAAAATCATTAATAGGGGATTTATACATGGCAAAATGTACAAACGTCCTGCTAAATTCCTAGTAAATATAAAAGTTAAAACTGTATTGAGTTAATAAATAACAAATATATTTGAACATTTTAAATTGCACCTTTTTGTGAAATGGTGAAAACCGAAGGTTCGCAAAACTGTAAATAAAAACAATTTACTCCAACTCACCTAAGTGTATACTCAAGGTTGTCCATCTCACCTGAACCCAACCATTACCCTGGCTTAACGTCACATATTTTCCTTTTGTTTTGCTTTTTCACTACTTTATTATTTTTCTTCCTTTATGTTTCCCGGCTTCCGTAATCTAGTTTAAATTTTTACTTATCTAAGTTTTTTTATATCTTAATGCATACCTTCACGCTAACACACTATGTGCTTAGTATTACAATCAACCATTATATTATTACAATATATAAAACTATTTATGGCAGCTATTTGTTGTACCTATACTTACCTTTTTGTACTTTGTATACAGTTATTTACCCTGTTTTATATTGTGAACATTTTTCAATAAAAAACAATATAAAAAAAAACAATTTACTCTAAAAAATCCAGAGGTTACCATTTTTCACTTACAGCTTTCAGAATTTGAAAAGACCCCTCAAACTAGACAATACTTCCCGATAGGACTTGATCTGTAGAATAAAAAAAAGTGCTATTGATTTTTTGGGCCCACAATAATTGTGCAAATGTTCATCATATCGCTATTTTCACTAAAAATACACTAAAATCATTAATAGTGCACATTAACACAAAGTAACTTACTAAATCCTGCTAAATTACTACTAAAGCATAATTTACATGTGGCATACTAAAGTGTACACCCATGGAGGGCCATATTTACCTGCACAGGGATGAAAAGGTGTTCCGTGCATCCCAGTAGAGGCAGACCCATTTATGTCAATTGGGATGCAATGGCTGCACAAGCATAGCTGCTGTTCCCAATCTTACATCCATCTGGCTTTGGGTACATGACCCCCAAACGCAGACAGTGTGAGCTCAGGGACATGCATGCAGACCTACATGGATATAAAATTGGGAGCAACGGCTCAGTTTGTGTAATTTTTACATCCCAAATTACATCAATGAGATGAACACCTGTGCATCCCCGTAAAGGTACGCTGCGTATGCCCTGTGTGAACAAGGCCTTAGGCCCCTTTCACACAAGCACACCCATCGGGTCTGCCTGTCCGTTTTTCAGATGGGCCCAGTGTAACCACCCATTTTTCTCTCTGGAGAGGCTGATGTAAATGGATGTGTTCGTTTACACCTGCCTGCAACCCGATCCAGTCCAGTCTGCTAAAAACAGATGGATGGGGACTCCATTTGCCATCCATCTAGCGGATCCGATGTTATCTGATGGAAATGGACAGGTGATTAATTTCCATCCGACCACCCCATAGAGAACAGTGGGGTGTTTTTGAGTCTGCTCTGCATCTACGGAGCGGATGCCGATCTGTCATCCAACTGAAATCCCGACGGAAAAAGTTTGAGAGCTGGATCTAAAATCGGACTTTTTCCGATCGTTTGTAGAGAATTCCGACAGACAAAGTGCCATGCATGCTCAGATTAGATTACGAGACCAAAGCTATTGGCTACTAGCCTCTACGTAGTCCCATCGTACGCAACAAACGTTCCGAACTATTGGATTTTCCGACAACTTTGTCCGACCGTGTGTATGCAAGACAAGTTTGGCACAAAATCCGTCAGAAAAAATCAGATGGATTTTTTTGGCAGAATGTCCGACAGTGTGTACAAGGCATAACACTTTTGGTAGTTAATAATACACTTTTTTATAGGTCCATATATCAGGTTGATTTAGTTCCAAAAAGAGAGACTGTCTAAAATGACAGGTGGGAATCATGCTTTTTTTCTGTTGTTTGCATCCAATAACATAAGCTTTGGTTTACACTGTTGTGATTTCTGATGTGTTCCAGAATGCATAGAATTGCATAACAATTCAAATAACAAAACTTTCAGGCTGGGTTCACACTGTGTTCGGATGCAGCTCACAGCAGGGTTCCAGTGCGTTCCTGTTCTCCGTTTCAAGAATGAATCAGGCCCAAATGTTTTCCTGAATTTGGACCTAAAACAGAGCCAAAGATGCACAGGATCCTTGTGCAATCCGCTCTGCGGTTGCTCAGTTGAGTACCAGTCACACACTTCTCTCATACGAATTGCATGTGGGGAAATACATGCCTGACCTCACAAATGCGCTTCTGGAAGAATGGTCAAACATTCCCATAGACACCCTCCTAAACCTTGTGGACAGCCTCCCAGAAGAGTTGAAGCTGTTATAGCTGCAAAGGGTGGGCCAACTCAATATTGAACCCTACGGACTAAGACTGAGATGCCATTAAAGAGCATGTGCATGTAAAGGCAGGTGTCCCAATACTTTTGGTAATATAGTGTACGTACATGAGGGTATCAAAGAGTGGTTGTTCATAGCATCTTGCTGATTATGTGACCAGCTACATATAAAATGGTTAAATCAATAAATGATTAAAAACAAAAATGTTTGACTGACATTAAACCAGCATTTTCACCTATATATGATTAGTAAAATTAAGGCACTCCATGCATTAAATGGTTATACTATCCATACAATGGCAACACAAGTAAACAACAGTCTGTGTATTGATGCAAAAAATTTTTAGCAGACAGTTTTCAAGAAGTCAAAGGGGCATATTAATAAAACATTTGGGCAGATTCTCTTTTTTTTAAATAGCATTGTGCATTATACCTTACGCTGAACTTCTCATATAAAACAGCCGATGGATGGACAGGACAGATAAAAAAAACAATTGTGGAAGGATTTAATTGTTCCTTATGCACCAATTCCAAGTCTTTTTTCTTGTTACCATAACAAAGGGTTATATAATGTATAATTACTTACAAATGAAGTCATACATAGAAGTAATACTAAATAAAATGAACACAAAGGTATAGAACAGAGAAGAAATATACTGCACATATGTTGGTTTTATTTCAATACTACGTAGAAATAAATTTTTATTAGCTCTGACACACTAACACCACTGCATTTCTGTAGCACAACTTTGAAATCTAAACTTTCAGCAACACTTATTTATTTTATTTTTTTTGCTAGAGAGACAAAGGATTAAAACCCCTATCAGTTTTGGTTTGCCTTCAATCTCCCTTAATTTGCAGATTCGTTGGATTAGTAGTCCTGGCAAAGACTCAATTGACAAAGCAGCTTATAATTAAAAGTAGCTTTATTGGATTCTGTCAACCAGTAGACCAATGCTAGAACAGCAGTAGTCGTTCAGCATCAACACTGAACATTGCCTTGACTCACAATGGAGCTTTACTAATTATCTGTAACCGAACTTATGTCAGCTATGTTAAATATCAAATTTAATGACCAACCTATCACCGTTTTGTACAGTTTTAAAGTTAACCACACTTCCCAACTTTGGAATCCCAGAAAAGAGACAGCACAGAGTAAGGGTATGTGGTGCACATAAAGTAGATATAGCTACATAGTGCTGAATATTGGACATGGTTTAACTACTGCACCTCTAACATCTGTTCACCTCCTATGGACCAGAGCAATTTTTACAATTATGCTATAGACCTGTTTTTTCAGCAACAGTTTTTTTCATGACATAATATAGCAGGGTATATAATTCTAGTAAAAAACATTGCAAAGTTATTTACAAATGAAATAAAATTTTATTTTTTTCCAATTTTTGCTTTTCTAAATGTGAAATGTGTAAATTTATGTTAGAGGTGTATATATGAATGAACAAAACAAATAAAAGCAAAGAAATGTAAATATTAATAAAATAGAAATTAACAAAAAAAAATTGTAGGAAAGTAATCATTGAATGTATGAAGAGAATAATGAATTAAATAGTGCTGATTAGAGTAAACTAAAGGTTAATAAGGTGTTAAATAGAGAAACCTTTTAAATATATATTTTTTTTACTTTTCAGGTTGCTTTAACTGACTTAAAGAGGAAGTAAACCCTGATGAGTTTACTTCCTCTTTCATTCTCTGCAAAGGCAAAGCATAATGGACTAGTATGCATCGCATAGTAGTCCATTATGTGTCACTTACCTGACACAGGAGCCAGCGAAGTCACCGCTGTCCCCTGTAGTCTGCCGCACCATCTTCTCAGTGGGTCTTGCAGCTCCGCCGCAGTCATTTGGCGAAGCTGCAATGACGTCACTCCCGCGCATGCGCACGGGAGCCGAGACGCGCGACATTGCGCGGCATCTTTGTCATCGCGATGCCACGCTCAGTGCGCCTGCGCGCCACTGTCTACGGCGCATGCGCCGTAGACAGCGGTGCCCGTCTTCGGGCAAATATCTCCTAAACCGTATAAGTTTGGGAGATATTTCTTGGACCTACAGGTAAGCCTTAATCTAGGCTTACCTGTAGGTCAAAGTGGTTTGTAAGGGTTTACAACCACTATTAATCTGCAGATCAAAGTTTATTCCTGTAATCTGCAGATGAATGAACTGAACTATATAAAAGTAACAATGTGGTACACTGTATCTTTCCTTGTCTTAGCAAGTGTTATTTATAAACACTGTCAGATTGCTTTTTTTTTTATATATAACTAAAGCTGCCAAACTTCTCTGTGTACACAGCAATGCCGGCTTTGATAAATCAGAGCAAAATTGCTGTGTACGGGATAGGGGAGCAGGGCAGAAAGACTGAACATGCTACACATATCTTGTGTACAATGATGGAACTAGTTAAAGAGGCATAAGTAAATAGAGGGGCTACTTGCAGTATAACTTCAAACTGCAGTCTTTGTACCCAAAAAATACTCTGTAATTATTGTATTGTAAGTCACACTCCTGCAGACACACACCTCAGAACAAAATGTAATTTTTAAAAATTGAAACACTTCTATTACATACTGTATACTTTTCAGTCTGAGCCTACTTTAAAGAAGAATTTGGAAAATGCTGAGATAATAAAAACGTTAGTCAGGAATATGTAATGTAATTAGTGTCAATTTGCGGAAGAATACCACAAAGTTGGACGTCAGTTGGAAGAAAAAAAAAGCTCTAGTGTCAGTGGTCAGTGTGGGAGAAAACAATGTCTTAGTGACAGTGGTGAGGAAAAAATGCCCTAGCATCAGTGAGAAGCAAAAATGCAATGTTAGACCCCTTTCACAGGGGTGAGGCGTTTTTCAGGCACTGCAGCGCTAACAATAGCGCCTGTATAGCGCATGAAAAAAACGCCTCCTTTCACTCCAGTAGGAAAGCTGGAGGGTTTTCACACTGGAGTGGTGCGCTGGCAGGACGGTAAAAAAAGTCCTGCTAGCAGCATCTTTGGAGCGGTAAAGGAGTGGTGTATTCACCGCTCCTAAACCGCTCCTACCCATTGAAATCAATGGGGCAGTGCGGCTATACCGCCAGTTTTAGCCCCGCTAGCGGCCGAATACTGCCGCTAAAATGACGGTAAAGCGGCACTAAAAATTTGGCAATGCCTGCACTGCCCCAGTGTGAAAGGGGCCTCAGTGTTAGGGAAAATTTGCCCTACTGTTGTTGGAAAGAAAAATTGCCCTAGCATTCGTGTCACAATGGGAAGAAAAAATACGAGCAGCACCAATGATTGGTAAAAAATGTCCTGACAAGGATGTATGTACAGGGGTCACATGGGTCACAATTGTGACCCTACCCCATAATCCAGAGGGAACGTACACCTATATAAGAGGGGCGACAGGGTTGGCATATAGAGAAACTGATCCCCTCCATTTTCCTCCTGCAGCCTTTTAGCGGCTGCAAGAGGAAAATGGAGGGGATCGTTTTCTCTACATGCTGTCCCACTGATCCTCCTATCCACCTCCTGCTGTGATCAGGCTCCTATGTACTCCCTTGGCCCCTCCTGATGCTTGAAATATGTAATTTACCGGGTCCCTTCCTTGTCTTAATGAGTCAGTGATCTGTTCCAATTTTCCGACTGAGTTTATTATGCTTCAGTTTGTGAATAAATTCATTAATTTTGTGCTGCTGAGGGCTGTGTCCTCAATCTCCTTTCTCTGTCTCAAAGGTGAAACTTCAGAGGTCTGTTTAAATCAAATATTTATTTCACCAAGGCCACTGAACTCCTAAAAAATGTTAAAAATAATAAAAAATAAAATTGTATAAATAAATAAACTACAATGGTAAAAATAATAACAAAAAATAAAATAAAAATAAAAAACGAATGACACCAGTGGTGGAATTACCATGGTTACAAAGGTCGCAATTGCTACCAGGCCCTGGTGTTCTGCCACCGTGTGGGGGGGGGGGGGGGCCAAGGCAGGAGGTCAGGTGGCCCTTTATGATTTCTTGCACAGGGGTCCTGAAGTTCTAGTTATGCCGCTGTGTCCTGACATTAGTGTTTAGAAAAACAAAATGCTCTTGCTTCAGTGTCAGTGGTCATAAAAAAAAGCCCAGGCAGTATGCATGCACCATTCTAAACAGGCCTCTAGTGTCAGTGGTGAGAAAAGAATACAGCATTAATGTCAGTTGTCAGAAAAACTTCCTGACATAAGTGGTTAGTGTGTATATATACATAATATACAGTTGTGCTCATAAGTTTACATACTCTGGCAGAATTTATGATTTCTTGGCCATTTTTCAGAGAATCTGAATGAAAACACAGAAAAAAAAAAAAAACATTTCTTTCACTCATGGTTTGTGTTTGGCTGAAGCCATTTATTATCAATCAACTGTGTTTGCTCTTTTTAAATGATAATCACAACAGAAACTACCCAAATGACCCTTGCATCTTTTATCCAGTGCTGCACTGACATCTCTGAATTCTGAGTCATGGGGAAAGCAAAAGAATTGTCAAAGGATCTGCAGGAAAAGGTAGATGAAATGCATAAAACAGGAAAGGGATATAAAAAGATATCCAAGGAATTGAGAATGCCAATCAGCATTGTTCAAACTCTAATCAAGAAGTGGAAAATGAGGGGTTCTGTTGAAACCAAACCATGGTCAGGTAGATTCAACTAAAATTGTTCGGGATGCAAAGAAAAACCCACAAATAACTTCAGGTGAATTACAGGACTCTCTGAAAACATATGGTGTGCCTGTTTCAAGATGCACAATAATGCCCCGTACACACGAGAGGACTTATGTCCGACAGACTTCCAAAGGAGTTCCGCCAGAGTTCCGACGGAGTTCCGACGGAGTTCTGACAGACTTTTCGGCCGAACGGACTTGGCCACACACGATCACACTAAACTCCGACGGATTCGAACGTGATGACGTACGACCCGACTCGAATAAGGAAGTCCATAGCCAGTAGCCAATAGCTGCCCTAGCGTCGGTTTTAGTCCGTCGGAGTAGCATACACACGAGCGGAGTTTTCGAAGGGGACCGGGTCCGGCGGAGTTCCTTCGGGAAAATTTGAAGCATGTTCCATATTCTAAAGTCCGTCAGACTTTGGTGAATCAAAAGTCCGTTGCAGCCCACACACGATCGGATAGTCTGACGGACTCGGTCCTTCGGACTTTGGATGTTGAAAAGTCCGCTCGTGTGTACGCGGCATAAGGAGGCACTTGAAGAAAGATGGGCTGCATGGTCAAGTCACCAGAAGAAAGCCATTACTAGGCAAATGCCACAAAGTATCCTGCTTACAATATGCCAAACAGCACAAAGACAAGCTCCAAAACTTCTGGCACAAAGTCATTTAGAGTGATGAGACCAAAATTTTGCTTTTTGGCAACAAGGCCTATGATGAAAGGTACGGAGGTGTATCGCTGATGTTTTGGGGATTTGTGAGCTACAAAGGCACAGGAAATTTAGTCAAAATTTGTTGGCAAGATGAATGAAGTATGTTATCAAAAAATACTGGAGAAATATTTGCATTATTCAACCAGGAAGCTGCACATGGGACGTACTTGGACATTCCAACATGACGATGATCCAAAACACAAGGCCAAGTCGACCTATCAATGGCTACAGCAGAATAAAGAGAAGGCTCTGGATTGGCCATCTCAATCTCCTGACCTCCATATCATTGAGCCACTCTGGGGAGATCTCAAACGTACAGTTCATGCAAGACAACCCAAGAATTTACAGGAACTGCAAGCTTTTTGCCAAGAGGAATGGGCAGCTTTAACATCTGAGAAGATAAAAAGCCTCATCCACAAATACCACAAAAGACTTCAAGCTGTCATTGATGTTAAAGGGTGCAATACACAATAGTAAGAACTGGGGTATGTAAACTTTTGATGAGGGTCATTTGGGTAGTTTCCATTGCCATTATGATTTAAAAAGATTAAACACAGTTGATTGATAATAAATTGCTTCAGCCAAACACTAATGCCCTGTACACACGGTCAGACTTTCCGATGGAGAATGTGCGATCGGACAGTGTTGTTGGAAATTCCGATCATGTGTGGGCTCCATTGGGCTTTTTCCGTCGGAATTTCCGACACACAACATTTGAGATCTTGTTCTAAAATTTTCCAACAACAAAATCTGATCGTTTAAATTCCGATCGTGTGTAGACAATTCCGACGCACAAAGTGCCACGTATGCTGAGAATAAATTACGAGACAAATGCTATTGGCTACTGGCCTCTTTATAGTCCCATCATACATGTTGTACATCACCTCGTTCTGAACGATCGGATTTTCCGGCAACTTTGTGTGACCGTGTGTATGCAAGACAAGTTTGAGCCAAAATCCGTCACAAAAAATCTGGAGGATTTTGTTATCGGTATGTCCGACTATGTGTACAGGGCATTACCATGACTTAAAGAAAAGTTTTTTTTGTGTTATCATTCATATTCTCTGAAAAATGGCCAAGAAATCATACATTCTGCCAGGGTATTTAAACTTATGAGCACAACTGTATGTTTTACACATATAAACATACATATGCGTCATCCATTTATACAGGTACATTATATTGTAAATATATATAGCACAGACTGAATCACTTTCTTTCCCCAGCCTTTCATTACTCCATTTTGTTAATCAGGTGTACAAGGGTGTGTCCAGCTATTAACCCCCTGTCTTCTGAACAACAGTCAGATTACATGGACCCAACCCATCTACCTGATAAAACTCAAGATTATGGGTGGTGTGTACATTCCATCCTGAACCATGCCCTTGGCCAGCTGTGGCTGTTTGTCCCAACATGTATATTGTTGACTTTTTCAACATATTTGAACAGTCAAACATTAGACTTTCTTTAAACATTGCCTTTACATAAATATGATAAAGTTGAATACGAACTCAAGAAAAATGTATTCAACAAAAATAGAAATAGATGTAATTGTGTACAGTAAAACCTTGGATTACGAGCATAATTCGTTCCAGAAGCATACTTGTAATCCAAAGCACTTATATATCAAAGCACATTTTTCCATTAGAAATAATTGAAACTTAGATGATTCGTTCCACAACCATTTGTTCATAAGTCCTTCAGTTTATAGTCCATGTAAAAAGATTATAGCAATGTGACCAGGTTGTGTAACCATAAAATGTCCATCCACAAATGGAAGCCTCCACAAGGGGATTAGAAGCAAAATCCAGCAGGAGCTACAGAGTATAAAAGAGAATAGAGTTGCCGCTACGTGTAGCAATATGTTGCTAAATGTTGTACCTTCATTAAATGTAACCATATTGCTACACTTAGAGGCTTCCTCTCTTCTCTTTTATACCCTGTTGTGACATGACGCTACTTGTATATCAAGACATCACTTGTATATCGAGTTTATATAAAAATGTTGCTTGCAAAAGGCTCTCAAACCAAGTTACTTTCAAACCAAGGTTTTACTGTACTTTGGAAAAAAACAATTACCCCCTTGACATTAAAAGCTGATTTTAGCCCCATGGCAGAAGTGAATTCTTGGGGGCGATTTGTATCACTGCCCACCAGTCTCTGACATAATCTCATGACTACTACTGTTGGCAAAATCCCTTTAATTGCAAGATGTTTGTGAGTTTCCTTGCATGAACTGCTATTTTCAAAATCCCCCTACAAAATTCCAATGGGAATCAATTTAGGACTATTGACTAGAGTGGTTCATAACTCTCTATTTCTTCTTTATGTGGCAGACCTTTGTGAATTTGCTAGTGTGCTTTGGATCATTATCGTGTTGAAAGACTAATATCAGGTGGCAGATGACAGATGGCCTCATCAAGCACATTTTAATATGATGCAGAATGTATAGGTGACTTGACGACTTCAAGCTGCCAAGGCCCTAAAGTAAATTCCCTAAAGTAAATGCTTCTTCTTAATGCATCTCTCATGCAGAGTATTGAAGTATTGAAGTATTATTGCAATCTCAGATTGTAGATGTCTGCACTTGAACCCAACTGTTGCAAGAGGTGCATGAACACCCCATAATGAAATTCTGGAGTTCTTGGAAACTTAAAGCGGGAGTCCGCCGTGAGTTCTGCCGTTTTTTTTTTAAAAGCCAGCAGCTACAAATACTGCAGCTGCTGACTTTTAAAATAGTGACACGCAATAGTGAGACGCGATGTCGGCACCTGAAGCCGATCTCTCGATCATCTCTCGGGTGCTGCCGCCGCCATCTTGGGTATGGGAATCAGGAAGTGGAGCCTTTCGGCTTCATTTCCCGGTTCCCTACTGCGCATGCGCGAGTCGCGCTGCGCAATAAGGATGGTCCCCGCTGTCTCTGGGATCCTTGTGTTTCCCAGCAGGCAGCGGGGGACTTTTGGAAAGGGGTGTAGATTCTGCGGAAAGGGGCGTACCTTCTGCAGAATCTACGCCGGAAGTGGGTGCAGATACCTGTACTGTACAGGTATCTGCACCCCCTCCCCCCTGAAAGGTGCCAATTGTGGCGCCGGAGAGGGGGAGGATTCCAATGATCAGAAGGTCCACTTTAGGGTGGACCTCCGCTTTAATTTAACACCAAACTGTCAGTTCTTGGGTTGAATTTTCTGGGCTGGCCAGTCCTGGACAAATTTACACCTTTCTTTCTAAGGGCCTCATAGAGCTCCATTAATCTTGGCATGATGACACAACACATGTCAATAGCAAAAAGAACAGCAGACCCTGGATGTCTGAGGTTTAACCTCTTGGTGCTGGCGCCTCACAGCCCTTTAAGAGGTTTAGGATACCGGGAGGCTGGGTTTATGATCATGTGACAGCCAGTCACTTCCGTTAGCCGCTGGTAACTGTGGCAGGAGCGTGCAGGGTGCTCACTTTCGGCACAGCTATATTTACACAAATTCACTCAAATATTCGACTGCTCGTGCCAAGGCCCACCCACGGAGAGGCTGCATTCAACCAGTGGCATCTAATCTGGAGCACCTATTTCCAATTTTATGGATTTGAAGTGATAGGGAGCCTTGGTTTACATTGGTGCGATTTGACATGTCAAATCGCATGTCAAATCGGTGGCAATTTCCGGCAATGCCACTATCCTAATCAGTGCAATGCCACACTTGCCGTGCCACAATGATTGCAAAAAGTAGTTTCTGTACTACTTTTTGCGATTTTTCAGGGTGCGATTTCCATTGATATCTGCACAGATGTCTGTGATCGCAACCCAAATGGGGACTGATATGTGGGAGTGAAATCGTGCGAGTTCAGCTGAATTTGCACAGCTTCATTCCCGCAGCTCAGTGTGAACTTCAACATTTTCCATTCACATGCAGTACTTTGCAAAAGTTTTAGGCAGGTGTAAAGAACTGATATAAAGTAAGAATGCCTTTAAAAATATAAATTTTAATTGCTTATTTTTATCAATTTACAAAGTGCAAAGTGACCAAGTGATAAAAATCTAAATCAAATCAATATTTAGTGTGACTACCCTTTGGCTTCAAACCAGCATCAATTCTTAAGCTGGCCATGCATTATACAATTTTCTTGTTCAATTTCCTTTACATTTACCTTCAACCATGTAGTGCAAGTGGCAGCCTGATTGCACACAAATCAAAAATGTTTAGGTTTGACCTCATATTATGTGGTTTTGGTAAATCTAAAGGAAAATTAAACAATAAAATTGTATAATGTATGGCCAGCCTTAGGGCCGGTTCACACTGCAGGCGAGGCGAGGCGACTCCGACTTGCCTCGCCGCGACCTGCCGCGACCTCAGCGGCAACTTGCAGATGACTTCTGTATAGAAGTCAATGCAAGTCGCCCCGAGGTCGCCCAAAAGTAGTACAGGAACCTTTTTTCTGAGTCGGAGCGACTCGAGTCGCTCCTCTCAGAACGGTTCCATTGTACAGAACGGGGGCGACTTGCGAGAGCGAGGCGAGGCGAGTCGTGTCGCCTCGCATCGCCCGCTGTGTGAACCGGCTCTTACACTTTACTTTCTTCACTTGCACAAAGTCAGGGATTTTGAAGGGTAAGATCCTCAAAACAACAATAAAGAGAGGGCGCACCGACCTAGCACATTACCATAATAAATGTAATAAAGAATAAAAAACAAGTATTATACTCACAAACATGTGACATAAATAGGTAGGTAACGTGTTTGGGAATACAATATCTGCTGTTTTTTATCCTTCAATAAATTTTATTTTGACAATGCGCTAGCACAGCAACGAGGCACAAGACACATACTGCATCAGCAAGGTTTCTCCCAGGCATAGATTTCAAAGCAGACTGGGGTTTTAAGATGTGCTGTTCAAGCTCTTTTGAAGAAGCACAAAGAAAGCTAATGATGCAGTGATTGGCCAAGAAAATGTAATGCAACAGATGAAAGATACATCATGCTTATTTCCCTTCAACATCAGAAGATGTCCAGCAGTGCCATCAGCATAGAACTGGCTGAAAGCAGTGGGACCCAGCTACTGTCCAGAGAAGTCTGACCAAAAGTGGTCTTTATGGAACTATGCTTACTATGCTTCAGCTTATGAATGAATAGGAAGCTGCTCAGCACAGGACACTTACCATTCATGTACTTTCAAGTGCAGATGATGCTACAGAGAAGGGGGCTTGGGAATCTGTCCTTAATCAATTTCTCTGTCTCAAAAGTGAGACATCAGGGGTCTCTTTAGACCCCTAATATTTCACCAAAGCCCCCAACCTTTAAAACATTGTAAAAAATAATACTAATAATACTAATATTGTAATAAATAAATAAATACATAAAAAAGTAATATTATTAAAGAATAATACAAATAAAAATAAAAAAAGATCATCAGTGCCCTGATTACAATAAAGCCCCCACAGTGTCAGCAATAAGTGCCCACCAGTGCCAGCAATGATTGCTCACCAGTGGCAGCAATCAGTGCCTTTTAGAGTGGTCTTTTATTGTGGCCAGCCTAAGGCACACCTGCGCAATAATCAACATCTTGATATGCCACACCTGTGAGGTGAATGGATTATCTTAGCAAAGGAGAAGTGCTCACTAGCATAAATATAGACAGTTTTGTGAACAATATTTGAGAGAAATAGGCCTTTTGTGTACATAGAAAAAGTTGTAGATCTTTGAGTTCAGCTCATGTTAAATAGAGGCAAACACAAAATTGTTGCATTTATAATTTTTCTCAGTGTATATGAGATGTCTATAAAAGTACTATGTTACATGAAAGAATGTTAAAGTGAGCCTGTCCCAAGTCTGTCCTCATTAAAGTGTTACTAAACCTAAAAACGTTTTTTACCTTAATGCATTGTTTGCATTAAGGTAAAAAAAGTTTTCAACTTCCCTGTGCCCCCCTTCACCTGTGTGAAGAGTAAAAAAGGGGAGAAGAGATCAGCACTGTGCATGGCTGCATCTATTCTCCCCTTACATCCTCTTCATACAGCATTCGAGAAGCAGCAGGAGCCATTGGCTCTTGCTGTTGTCAGCAAAATGCAGTGAAGAGGGCCTAAGTTCCGCTGTTTAAGTCTATGGAGCGTGCAGACAGTATTTCTCCCCATAGCAAGCAGCTGGCAATGGTGAACATATAAAGAAGAGGAGGAGCTAAGATCGCCACCGGGGACCCCAGAAAAGGAGAATCAGTGCAATACCACTGCACAGAGCAGGTAAGTACAACATGTTTGTTATTTTTTTTTTTTTATCTGACTTTCGTAAAGCTGT
Organism: Lithobates pipiens; assembly: GCF_037356315.1. Taxonomy (NCBI): domain Eukaryota; kingdom Metazoa; phylum Chordata; class Amphibia; order Anura; family Ranidae; genus Lithobates; species Lithobates pipiens. The sequence continues at coordinate 137,223,924 of NW_027507788.1, read as the reverse complement.
AGCACTGTATCCTCTAAATCTCAAACCCTTTATTAGGACAGATTATTCAAATCTACTTACAATCAATAATGAAGAGCTGCCTGCATATAGTAGACAGGGTCAATTATGGCAAACACAGCTGCCCAGCCCCCTCTTAACCGGAAGATTTTACCCCCTTCCTGACCAGAGCACTTTTTGCGATGCGGCAGTGTGACGCTTTAATTGACAATTGCTAGGGGGCAGAGTAAGGGTTAAGTGTGTCCTGGGGCGTTTCTAACTTTGGGGGGCGTGGCTACTTGTGACACGTCACTGATCTCTGCTCCCAATCACAGGAAGCAGAGATCAGTGACACTGTCACTAGGCAGAACGGGGAGATGCTTGTTTACATTAGCATCTCCCCGTTCTTCCTCTCTGTGAGGCGATCGCGGGTATCCCCACAGCGATCGAGTCCGTGGGACCCCCGACCCGACTCACGGAGGTCCTGGCCGACGCGTGCACGCGATGGCATGGTGACAAACTTAAAGGGACGTACCTGTACGCCCATTTGCCTGTCCATGCCATTCTGCCGACGTACATTGGCGTGCGCCGGTCAGGAACCGGTTAACCTCCCTGGTGGTATGATTATTTCAGATTTTTGAATGTCAAAGCGGTACATTGTTTTGTATTGGAAATTTGGCGTTTTATATTGTAGGCCTGTAATTCTTATGCCGCGTACACACGACCGTACTTTTCAACATCAAAAGTCCGACGGAATGATTCCGGCAGACCATTCGATCGTGTGTGGGCTGCAGCGGACTTTTGATTTGCAAAAGTCTGACAGACTTTAGAAATGGAACATGTTTCAAATTTTTCCGACAGAACTCCGCCGGACCCAGTTCCTACCGAGAAATCCGCTCGTGTGTATGCTAGTCCGACGGACAAAAACCGACGCGAGGGCAGCTATTGGCTACTGGCTATGAACTTCCTTATTCTAGTCCAGTCGTACGTCATCACGTTCGAATCCGTCGGACTTTGGTGTGATTGTGTGTGGCCAAGTCCGTTCATTCGAAAAGTCCATCAGAACTCTGTCAGAACTCCATCAGAACTCCGTCGAAAGTCTGTCGGACCTAGTCCCTCGAAAAGTCCGGTCGTGTGTACGCGGCATTAGGAATAACTCACTTAAATCTGTCCAAACAAGAGTCTAGTAGATATCCCGGGTATAATAAAGTTTGAAACATGAAAACATAAATTATAATATAATAAATAACTATAAATAATTATAACAAATAATAATATAATAATAATAAAAAATATTTAATAATGTAATCATATCAAAAACACAGAAATTTACTCAGTTGCAGAAGTCACGGTCCCGATAAAAATCGCAGATCGCTGCCTTTACTAATTAAAAAAATGTAAAATAAAAATGCCATAAAACTATCCCCTATTTTGTAGACACTATAACTTTTGCGCAAACCAATCAATATACGCTTTCTTTTGCGATTTTTTTTTACCAAAAATATGTAGAAGAATACATATCGGCCTAAACCAAGGAAAAAAATATATATATTTTTGGGGGATATTTATTATAGCAAAAGGTAAAAAAGGATGTTTTTTTTTTCAAAATTGACGCTCTTTTTTTGTTTATAGTGCAAAAAATAAAAACTGCAAAGGTGATCAAATACCACCAAAAGAAAGCTCTATTTGTGGGAAATAAAGGACATCAATTTTGTTTGGGTGCCACGTGTGCAATTCTCAGTTAAAGCGACGCAGTGCCGAATGGCAAAAAGTGCTCTGGTCAGGAAGGGGGTAAAATCTTCCAGGGCTGGAGCGGTTAAAGCTGCTGTTCTTTACCATGAATTATGTATTTAAACTGTAGGAACATTGTGTAATTATTTTAGTAGAGCTTGACATAGGATTATAAAAAGTTACAGATTTTTCATACATAGAAGAAGCTTGTCCTTTGCTCTTTACACTCATCCCATTCAGGAGTGCCAGCTCACCCCTCCTTTTCTCCCTGGAAGCAGAAGATGACAGAAGAATTTTAGGCACAAGGAAATGACTGTACACATGTCATCTACAGTCAACAACAGCCAGCTGAATAAGCCGTTAAAATGTCATTTCTAATTCAGACACAGCAGCTTTCCCCCTCAGGATGTATCTCTGATTAGAGCAACTGCCATTTATGTGAACGTTGATGTTCTGTACAAATCAAGTTTTGTAGCTGAACTTTAAATCCCTTTAAACCCTTTCTGAGCTGTAGACCCAGACAAAGTGCCAATATATTTGATTATATTTTATGATTTGCATTATGTGATATGATTTCTATATTATATAAATTGCATGAATGAGTTTATAACTAGATGTTTAATCCAATATGAGAACCTTTTTTTTATTATTATCAAAAGAGAAGATCTTTATGTATAACACGTTTTTATTATGTTTCATGTAGTATAATAAAATAAGACTTGGGAATATACATGCAGTAGACATTGCATAAATGGCATAGTACAGTGGTGATAGAAATAGTTTACAAAATTCCATTGTCACGATTAAGTATATTGAGCAGTATAAATATACAATAAATATACATCACCATGATACTGATATCTGTTAAACTATATCATGTTATCAACAAAAACAACTGTTCAAAAATGTTCTAAGCACTGTACAATAAAGAAAAAGGGGGAGAAAAATGAGGGGTTTAACCACTTGCTTACTGGGCACTTAAACCCCCCTCAGTCCCAGACCAATTTTCAGCTTTCAGCGCTGATGCACTTTGAATGACAATTGCGCGGGCATACAACACTGTACCCAAATGAAATTTTTATCATTTTTTTCCCACAAATAGAGCTTTCTTTTGGTGGTATTTAGTTACAGCTCGGAGTTTTATTTTTTGCTAAACAAACAAAAAAAGATGCAAAAAAAAAAAAAAAAAAAACATGTTTTAATAGTTTGTTATAAAATTTTGCAAACGGGTCATTTTTCTCCTTCATTGAAGTGCGCTGATTAGGCGGCACTGATAGGCTGCATTGGTGGGCACTGATGGGCTGCATTGGTGGGCACTGATGGGCTGCATTGGTGGGCACTGATAGGCTGCACTGGTGGGCACTGATAGGCATAGTTAAGGCGGCACTAATAGGCACAGATAAGGCGGCACCGATGGGCACAGATAAGGCGGCACTGATGGGCAAAGATGGGCACAGATAAGATGGCACGGATGGGTGGCACGGATAAGTGGCACGGATGGGTGGCACGGATGGGCACTGATAGGTACCACAGATAGATGGGACTGATGGGCACTGATAGGTGGCACTGATAGGTGGCTCTGATAGGTGGCACTGCTGGGCACTGATGGGCGGCACTGCTGGGCACTGATGGGCGGCACTGCTGGGCACTGATGGGCGGCACTGGGGTGCAGCACCTTTGAGGCAGATTTTGGGTGGCACTGTGGGTGGCACTGCTGGGTGGCACTGTGGGCACTGCTGGGTGGCACTGTGGGCACTATGGGCACTGCTGGGTGGCACTGACAGGGGGGCACTTACTTTATTTCAGGATGGCACTGCGGGTGGCAGGTGGGCACTGGCAGGGGGCAGGTGTCCGTTTAAATTGCTGGCCGTGATCGGGACTGATGTCCCGAACACGGCCGCCGGCGATCGGCTTTTTTTTTTTCTCCTCGCGCTGTAAGCGCGAGGAGGAATAGTAGCCGATTACCGGCTCCGTTTTATCACATGATCAGCTGTCATTGGCTGACAGCTGATCACGTGATAAGGGGTCGGGATCGACCCCTTACACGGATCGGTGATCAGGCGAGTCTCACGGACTCGCCGATCACAGAGCGCGCCGCGCGCGCCCCTCAGGGGGCGCGCAGGCCGCTCGTATCCGGGATGACGTCAATAGACGTAGTCCCGGAAATGTGGGTCCGCGCTATTGCCGTCATTTTGCAATAGCGCGGTACCCAAGTGGTTAAAAAATGTATAGTAGTACATGTAGATAGTAGAATAAAAAAAAGCATAAAAGGGAGAAAGCAGCGAGAGGAACTATTCTTGCCCCTTTGGATTCCCGAATGGCACATGGAGCTTCTGTGGATCTTCTGAAGATAGGTCAAAAATGTATAAATATCAGAAAAACTCCGTAGAGGTCTGAAAGTAGTTTCATTTGAACCATACAGCTGGGTAAAGTGCAGCCTCATGCTTCTTTCTGTGGATCCTTTCCATTAATGTATTCTTGCTCATTTCACTGAACTAAAATCCAATAGATGAAAAGGAAAGGCCAGGGACATTAAAGTGATATAATGGTTTCCTTTTAAATAACAAACATGCTATACTTACCTGCTCTGTGCAATGGTTTTGCACAGAGTAGCCCCGATCCTCTTCTTTTTAGGTCCCCTGCCGGGGGTCCTGGCTCCTCCCCCCTTGCTATGGAAGCATTAATGCAGGCTTCCTCTGTGAAGGAGCTACGCTCCTCTGAATAGACATTGTTCGATTACATACAGAGTATGGCTCTGCCCCGCCCCCTGCTCTCTCCTCATTAGTTCACTGGCCATGATTGACAGCAGCAGGAGCCAATGGCTTCAACTGCTGTGTGAGCCAATGAGGAGAGAGAGACCCAGAAGAGCTACTGCTCTCATGCACATTGCTGAATCAAGATGGGGCTCATGTAAGCAAAAGGGAGTTGGGGGGGGGGGGGTGGGAGTTTTATACAGAAGGTTTTTTACTTTACTGTATAGAATGCATTAAGGTAAAAAAAATCTTCTGCCTTTAGAACCACTTTAAAGCATCATACACACGATCTGACTTTTTGATAAAAATGCAAATTAGCTGTTTTAAGGGAACATCCGACTGTGTGTATGCTCAATCGGACAAACTTTTTCAGTTTTCATCGGACTTTTGTTGGCTGTTGCGAATGGACAAACTTTCCGGCAACAAAAGTCTGATGGAGCAAAGTCCGATCGTGTGTACAGAAAACCATAGGACTTTTGTACAAAGTACAAACACGCATGCTCAGAACCAAGGCAAAAGATCAGACAACAATACAGAAGTTGACCAAAGGTGGCAGTAAAGAGCAGAAAAAAACACGTGATTTGGTGAAAGTTGGCTGAAAAAGTCCTGCCGTGTGTATGCAATACAAGTTCATGGCCGACGCCCTTTGTACAAAAATCCACAGGAAAGTTTGTACAAAGTCCGATCATGTGTATGAGGTTCCCAGTACTTACAAACTCCACCATAGGATGCCAAACATTGTGGTTGCTTTCTTCTAATAACTGCCTTAATATGTGAAGAGGATGGGAGCTGTCTGAGTATGAATAGGGTTAGAACCACTGTCAAGTTTCCATCATTGTCCATGTGATTTCCATCACTGTCCATTGGTGTCTGTGTCACCAAGAAAGAAGATGAGAGGAAAATCTAAAGTTTAATGCCCCGTACACACAATCAGATTTTCCGACAACAAATGTTGGATGTGAGCTTGTTGGCGGAAAGTCCAACGGTGTGTATGCTCCATCAAACATTTGTTGCCGGACTTTCTGCCAACAAATGTTGGCTAGCAGGTTCTCAGATTTTCTGCCAACAAATTTTTGTTGTCGGAGCCGGAAGCGCTCGGTCTTGTAAAATTAGCGTTCGTAATAGAGATATCACTCACGTCTTGTACATCACTACATTTGTAATTATTGGCCAACATTTGTGTGACCGTGTGTATGCAGGACAAGTTGGAACCAACATAATTCGAACAAAAATCCATGGTTTTGTTGTCAGAAAGTCTAATTGTGTGTACAGGACATTAGAGTTGTCCCAAGGACAAGAGATGAGGAGAAATTTACTAATTGCTACAACTGTCTAAAGCCTCATACACACAATCGGACTTTGTACAAACTTTCCTGTGGATTTTTGTACAAAGGGTGTTCTGCTCTTTACCGCCACCTTTGGTCAACTTCTGTATTGTTGTCTGATCTTTTGCATTGGTTCTGAGCATGCATGTTTGTACTTTGTACAAAAGTCCTATGGTTTTCTGTATACACGATCGGACTTTGCTCCATCTGGCTTTTGTTGCCAGAAAGTTTGTCCGTTCGCACAGCCAACAAAAGTCTGATGAAAACCGAAAAATGTTGTCCGATGGAGCATACACACAGTCGGATGTTGCCTTGAAACAGCTAATTTGCATGTTTGTTGTCACATGGCCCCTCTTACCCCACATGTTTCGTATGACATCAGCGGGAGCAGAAAGAGAGGAGAGTGGGTCTGCCATTGGGGACAGCGCTGGATCGAAAGTGGTGTCAAGTAAGCATTTGAGGGGGGAGCAGAGACACATAAAGGTTTTTCACTTTAATGCAGAGAATGCATTAAGGTAAAAGACCTTTTTGCCTTTAGAGACACTTTATTTTTTTTTAGGCTGAGTAGCATGCACCCCAGGTACCCAGAGCAGTATTAAATACCTGGGTGATGTGATACATGAATATGGACAACTTTTGTTCACAAAGGCTTTGGTTATGCCCTTCCGAACTCCTGTGCCTCACTACTGACCCCTCACTGTGATGGGTGGTCTAACCAATGTGAGTCACCTACCCCTGACCTCCCAGGTTGTTCTACAAATAAACAATTATATATACAAGCACCTGGAGGTGCTTGCTATTAAATGTGACTAGTAGTTTAATTTGTGAACTCTGGCCAAAGGTGTAATTTAACACCTTACATTTCCATGTTGAATTATTTTTAAACATAGCCACACTAAAGAGCTTCAATTAGAGACCTAAATTTAGTGCATTTCAGACTCCAGTAAATTGGTGCTTCAGATCAATCATATGCTTGTGTTCAGACTTTAATCAGATACAAATAGCATGCCTCCATCCAAATTGAAAAACTTCACTAGATACATTGACCTCACAGAATTAAAAGAGTTGTAAAGTCAGAAGGTTTTTTTTTTTTTATCTTAATGCATTCTAAAAGCCTTCTGTGGGCAGCAGCCACCCCAGCACCCCCTAATACTTACCTGAGCCCCATCTCTGTCCAGAGATGTCCACGAGTGTCTCGACCATCTGAGACTCTCCCTCCTGATTGGCTGAAACACAGCAGCGGTGCCATTGGCTCCCCATGCTCTCAGTCAGCCAATCAGAAGAGAGAGGAGGCGGGGCTGAATGGACACAGGGGGCAGTGACTCGCCTCGGGTGCCCCCATAGCAATCTGCTTGCTGTGGGGGCACTCGACAGGAGGGAGGGGCCAGGAGCACAGAAAAGGGAACAGAGAAGAGGAGGATCGGGACTGCTCTGTGCAAATCCACTGCACAGAGAAGGTAAGTATAGCATGTTTGTTATTTTTATTTTTTTTAACACGATAAGAGGCCAATATGTGATCTTGATCCCAGCACCTGTGTCCAGACTACAGTTAAAGGCAAATTATCCTTTCAGACCTTAAAGTCATCTAGTTAAAAAATATAGACTAAAATATTAGTGGAAAATAAAATCTTACATAGTATAGATCAACCATGATTTAATAAAATCCAGATAAAATCATATTCTTCACGAGCTGAATGGAAACCATATAATTTTATGTGGTGCATATTATTGTTATTACCGTTGCTTTTAATGAATAGATGATACAACTTTCACATTTTATATAGGACCTACGTTTCACATTGCTATAAAATATTCACATGTGCTGATCTAAATAGAGCAATTAAGAGACTAAAGTCCCAATTTATATAAAAACAAGCCAATGGCCCGCAATCAGATGTCACACCCTTTAACCGTACTAACCCCTACCGGTACTTCAACAAGATACCATTATTTGTTTTTGGCTGAAGACGGGACGTTGGTACTCTCATTAACACTGATACGTTCTGTACTAAAGAAATGTGCTGTATTTTGTGTTAACTCTTAATACTGACATCTGAACGATATGTATGTAATTATATTATGTTAAACGCAATAAAAACATATTTGACTCTAAAAAAGAGCCAAGATATACAGTATGTATATAACACTCCTGCGGAACCTGGCAATCAAACAATAAAATACAATGAATGATGCTGCTGGCAACCAATATGTGTTCCCATGTACAAAGACATATAAATAAAAATCAAGTGGTGTTGTGGTGCTACACTTGTGAACACACAAATTTTGTGAAAAAATTCAACCATAGTGAGATATACTAACAAAAATGTATAAAATGATCAAATATTCATATAAGTAAATCACAATAAAATGTGAACTTCCACTTAATCTCCCATTCAATAGTGAATAAACAAAGTCCACAATGTGAATTACATTTTTGTATTCTTCCCTTCTTTATGTGATGTGTCACCACAACTCCAGTGCTGCACACCAATGCTCAGAAACACACATGCTCCACCATGGTGCAGGTATTGCCCACACCTTCAGACTATGACCCACGCCACATATGTCACATAATGCTTAAGGACACTTCCAGGGGTACCAAAATGCCTCAGATGTCACTCTTTCCTCTTATGACACTTCCCAGGATAGGTAGGTGTATACCCCTTTAAGGGAACGCAGTACCACTTGTCCACTGTGATAAGATGGCAAAGTTGGTCAGCACATCCCTACTCCACTAGTCTGGGTTTACTTCCTCTTGTTGTAAAGATGTTTGTATTGCTCGCTGTCACACACAGACAAGAATGTAACAGAGATAATACAAAACATACGTAAGCAACACAGAAATGGATTCATAATATTAGTTTGCCTGGTCTTTGGTTTTGTGCAGGCTAATTCGCTTGCAGAGTAAATTTGATCTGATTTTTTCAAGAGTCACAGGCCCTCAAAAAAAAACTGACTGTCAGTATCTATAGTGGTTTTGTTGTCAAATGAGAGTTTAAAGCTGCAAATGTAGCCATCTTTTTTTGGTCCTTAAGGCCCGGTTCACACCGCTGCGGGGGGAGATCCGGATGTGATTCGCACAGCAAATCACATCCGATCTCCGTAGCGATGCGAGTTCAGCCATACAGATAGTATGGCTGAATTCGCAGCGCTCCCGCAGCAAACTCGCACGGGACCCTTTTTTGGGTCCGCAACAGAATCGGATCGCATGGGGGTTCACACCATGCGATCCGATTCCTGTGCGAGTCGGCAGATCGCACTGCGATATGCCGACGGATCTGGGGGTGTCATTAACATAACATTGACACTCCCAGCCATCCGCATAGGGCAGTGTGAACTGCCGGCGGGAGGTGTGCGATGCGGGAAAACGCCGCGGATTCGCGGCGTTCCCGCATCGCAGCGGTGTGAACCCAGCCTAAAGAGGATTTTATAGAATGAATACCCAAAGAGTCCAGGGGGGTAGAGAGTATTTTTTGTGCTAAATGGACACACCCTTAATGCCATGTAATCTAATAATACATTATATTTCCATTGGACAAGATTTCACAACCCAAGAACAAGCAATAATTAGCAGAGTGAAATGATTGAAACAATTTGTTAGATACTAAATACAATATAGATATTATACATGTCTCACTTAGAACATTAGCATTCAGACCCATGTAATATAGGCATTTTTGGTATCTAACTAAATTGTATCTTCTCCTACAATAATTTGACCATTTTTACTGAAGGTAACTCAATCACAAAAGGAATTATGGATTATTTGTAAAGTTTGGCTCTGACGGTTACAAAAAAATAGACTTAGGATGTGTATTGCTTAGCTGCTCTGCCAGAATATTTACATCAAGAATCATTTAGGCCTCATTCACATTGGAGCAATTTGTCATGCAATTTGATAGGTCACATGCGGCTTTGAAATTGTGCGATTTCAGATGAAGTTGTATGATTTCAAAGCCGTGTTCAATGTGAGCGAGAGCTAAAAGTGTTTTGAAGACTTGTGGAGGTTTAGACATCTCTGCATCCTTTCTATCTAGCCAATGGTATATCAAACATCTTTTAAGCAGGACTTTTTTGTGCCAAAGATGTCACCTCCCATGAATGCCTAAATAATATTTAAATCTCAATATTTTTGTTATTTTTTTTTCCAAATTTCAAGAAAACAAGGGAGGCATGCTGTTCATACAAGTCCCCTTTTCTCCCCTCACATTTTGGGGTTCATCAGACCTCTATATCCTCACAACTTGTTGTAGGGGTAGGCCATTAACGTATCCCCTGGCCAAAAAAACTCCCAGAAATGGCAGCATCCCATTCTGATTAGTTGCTAGAACACTGCTAAGACACTATCAGTCATTACTTCTCACCCCATCATGACATGAGTAAGCTCTGTAACCCTTGCATGTTTGGTCCACTATCTACAGTGCAGCAATGCTGAGTTCAGAGCTACTGCAGCAGGGAAGAGAGTATATGTAAAGGGTTTGAATTGGCTTGCAGTGTTTTAGCAATGTCCTAGCAACAAGGCTACGATACGTAAATGGCCTAAAGCAAAGGATAATTCAACTTTGGTCAAAGCTGCACAGTTTGTTTTTATCTAAAGGTGCCCCTTACCTGTATAGGCAGTTTTTTTGGTAAAGGTGAACTAACCCTTTAAGGAAACTGGGGACTCTCAAGCAGCTGTTGTGGTTTGTCCCTCCTTATAATGTCACTACTAAATGTTGATTCAGTTGAGTTGGTTGGCCTTTGATTTGATATGCCCCAGTGTAGCTTAGTATCACCATTGGGTACTGCCATCTAATGGGCTAAAAAGCAACCTAATCACACAGCAGAGCCATGCACAGTCTGATTGCTTTGTGATATTATTTGTCATTTGAGCAGTGTGTGACATGGCAGGGTTCTTGGTAACAATACAACTGATGGGCAAAGACATACATTCAGCAATACAAAACTGTTAATGAAACCGGAAAGATAGCGCTGGACTCGTAGGTTTAGTTACTGGTATTGTTATCTGAAAGTGGAACTTCAGTAATTTTTTCATCTTTCCATCTATTAAATCTTCTGCCCTTGTTGTTTTAACTTTGGATAGTTAAACATTTTTTTTTCTGCCAGTAAATACCTTATACAGCCCACTTCCTGTTTATTCTCTGGTAAAAAGCCTAGGCTTATAACATCATGCACAGCTCTCTCTCTCTCTCTCACTCTCACTCTAGAGTTTGCCAGGAAGGGAGGGGAATGAGTCATAAGAGGACCAAAGAGAGCGGGCAGAGTTGGAGGTGTGCCTCTGTGTGTCTGTGTAAATACAGGAAGTGAACAGGTAGCAGCTTCAGCTGCACACAGTTATAAAGGATGTAGCCAGACTTAGTGGAGGGAGATTTCTGAAGCATATTAGGCAAGTACAGAATGGCAGTACAGTGGAACCTTGGTTAACACAGTTAACAAGTGTTTTGAAAGAAGAGCAACTTTTTTTTAATATTCTGACTCGCTGTTGTCTCACAAAACAAGCAGGATTCAAGCTAATGGGGTGTGCAGTACCAGAGGTGTGGGGGCAACGGGGACACTCAGAGAGGTTCGGAGCTGTTCAGAAATACTCAGAACCACTCGGAAATACTCGTAAACACTCTGAAATACTCAGTTCCCGAGTGTTTCCGAGGCCTTTCCGAATTCAGCTGAGCTGTCCCCAAGTATTTCTGAAGCTCTCCGGTGCCCCCCCCCCACCTCTGGCCACATGCGGTATTGCATGTAATAGAAGTCAATGCGGAACAAATTATCTTAATTTCCATTGACTTCTATGGGGAAACTTGCTTCGTTATGCGAGTGCTTTGGATTACAAGCATTCTCCTGGAATGGAATCCAAGGTTCCACTGTATATATAAAATAATATGCAAAGTGGTTGGAGGGAAGCTTCAAAATGGCAAAGATGTTTTAATTGCAAATTATGTGAGCAGACAGTTCATCTTTAAGGTATTACTGTTGGTGTAAATAATATGGTTCCTGTGAATGCAGGTTGTACACCCCAGAGGATCTCTGCAGTCTCCTTGGCTTGTAGTGTAATGTAGGAAGGATTGAAAGTGCCACAACACTGCTAAGAGGTCTAGATGCTACTTTATTACATTAAAGGTCAGGGATACAATTCAAGAAATAGCCAATGCGTTTCAGGGGTGTAAGTGCCCCCTTCATCAGGGCTAGAAAGATCATAAGAAAATGTCTTTCTAGCCCAAATGAAGAGGACACTTAGACCCTCAAAAAGTGTTGGCTATTTCTTAAATTGTACCCCTGACCTTTAATAGAATAAAGTTGCATCTGGACCCCAACCCTTCTAGCAATAAAAAACTGACAAGGGGTTCCAGCTTTCTCCTATTCTAAAAAAAAAAATATATATATATATATATATATATATATTTTTTTTTTTTTTATTGCTGTTAGGATTTTTCTCTCACTTTCTGTCTGTTGAAAATCTTTTTAACTGGGGATCTAATTCTTCTCTTCTCTGCCCAAGACTTGAAAATAATTTTGGCTGGACAAGTAAAATCTATATGAAATTCATTTCTACTGTAAATGTGTATGCTAATATAAAGAACGAAACATTTTGCTTTTTAAAAACGTTTAACGTTTACTGGTTTCTCGCGAAGAAAGCAAAAGTATTTTTTAGATCCGTGTTTTTCGTAATGCTGTTGGCAAGGCATTCTGCTATTCTGCCAGAGCTGGCTTCTAATAAACAATGCACAATTTTTGGATTTTGAAATCTTAGCATGCAGAAGAGTAAGCAAGGCATTTTCCCCTTGGCAAGATGTCTGTGTGGGAGGTTTGTAGTGACAGCATCTTCCATAGTAGCAAGCAAATTCTGCACACTGGGAACCAGCGGAGTTTGGGAGTCTGTCAGAATTAAACAACTCTGGTGCTCTTTGGTGCCCTTTCTGTACTTTTTTGCATAATTAGCTGGTCGTTCAAAGTATTCAAATACTAAACTGCTGTACTTAAATTATGGGAATTTTGTCTGCAGATTATGTTACTTTGGGATGAATATCAATATATGAAAACCTGCATGTACTGTATCTAGTAATTATCATTAGGTTCATATATTGTCAAGAGGCAGCAACTGGTTTTGTGCATTGTTATTTTAGTGGTAAAATTGCACATGCCCTCTGGAAAGTGTAATTCTGCGCTTAGCTACCTACACTTCGGTGCTTCCCCAACATACACTATATTACCAAAAGTATTGGAACGCCTACCCTTACATACACATGAACTTTAATGGCATCACAGTCTTAGTCCGTAGGGTTCAATATTGAGTTGGCCCACCCTTTGCAGATATAACAGCTTCAACTCTTCTAGGAAGGCTGTCCACAAGGTTTAAGAGTGTGTCTATGGGAATGTTTGACCATTCTTCCAGAAGCGCATTTGTGAGGTCAGGCACTGATGTGGATTAGAAGGCCTGGCTCACAGTCTCCACTCAAATTCATCCCAAAGGTGTTCTGTTGGGTTGAGATCAGAACTCTGTGTAGGTCCATTAAGTTCCTTCACCACAAAGTCGCTCATCCACGTCTTTATGGACCTTGCTTTGTGTACTAGTCCAAATAATTTGGAGGAAGGGGGTAATGGCATGGGGCTGTTTTTCAGAGGTTGGGCTTGGCCCCTTAGTTCCAGTGAAGGGAACTCTTAAGGTGTCAGCATGCCAAGACATTTTGGACAATTTTATGCTCCCAACTTTGTGGGAACAGTTTGGGGTTGGCCCTTCCTGTTCCAACATGACTGTGCACCAGGTCCATAAGACATGGATGAGTGAGTTTGGGGTGGCGGAACCTGACTGGCCTGCACAAAGTCCTGACCTTTGGGATGAATTATAGCAGAAACTGCAAACCAGGCCTTCTGGTCCACATCAGTGCCTGACCTCACAAATGCGCTTCTGGAAGAATGGTCAAACTTTACCATAGACACACTTTTAAACATTGTGGACAGTCTTCCCAGAAGAGTTGAAGCTGATAAACCTGTAAAGAGTGGGCCAACTCGTTAGTGAACCCTACAGACTAAGACTGGGATGCCATTAAAGTTCATGTTCATGAAAAAGCAGGTGTCCCAATACTTTTTGTAATATAGTGTATGTTATGCTTTTTTTTAATATTCTTACCTTCTCCGGATGTCTTTAGGCCTATCATGTGACAGGCTGGATTCTATTCGTATTACGATTTTCTCCATCTGTGTTCTGTCCACTTGATGATGCAGAGGAGGGCACTGATGTATGTAAACACTACAGATATATACGCTTTGCTCAGATTCCATGACTGAGGTTTACAATAATTTTAAGAAATATTTTGAATATTAAAAAACTAACATCAGTGTTTGTATTTTCATTTTTACTTATATGGCCAGTAAAGTGAGGTCAAAACTTAGGTACATATAGACATCAAAATAGAGCTCTTGGTAGGCATTCCTCAAACACACTGTCCTTCTGGGGATGGTAAAACTAAAGGGAGATTAGTGGCTTAAAGCCAAGCCCCAGACTGCCGAGTGTCCTACGAACCATGACCCAAGGCAGCATAATTATGCAAACATCAAGGTCTTATGTTCCTGGTCCATCTGGAATTCAACTTTGATACAAAGAAGTACTTGCCAAATGAATCACTTCATATTGTTCAGTTCCATGTCAGAATGAACATGGTGTGAAACCAAGGTCAGATTTATAATTAGGCTCAATGGGGTTTATTAACCCCCCCGGCGGTATTCCCAAGTCTGGCTCTGGGTGAAAATTCAGTACCATTAGTGGTAACCCCGAGCCAGACTCAGGACCGCATCGCTGGATCCAGGATGAGCTTACTTACCTTATCCCCTGGATCCAGCGATGTCCCCCCACACTGCGAGCGGCTCATCCTCCGCTCGATGTATCACATTGCCGGGCTCTGTTCCCTGCGAGCGTTGCGACGCACGGGGACGGAGAACGGCACCAAATTAAAAAAGTAAAACACATACTCTACATACAATATAATGTAATCTTACAGATTACATTGCTGTATGTAAATATTTCACATCCCCTTTGTCCCTAGTGGTCTGCCCAGTGCTCTGCATGCAGTTTTATATTATAAAAACTGTTCTTTCTGCCTGGAAACTGGAGATTGTCCATAGCAACCAAAACTGTCCCATTACATCAAAAGAGGTTTTAGACCAGCTAGAAAACAGCGATAAAAAATTGGAATCACTCGCAGAATTGAGCGATAGCGATTTGTGGGGAGATCCGTCATCAAATACTGAAAAGTAATGACAGTGACAATTCTGCAACTGAGCAAATTTCAGTGTTTTTGATTTGATTACATTATTGAATATTTTTTATTATTATTATTTGGTATAATTATTTATATTTATTTATTATATTATAATGTATGATTCAATTTTTCAAACTTTATCATACCCGGGATGTCTGCTAGACTCTGGTTTGGACAGATTTAAATGAGTTATTCCTAAGAATTGCAGAACTACAATATAAAACTCCAAATTTCCATGCAAAATAATTGTACCACTTTCAGCACCTAAAATCTGAAATACGGTAATCATACCGCCAGGGAGGTTAAAGGCTTACTAAAGGCAAATCCACTTTGCACTACAAGTGCACTGCAATTGCACTTGGAAATGCAGTCGCATTAGTTCTGGGGGGAAGATCTGAGATGAGGGGAAGCTCTGCTGATTTTATCACCCAATCATGTACAAGCAAAAATGCTATTTTTTTTTCCTTGCATGTCCCCCTCATATCTAAAGCGACTTCTAAGTGCACTTGCAGTGTATTTGTAGTGCAAAGTGGATTTTCCTTTAGTAAATAAGCCCCAATATGTCCTTGCCTAGAGTTGGAAGCTGCAGTGCAGATGATATTGTTATTGCCAACACATTTATTTGCTATAATTAGTGGAAACTAGGCTATAAGTGGAAACTTCTCATATGAGATCGCTACGCATTGTTGCAAAATACTAAAACAACTTAGGACCATTAAAATTAAAAAATAGGGTGCAGAGTGTATATATGCAGCTCTGCCCCTGAAACATAATAAATAAATGATCATCATTCTGCAGAGTTTAAATACTAATCGGATTACACATTACTCTATTAGAATTTGCCCAGTTGTTCACTGAACCCACATCCAATGCAACAGCATTTTAGTACCTTACCTTAAAATTTAGCTTATCATTAAAATTTGGTGCCACAAAGGCAAAGCCACAAGCCACTCCCTTAATGCTGCATACTCATTTTCACTGTGTTTGAAAAAGGAAGCAGGAAATGTTACTTCCTCCACCCAAAAACAAGCACAAGGGGAAATAGGGGGCCAAGCGGGCACACGCACCAAGCCTGTTCTATCGCAAGACCTGGTTCATGTAGGTTATGTGAATCTCTGCACGGTTTTCCAAGGGACACTGAGTACAGGCTGAGCCCACTATAACAGAACTAGTCAATCCAAGTCTCAAGAGTCAAAAGTCAGGGAAAGCCATAAAATGTCCAAAAAATACTTGGAAGCCCCAACAGCTCTGAAGGGTACTTGCTAGTAACAAGTGCCCATGTTCCTGAGTGCTATTGAATGGACTCTTGAAACCCTAGATATGCAATTTAATTGTAGGTTAAAATAATGTTAAACTTGGGGATTATGGTCTAGAAAAGAGTGAGGCCCTATAGCATACCCCTTACCGGGGTGAATAAAATATTTAGGGCTTGTGAGATTTACAGCCACCATAGAGCTCACCATCGCATACTGGGAGGTAAAAAAAATTAATAAAAATTTGGTGGTGTTTTGCTTTAAAACTTGAGTTATCATGAAACTCTCATACACTAGGACAAATCTTAATATGTTACATAAGACAGGAAATGCAAAAATATGCTTAGAGAGTGGAAGCAGCACATTAGTGAATCCATGTACAGTATATTAGGTATAAATATTAATCTCCATTTCCTTGAGAGAAGTTATTCTATCTTCACACCTTTGTCAAGGAGATGCCTATCAAAGTAATTAATCACTTCTCAAATGTGTAATGAGCTAATATTTATTTGAATTTGTTTTACTACTGTTTGCAGAGAAAAATATATTTGAAAATTGCAATACTGCCAAGGAAGTATATTTATAATCTTTTGTTTAAACACCTTGTTGAAAATATATTATACATTAGTAGGAAATCTGACCATTAGAATTGAGAAGGAATTTCAACAAACTGTCGTTTTAGCTGCGCTTGCAGGATTTTTCCAACATCCCGCAAGCGCACTGCCCCAGTGTGAAAGGACTTGGGCTTTCACAATAGGGAGGCATGGGAGGCGTTTTTCAGGCACTATTTCTAGCGCTAAAACGCCTGAAAAATGCCTCAGTGGGTGTCTCCCAACAGCCAGCAGATCCTTGTAATTTGGCTGCACCTGATCCTGGATGTTGGGAAAGTATATAATGCCCCCCCCCCCCCCCCTGATTTACATCAGTACTTCATTGTTTTAGCCATATGCCTGCTTTCTAATTATCCTGATCCCAATCCCTGTCTTATCCTGTATCTTGTACCTTGTATCCTGTTCCCCCATCTCTGCTCCTCTTGTTTCCACTTTCAGTCCTGGTTAAAAAATGTATCATCAATTTAAACCAATATGTATTCTGCTACATATTTTTGGTAAAAAAATCCCAATAAGCATATATTGATTTTTTTTTTTTTTTTTGCAAACATTATAGTGTCTACAAACTATGGGATATATTTAGGGACTTTTTTCTCTTTTTTACTAGTAATGATGGTGATCAGCGATTTTTAGCGGGACTGCAACATTGCGTTGGACAAATGAGACACTAAGTGACATGTTTTGGGGACCAGTGACACCAATACAGTGATCAATGCTAACAAAAATGCACTGATCACTACATAAATGACACTGACAGGGAAGGGGTTAACATCAGGGGCGATCAGGTGGTTAACTGTGTTTCCTCAGTGTGCTTACTAACTGTGTGGGGGATGAACTCACTGCAGGAAAAGAGAGATCTGTGTTCTCATTTCATTCCTGTCTGACAGAAAGACGGTCTGCTTTGTTTACAACAGCAGACCTCTGTTCTGTCATTCCCTGGAGTGATTGCGGGATGCCGGCGGCCATCGTGGGCACCGGGCCCACTGAGTTGCTCCCGCTGTATCCAATCACAGCAGGAGCGGGTTGCCAGTGGCACGCCTCAGACCAGGTCACGTGGACAACATACAGGTGTGTTGTTTTGCGCAGCCGGGCCACCCTGCCTCAGTATATGTGCGGTGGGCAGCCCGGAACTGGTAATTCATACTTGGTTTGATTCCACTTTCCTGAAGTGTAGCCCATTGATCTAGTCATCCCTGCTGCAGCTGGATGCTTGCACTCAGAGTCTCTTACAGTTCCAACCCTACTCATGGAAAAAGGAAAAAAAATCAGCTATATATAGACTTTAATATATAGTTATCAGTTGTAACACTGGTGACAGCTATTCAGTGTCACACCATTGTGGGTTCACTTCAAATGGTTTAAAGTAAACCCACAATAGTGACATGTTTCTACTGCCTTGATGAATATTGGTCTTAAATGGCTGTTGTATGAGTAATGTTCTGTGTTTATTTCATGGTACAGTGACATCACTACATTTTTGTTGTTTTAGAAAAAAAAGATATTAAAACTATACACACTCAATAAATAGTCAATATACTCATTAACCACTTAAGGACCAGGCCTCTTTTTCAGACTACATTACATGTTTAAAACATTATTTTTTGCTAGAAAATTACTTAGAACCCCCAAACATTTTATATTGTTTTTTTTTCTAACAACCTAGAGAATAAAATGGCGGTCATTGCAATACTTTTTTTCACACCGTATTTGCGCAGCAGTCTTACAAGTTACAAAAATTCACTTTTTTGAATAAAAAAATAAAATAACAGTAAAATTAGCCCAATTTTTTTATATTGTGAAAGATAATGTTACGCCAAGTAAATTGATACCCAACATGTCACGCTTCAAAATTGCGTCCGCTCGTGGAATGGCGTCAAACTTTTAGCCTCAAAAATCTCCATAAGCGACATTTAAAAAATTCTACAGGTTGCATTTTTTGCGTTACAGAGGAGGGCTAGAATCAGCTGAAGCTGATAAGACTGACACAGGCAAACATTAGACAATCGGCACAAGTAAATAATATGAAATAAAACCAGTCAGCTATGAACAGGGAAGCAGGGTTGCCATAGAAATGTTGGATTGAGAAGGAGGCTTGGTTAACAGTACAGGAAGTACTCAATGTAAGGGTGGAAATACAATCCACTGTGGACTCAGAAAACAATACTTAAGATGGCGCTGCCTAATCCCTGGAAACAAGTTTTTTTAAAGTTTCTTTAAACAGTAAGTAATATGAGATTTGGGCTGGATTACAGTGGCTATGGTCTGATAATTACTTATTATAATGGGCTAAATGAAAAGAAGCATCAGTGGGAGAGTTTACTTCCTCTTTAACCCAGTACCTAGAAAACTGGAAACTGATCTCCATTTGGCCCACCAACTTCCAAATAGCTTGTTTTTCCTCTGCTTTATTCCCATAGCCCCAAATGAGCCCACTGACAACAATCTGGAAATCAGATGTATGATATGACGTATATGAAGTCCTGTTTTCTCCGTCCACTTTCTAAGCAATTACTTTAATAATGTAATCAATATGACCAGCATCAATGAATTGTCATCACTTTCCCTATGGCTTGACAAAAATATTATTAATACAAATGTCAAGCTGATATGTCTCTTCCACAGGCCTCCTAACCTATTTTACAGCCTCTTAACCTTTCTAAAATAGAACAACGTGGTTTAGATATGTAGAAAGAGATCAACAGTGAGGATTACTTTTTCCACTCCACTTGCAATACTAGAGATACGCGGAAGAAAAATAATTTGTTTCATTTCAAATTCATTTGTCAAAGGATACAGTCACGTTAATAAAAAAAAAAATAATAATAATAAAGGCACATTTTTTGCAGGTAAAAATGTTCACTTACTATTTTTTTTTTTTTTAGGAGCCTGGAAAACATTACACCACCAAACAGCATATTGCTGCTGCCATGCAGGTCTCCTGCGGCCTGTCAGTGTGAGCTGTTTGCCCTGTACATCATACAGATAGGCCGTTTCACACTGACAGGAAGATTCAATGAACCAACATAGCGCTCAACAGCGTTGTGTTCGTTTATTCAGAACTACAAGCCAACATCCGCCAAGGATGTTAGGACTTGTAGTTCATTCATACACAGAGCTCTGTGAATGAATAATGCGGCTGTGTGGGCGGAGCCTCGCACGGCTACCTGGCTTCCAAAAAGTGACAGCTAGTACAGGGAACCTCTCCCCTATCACAGGGAGAGCAGCGGGATGTGGCTGCAGGGAACAAAACGAGTGGAACATGTAACATGTTCCCAAAGGTTAATGTATCCTTTAAGTAAATCATTTTGTTTCATCATATTTGTTTTGTTAAAGTGATTCCTTTTCAGAATTTGTTTTATAAATTCGGAGTCGTTGTTCTGAATTGATTCGTAAATTTTCATTACAGTATGTTGCAAAAAAAACAGCCCTGAATAGCTGGTTGTTAAGCAGCGGACGCAACTATGATTCATCTGCTGTCGGCAGGGAATGTAAACAAAGAAAAGCCGGTATTAGAAAATTTGTAAAAATTTGTGTTTTGCGGGCAGCAAGTTTTTTGGGGAGGGGGGGGGTTCTGGGGTTTTGGGGTTTTTTTTTGTCAAGTCAGCGTTTATCATCAGTGATGCTGGATCTATTTTTTTTTTTAAATAAGGAAATTGTATCTCTGGGTTTTTATTTACTTTTGAAATGTTTTTGGAGTAAATGAGTAGGGGTACCTTTGTTAATGGGGGCTTCGATAAGTCACCGATGCACCCCCACAACCACCGGGCCAGGATTGTGGTTAGGAGACCCTTGTCCATATCAACATGGGGATAAGGTGCTTTGGGGGGGAGCCCCCTCCCCCAGAGAACTGCCCTCCATGTTAAGGGCATGTGGCCTGGTATGGTTGGAGGGAGAAACTCACTCATTCCTCCCTCTTTTCCTAGCCTGCTGGGCTGCATGCTTGGATAAGGGTCTGGTAAAGATTTTGGGGGGGCCCTGCAAATTTTTTTTTTTTTTGCCATAGAGTTTGCTTTAAAATCCTAAGGCCTGAGACCTAAGGGCCTGGTATGGATTTTGGATTTTGGGGGGGAGAACCCACAATTGTTTTTTCTTTTGGCATGGACTCCCCCTGCCTAGTATGGATTGGGGGGGGGGGGGTGTCATGCTGTTTTTTTTTAATTGCAGATGGGTCATAGTGGGCGACCGCCCTCTCCTTAACAACCAGCTATTCCGGACTGTTTTGTTTACATTCTGCTCTTTGTGGGGAAGCCCGTTGACAGCAGATGAGTCATAGTTGTTAAGGACAAGGCGGCCGCCCACTCCTTAACAACAAGCTATTCACAAATCCATTTGGATCATTCATTATTTCAGATTCTTCAAACATCCGAATGAAAGGAATTAATTTTATTGTTCATTAAAATTTATTTTGGATTTGTTGAAATTCATTATTATTGATATTTGGATATTTGGATACATCCAATTGAAGATGTGTGGTAAGTAATACATAGGAAGCAGGGAGTTGGGTACCACCAGGGGAGACAAGTACCTATGCAAAAAAGAATTTCAAAAATTAATGTTCAACAGCAAGTCTTTTCAGGTGACCTAAAGGACAATGAAACTACACAAATCCTAAAGGCTCAAGGTTTTTTACCTTCATGCATGCATGAAGGTAAAAAACCTTCTCTGTGCAGCAGCCCCCCAAAATTTACCTTAGCCCCATTGCAATTCAGTAATGTACACAAAAGCCTTGGCTCTCTGGGTACCTGCATTCCTTATTGGCTGAGACAGCAGCAGTAGCCATCCTGTGAGCCAGTAAGGAGAGAGAGGGGGCTGGGACGAGCGGCAATGGACACTCAGAATAGCGTCTCAGGGGCAAGCCTTCTTGAGTGCCCCATTGCAAGCTGCTTGCTCTGGGCACTGGGCAGGAGGGAGGAGCCAGGAGTGCTGACAAGGGACCTGAGAAGAGGAGGATTGCAGCTGCTCTGTGCAAAATCTCTGCACAGAGCAGGTAAGTATAACATGTTTCTTTTTTTTTTTTTTAAAGCCTTTAATATTACTTTAAAGCTGTGATTTGGTTCTCTGGGGCAGCATCAGTGACACTGTATTCTGGCATCACATACATTTTATATGTAATAACTGTATTTACATTTTCATTATTACTTGGCTTACATACACATACAGCAACCCAATATGACTAATTTGTACTAAAATAAAGTCTGATTTTTTGTAGCAGTAAAAGGCCACAATTTGGTGGTGGAAGGAGCAGACACCATAGTTCTAAATTTTGTCAAATGATATATACTAATAAATAAAGCTTATACCATCAACTTTGTATCAATTGTCAAACAGTGGAAAAACAAGTTTCAGAGCATAACTTGTCATGTTCTTTTTAGTACCACACTGTACAGTGTAAAACATTTAATAAAATGTCAACACAGAGTTCATTGAAACATCTCAAAACCACAAAACCATTTTCCAGAGATAAGGCAGTTGTTATACTGAAAAAAAATGACAGTGCTATGTTGCAGAGACAATAGCAAGACATATAGCACAGTGGCTGGGGAGTATCTAGGCAGCTTGTCTTCATTCTTACTGAAATATGGGTGATACAAGACAGTGGGCCAAAGGTCCAAAATCCAAGACAAAATCAATATTTTCATACAGGAGCGCTACAGGTTTTGGGTCTACTGGTGCACTCTAGAAGATAGGTCCTGTTATATGAAGGCAGATCTAAGTTAGATTATGGGGACAGTCTAATTAGTTCTGATTTCGTAAGTCAAAAAGCACGTTTGTCTATTTCTAATCAATAGATTTAGGAATTTTGCTCTGAGATCTGTATTTGTAATTTACATCTACTGCTACTAAGACATATACTAGCTGTTTATCAGTGGTGCACACCTAACTAAATATAGCAGAAATAGGTCACACCTTGTTGTGTCTGTCGGTGTCTAGGTAATATACATTGACTATGGCTGCAGACGCGTGTGGGCTCCTGATATTTTTCCTGTTTACTGGAAATGAATAAAAATGAAGTATATTTATCTAAGTGTTTGAAAACCAAGGATATAGCCTTATAAATGTAAGTCCTTTAATTTTTTAAATCTACTTGATTGTTTAAAATTTGCTTTGTTTATAGGATTATCTCACATGAACAGTTGTTACCAGTCACCCATGGTAACCAGACAGAATTAAGCTTTTTCGAATTGTTAGTTACGTGAATTATAATTTTGATAGGTCGGTATAGATGCTTACATTTTGGTATTAAATAATTGTATATACACACATTCATACCTGATGCATGTTGTGCTGTTACCTATAAGTATAATTATATAATTAATTCTGAAAATAAATTTTCAATATAAATCTTAAAATTAATTTTTGTGAGATGTGCTATATCCTACCTATGGGCTATATTTAGGCTTTACATTGTGAAACAATGCATGTGGTTTTAATTTTCCTGTTTATTTATGTGTTGACATATGTTTCTAATATACATTGTGACAGACCCAACTGGGACAGGGGCTTTGGAGTTGACTGCAGGGTAGCCTTTTGCCTACCGACTATGGGCCCTGGTCTTTCAGGGGGGCTTTATTCTTTGAGTGGTGTTTGCCTAGAGGACCTTTGGAGTGGTTTTGCTTCAGATTTGGGTCCATGTCTCCCCGTAACACACAGACTTCCGGAACCTAGGACCCACATACAGATTTGGGGCTTCTGTGCCCAAACCAGCAATGACTGCTTCAAACCCCCCCCCCCCCCCCCACCCAGATTTAGACTCTAGGCAGAAGATTATAATCAGATTAAAACAACCTGATGCTGAGGTCTCCTGCTATGTAGAAATCTGTTTGTTAAGGTGTCTTTCTCTCATAATATAAATCCCCCATTGTGTGAATTCCCATTTTTAATTAAGTCACCTATTGCTTCTGTCTGTCTGCTAATCCTCTTGGAGCTGTAATTAATATTGTGTGCACTTTACCTTGTTACTGAACCATTGTGGGATGTTTATATGTTTATGTTTATGAACTGTTAGATGCACTAATGATATTACTGTTTAAAGTTTGCATTGTTTAGGATAATGTGATCAAGCTCGTATCTGATTTTGTTTCGTGTAAATTAAGGGGGAGTTTTCAATAAAGTTAGTTCCAGTTTGCACCTAAGCTAGAATTGCATGTTATAGGGTATTTTTAGTCATTTCAATGGGCGCCAAGAGCATGCACCGTGTAGTAAAATTCATGCAGGCTGCATACACAGATATGAGAGCATGATTATAAAAAAAAACGGTACGCTGTTTTCAGTGCAGTATTTACCGTATGTTGTGCCACTGAAAACTGTTGCAAAATGAACTGAACCGCACTGTTACATATGAAAACATTAAGTTCTATACAGAATATCACAAAAGTGAGTACACCCCTCACATTTTTGTGAATATTTTAAATTTATATCTTTTCATATGACAACATTGAAGAAATTACGCTTTGCTACAGTGTAAAGAAGAGAGTGTTCAGCTTGTATAACTGTGTAAATTTGCTGCCCCCTCAAAATAACTCAACACACAGCCATTAAACTTTTCAATACTAGGCACTTTTGCCCTTCCTGCCCAGGACAATTTCAAGCTTTCAGTGCTGTCGCACTTTGAATTGTGGGGTCATACAACATGATACCCAAACTAAATTTTTATAATTTTCTTCCCACAATTAGAGCTTTGTTTTGGTGGTATTTCATCACCTCTGGGATTTTATTTTTTGCTAAACAAACTAAAAAAGATGACATTTAAAAAAAAAAAAGTTTTTCTTCGTTTCTGTTATAAAATTTTGTTTTCTCCTTCACTGATGGGCACTGATGAGGCGGCACCGATGGGCACTGATGAGTTGGCACTGATAAGGTGGCACTGATGGGCACCGATAGGTGGCACTGATATGCAGCGCTGATGGGCATTGATAGGCGGCACTTATGGGCACGGACAGGTGTCACTGATAGGTGGAATTGATGGGCACTGACATGTGGCACTGATGTGCACTGACAGACAGCACTGATGGGCATTGACATGTGGCATTGATGGGCACTGACCGGTGGCATTGATTGGCACTGATAGGCGGCACTGATTGGCACTGACAGGTAGCATTGATGGACACTAATAGATGGCACTGCACTGATGGGCGGCACTGATTGGGCAGGTACTGACAGGTATTAATGCTGGGCACTGTTATGGACACTGATTGGCAATGTGGTGGGCTCTGAATGGCACTGTTATAGGCACTAATTGGCACTGTGGTGGGCACTGAAAGACTTTATTATTGGGGCACTGGTTGACAGCTGATTGGCACATCTGATGGGGCTGTGCTGATAATCAATGTGCTGATTATCAGCACAGACCCCCCCCTTCTGACAGGGAGAGCCTCCGATCGTCTCTCCCTGTCAGCGCAAACCGAGGAATGCCATTTACTGCCACTTCCTGGTTCTCGCGATGATCAGCTGTGATTGGTCACAGCTGATCACGTGGTAAGAAGCCTCTGCCAGAGGCTTCTTATCACGA
Organism: Lithobates pipiens; assembly: GCF_037356315.1. Classification (NCBI taxonomy): domain Eukaryota; kingdom Metazoa; phylum Chordata; class Amphibia; order Anura; family Ranidae; genus Lithobates; species Lithobates pipiens. The sequence goes on along the minus strand of NW_027507788.1, from coordinate 137,198,515 downwards.
TTGGAGATGCGACGTGTCAGAGATGGACTGGCCAAGCATGTCTCCAGACCTAAGCCCTATTGAGCATCTGTGGGGCATCCTCAAACGAAAGATGAAAGAGGGCAAGGTCTCTAACATCCACCAGCTCCGTGATGTTGTCATGGAGGAGTGAAAAAGGACTCCAGTGGCAACTTGTGAAGCTCTGTTGAACTCCATGCCCAAGAGGGTTAGGGCAGTGCTGGAAAATAATGGTGGCCACACATAATATTGGCACTTTGGGCTCAGTTTGGACATTTTCACTTAGGGGTGTACTCACTTTTGATGCCAGTAGTTTAGAAATGAATGGCTGTGTGTTGAGTTATTTTGAGGGGACAGAAAATGTACACTGTTATACAAGCTGTACACTCACTACTTTACATTGTAGCAAAGTCTCATTTCTTCAGTGTTGTCACATGAAAAGATTTAATAAAATATTTACAAAAATGTGAGGGGTGTACTCACTTTTGTGAGATACTGTAGGTGGGTGCAGAAAATGTGGAAGATTGTGTGAGGTGCTTTTTTGTGCAAACAGTTTTTTTACTTAGTATTTTTATTGAAAGAGTTTTGAGTTTTGAGCACAAAAGCTTAAATGAACTTCAAACATATAAGGATACACATCTTGGGTAGACATCAAATACATAAATATAAAAATCAAGGTGTTGCACATGACGAGAATATATACTGTATACAGTCCCAGTTACAGCATAAGTGGTGAGCATTTCTTTCAAAGGGGCACTATGGTAACAGTAGATGTAGGGTACCCTTGTCAAAAATGTTTGAGTACTGTAGTAGGGGAGTTCCCTAACAATGCATCCCCCCTCAGGCCTTCTCCAAGGCAAGGAAGATGTGTACTATAAAGTAAAAGACAAGCACATGTTTTTAGAGTGGTGGAGTAGTGAAGTAGTGGAGTAGTGGAGAGGAAAGTGGGGGAGAGGGGAGGGGGGACTGGATAAACAGTTGAGCATCAATCTATGGAGGGTTAAATTCCATAGAGAATCATTGAAATCACCCCCAAAATAATGAGGGATCTATACATTCCAGACCTTTTTTAATTGTTCTACTTTGTTATGTGAGATATAAATAAAAACAGGGCTTAAGTAATATGTCCCAGTGTTCAAAATAGCCCAAAAGGTTATTATATGCTCCCACCAGATAGAATGACATATGGGTCAAACTAAAGCTTGATGGGAACAACCATCCGTGTGTGTTGTGTCTTTACTTCATCAAATTCCACTCCTCCTCAGATTATTTGTTTTTTATATTCTTTATTTTTCATTTTCATCTTTATACATGTCACATTTATAAAAACATTACATACAATTTGTTAAGAGTTTTTTTTTACACCACCTCCTTCTACACATTATCATCAAATTCCATTACCCTCAACTTCCCCTCTTACCCCCCTCCCTCAACCCTGGGGCAAATAAAATAAAAAAATCCTCAGATTATTTGTTATATCCAAAAAGGCAAGATTAACCAAAAAAACAAAAAATAGATAGTATAGTTCCTTTCAAAAATTCACAAACCAAAACTAAATATTGTGCTCACATTTGATAGGTGAGTGTGCTTTATTATCACCTAGTGCAATCTGTGCAGAAATTTTCCCCTTGGACAATTTACCTTACCAAATAGAAAAATTCCCTCCCTAAACGCTTTCTTCCCATCAGTCATCCATACTGTTAAACTACCTAGTGTCGTAATACCAAAAAAACTAAATTCAGTGATAGTGTAATACCATTATAAATATTAATATTAAACAACAACAAAATGTGCTCACATTCCTCTGTGTAAAAAGGTGCCAAACCAACCACTTTCTGTGTGAAAATACGTATATTTATGCTTCCACTCTTACTTTACCAGACCAGCTGCCCACTGTATAAAGGGCTATATATGTGGTTTGAAATTCAAAGTAATCCATAGTTTTTATCAACAGGTGTTCCCAATCCCAAACAACATGAATGGTAATATCATGTAAAAAGAGTTAAATGAAGGTAGTATTTTATCAGCTAGAAGCATTTATTCCACACCAATATGCTTACATAAATCGGAAACAATGCACTGCACACATCCAAGATGTCCAAGCAGGTACTCTCAGCAGTGCGTCTGATGTCACGATTGACCCGCTTCACCAAATTACTTTTTCAAAGAATAACAAATACTTTGAACATATGTTTTCAAAGGGAGTAAGATTCAGGAAGTGAATCCGGTGTGTTTAGAGGTTGATTGTACATAATCACAAAACTGAAGGGATTTGAACAAGGGGAAACTTAACCCCCCTGGCGGTATTCCCGAGTCTGGCTCAGGGTGAAAATTTTGTACCATTAGCGGTAACCCTGAGCCAGACTCGGGACTGCATCGCTGAATCCAGGAAGAGGTTACTTACCTTGTCCCCTGGATCCAGCGATGTCCCCCCGCTGTACGAGTGAGCCATCCTCCGCTCTATCTATCACATAGCCGGGCTCCGTTCCCTGCAAGCGTTGCGACGCACGGGGACGGAGAACAGCGCCAAATTCAAAAAGTAAAACAAACACATTACATACAGTATAATGTAATTACATACAGTTTACATTGCTGTATGTAATTATTTCACATCCCCTTTGTCCGTAGTGTTCTGTCCAGTGTCCTGCATGCAGTTTTATATTATAAAAACAGTTCTTTATGCCTGGAAACTGGAGATTGTCCATAGCAACTAAAACTGTCCCTTTACATCAAAAATGGTTTTAGACCAGCTAGAAAACAGCGATAATAAATTAGAAACACTCGCAGGATTGAACAGTAGGGATTTGTGGGGAGATCTGTCATCAAATACAAAAGTAGAGCAAATTTAAGTGTTTTTGATTTGATTACATTATTGAATATTTTTTATTATTGTTATATTATTATTTGGTATAATTATTTATAGTTATTTATTATATTATAATTCATGATTTCATTTTTCAAACTTTATCATACCCAGGATGTCCTAGACTCTGGTGTGGACAGATTTAAATGAGTTATTCCTAAGAATTACAGGACTACAATATAAAACGGCAAATTTCCATGCAAAATAATGGTACTGCTTTCAGCACCTAAAATCTGAAATAATCGTACTGCCAGGGAGGTTAATATATCACACATAGTCAACAAGTCAAGAGCTGACAAAAACCTACTTTAAACCACCACAAAAATCAATGTAGCTCTTCGCGTCCTGGAGGAAGAAATTGCTAAAGTTGCAAGGGACACATGGGGTGATAACAGTTTACGAAATCCAATATTTTCAACCAATGTTTGCGCACTATTAGTAATATGTTTACAGAGGTCAGGAGCAGTTTATAGAACTGTGTCTATCACCAAAGGTATGAAAAGATATGCCTCAATGCTGATTCATAATGGGGTGCTAGAAGTTGTGTGATGTGAAATCAGGGGGGCTATTTGCCATGTGCGATAGTAGCTGATATTATGTGGTATCATCAGTTCCTCTTTGGGCAAAATATAGCTTTTTTTAGAGAGATTCTGGATATAGAATCCTGCCAGGTAAACCTTATACATGCCCACTGAATGGACCATAGACTGTGTAAAGGAACATTAACTGATAAAACTACGAATGCCTAGAGCTGTTTAGGAAGCATTGTCCTCTTCAGGGCTACCATCTCCTTCCCATCCAGAATATTTGGTACTTCTGTGAATATTGTTTTCCATTATTATTTATGATTATACAGGATTTATATATCGCCAACAGTTTGTGCAGCGCTTTACGACATGAGGGCAGACAGTACACTTACAATACAAATCAATACAGGAGGAACTAGAGGGCCCTGCTCGTTACAGCTTACAATCTAGAAAGGAGGGTCTAGTTGAAACAAAAAGGTAATAACTGTGAGGGATGAGCTGATGGAGAAAATTAAAATACAGTTGTTAGGTGTGGGTAGGGTAGGCTTCTCTGAAGAGAAGGGTTTTCAGGGATCATCTAAAAGCGAATAAAGTAGGAGATAGGCAGACAGATTGGGGGTAGGGCATTTCATAGGATTGGAGAGGCTTTTAAAAAATCCTGGAGGCGAGTATAGGAGGAGGTGATGAGGGAACTAGAGAGCAGGAGGTCTTGAGACAAACGAAGAGAACGAGTAGGTTGGTATTTACAGACTAAGCTAGTTATGTAGCTGGGGCGAAATTGTGGATGGCTTTGTACATAGTTGTTAGTATTTTGAATTTTGGAGGATGCGATAAAGACTACCAGATAGAGGAGGTAGGAAGACTTCCGTTGATAATTAAATAAATAATTAAATAATTATTATTTTTAAGGGCTTGTTTAGACTTGTGGCTGTGTTTTTAGCACCCCCCCCCCCCCCCCAAGCTGCAAAGTCAGTTCAAAGTCACAGTGTTCAAAGTTAAGCATTGTGACTATGGAAAAAACTATTGCTTTTGTTGTATTTAGCGGGCAGTGCCGCTGTTGAACTTGACCCAATCAAGTAAATTGGGCAGTGCCACAAACAACCCGTGTGCCATGCATGTGGTTGCAGTGCATTGGTGCATGAATTATGGGGTAAAACAGGCAGCGCGGAGGTGTCACCTTCTGTCAAATGCTTCTGAAAAGTGGATTGCATTTCAGAGGCACAGCAGTTTAGACACAAACTTTAGAAGAAAAAAAAATACAGATATTAGGAAATAAAATAAGGTGTGCTGAAGCACCTGTAGCTGACAAATGTATTGATTTAATAACTACTGCATCCACAGATTTTGTTTTACACTGGAATTCTTAGCCCCTGTACACACGGTTGCACATTCCGACAACCAAATCCGTCTGATTTTTTCCAACGGATTTTGTCCGACGGATTTTGTCCAAAACTGTTGCATACACACGGTTGGACACAGTTGTCGGAAAATCCGAACGCTCAGAACGTGATGACGTTATTTCGTTACTATGGGACTACGTTCAGGCTAGTAGCCAATAGCTTTGATGTAGGAATTTGATCTGAGCATGCGTGGCACTTTGTCTGATCGGAACTCTCTACACATGATCGGACAAAGTCCAATCGGACCATGTTGTCGGAAAATTTTACCGACAAGTTGGAAAACTTGGTCCGTCGGATACTCAGATGGAAATAGTCCGATGGAGACCACACACAGTCGGATTATCCGACAAAACGGTCCGAACGGACACATTCCGTCGGAATCTCCGACCGTGTGTACAAGGGCTTAGTGTGAGCTAAATCATTTTACAGGGCAAAAATTATAGTCTGTGTGTGGGTCAGTGTTGGTCTAAGTTACGTAGTACTTTCAATTAAATGTGAATTAGGTTGATTCCTTTAATTGATTTAAAGATCTCTGTCATGACCCAAGTATATTCTCCTATTATGTTTCTCCTACATAGGTCTATGCTCCTCAGTCGGAGAGCAACAGCTGTGACCTAGTGTTTTGTTGACATGTTTGTGCCTGGAAGTCTGGTAGCAGACAGATATACACCTAAGGGACTTAAACCATCCAAAAATAGTCTGGCATATCAACACTTTCTTTGCTGGAATAGTAACAGACTTCTGGATAAGATTAGGTGTAATATTTGTCAGAGACTGTGGATAAAAACATGATGACTGCCAAAAAGCATAGGCATGAAGAACACATATAAGGGACATTCAATTGGGCCTCATCTGAAAATGACACTGGAGCCAATTACCTTGAAATGGTCAAGACCACAGTTTTTTAGCAAATAAACAATATATTTACCAAATTCCATCGTAACAGAAAAAAAACAAAAGTAAGGTACAGATGAACTATCACTTTTGCTAAATGCCTGTCTAAACTATAGGTTCTAGACAGACATCCAACTAACCAAAGGCCCCAGGAGGGCACAGAACAGACACTGCGAAACTGATTTCAGGGTAGAACCTGTGTCATAACAATAAGCAATATTACATCATATCCCGGCTCGGATAATATAAGTAAAAAAGGATAGCCTAGGGTAAACCAATATGAACTGCTTGGTAACCCCTCACCCACTTAGACTGGGGAGATGGAGGTCTCATAATAAATATAGCATAATATTCATGTGAACCGTATACAACAGAGAGTAGAGATGTAGTAAATAACTGGTATTGCACCAGTTTAGATAATAAAGAGTAAACAAAAACATTTCCATTATCCAATCATGTGCAAGCAAAAATGCTTTTTCTTTTTTTTCCTTGCACCTGATTGGGTATTCTTTACAAAGTGAGGTTTAACTGCATTTTACATTTACTAAGAAAAAAGAGTGCATCTGCATTTACAAAGTGCACAATCTTTTTTTCCTTTAGTAAATAAAACACATTGCATCCATGGTTACCACATCTTGTCAAATTTATTTTGGTTGTTATGTTGTGTGCGTGTTAATTTGTCATTAATTATGATCCAGTGTAGTTTTTGTTTAACATAGTCAAATGTTATCATCGACTGGTTCCAATAGCACTATAGCTATAGCTAATATCATATAAGAAATTAAACGGTTAGACTTTTTCCGGAATTCATTATCCAATTTCTGGAAGAGAGCGATCTCTGGTGATCTAAAAATGTTCACACCATTAACTGAAAAAGATTAAATGTCTTAATCCAAAAATCGTGTTACAAAATATGAACAATGGGGCCTGACTGGCCGCAGTTCCTGAAACACTGGGGCTAAGCCTATGCACTCATCTTTGCTAGTCTTTGACATCTCATTAGAGTTTTATAATTAGCTCCACCAAGACCGCGTTGATAGAGATCATAGAAAGATTACTTGCTACGTCTTGTCAATCTTGTAGGTTGAAGGTGATATTAAGGTCTTTTTCCTAGTGTTCCATATAAGAGAGATTGTAGTCCAAGTCTACAAATTCGACCCTTCAACGGATCTCTAGTTTTACAGGAGTTTTCAAATAACATCAGGGATGAAGGACAATTGACTCTTGTAAATTTATCCCTGAGGTAAGAGGAAATCTGGTTGTATATCACCATTTTTGAAGGAGGCATTGGCAGTTTACTTTTATAATAATTCAGAGGGTGGAAACTATCGCCTGATAAGAAATGTCCTACTCACAACAAGCCTTTATTAACCCACCAACGAAAGACGTGTGGGAATAGTCCCAGGATAAACTCTGGATTATGAAATAGAGGAGACAAAGGTTTGGGAAGTTAGCAGAACTTTTTCTCACCTTATGTCTATCCCATATAGCCAAGGAGCATGAGAAAGTAGGACATAACACTAGAGAACACAAGCTACTAGGAATCCAGATCAGAGCCACTAACAAGCCTACAGAGCAGGACAATGCCTCCATATCAACCAAGTGTGTAGTTGGGTCTTTAAAGTAGAAGTTCACACTAATACTAAAATCTGTAAATCTAATGGCATCTACAATCTAAGACTAACCTATCTAGCCCTGTAAAGAAGAAATCGCTATACTGTACATACCTTTTCTGAACCAGTCTGGTCTCCAGCACTGGAAGCTCTGCAGAAGAGACAATTGACAATGGCTGGGAAACTAATGGGAAATGACATCACCCATAGAGTTACTATGGGGCTTTCGTTGTCAGTTACCTCTTCTGCACCCGCTTCCACAGAGAAGCTACTGCTGACAGCTTAGCATAGGACTGGACCAGAGCGGCTTCAGAAAAGATATGTATGGCGATTTCTTCTTTACAGGACTAGATAGGTTAGTCTTAGATTGTGGATGCTAGTAGATGTAGAGATTTTAGTATTAGGGTGAACTACTTAAATTGTGGTAAGTGCTAAGTGGGCAATTTTTGCTGCGTGGTGATAAATACTGAGTTTCGGTTTTCCCAGACCATACTTCGTTTTAGGAGTGTATACCATGAATCTGTTGATTCTAGGGCATCTGCTTCTCCATATAAAACTAGCAATGCCCTGTTGAATATACATAGCTATACATAGCTTAAGGCCTAGAAATCCCCCCAAAAGAGGATCCTGCCCCTTTAAAGGACGTTATATGACACAGTGCTTGTACTGTGTCATTTCACTCCCTGTAACACCTAAAAAACCTGTCTGTTCCTACCAGTTTCTACCCACCCCTCTGTAAATTGACCACGATGTACCATGGCTGGTGAGCCCTGACACCGTGGTCAGTTTACGTGCCTCCGTCATCAGCAGCCTGTTATCTGCTCTCCTCTCTGCTCTTGTGTCCTCTTCCCACCTCCCTTCTCTGTCTGTGTGTGAGACCCCCCCCCTTCCTGCTCCTCTCATAACACTAACCTGTATGCACCATCAGCACTGCCTCCTATTGCAGTGTCCCCCTCTGTGAATGATTTATAAATATAAATGCTTTAAATACTTTATATAAGAGCCGAGATTGCAATAACATGACCAGTCAGCTCTCTTCTCCTCTCCCCCCCTCCTCCTCCCCCCCCAGATTGACATCAGTAGGGGAATCTCAGCCCCGCCTGCTGCATCTCTCAGAGGAGGAAAGGAGAAAGCTGGCTGGTCATATGATCGCAATCTCTGCAGTGAAATTAGGTATTTGCAGTATTTATTTTTATAAATCACACGCAGAGGGGGATACTACAATAGGAGGCAGTGCTGATGGTGTATACAGGTTAGAATGGCATAATAACCACTTTTGCATGTTGCATTACTTAACTTTTTCCAAAGGCACCAAATGTCAAGACATGGCTTGTAATATCCAAGATGTATTAAATAATTTTAGTGTCTTTTTCTTATGAAGAGAACATTAAAGGGGAGCAATCATCCATTATGTACGGCATTACATTTTACATATATCCAAATGTGTCTGAATGTTTTCTTGTGCTACGTTATTTTTTTATTGTGTATTGTTTTGTGCTTCAATAATTTTTATTTAGAATCTTTTTAAATTGTGAAACCAATGCAACAAATATGCAAAAGACAAAAAAAGTCAAGCGCTCCAAATACTGGCTATATCTGTCAAATGCTAGGTATTGAAACATAATTTTAGAATTATTATAAGATAATGGTAAACAGTGACCAATATAATCTTCAAACTAAATGAGTTAAAGGGGCGTTCCGGCCAAGATTTTTTTCTTTTTAAAAGTCAGCAGCTACAAACACTGTAGCTGCTGACTTTTAATAATAACACTTACTTGTCAAGCGATCCCGCGATGTCTGCTGCCCTGAGGCCGTTCCGTACATCGGATCAGCTGCCGGCGCTTCCATCTTAACAAAGGGAAACAGGCAGTGGAGCCTTGTGGCCTCATTGCCCATTTCCTACTGCACATGCACGAGTCACGCAGCGCTTTGTGAATGGCTCCATTGTTTCTGGGACACACACATGTCCCAGAAGGCAATGAGGCCACTCACTAAAGAGGAGGAAGCGCAGCGGAATAAGAAGAAGCAGATTAGGAAGACTGCCTAGCAAGAGCGGTTTCAGGTAAGTTAAAATTTTATTTTATTTTTTTATTTATTTTTTTAAGATTATTAATGCATTTTTTTTTTTTTTTGGGTGGCCCTCTACTTTAAGTAGAAAACTCCAATGACAGTAAACGCAGTGTTGGAAACTCCGCTAGAAAAAAATGCTCTTCTGGACCTACTAATTACAAACAACACAAAGATGATTGCAGATGTACAAGTAATGCCCCGTACACACGACCAGACTTTTCAACATCAAAAGTCTGACGGAATGATTCCGGCAGACTATTCGAACGTGTGTGGGCTGCAGCGGACTTTTGATTTGCAAAAGTCTGACAGACTTTAGAAATGGAACATGTTTCAAATTTTTCCGACAGAACTCTGCCGGACCCAGAAATCCGCTCGTGTGTGTGCTAGTCTGATGGACTAAAACCGATGCTAGGGCAGCTATTGGCTACTGGCTATGAACTTCCTTATTCTAGTCCAGTCATATGTCATCACGTTCGAATCCATCGGACTTTGGTGTGATTGTGTGTGGCCAAGTCCGTTCATTCGGAAAGTCAGTCAGAACTCTGTCAGAACTCCGTCAGAACTCCGTCGAAAGTCTGCCGGACTTAAGTCCTGTCGTGTGTACGCGGCATAAGGCAGAACTTAGGAAACCATGAACACAGAGTAATTACATTTGCAATAAATAGGAAAAAGAGATACAGGGGTAGGACAAGAAAACTAAATTTCAAAGAAGCCAACTTTATTAAGCTGAATTCCATACTACATGACACTATTTCTTACAACAAACAAACTATGTAAAGTGTAACAAAAGATGAAGTTCAGGTTTAGGGCATTTTCTGCATTAAGGTAAAAAACAGCCCACTACCACCCACATGCTTTCCCTGTATCTTGTTACCACTCTGGCGCTTTCTCAGCTGCTGTACCGTTCCCATCACTTCCTGGTCTCACAGGACAAGACTTAGCAGAGATGTAGAGGTCAGAGAATATCATTTTCTGCAGACAAGATTATCTGACTGCCAGGGATCAGCACTGTCAGTGTTGTTTGGACTGGAGTGGACTGAAGGGAGCACCTAGTGTAGAGAGAGACTGTCAGATGGCTTTCACGCCGAGCCGCAGGTGGCGTCGGCAGTAAAATGGCTCGCTAGCGGTCGAAAAGAGGTTAAATCCGCCTAGAAAATGCCACCAGAGTGGCGTTTTGCCGGCAGTATCGCAGCACTGCCCCATTGATTTCAATGGGGAGCAGCGTTGGAGGAGCGGTGGAGGAGCAGTGAGTTAATCAGCCAGTTTGTATGCTGCCATAGCACAGAGTGTTGCTTCGTCCAGCAAACTATCTGCACCCCTACAACCATATGAATTTAGCCTTATTGACTGTCTTCAAAAGAAAGGAAGGACGGTGTTCAGGGAGAAGACTGTAGAGTTTTAAGTTATACTGTTGGATTTTTCTTTCATTTATAAAGGATTATGGGAGATTTTATCCTGATTGCTGCTTATTTCAAGGATATTGGATAATGTTTTTTTCTGTAGAATCATCTGCAGAATACTTTGGAGTACAAAAACAGGTTGCTTCTGACTTTTCAGTAAATCCTTGTGGGTTGGTGTGAACTTTGTTGCATGAGCTGATTCTAGAAATTGTTTGTGTTGTAATTTTAGGGCCGAAATTTCACTTTTTATTTCAGCTTCATAAAATATGCTAACTGCAGTCATAAAATTTCTGCATTTTCATTTATCACCAAGTCATGAAGAGTTTAGGGACACAGGTGCGTTAGTAGGTGCATGGTTTGAAAAGGTTTAATGTTGAATTGACTGCTCATTTCAACCTTGGATTTCTTCTTATCAGAAGGGAATGTCTATAAAGTGCCACACTACCTTAAATGAAGTGAATTATAGACATAAATGTGCAGCTAGTTCATATATCATAAAGAATAAATACAAAAATATATAAAGTTTATGCACCAAAATAAGGAAAGTCTAACACCAAATAATATACCTTAATTCAAGATAAATTCTGGCATACAGCAACACAAGCATTTATCTCTGGAACCCAAATATGAAGTCCAAACAGAAGAAAAACACCACGTGTCCTTTCAACCCACATGTGGGTATCACAGACGTCAGGAATCGCTTATGTGAGTGAACGCTGACTATATTAGCCAGGATCCTCCAGGCAACCTCCACTGACAGATGCTCCTCCATTTTAGACCCCTTTCACACCAGGGCGTTTTGCATGCGCTATAGTGTTAGAAATAGCGCCTGCAAAACGCCCTTAAGAAGCTGCAGCATTGTGTGTAGTGTGAAAGCCCCAAGGGCTTTCACACTACAGCGGTGCGCTGGCAGGACATCAGAAAAAAGTCCTGCCAGCAGCTTCTTTGGAGCGGTGAAGGAGCGGCGTGTTTACCGCTCCTCCACCGCTGCTCCCCATTTTAACCCTTTTGCGGCCGCTAGCGGGGGCTAAAAGCGCCCCGCTAGCGGCCGAAATGCGCCGCAAATCCGGCGGTAAAACGCCGCTAAAAATAGCGGTGTTTTACCGCCCACGCTATCGGCAGTGTGGTGTGAAAGGGGTCTTAGGGTTACCAAAAATAAAAAGTTGTAGAGCACCAGGCTCGTATAGTGTAAAATCGCCAATAACACTTCATTAAAAAACACACAATACATAAGTAAAAACACTCTGCATCATGCAGTGAAAATTACTGCTATTCCAACAATGCAATGCGGGACCACATTGCATTGGGGGCTTCGTAGTCCTTTTCACGGTGATAGTATAAATATTAATGTGGAATGTATATGGAGGCGTTTTTCAGGCTCTAAAGGGCCAAAAATAGCACCTCTAAAGCACCTGAAAAATGCCTCCCCTGCAGCCCCAGTGTGAAAGCCCGACTGCTTTCACACTGGAGTGGTGCACTCGCAGGACGTTAGAAAAAGTCCTGCAAGCAGCACCTTTGGAGCGGTTTAGGAGCGGTGTATACACCGCTCCTACATGGCCCCTGCCTATTGAAATTAATGGGCACCGCTGCTGAAGCGCCTGCAAAGTGCCTGCAAAGCGCTTTGGTAGCGATGCTTTTTGGGAGCATTTAACCCTTTTTATGCCGCTAGCAGGGGTTAAAAGCTGCACGCTAGCAGCCTGAAAGCACCGCTAACACATCGATAAAGCGGCGCTAAAACGAGTGGTGCCAGTGTGAAAGGGGACTTCGTTTCGTGCAAGAAAGAGTCATTATTTTCACTGCGGTCTGTTTCCTCTACCTTTTCTCCCTGTCCAGCTCTGCAGTCTCTTCAGCATCCAAGACACCCGGGAGTCACAGCCATGCTGCAGAAAATGCTATTTTCTGACCTCTGCATCGCTGCAAGACCTGTAGTGACATTTGGGTCAGAGAAAGCAGTCACAAGCACTTGACAATGAAAGTGTTGAATGCTGCAAAGTCATAAGTAAGAGTGCAGTGCTAGAATAGAAGGAAGGTAGGAGACATGGGCCACCAAAGAGGAGATTATAATGGCATTTGGAACTTTTGGTTTATTTTTGGTGTATTTGGTGTATTTTTTTAAATTGTTTTTAGAGGCTAACAGGCTCTTTATACTGTAACGGATGAGTTTTGTGACATTACAGGACCCTATACCTTTCTTCGTTTTGTATTTTTATTTTTTATTTTTACTGTAGCTTTTTATAGTACATATTAGAAGGAAGCTAGTATGAATATTACAGTACTCTCTCCTGGTAATTGAGATGTCAAAAAACTCTAATAATAAAGGCGGTATATAATGGGGCCGTAGGGTGTCTGACTCACTAGTTAAATTGAAGCAAATGATTCTTTGTTATGTTCCTGTGGAAACTGATCCCCAGTGTGTTTTGAGCTGTAAAACTGGTGTCTAATGTCACGGTGAGCAGGGTCTGTCATTCTATATCCTGGTGGGGGAACAGTTTTGTGTTCTCAGAATTGACATCTTTGGAAATATTATTGCAAAGTGTACAGTCTGGTCATCAAATGCTGAACTAGACTGTGTTTTTAAAAAGGCAGGCTTTTGAACTGGTGAGCAATCCAGGAGTTATATGTTACATAAAACAGTCTCACCAATAACTGTAGTACAACACAGTCTCTAGCTGTGTGGACTGCAGTGTGTACTGGGGCTTAGGCAAAGTGATTTCAAGCCTTGCAGCTCCTTTGTTTTCAGGAAATGTACCATGTGTAGGTGGTAGCTTGTATGGGGAACCTGAGAAGGTACTTTGATTTGTGGATGCCCTTGTAGTTTATAACATTTAAACTAGTCTAGAAGTTCTAGAAGTCGAAAGGTAATAAAGGTTTGTGCAGAAACTAGGTAGGTTTTCTGGTGTGCAGAGACTAAGGTTCTTGCTATGAATGTTGCAAAGGCAAAATGGTGGTTATCTCTCACCTTAACTACTCCAACTCCCTCCTCATTAACTTATCTTTACATAGGCTATCCCTCCTTCAGTCCATCATGAATGCTTCTGCCAGACTTGTCCACCTAACCCACTATTCAGTATCTGCCACCTATCTCTGCCAATCCCTCCATTAGCTGTCACTCACGCAACAAATTAAAATCAAAATACCAACAACTTGCAAAGCCATCCACAACTTGGCCCGCAGCTACATCACCAACCAAGTCTCACCTTGACTACTCCAACTCCCTCCTCATTAACTTACCTTTACATAGGCTATCCCTCCTTCAGTCCATCATGAATGCTTCTGCCAGACTTGTCCACCTAACCCACTATTCAGTATCTGCCACCTATCTCTGCCAATCCCTCCATTAGCTGTCACTCACGCAGCAAATTAAAATCAAAATATCAACAACTTGCAAAGCCATCCACAACTTGGCCCGAAGCTACATCACCAACCTAGTCTCAAAATACCAACCAAATTGTTCTCTTCGTTCCTCCCAAGACTTCCTGCTCTCTAGCTCCCTTGTCGTCTCCTCTTTTGCTCGCCTCCAGGACTTTTCCTGAGCCTCTCCAATCCTATAGGACTCACTACACCAATCTGTCCAGCAATCTCCTATGCTGTCCACTTTTAGGCGACCCCTGAAAATCGCTCTCTTCAAAGAAGCCTATCCCACCTCCACCGAACAACTGTACTTCCACTTCTTCCATCAGCTCACCCCTGATAGCCAAACTGTTGGCTCTATTTAAATCCTGAATAATACTAATTAGAATACTTCCTTTTTCCTTCCTCATTTTGTGTATTAGGCAGAATGCATTTGTTACATTAGATTGACAAATACATTATATTTTCTTATGTGTTATCCACCTAATTACTGTTATTTCTTTTTTTTTCACAGCTCCAGAATGAGCCAGGAGCGTAGATCTGCCGAGTTTGCATCTGAGCAGACAACGCATTCAACAGTCTTGCCGGAGTCCCATCAAAATGGCACAGATATATCAACCAAGCATAATGTCTTCTCCGACATGAAGGACAAATTTATGAATGAACTGAGCAAACTACCAAGTAAGTATTCATTTTTCCTGGGATCCTATGTGCTGAGAATCAATGTATCTCCATTTGTCCTGGAGGAGAGACTGTCACATTGAATTTTTTTACAACTATGTAGTTTCAAAGGAAGCCTGAGCTTAGAGAGGACATTAATCACAAGCCATGTAAAGGCAGCTATGCTGAAAGGTTATTGAAGGGGCATGTAAAATTGAAAGGTTGAGGTGTTAGTTAAATAGCTTTAAAGGTCCCTTATGTATTTACAATATTTTCTCATGAAAACAAAGACTTAGTTTGCTCATCTATCATGTGGCAATCACATTCTAGAAACTGAAGGTATTGCTGGTGCTTTATAAATCCAAATGAAAATATAATTTTTCCTTATTGTCAGCGGGTGTCATACTAATCAATGTCTCAGAAGTCTTAGTGACTGCTGGGTGGCACAGAAGGAGACTGTTCACACTTGTGCGCCTTCAAAATTGTGTAATTTTCATTGCGACTTTACAGTGCAACTTGATGCAACTTTGATACAATTTTGATGCAACTTTGGATGAGTGTGACTTTGGTACGACTTTGGTTTTGACCAATGTGATTGTTTTGTTTGTGCTCTACAAAGTCGCTTGACGTGCAGAATAAAAAAACTTGCTTAGTTTAATTTCTTAATTTTCTACCGAATTCCAATTTTGCTGAACAATTCAAATTTGAAACAGACAAAAATTGATTGACCGATCCGAATTCTGTGTGAAGAATAGCTGGCTGTTAAGGAGCTTGCCAGGAAGCCTTAACCACTTTCAGACCGGACCATTTTGCTGGTAAATGACCAGAGGTCTTTTTACACTTTGGCACTGCGCTGCTTTAACTGGTAATTGCGCGGTCATGCAATGTTGTACCCAAACAAAATTTGCGTCCTTTTCTTCCCACAAATAGAGCTTTCTTTTGATGGTATTTGATTGCCTCTGCGATTTTTATTTTTTGCGATATAAACGTAAAAAGACCGCAAATTTTGAAAAAAAATGATATTTTCTACTTTTTGTTATTAGAAAAATCCAATAAACTCAATTTTAGTCATACATTTAGGCCAAAATGTATTCAGCCACATGTCTTTGGTAAAAAAAAAGTCAATAATTGTATATTAATTGGTCTGCGCAAAAGTTGTCACATCTACAAACTAAGGTACGTTTTCTGGAATTTACGCAGCTTTTAGTTTACGACTGCCTATCTCATTTCTTGAGGTGCTAAAATGGCAGGGCAGTACAAAACCCCCCCCAAATGACCCCATTTTGGAAAGTAGACCCCCTAAGGAAATTGATAAGAGGCATGTTGAGCCCATTGAATATTTTATTTTTTTGCCTCAAGCGATTGAATAATGACAAAAAAAAAATTTTTTTTTTTTTTTACACAAAGTTGTCACTAAATGATATATTGCTCACACATGCTATGGGCGTATGTGAAATGACACCCCAAAATAAATTCTGCTGCTTCTCCTGAGTACGGGGATACCACATATGTGGGACTTTTTGGGAGCCTAGCCGCGTACGGGTCCCCGAAAACCAAGCACCGCCTTCAGGCTTTCTAAGGGCGTAAATTTTTGAGTTCACTTCTCACTACCTATTACAGTTTTGAAGGCCATAAAATGCCAAGATGGCACAAAACCCCCACAAATGACCCCATTTTAGAAAGTAGACACCCCAAGCTATTTGCTGAGAGGCATGTTGAGTTCATGGAATATTTTATATTTTGCCACAAGTTGCGGGAAAATTACAAACTTTTTTTTTTTTTTTTCACAAAGTTGTCACTAAATGATATATTGCTCATGCATGCCATGGGCATATGCGAAATGACACCCCAAAATAAATTCTGCTGCTTCTCCCGAGTACGGGGATACCACATATGTGGGACTTTTTGGGAGCCTAGCCGCGTACGGGGCCCCGAAAACCAAGCACCGCCTTCAGGCTTTCTAAGGGCGTAAATTTTTGAGTTCACTTCTCACTACCTATTACAGTTTTGAAGGCCATAAAATGCCAAGATGGCACAAAACCCCCACAAATGACCCCATTTTAGAAAGTAGACACCCCAAGCTATTTGCTGAGAGGCATGTTGAGTCCATGGAATATTTTATATTTTGCCACAAGTTGCGGGAAAATTACAAACTTTTTTTTTTTTTTTTTTTTTCACAAAGTTGTCACTAAATGATATATTGCTCACGCATGCCATGGGCATATGTGAAATGACACCCCAAAATAAATTCTGCTGCTTCTCCTGAGTACGGGGATACCACATATGTGGGACTTTTTGGGAGCCTAGCCGCGTACGGGGCCCCGAAAACCAAGCACCGCCTTCAGGCTTTCTAAGGCCGTTACAGTTTTGAAGGCCATAAAATGCCAAGATGGCACAAACCCCCCCCAAATGACCCCATTTTGGAAAGTAGACACCCCTAAATTTAGGGGTACACTAGTGAGACTAGGTAATAAATGGCGGGTGCCCTGAAACTATAAAAAAATAACTAACCAACCAGCGTCACCTGTAACAGTTATATGGTGATCACTGGTGAAAGGGTTAACTAGGGGGCAATCAGGGGGCTTTATGCGGTAGTATATGGGGGTCCCTGGCGCTATAAAAAGCTGCAGCGAACCTAAATACCTACCTGCCTAACTAGCGTCACCTGTGACACTAATACAGCGATCAGAAAAACGATCGCTTATTAGGCTGGGTTCACACTGGAGCGATGCGGGAACGCCACGAATGCGCGGCGGGTTCCCGCATCGCATGCCTCCCGGCGGCAGTTCACACTGCCCTATGCGAACTGCTGGGAGTGTCAGTGAAATGTTACTGACACCCCCAGATCAGTTCGCATATCGCAGTGCGATCTGCAAACTCGGATCGCATGGTGTGAACACCCATGCGATCCGATTCTGCTGCGGGCCAAAAAAAGGGTCCCGTGCGAATTTGCGGCGGGTGCGGCGGGTGCGGCGAATGGCTGAACTCGAATCGCACAGAGATCGGATGTAATTTGCACTGCAGTGCGGTGCGAATCACATCCGTTCTCATAAACCGCTGCAATGTGAACCCAGCCTTAGTGACACTGGCGACGGGGGGTGATCACGGGGTTAAACCTTTATTGGGGGGGTTAGGGGGGTACCTTAGAACTAAAGGGGGCTAACCCTAACTGCCCTAACAGTTATTAGTCACAAATGACACCCGCCGGGTGATCAGGGGTTAAACCTTTATTAGGTAATAAATGGCGGGTGCCCTGAAACTATAAAAAAATAACTAACCAACCAGCGTCACCTGTAACAGTTATATGGTGATCACTGGTGAAAGGGTTAACTAGGGGGCAATCAGGGGGCTTTATGCGGTAGTATATGGGGGTCCCTGGCGCTATAAAAAGCTGCGGCGAACCTAAATACCTACCTGCCTAACTAGCGTCACCTGTGACACTAATACGGCGATCAGAAAAATGATCGCTTATTAGGCTGGGTTCACACTGGAGCGATGCGGAAACGCCGCGAATCCGCGGCGGGTTCCCGCATCGCATGCCTCCCGGCGGCAGTTCACACTGCCCTATGCGAACTGCTGGGAGTGTCAGTGAAATGTTACTGACACCCCCAGATCAGTTCGCATATCGCAGTGCGATCTGCAAACTCGGATCGCATGGTGTGAACACCCATGCGATCCGATTCTGCTGCGGGCCAAAAAAAGGGTCCCGTGCGAATTTGCGGCGGGTGCGGCGGGTGTGGCGGGTGCGGCGGGTGCGGCGAATGGCTGAACTCGAATCGCACAGAGATCGGATGTGATTTGCACTGCAGTGCGGTGCGAATCACATTCGTTCTCATAAACCGCTGCAATGTGAACCCAGCCTTAGTGACACTGGCGACGGGGGGTGATCACGGGGTTAAACCTTTATTGGGGGGGGTTAGGGGGGTACATTAGAACTAAAGGGGGCTAACTCTAACTGCCCTAACAGTTATTACAGTCACAAATGACACCAATGCAAAAAAAAAAAAATGACATTGGTGTCACTGTGACTGGGGGGCAGGGGTAATTGGGGGGGTGATCGGGGGGTAAAGGGGGGGTGTGAGTGTGCCTGGCATGTTCTACTGTGTGTGTAGAGTGTTGGTGCAACTCACCGATCCGCTCTCCTCCGTGTCGGAACGAAAAATACCGACACGGAGGAGAGAATACATCACTTCCTCTCCTGTGTTTACATTACAGGAGAGGAAGTGATGTCACGGGGGATTTCTATTCGTCGGGAGCGATCGCGAGGGGGTGGCCATGAATGAATGGCCGCCCCCTCGTCCCGGATCGCTCCCGGACGAAAACCGACCGCCGCAGGCACCGGGCGGGGGCCCGATCGGGCCCCCGACCCGCGGGAGGCAAGGGACGTACATGTAAGTCCTTATGCCTGCCCGTGCCATTCTGCCGACGTACATCGGCGTGCGGCGGTCGGCAACTGGTTAACAACCAATGACTCCTCAGCTGTCAGCAGGTTTCCCCACAGACAGCTAAATGTAAAATGCCGGCAATTAAAAATAAAAGAAAAAAACAGCATGCCCCCTCCCCCCATCTATACCAGGCCCTTTGGGTGATGGACACGCTTCCTGATTGTCTGGGAGGAGAATCAGTGTTACAGTAGCAAATATTCATTCACTATTTTCACACAACTGGGTGGCCTCGGAGCACAGTGCTCTGCGCCCCGAGCCCACCATTTTTGAAGCCTAATAGAGCCTCTGGCTCTAATCATGTGCTTCAAGAAAAAAACACCTCCCCCATTGGAATCCATGTGTCTGGAGCCCTGCATGTAGATTAGGAGGCAGTGTTCGTGCGCTCCTAATAGACTGGCCGCCACTAGTCACAAGTCTTCTTATAGTATCTTTAAACTTCTTAAACTGCAGAGGAATGCCAAGGATCAATGAGAGGGTGGGAGATGTGTGGGAGTAACAACAGAATCATGAAAGTTGGGAAACAGACATCTACTACAAGTATTATGGAATATATAAATAATAATGTTTGGAAATGTTACTATCTCATATCAAATGTTCAACATTTTGGTAAAATTGATTTATAATTTAAATGGTTCCTCTGTATCATCGCAAATTGGCAGAGAAAGAAAATTGAAAATGACCAAAACCATATAAATTAATGAATCTTCACACCATCATCCTTGCTTTGATGCATTAGCTGCTTGGCTCAGTGAATGGGATGCACTGAAAATGCATTAAACAGACAAGCTTTATGCTTTTAATAATTTAACAATACATTCCCAGTTAATATGGCTTCTACTGAGCACTGATTTGAATTATCTACATTCATTAAGAATAGATGATAGCAAAACACACATGTTCATTTCTCGCTCTGCTGTTGTATTCATCCATATTTTTCACCTAAATTAAAAATGCATACAGATAGAAAAAATAATAAAGAAAATATTAGAAATAATGTCTGGATATTGGTAAAAATTTGGAAATGGGAGGTAATATGTGTGCTCTTTGTGACCCTTGTTGCAGATTACTATTATATACCATTGTTTCCCAACTTTTATTTTATGGTGTATCTGTTATGGTGTTTCTTACCACCAATACCGTCAGTTGTGATTCACCAACCTTCAAATACTCAACAATGGAAAGAATAACAATTAACAATGAAGATAGACTTGTGCATTGATAGATTTACATAGAATATGGGTATTGTTGGCATTATATGAGACTACCATCTAATATTATATTTGCAAACAATATAAAAGTGATTAAACAACCAGTTTAAAGTGCAAATATTCATGTGTAAAAAATGATACAGGTAAAAGCAGAAAAAAATACACACCGCCAGCTTTTTCGGGCTCTGGAGGCAATGGAGTGATTTACTAAAGGCAAATCCACTGTGCATTTCAAGAGCACTTTGAAGTGCATCCGCTTTAGATCTGAGGGGGACATGCAAGGAAAATAAAAAACAGCATTTTTGCTTGTACATGATTGGATAATAGAAATCAGCAGAGATGCCCCTAATTTTAGAGCTTCTACAGTGACTGCAACTTCAATATATTGAAGACATTTGAGAGAATAACGTCTCTCCTTCTGGTACACAGAATGGCATGCAAAAGCACAATTATTAGATACTTTAGGAACCCTAAATGTGAGCTCCCAACGTATCTAATTTAGTAAAACCGGAGAGTGTAAAATCTGGTGCAGCTGTGCATGGAGGCAATCAGCTTCTAACATAACCTAGTTAGTGAAAGTGTTTGTAAAATCAAAAATAAAAAACATTGCACTGTCTCTAAATAAAATGTATTTCCTGCTATATATATATGCTGTAATATACCTTGTGGATCCTGCCTGTGCTGCTCCTTCTACAAGTAAACTGGCCATGGTAGCATGGCAGCCAATCCAAGCTACCATAGTCAATTTGCATCTTGTGGCATCACGCCAAAGACACAGGCGTGCCTGTATCTTCCATGGTCACTTAGAATCCCCACCAATCCTAACTCTCAGATGGGGAAAGGGAGGGGGATGTGATGTTTACGGCTAAGCCTGATTGTGTTCCATTGCCATGGAATCACAGGACCTCAACGGCAATGTCACTTCTGATTTTGACTTACTCCCCCGACACTGGACATGCCCATCGGCAGGTCCGTGCATTGCTGTGGAGCTGACAACGATCATGTGACCTGCAGTTTGAAGCTGGTGAACACAGCAGAGGCAAGTTTTTTAACAAAATAAACTCACAGTGCAGCTAAACCCAGACTATGACAAACTCTTAATTACATGCTATATAAAAGAGTGTTCATACTCACAAAGCATTTATTTTGTGTAGAGTGAAATACCTGGCTGATCCTGCCTTCAGCTATCCCTCCAATCTTCTCTATGTCCCCACTGCAGTCTAAGATTGTGTAGATCAGCTGTTGTCCTCTACAGAGCATGCTCAATTTCAACTTAGCTAAGCTTTTCATTTCTTGTCTGTGCAGCCTACATTACTATAAAGTCATACATATGGGTGTGTATACAGTGGTAAATAACACTCCCCTCCCTCCCTTCTCCTCCATGTCCTCCTATTGGTAAACGCTATAGGGGTAGGATATACAGTAGTACTCAGAGGAAATGAAAAAAAACACTTCGTTTTAAGATAAAGCAATATTAAATATATATAATAATACCTGTAAAGTAAAACAAAGGAGCCGTGGATGCAGATCCCGTCTGAACAAAATGAAAGCTAGTGTCAATCATGTCTGACTGCCTATACCATATTTTGGCCAAAAATACACATTTGAAATTCAATAAAAATTTATAAGGAGCTGTAAAACAGTTATTTGATAATGATCTAATTTGAATTGCACATATGAAACATTTATTTTAGTTATGTGACCGGCACAACCCCAATCAGGTCTGGTCAGACACAGACTCACGTTGTAGAGAGCATACATCAGTAGAGTAATAGAAGTCTCTCCCAAAGATCTTTCCCTGCAGAAGGGCCCAGTGTGCTGATGGAGGGGCCCCTGGTGCAGAGAGGGGTTCTGTGCAGTGGAAAGGCCCTTGGTGCTCAGAGATGCCCTGCGTGGTGATTGTAAGGCACCTGGTATCTAGAGAGGTCGTATGGGGGTCATGAAGTGGCTCTTGGTGCACATAGGGATCCTGCCTAGTGATGGAGGGGCCCCAGGTGTACAGAGGAGTCCTGTATGGTGATTATTGACCCTTAGTGAACCATCATTTTTTTTTTTTATGATTATTATTTTGCTGCACTGACAATCTTGTTATTGCTGTTTTTGCTGCAGATATGTGGTGCACCGACACCCATCCTGGGCTTTCTTTTGCTGCACTGAAACCAATCCATGTTTTTGTTGTTTTTTTTTTTTTTTGCTGCAATGACACCAATCCTAAAAATATTTCACTGCACTAACACCAACCCCTAGGGTTTATTATTAAAGCCACTGACAACAACGATGGGGTTTTTATTGCTGTCTTTGACACCAATGTTCAAGGTTATTATTGCAGTCACTAACACAGATGTTTATGGTTATTCAAACTCTACAGAAAAGCCTCGCTGTTCATTTATTGCTATTATTCCCATTACAATTTACTTACTAAACATTCCTTTCTGTGATTGAAATTGTGAAATAGACATTTTGCATTATATATCTGGCGTTCTCAATTTCTTCTGAATATTTTTCATAACGCTTGGCTCAAAAGATTGCCTACACCTGCTTTTGAATAGGTTTAATTCACAAAGTTGCATTAGTTATTTTTCATAGTTGGTTTGTTACTTTACGGTATAAATTGTTTTCGCTTCAAAACAAGCACATATATACCCATGAATGTGCATGATTGGTATGGCTTACAGCTCAATCAGACAATATTACATCTGGAGACAGATTTGGTCAGGTGTGCTGACTAACTCAAAGTGATTGTGGGGGAATAGAGTGGAAGCTGATCATGGTGGGAGGGTGAAAGCCATTGAGTAAAGATGCAGAGGAAGAGCTGACCATGGACAGGGGGTAATAAAGGGCATTAAGAGTGGCAGCTAACTGTAGACTGGGAGGATATACAGGAAGCACAGTGCCAACTGATGGGCCGGAGAGCAATAAAAGACAGAGTGCACATTGATCAACGTAGGGAATAAAAAAATGAGAAGAGTGATAAATGACTATGGAATACCATGAGGTAAAGAAGAGCAGAAGTTGACTGCAGGTTGCCAACCTACCAGATTGAAATTTACTGACACAACACCCAAATTTACCTGGTACAGCCAAGTTTTTTACTGGCATTACCAAAAGTTACAAAATTACAGTTTTAAGTGCAAATTTTAGTATTTAGGCTACAAATAAGTACACTATGCAATTAGCAATGTGATTTAAGATCAAGATATTAAGACAAAAAACATATTTCCTATTTTATTTTTAATATAGTAAGTAAGTAGCTCAGGGACAAGACTCAGGAGGGCAAGAAATTAGAATGGGCGGTGGACACACATGAAATTGACTCTCACAGTGACACTGATAGCAATGTGCATCAGCACGGATGATGATGACACCTCACCAACACGACATGTCCCCTCCTGAGTCACAGTGACAGTCTATCTCCATGCCAGGTGGTCCCTTCAGTCCACTCCAGTCCAAACAGCACTGACAGTCCTGCTCCCATCTTGCCTTGCTCCCGTCGCACAGACCCACACACGAGGCTCCGGCTGCTCTGCTGGGCTCCCATGCACCATGACATCACACAACACGCTCAGGCACCGCCTTGGCCAGACTCACCGCCCCCCACCAGTGACGTCCAAACACATTGTTTCAGGCACTTGGATGGTCTCGGCTGGCCCTGGACCAGAACTGCGCATGCAGAGTGTCAGACCCAAATTTTTTACTGGCAACCTTTTCCTGTTACTGGCTACCAGTAAAAATACTGACGGTTGGCAACTTAGATCAATAGAAGAGGCTGAGCATGTTCATGGACCACTGAGAACTCAGAATGGGGATGAGGGCAGAAGAGAAGATGATCATGAAAGGGAAAGATTTAGAGAAGGGACAGAATGGAAGGAGACATTACATACGTACTTTGGAGATCCATCATGGCAGTCAGAAGGCAGTGGGGATAATTTAAGGAAAAACAACTTTTTCAACAGTATTAACTTCTCTTTACCATCTGCCATGAAAACTCTGCAGTGACGTATATTTTATGAGGGGGCACCATCCGAGGTTTCCGTTTTTTTTTAATTTCTCTATTTTTTTCAGCTCGAGAAAAATTAACAGACAGAACATGGATAAACTTAACAAAAGCATTTGTTTCTTATATAATATTACTGGGCCAGGAAATAGTGCACACAAACAAAGAATGGCACCAGCATCCCTTAAATTATATACATTAACAAAAACATTGGTATTGAGCAGGTTGGGAGTGGTTTGATAATACATGTCGAAAAATCCTACACCTCAAATCGTGGTGCAGGTCTACCTCGATTGTCACGTGATAAACCGTGCTGCAATCACGGCAACACACATCGTGGGAAGCATGTCGCCCAAAATTAGCTCCTGAACTTGGATACAGCCTAAAGTCTCTAAACTGAGCTTTTCTTTTTAGGCTATACAGTATGAATCAGTATTTGTTCTTGTTTTCTTAGGGGGCCCGCAGGAGCGGCACAATACCGAGGCCGTCATATGATGTCCACCCAGGATGGGAGATCCCATCTGTGGCCGTCATATGACTATGGCCGGGTATTGAAGTGGTTAAGACAGGTTGCTTCTGCTATGCTGTCTTTCTAGAAAAACTCACAGTGCTCTTTGAAATTGTTTTTATAAAACCCACATACTTTATGTATTGCATCTGTTTTTACTATATGTAAGAATATATAGTGAAAATAGATATAATACATCACTTTTTAAGCATACAAAATGGACTCAAATCCTGCATAGTTTACCCATTAATAATATATAAGAACGAAAAGAAGAAATGACATTAACTTAATATGCATTAAGTAATATTAAGTAATATGCATGCTTAATTTAAATGCATTAAATTAAAATTTTAAAAACAACTGCACCTTTATGGCCACCAACTGTCCAGCGGAGTTTGGTTCATCCTTTGGAGCAGGAGTCTCCAAACTGTGGCCCGAGGGCCAGATGTGGCCCTTTGCTAGCCTTTATCCAGCCCTTGGGGCACAATTCCTCCCACTGACACCAACAATGGGGCGCTATATCTTCCACCGATACCAATGATGGGATACTATTCCTTCTACTAATTGGGGGTATACTCCTCCTCCTAATGACCACCAACCCTGAGGCCATATTTATTCTCACTGATGCTGGGCCCATGACATTTTCTGCCCATGCTAGCCACAATCCGGCCCTCCTAAAGCCTGAAGGACAATAAAGTGGCCCTTTGTTTGAAAAGTGTGGAGACCCCTGCCTTGGAGGAATAAATGCGGGCGTGCTATGCATGGGAAGGAGGAACCCACTGGGAATTTTTTTCTTCTAAAGGGTTTTCTGCAACAGACATGGCTGCACAGTAAAGATTGCTAAAAAAGGTACGGTAAGTCTTTCACTAGGTGGACTGCATTAAGGGAGGTGGAATTTATCAAAGGTACTTCATCAACACTGCAAAAGGTCTTCTTGATCAGCTCAATAGACATCTCACAGAAACACCTTGCTAATGACCACTAAAGCTAGGAAATGTTCCTAAAATTAAATACCTTTCAGTAATAGACAATTGGATAACATTCTATCCAATTTTCACGTATTTAGTCTTTTCAGGCAACATAAGCTAAGAAAACAAGAACAAATACTGATTCATACTGTATAGCCTAAAAAGAAAAGCTCAGTTTAGAGACTTTAGGCTGTATCCAAGTTCAGGAGCTAATTTTGGGCGACATGCTTCCCACGATGTGTGTTGCCGTGATTGCAGCATGGTTTATCGCGTGACAATCGCGGCAGACCTGCACCACGATTTGAGGTGTCATTCAAAGGAATGGCATCTCAAATGCGAGTCCCGCGATTTGTCATTCACACATCGGCGCTTTCAAATCGCGGGCAGATTTGCAGCAAATCTGCCCGCAATTCAAAACGCTGAAGTGTGAATGCAACCTAAAAAAGAATTGTGTGGTGTTTTATTATATTTTTTTTCTCTGTGCAGTATGATCAAGACTGACTTTATTTAATTTTAATCAAGAAGGCAGGGGGAATTTTATTCTCCCTTTTCACATGTCTTCCACTACTTCCTTTACTTCTTTGTTGTTTACAAAGTTCAGTATCTTAGATTGGAATTTACACATCATTGAATGAGCAGTGAGTCACTGCCTGTTGGATGACTCTGTTATATATGCTGTGCTATATCCACCCACTCCATTTAATTCACTTACTGCAAATATCTGCTTTTATAAGCTTAACTGGTTATTGGAAAGAAACTGAACTTCTGGTTTGGACAAAGTTAACCAAAGTTAAATAATGCCTTTGCTTTAAAGGTACACCAATGTATGTACCTCCCTCAGCCTGGTGAAGAGGTACAGAGATCTCAGAGATGGCATGATCTTGTCCTGCCCTGTTGCTAGGGCTTTTCTAAATCACTATCAGCCAATTCAAAACCTTTTGCATGCGCTTTGCCCCCCTTAGCAGTAGCTCTAAGCTTAGCATTGGAGAAAATAGTGGACTAAACATGTGTGAGGGTGTGAGAGCTCACTCCTGTTATGGTGGGGGCAAGCAGTAATGGCTAGGAGTGTCTTAGCAATGTCTAACAACAAGGCACGATGGGGGATGCCAACTCTAGGACTTTTAGTCTACAATTATAGCAAGGGCATTATTCAACTTTAGTCAAAGCTCACAGCTTGTTTTTTTAAAAACAGGTGCCCCTTGACTGCATAGGTAATATTTTTGGAAAGGTGAACTAACCCTTTAATATTATGTTCATCTGAAGCTAGACATGATTTTCTAAAGATCTAAATACAAGAGAAACTGCACTGGCACAGTATGATTTTTTAGTTTTAATTTACAAAGGTAAAAGCGATACATTCACATGCTGAAATCCTTGTGCAGTAGCTTTAAAAAGCAGACATATTCACCTACACACATTTTATGGGAACTCTTGATCATTTTTTTTTGGACAATTGATGTGTATAAGTGGTAGCCATGTAACTACCTATACTTTCTTGATGTTTTACAAAAAAGTTTTATTTTTTTCATTCATGTACTATTTATACTTATATATAATTTTTTATATATTTTTTACATGTCTTGTATTTATTCCTCCCCTAGATAACGACATATTTGTTTGCATGCATATTTACTGTATTATATATGTAGCGGTGTGTTGCCACTAGTTACTAACATCCACCATATCGAATTGCTGCCCGACCTTCATATATCACTTCTGAGACAATGAACAGTCATTTGCTTTGTTTTGTTTTTGTTTCTTGGGTTGATATAACTTGGTTGGGGAAAGGGTATATGGGATGCCTATAGATCAAATTACTTTGCCATCATATTTGTAAATTAGAACTTTAATTGAGCCTTGAAGAAATGATGCACATATATAACATCTACAGTCTCTTCCCTGCATCACCGTGCAGATCATTGCTCCTCCTCTCTGTAACTCCTGCAGACTATTGCTCCCAGGAACCCTTCCCTCCTGCACAAACTTATTCTGTAGCACATTATGTTTCCTGTCACATCTGCTTCTATATGCAAAAGATCACACTCTGAATAGTCTCTAATGCTGACTCTGATTGGTTGCAGCTACTAGGCCAGAGGCCTGCAGTACCTCTCCCCTGAGGCCTTGTAGTTTAATAGCATGTGCTGAACGGTGGACTACTGTTCCCAGCTAGCCCAGCTTGCAAATCCTGCGCCCTCGGGCCGCATTGATTTGACACTATTCTCTGCAGTCTATCTTCTGCTCCAGGACTCCTCATCAATGACCGTGTAAAGATGAGGACTTCATCCATGACCGTGTAAGGATGAAGTTCCCTCACAGACTCCCTGGCATGTCTCCACATCCAGCACTCCACTGTGGTACACTCACCGACCTTTCTCTGCCCCGAGTTCATGGTGAAGAACTTAACCGGACCGTACGTTCCGACAGCTTCTCCTGCTGCTCTGCTCCAGGAACTCCTCATCAATAACTGTGTAATGATGAGGACTTCACCCATGACCGTGTAAGGGTGAAGCTCTCTCACCGCTCTCCTCCCACGATCAGTGCACCCCCTCCCCCCCAGATGGGGGCGCCCTCCTGCTGCTGTCTAGTATTCCATTCTCCACTTCTCCCAGCTGACAACTCCTCCCAGTGACCTGTTACCTTAGTTTATATGGAAGACTGCCCCCTGCCAATTCCAGTTGGGGATTGGTCAGGGCTCCTCACATGAGCTGCCTGCCACTCCAGTTCTAGGCCTTGCCCCTCTTCCAGAACATTCTCACTGGAAGCAGGGGAGGAGCCTCAGAACTAAAATACAGGTGGTCACACCCACTGCTACACTAACCACTCCCTGCCCCCAGGTCAAAAACAAACAGGCCTAGCTTGCAGCATAGACCTGCTTAAATTTACCTATACTGACAGAACCTACCAAAAATTCTCACTCTAGCACCTACCTGTGGTAGAGGGTGCTACATATATATTATAGATTGCATTCTTTGAGATGCTCCCAATGTAACATTATGTGGGTGCATCTGCATGGGTGTCACATTGTGAGCAGTGGCTGTGTGTGTCCATGTACCAATTGACAGCAATGGGACTGCTTGCACAGGAATGGATTGAACACCTGTGCTTCCCCGTGTAGAAAAACATGGCCCTCCATGGGTGTACTCTTATGCATGCCCCACATGAATGATGTCTTTCATGTAAGAATGTGCTTTTTTTTAACCATTTCCCACACATTTATGTACATCATTTTGAGGAAGTGGATGTACCAGGCTAATGCCTGCGGCTAGAGTCATCACCCCAGTGCTGTTTTTTTAGAGTAGATGGTCTGTGATAACAACCGATGTTGCTAAGCAGCCTCTTGGCCGTTATCACAAGCAGCAGGATGGGATGCCCCCCACCCCTGCCGCTCTGCCATGGTCTCCATGACCCGAGTGACCAGTTGGTACGTCCGCTGGCTTGCTGGAGATCCGAACATAGCCAGAATTGGCTTCAATCAGGTCTCTAATATAGTAACCCGGAAACAACGTCACGTCCAGTTTACTCAGGAGTCAACTACGCCGATTTTAAAAATCCAAAGTATTCAAAAAGGCAGATTTGGGCATTTTTAATACTTTGAAGTGTAGAGGTCATTTGGACCCCAGATCCCTCTATAAAGAGTACCTGTCACTGCCTATTACTGTCACAAGGGATGTTTACATTACTTGTGATGGCAATAAAAGTGATCAGACTTTTTTTTTAAAGAACAGTGTAAAAATAAATTAATAAATAAAATGTAATTTTTTATTTTTTTAAAGCTCTCCCATAAACGCATACATAAGTCGCAGCTGCAAATGTAAACAGTGTTCATATCACACATGTAAGGTATCGCCGCAATCGTTAGGAAGAGTTCAAAATAATTCTATCAAAATACCTCCTCTGTAACTTTAACCCCCCTGACGGTCTTCCCGAGTCTGGCTCGGGGTGGAATTTTTGTACCATTAGCGGTAACCCAGAGCCAGACTCAGGACCGCATCGCTGGATCCAGGAGGAGGTTTACTTACCTTCTCCCTCGGATCCAGCGTTGTCTCCCCGCTGTACGAGCGAGCCGTGCCTCGCTCGATCTATCACGGAGCCGATCTCCGTGCCCTGCGAGCATTGCGACGCACGGGGACGGAGATCGGCGCCAAATTTAAAAAGTGAAACACACAGTATACATACAGTATAATGTAATCTTACAGATTACATTGCTGTATGTAAATATTTCACATCCCCTTTGTCCCTAGTGGTCTGCCCAGTGCTCTGCATGCAGTTTTATATAACAAAAACTGTTCTTTATGCCTGGAAACTGGAGATTGTCCATAGCAACCAAACTGTCATTTTACATCAAAAATGGTTTTAGACCAGCTAGAAAACAGCGATAATAAATTAGAATCACTTGCAGAATTGAGCGATAGCGATTTGTGGGGAGATCCGTCATCAAATACTGAAAAGTAATGACAGTGACAATTCTGCAACTGAGCAAATTTCAGTGTAAATTAGTGAAATTTTTTGATTTGATTACATTATTGAATAATTTTTATTATTGTTATATTATTATTTGGTACAATTATTTATAGTTATTTATTATATTATAATTTATGATTTCATTTTTCAAACTTTATCATACCCGGGATGTCTGCTAGACTCTGGTTTGGACAGATTTAAGAGAGTTATTCCTAAAGCCGCGTACACACGGGCGGACTGTCTGGCCAACTTAGTCCGCCAGACAATCCGACGGACAGTCCGTCATACTTTCGAATGAACGGACTTGACCACACACACCACTTTTTGAGCGGACTAATACGGCGTACTAAGTCCGCCATACTATACGCCCTACTTTTGAAATGAACGGACTCGCCCACACACGCGGAGGAAAGTCCGCTCATTTCGAGCGCGTCTCCAGGTAGGCGGGGCCCGCGAAGGAGACGTCGCTGACCCCGCCGCCTGGTATGGACTTAAAGGGGAACCCCAACGCCGAAAAAAATCGGCGTGGGGGTCCCCCTCAAGTCCACAACAGACCCTTGTCCGAGCACGCTACCCAGCCGGCCAGGAAAGGGGGGCGAGCGAGCGCCCCCCCTCCTAAACTGTACCAGGCCGCGTGCCCTCAACATGGGGGGGTGCCTTGGGGAAGGGGGGGGCGCGCGCCCCCCCACCCCAAAGCACCTTGTCCCCATGTTGATGAGGACAAGGGCCTCTTCCCGACAACCCTGGCCGTTGGTTGTCGGGGTTTGCGGGCGGGGGGCTTATCGGAATCCGGGAGCCCCCTTTAATAAGGGGGCCCCCGGATACCGGCCCCCCACCCTATGTGAATGAGTATGGGGTACAATGTACCCCTACCCATTCACCTGTAAAATTAAAGTACCAAAAAAAACACAACACACGAGATAAAATACTTTATCCTCATCAACATGGGGACAAGGTGCCTTGGGGTGGGGGGGCCGCGCGGCCCCCCCTTCCCCAAGGCACCCCCCCATGTTGAGGGCACGCGGCCTGGTACGGCTCAGGAGGGGGGGGCTCGCTCGCCCCCCTTTCCTGGCCGGCCGGGTAGCGTGCTCGGACAAGGGTCTGTTGTGAACTTGGGGGGGACCCCCACGCCGATTTTTTTCGGCGTTGGGGTTCCCCTTTAAGTCCATACCAGGCGGCGGGGCCAGCGACGTCTCCTTCGCGGGCCCCGCCTACCTGGATACCCGCTCGAAATGAGCGGACTTTTCTCCGGGCGGGAAAAGTCCGCTCATTTCAAAAGTACGGCGGACTGGCATACACACGGGCCGATTGTCCGCCGAAATGCGAGTACGACGGACAGTATTTCGAACATTCCGAAATACTTAGTCCGCCGTACTGCACGCTGAAAAAGTCCGCTGAAGCCCACACACGAGCGGACTGTCCGCTGAAATGTGTTTCGGCGGACTAAGTAGGCCATACAGTCCGCCCGTGTGTACGCGGCATAAGAATTACAGGACTACAATATAAAACACCAAATTTTCATGCAAAATAATGGTACCGCTTTTAGCACCTAAAATCCGAAATAATCGTACCGCCAGGGAGGTTAAACTGGTAACCGTTTAAAATGTTTAAAGTGTTGCCTATGGAGATTTTTAAGTACCTTAGTTTGTCGATATTCCAGGAGTGCGTGTTATTTTAAAGCATAACGTGTTAGCTATCTATTTACTTGGCGTAACATCATCTTTCACATTATACAAATAAAATTTGCATAACTTTACCGTTTAGTTTTCTTTAAATTCAGTGAAGTGTATTTTTTCTCCAAAAATTGCGTTAAAAAGATCGCTGCGCAAATACCGTGTGACATAAAATATTACAATAGCCGCCATTTTATACTCCAGAGTCTCTGCTAAAAAAAATACCGTATTTATTTTCTGTGTATAACACACACTTTTTTCCCTTTAAAATCAGGGGAAAATTGTGGGTGAGTGTTATATGCCAATCCCCGCTGACTGTGAGAGGGAGAGAAGCGAGCGCCACCAAAATACACATAGCTGAGCGTACTGTGTACTTGGCTAGGCTCGGCTCCTCTTGCCTCCACTCGCGGTCTCGCCCAGTCCCGCCATTGGACATGTGTTATGTCCATCATAGGAGCCGGGCCAAGGGGTGGGACTGGGCGGGGCTGCAAGAGGATCCGAGTACACAGGACATCCGGCTCTGTGTATCTCAGAGGTGCTCGTTCCCTCAAGGCTGCAGATTGACACTGGATGGGCAAGGCGGCAGGTGGATGGCAAGGTGGCAGATGGATGGCAAGGCTGCAGATGGATGGGGGCAAGGCTGCAGATGGATGGCAAGGCTGCAATGCTGCAGATGGACACTGAAGTGGCTGCATTGATGGGCATTTAAAATGTAAGTTTTTTCCTTAAACTTCCCTCCTAAAAGTTTTTTTCCTTAAACTTCCCTCTTATAATTAGGGTGCATGTTATACGCCGGTGTGTGTTATACGCCGATAAATACGGTATATAATGTTTGGGGGTTCTAAGTCATTTTTTTAAATACTGATTTTAACATAGTATCCTTTATCACACAATGTGATCAGAGTAGTTATAATGTAGAGTTTAGAGTACTGAATTTAGAGTACTGAAAAAACTTTTTTAAGCTGTGAGTCAGTAGTAAGTTTTCAGGCTGCAGCACTAGTTATTCATACAATCAGTTACCACTAAGTTCTAGAGCTAGATCCATATATAGTCACTTAAACTGTCTAGCTGCAAGGCTGATGAAGGGGATACTTTTCCTCAAAATGCATTATCCAAGCAAAGGAACCCTGTGATTATGCAGCAGAGGAAGAAAAGTTCTACGAGAGGAAGAGGAGGGAGACTGACGAAGAGGAGTATGTTCTCCAACTCTCGTGATCCATGGGCCTGATCTCAATCCATGCTGGTGGTTGCAGCGACAGTTCCTAGATAAATACAGCTTCCTTTTTTAAAGCTACTGCATGAGGATTTTATAATGTGAGTGTATGGCTTTTACCTTTTTTCAATAAAACTGAAATAATACACTATGCCCATGTGCTTTGACCTGTATTTGGATCTTTTCTAGTTCACAGAGTGCTCTTCTCTGCTTCTCCAGAGCTACAAGGCATAGCATATGAACTCTTTATGAACTTTTTGCATTTTATGTGGCTATATACTGGAGTACAAGTTACACAGCTGACAGCTCTGTTGCTGTTTTTATTTTTTAGCACAAATCAATATCAATTGCAATTTTGGTTTACATAAGAGTTTCTAAAATTGGCAAAAAATCCAATTCTTGCTTTTTTTTAAAGCGGGGTTCCACTGCCTAAATCGTTTTTTTTTGTTTTTTTGCTAAAATGTCACAGATTCAATTATTTAAAATTAAAGCTCACTTGTTTCAGTTGTTATGCTGTTAAGATGTCAGTTTTCTGTTTAAAAAAACGTTTAAATCTTCTTTTTTGGCCGTTCTCATCTTGTCTGTGGGCATGTGAAGCCCACAGGCATCCTCTTCCGGGGATACAGTGCTGCTGATCGACCAGCATGCACTGCACAGTGGCAATTGAAGGTGCTGTTTTTTCATCAAAGAATTGGTGTAGGACATGTCCATCTGAGAACATCTTTATTGCGGCAAAGATAAAAATCAAATAGCAGTCATCACATGTCTGGGTTACCAAGAACAGTTTTAGTAATCATGTTTTCTCAAAGTATCTGTAGTTATAACTATGCAACCAGTACTATATTTAAAATCCCAAGGGAGGGAAAACGTTTAGCCCCTTCCAGCCTACGTAAAGTTTCTCAACATAAGTTATAAAAAAGAATTGGTACACAAAAATAATAATTTTTTTCTTTACAAAAAACTTTTTCCTGAAACGACATTGCATACAGTAGTTTTTATAGATAAGTACCCACATCTTAAACTTACTCTTTGTCAAATGTAATCCTCATTATTTAATTATTTAACTCTTATAATAAAGACAGGAACATAGCTCATTTGTTTTATTGAATCTCAGGACACCAGTGGATTCTACTTTATTATCCAGTGAGCCTCCTGTTTTTTGACAGTTTACAATACCCGAAAACATTAAGCATTTAATATTTCCTCTGTGTACGTCTTATACTTGTTTAAGCACGAATGGACTTGAGGGAAAAAAAAGCTCACAAATTTAAATTGTGCGGTTTATTTTTTAAGATGGTATGTCTTCATTTTTGACTAAAAAAAAATTAGTTTCTCAGGAAGTGGTCTTTTATTGTTTTGCATTTGCACAACTCCAGGGTGTGTTGGGGGGGCTTTACTCTACTCCAAACATACATCCTGTGCGCAATCGATATCTGTGAGACTTAAAATGTATAGAAAAATCTGTCTTTATCCTGTTTTCTATTCCAATGTACCACTCTCTTAAATGCCTTTTTATGCATATGCTGATAGTCTAGATCAGGGTTTCTCAACTAGGGTTCCTTCAGAGGTTGCTAAGGGTTCCTTGTGCAAATTGAAATGACTGTCTCTCAAATAAGGTCCCACTTATTTTAGCTATCTGAAAGAAGGCAATTCTTTCCAATGACCACAAGTTTAAGGAGCATTCTTCCCACTGACCATCACACTAATGTATGAGTAGTAGATATAGTCATTCTTAGCAGGGGCTCCTTGACACTGGGAAGTTATTTCAAGGGCTCCCCTGCATTGAAAAATTTGAGAAAGTCAGGTCTAGGTGTAAATTCTACAACCTGTTCATGGAAGTCCAGATTAATACTTTTGTTGTTCTGTGTAATCTTACTAACTGACAGTATTTAGTGAACTATTTCACATGTGCTAGATGGTAGCTAGTATAGTAAAGTGTGTGAGTGGGTTAGTGACTGTTTTTTTCCAATATCCTTTAGTAATAACTAATATTACTAATATTACTAGCTATTATTAGTTAGTAATAACTTTATTATTCTAAATATTGACTTTCAGTCCCTGAGGCAATTTAGTTTGCATATGTAGCGCTATACAAGTTATTCATTCATTTATTCAGAAAATTAATATTCACATCCCAAAAAATATACCTAGGCAGTCGGAAATGGAAGTTCTCCTCCCCCCGCAGTCTTCTGGGACACTGACAGGTCCCAGAAGACTGCATCGACCAGTCACGATGTACAGCACGTGCATGCACAGTGGGCACCCAGCTGTAAAGCCGCAAGCTGTGAGCTGCGATGACATCACTCCCACGCATACATCACAAAGCTCTTATGGCATGAGTATCCCTTCCCTTCAACATATGCTACACTGGCTGTAGAAACAGTAAATATCTCCTAAACAGTGCACATTTTGGAGATATTCCTTGTACCTACAAGTAAGATTTATTTTAAGCTTACCTGTAGATACAAGTATCCCAGTGGTGTTTAATACCGCTTTAAGGCATCCCTCAAACATGTTATTCAACCACTTCCCAACCAACTTATGCTTTTGGTGGTGCAGAAATCTGAATACAGCTGCAGTGATCATCCAGATATCATTATTTAGCTCCAACGTTGAACTATTTAAGTAAAAGTTACTGAAATGACTGAACAGCCACTCAATAACTTTTTCAAGTGGCAAAAGGGGGGCGTACTGCTGTTTCCAGGCTTTCCCTTCCCAACGGCCATAGAGATGAAGGAGGGGTTTTCATTCCCCAATTGACTGTATGATGTATGAAAAGGGACAAGGATTGTGTTACTTATGGTTTCTGTCTTTCTGCCAGCTAGTAAAGCAGTCAATGAAACTGATCTTTGTTTGATCGTTTGCTTTGGAGGGCAAAGGAGAGATCTGACCCCAGATTCATCACTTGTGATAGCAAAAAAAGTCAATAAAAAAAATGTTTTTTTAAGGGAAAGTGTGAAAAAATATAAACAAAATAAATATTTAAATAAAAACCTCTTTTAAAGGACCTTCATCCCCCAAGCTCACACATAAATGCAAACACATATGTAGGTCCCAGACACATTTGTAACCGGTGATTACACTACAAATATGAGGTATCACCGCTAACTTGTGTAATCTTCACTGCCCTAGCGGTATTCTCGAGTGTGGCTCGGGGTGAATTTTCATTACCAAAAGCGGCGCATCGCAGGATCCAGGCAAAGTTACTTACCTTGTCTCCAAGATCCTGCGATGTCTCCCCGCTGTGTGTGTGAGCTGTGTCCTCCGCTCGATCTATCACAGTGCCGGGCTCCGTTTCCTGCGAGCACATGGGGTTGGAGCCTGGCGGCAAATGAAAAAAATGAAAACCACAAAACACATACAGTACACTATAATCTTACAGATTACATAACTGTATCAAATAATTTCACATCCCTTTTGTTCCTAATGCTTTGTCCAGTGCCCTGCATGCAGTTTTATATTATATTTATTGTTCTTTCTGCCTGTAAACTTGAGAATGTCCATAGCAACCAAAAAATGTCCCTTTACGTCGAAAGCGTTTTTAGACCAGCTAGAAAACAGCGATAATAAATTATAATCACTTGCAGAATTGATCGATAGGGATTCGTGGGGAAATTCGTCATCAAACAGTGAAAGTAGTGACAGCTACAATTCAGCAACTGAGCAAATTTCAGTTTTTATTTATTTAATTACATTATTAAATAAATATCACTATTATATTATTTTTTTTTTATTATTTATAGTTATTTATTATATTATAATTTATGATTTTGTGCTTCAAACTTTATAATACCCAGGATGTCTACTAGACTCTTGTTTGGACAGATTTAAGTGAGTTATTCCTAAAGCCTCGTACACATGATCGGATTGTTGGGCAACAAAACTGTGGAATTTTGTCTGAAGGGCATTGGCCCAAACTTGTCTTACATACACACTGCCACACAATTGTTGGCCAACATTTACGAACGTAGTAACATACTAGACATACTATGTGGTTTTTCAGCTCTTTAGCGTCACCCTTTGGGCTCTTTCTGCTAATTTTGTGTTAGTAGAAGTTTGGTGAGTGTTAATTTGTGCTTTTCATTTCATGCTTTTCAGTTGGCGCTTTTCACTTCATACTTTTCAGTTAGTTTCAGACATGTGGCGGAATCGGAGGAGATAACATGTTATTTATTATTGGCGTTGGAGTTATTGCTTTGACATTATTTTTTTTGATTGAATAATAATGATTTAATTTGGTATATTTTCTATATTTTTGGTTGCATAGAATGCACTTTTTGGTTAAGTTCCATTGGCAGATAGCATGTCTAATTTTATTTGTTTTCTTTTTTTAATGCACAATAAAAAAATTGTGTAGAATAATACTTGGCTATGTGTTTTACTTCAAATGACAGTTTGGGAGTAGGCAGTTACATTTAAAAAAATGCAATGTAAAATTGACAAGGGACACCAACATAGTTGTATCTTTAATCTTAAAAAACTACGGGATAATGGTGTTTTTGTAACTTGCCCAAATAAAATAAAAAAAGTATAATAATATTATTCTTGATATCACTAGAAAAAAAAAGCCTTTGAAAATTAATTTGCAATAACTCCATCAGTATCACCAGAAAAGCAGCTTCATTATTATCCCATTAAAGAAGAACAGAATTGTGCGCTGCATTTGGAGATTTCATAATTTGCCATGTCACAAATGTTAATTCTCCATTACAAGCGATAGTTTTCAAGACCGACAGCTTCTGGCTCATCCTTGCTTCCGAGCATGTGTTTTTGTACTTTGGAATTTTGGCCGACGGACTTGTGTACACATGCTCGGAAAATCCGACAACACACATTTGTCCACAGAAAATTTGAAAACCTGCTAGCCAACATTGTTTGTATTGGTGGAAATTGTCCATGGGGCATACACACGGTCAGATTTCCTGCCAACAGCCTGTCATTGAACATTTCTCATCGGAAAGTCCGATCATGTGCCAAATTTCCATGCAAAACAATGTAACTTTGTAACAGGCGGTGAGCACCCAACTTGGAGAGCAAACTTGTCTTTTAAACTACAGAAATGTTCCAATTGTGAGTACTAGCAGCAGTGAATAATAGATACCGTATATACTCGAGTATAAGCCGAGATTTTCAGCCTCTTTTTTGAGGCTGAAAGTGCCCCCCTCGGCTTATACTCGAGTCATCGCTGTCTGCCCGCTCGATCAGCGTGTCGAGCAGACAGACAGCGGCCATTCTATTCAAAAGCCGCGCCTCCGGCTCCGCCTTCGCCTGTGATAGGCGGAACACTGAATTTCCCAGCAGCCTGTGTTCCGCCTATCACGGACATCGTATCATCCTCGTACTACGGACGAGGATGATACGACGTCAGTGATAGGCGGAACACAGGCTGCTGGGAAATTCAGTGTTCCGCCTATCACAGGCGAAGGAGGAGGCGCGGCTTTTGAATTTTACAATGGCCGCCGAAGAGGGCACGGGACGGAGGCAAGGCAAGGCAAGGCAAGGCAAGGCACGGCACGGCACGGGACGGGACGGAGGCAAGGCACGACACGACGGCAAGGCACGGCACGGCACGGGACGGCACGGGACGGAACGGAGGCAAGGAGGCAAGGCACGGGACGGAACGGAGGCAAGGAGGCAAGGCACGGGACGGAGGCTCGGGACAAAGGTAGGCTGGACACACACACACACACACACACACACACACACACACACACACACACACACACACACACACACACACA
Organism: Lithobates pipiens; assembly: GCF_037356315.1. NCBI lineage: Eukaryota > Metazoa > Chordata > Amphibia > Anura > Ranidae > Lithobates > Lithobates pipiens. The sequence goes on along the minus strand of NW_027507788.1, from coordinate 137,159,529 downwards.
CACACACACACACATGGATACACACACACACACATGGATACACACACACACAGGGATGGGTGGATGGATGGAGACACACACAGGGATGGGTGGATGGATGGAGACACACACAGGGATGGATGGATGGATGGAGACACACACACACAGGGATGGATGGATGGATGGATGGAGACACACACACACAGGGATGGATGGATGGATGGACACACACACACACAGGGATGGATGGACGGACACACAGGGATGGACGGACACACAGGGATGGACGGACACACAGGGATGGACGGACACACACACAGGGATGGACAGGCATGTCTCACCCTCGGCTTATACACGAGTCAATAAGTTTGCCAGTTTTTTTGGGGGTAAATTGGGGGCCTCGGCTTATATTCGGGTCGGCCTATACTCGAGTATATACGGTAAACATCTATTAACAACTTCAATACCGGGCACTTAAACACTTTCCTGTCCAGACCAATTTTGAGCTTTCAGCGCTGTCGCACTTTGAATGACAATTGCGCGATCATGCTACACTGTACCCAAATTTTTATCATTTTTTTCCCACAAATAGAGCTTTCTTTTGGTGGTATTTGATCACCTCTGCGGTTTTTATTTTTTGCTAAACAAAAAAAAATACCGAAAATTTTGAAAAAAATATATATTTTTTTTTGTTTCAGTTCCAAAACTTTGTAAATAAGTACGTTTTCTCCTTTACTGATGGGCACTGATGGGGCTACACTGATGGGCACTGATAAGGCGGCACTGATGGGCACCAATGAAGTGGCACCGATGAGGTGGCATTGATGGACACTGATATGTGGCACTGATAGGCAGCACTGATGGGTGGCACTGATGGGTGACATGGATGGGCACTGATAGGTGGCACAAATTGGCACTGATAGCTGGCACGGATTGGCATGGATGGGTGGTACAGATGGGCATGGATAGACGGCACAGATGGGCATGGATGGGCACTGATAGGTGGCATGGATGGGCACTGATAGGCAGCACAGGTGGGCACTGATAGGCGGCATTGTATTATGTTATACTGTACTAATGGATGCCAATCAGTACCAAACAATAATGGATGCCAATCAGTGATGCCCATTGTGGGCACTGATTGGCATCCATTATGGGCACTGATTGGCATCCATTGTGGGCACTGACTGGCATCCCTTTTGGTCTAGGGAGGATTACCTTGTGCTGGGCATCCTTGGTGCTCTGGTGGCGTCCCTGGTGGTCCAGTGTGGGCCTCCTCGGGGGGGCTGCGCTGATAATCGATCAGCACAGACCCCCCCTGTCAGAGGAGCAGCCAATCGGCTCTCCTCTACTCGCGTCTGAGAGACACGAGTGAGGAAAAGCCAATCACCGGCTTTTCCTATTTACACTGTGATCAGCCTTGATTGGACACGGCTGATCATGTGGCAAAGAGTCTCTGTCGGAGACTCTTTACCGAGATCGTAGTTGCAGGGTGTCAGACTGACACCCCGCAACAATGATCGCCGCAATGCGTGCCCCCGGGGAGCGCAGCGGCTCAGAATCCTGATCACGTCATATGACGTCCGGTCAGGATTTTGAAACCACTTTGCAGCCGTCATTTGCCTATAGGGCTAATATTGAGACATTTTTCAACAGAACTGGGGTATTTTTTATTTCAGGGCTCATTTCTAACAGATGCATTCTCATATTGCATTTTGCAGAATAAGCAAACATGCATGTACATCAGAAAATACACAGGGGGTGATTTACTAAAACTAAGGAATGCAAAATCTAGTGCAGCTCTGCACAGAAACCATTCAGCTTCCAGGTTTTTGTCAATTGAGCAAGCTGAAGTTAGAAGCTGATTGGCTACCATGCACAGCTGCACCAGATTTTGTACTCTCCAGGTTTGGTAAATCAACCCTGTAGTTTCTAATACTGTTGCTACTAGCACTGATTTATATTTACTGCCCCCCCCCCAAACAACTTGGAACCACTTCCTTGTGATGTACCCCCATCCTATTCCAGTTGGCTGGTAGTTTTGCCACTCTGTGGTATACCTAGAGAATGACTAGAAGAGTAGGCTAAACTCTAATGTTCACTCCAGATCTTTGCATTGCTAATATCCATGTTCAAACCTCCCGGGTAATGCACAGTATTCATGTACAGTAATCATTCTGAATGGCATCTGTAAACACATATACAGTAGACCTATATGCACCTGTGCTATAGCACACTACAATGCAAAGTTGTTCACTGTGGTGCACTGCATTTCCAGTGTAGATAGTGTAGATGCATTTTGTTATTCAATTGAGGCATGGTGAGAGCCCATTAAAAACAAATGGTCTGCCTTGGTGCAATGTACAAAATGTCTTCAGTAACACATGCAAAGGGATGTCCTGGCCCTGCTTGCAATTTAGTTCTAGGTGTACAGACCCACCATTAAAAATGATGAGACCATGAAAGATCAGCAACAATGAGGACCCAGCCCAACTGCACCAAAATAGTATAAGGAATAAAGGAATGATGGCATCAAACCACTGACTTTAGAATCCAAAATGATGATGGCAAAGTATTCCCCCTTTATTAAGGAAGTTTTCTGATTGCTCTCAGTTTCAAGCAAAATGCAACAGCTGGCAAGAAAGCCTTGTTTCAAGTTCCTAGTTTTCTTTTTGCAGATGTATTTTGCTTGATACTCAGAGCAATTGTCAAACCTTCCTAATGAAAGGTGAATTGTTCTTATTCCCCAAAACATGTTGGCTATTTTTACAACGTAATATCCTGTTTATGGTTTAAAAGATCATCGTGGACTCTAAAATCAATGGTTTGAATCTACTATTGTATTCTTCAATATAGTACCCTGTCCAGAGTGTCCTGGTTAGGACCTTGGTATATATGTTACATAGTTATTCAGGTTGAAAAAAGACACACGTCTGTCTAGTTAAACCAATAGAAAAACAATAAAAAAAGTTGCAATCCCACATGCACAATCCTATACCCACAGTTGATCCAGAGGAAGCCCAGCAAAGCATGATCTACTTTGCTTACAGCAGGGGAAAAAAATTCCTTCCTGATCCCCCGAAAGGCAGTACAATATTCCTTGGATCAACTTTACCTAATGTTAGTATCCGGTTATATTATGTACATTAAGGAAAGAATCCAGGCCTTTTTTTAAACAATCAACTGAGCTGGCCAGAACCACCTCTGGAGGGAATCTATTCCACATTTTCACAGCTCTTACTGTGAAGAAACATTTCCGGATTTGGATATTAAATCTTTTTTCCTAAAGAGTAAAAAAGGGCATAAAGAGTGCTCCCTTGTCCTCTGTGATGACCTTAAGGTGAATAACTAAACACCAAGTGCACTATATGGACCACTTATGTATTTGTATATGTTGATCATATCCCCCTTAATCTCCTCTTCTCAAGAGAGACTACATTCAGATCCTCTAATATTTCCTCATAGCTGAGCTCCCCCATGCTTCTTATCAGTTTGCTTTCTCTTCTCTGCACTTTCTCCAGTTCCGATATCCTTCTTAAGGAAAGGATGATCAAAACTGAACTGCATATTCCAGATGAGGTCTTACTAATAAGTTGTACAGAGGTAAAATTATAGCTCTCTCACACTGGAGTCCATACATCTCTTAAAGTGGTTGTAAACCCTTAGGCCGCGTACACACGCGGGGACTGTTCGCCCAACTTTGTCCGCTGAACAGTGTTTCGGCGGACAGTCCGCCCGTGTGTGGGCTTTCAGCGGACAGTTTCAGCGAACAGTCCGCTGAACAAGGTTTTTCGGAAATTCCGAAAAACTGTCCGCTGAAACTTTGTTTCAGCGAACAGTCCCCTCGTGTGTAGGCTTGTTCGTCAAACTAAGTTCCGCGCATGCTCAGAAAGGATTTACACGCCGAAAGTTATAATGCAGTGTATAGGACGTCGTATTTTTCGTCCCGTCGTACGTGCCGTTCACGTCATCACGCACGGTTTCAGCAAACTGTTCGTTCGTCGTGTGTGGCCATGTCCGTCCATGCTAATTTTGAGCGGACTGTTTGCTGAAACTGTTTGGCCGCGTACACACGCGGGGACTGTTCGCTGAAACTGTCTGCTGAAACCAAGTTTCAGCGGACAGTCCGCTCGTGTGTGGGCTTTCAGCGGACAGTTTCAGCGAACAGTCCGCTGAACAAGGTTTTTCGGAAATTCCGAAAAACTGTCCGCTGAAACCTTGTTTCAGCGGACAGTCCCCGCGTGTGTAGGCTTGTTCGTCAAACAAAGTTGCGCGCATGCTCAGAAAGGATTTTCACGCCGAAAGTTATAATGCAGTGTATAGGACGTCGTATTTTTCGTCCCGTCGTACGTGCCGTTCACGTCATCGCGCACGGTTTCAGCAAACTGTTCGTCCGTCGTGTGTGGCCATGTCCGTCCATGCTAATTTTGAGCGGACTGTTTGCCGAAACTGTTTGACGGACAAAGTTGGGCGAACAGTCCCCGCGTGTGTACGCGGCCTTTGATGGACAAAGTTGGGCGAACAGTCCCCGCGTGTGTACGCGGCCTTACAACACACTTTGACCTACAGGTAAGCCTAGATTAAGGCTTACCTGTAGGTCCAAGAAATATCTCCTAAACCTACACGGTTTAGGAGATATTTGCCGAAAGACAGGCACCGCATGCGCCGTAGACAGCGGCGCGCAGGCGCACTGAGCACGGCACCCGTCAACGGCGATATGCCGCGTGTGGCGGCTCCCGTGCGCGTTTGCGCAGGAGTGACGTCATCTCGGCTTCGCCGAATGACAACGGCGATGCATAGTAGTCCATTATGCTTTACCTTTGCAGGGAATGAAAGAGGAAGTAAACTCATCAGGGTTTACTTCCTCTTTAATACAAGAAAGGACTTTCCTCACTTTGGAAACCGCAGCTTGGCATTGGATGCTATTATTAAGCTTATGATTTACCAAAATCCCCAGATCTTTCTCCACCATTGATTCTCTATGTTATACTCACCCTAGTATGTAAGATGCATGCATATTTTTAGCCTCAAACACATTTTTACATTTATCAACATCAAACCTCATTTGCCACATAGTTGCCCAATTAAACAGTGCAAGTGAGCTTCTTACTCAGAGCAATTAAGCTCCAACAACAAGATACAATTAATAGATCATAATAACCAATATCCAGACTTTTGATTATTGCATTAGAGGCAGGGCAGCTATCTGGAACTTTGTTTTACACATGTCAATATGTTACTGCAAGTAAGCATTGTGATGTATAGTCAACTTTGTGCTGCTCCTGATAGCCCTGCTGTTCTAGGACATATTTTGGCTATGCAAAAATCTAGTCCTGGCTAGCACTAGTGCATTGTGTATAAAACGGTCCTACATGTTTCATTTAGAAAGTCCAAGCTTGGACACCGCTTCCTCCATTCTCCTACATCCTTCTAATGTTCTGTGGCATTGTCGGGTATATAGTGGCATGCCAAAGCATAAACAGTAGTAGTGCATTTTCAATCAAATACAGTGCCTTGCTAAAGTATTCGGCCCCCTTGAACTTTTCAACCATTTCAGGCTTCAAACATAAAGATATAAAATTAAAATTTTTGGTGAAGAATCACCAACAAGTGGGACAAAATTGTGAAGTGGAACGAAATCTATTGGATATTTTAAACTTTTTTAGCAAATAAAAAACTGAAAAGTGGTGCGTGCAAAATTATTCGGCCCCTTTACTTTCAGTGCAGCAAACTTACTCCAGAAGTTCAGCGAGGATCTCTGAATGATCCAATGTTGTCCTAAATGACTGATGGTGATAAATAGAATCCACCTGTGTGTAATCAAGTCTCTGTATAAATGCACCTGCTCTGTGATAGTATCAGGGTTTTGTTGAAAGCGCAGAGAGCATCATGAAGACCAAGGAACACACCAGGCAGGTCCGTAATACTGTTGTGAAGAAGTTTAAAGCCGGATTTGGATACAAAAAGATTTCCCAAGCTTTAAAAATCCCAAGGAGCACTGTGCAAGCGATCATTTTGAAATGGAAGGAGTATCAGACCACTGCAAATCTACCAAGACCTGGCCGCCCCTCTAAACTTTCAGCTCAGACAAGGAGAAGACTGATCAGAGATGCAGCCAAAAGGCCCATGATCACTCTGGAAGAACTGCAGAGAACTACAGCTGAGGTGGGAGAGTCTGTCCATAGGACAACAATCAGTCGTACACTGCACAAATCTGGCCTTTATGGAAGAGTGGCAAGAAGAAAGCCATTTCTCAAAGATATTCATAAAAAGTCTTGTCTAAAGTTTGCCACAAGCTACCTGGGAGACACACCAAACATGTGGAAGAAGGTGCTCTGGTCAGATGAAACCAAAATCGAACTTTTTGCCCACAATGCAAAATGATATGTTTGGCATAAAAGCAACACAGCCAACCAGTGCGCATCACCCTCAACACACCATCCCCACTGTCAAACATGGTGGTGGTAGCATCATGGTTTGGGCCTGCTTTTCTTCAGCAGGGACAGGGAAGATGGTTAAAATTGAGGGGAAGATGGATGCAGCCAAATACAGGACCATTCTGGATGAAAACCTGTTGGTGTCTGCAAAAGACCTGAAACTGGGACGGAGATTTATCTTCCAACAAGACAATGATCCCAAACATACAGCAAAATCTACAAAGGAATGGTTCACAAATAAACGTATCCAGGTGTTAGAATGGCCAAGTCAAAGTCCAGACCTGAATCCAATCGAGAATCTGTGGAAAGAGCTGAAAACTGCTGTTCACAAACGCTCTCTATCCAACCTCACTGAGCTCGAGCTGTTTTGAAGAATGGGCAAGAATTTCAGTCTCTCGATGTGCAAAACTGATAGAGACATACCCCAAGCGACTTGCAGCTGTAATCGCAGCAAAAGGTGGCTCTACAAAGTATTAAGGGGGCCGAATAATTTTGCACGCCCCCCTTTTAATTTTTTTATTCGTTAAAAAAGTTTCAAAAATCCAATAGATTTCGTTCCACTTTACAATTGTGTCCCACTTGTTGGTGATTCTTCCCAAAAAATAAAAATGTTATATCTTTATGTTTGAAGCCTGAAATGTGGCAAAAGGTTGAAAAGTTCAAGGGGCCGAATACTTTCGCAAGGCACTGTATCTGCTAATTGTAGATAGACATTTTAGGCTTCAAAATTATAGCTTTGTATAGATTTTTTTTTTCATTTCATCCAAGCAATTCTGTCATGTGGTCATTTATTAATTTCCTTCTTCTCTGTGTGCTTTCATTTACTAACATTAAGGTCATGCAAGTAAAGGTAAGTAATTGTCATCCATCCGCTAGACCTAGTAGTAATATTAGATTTTAGGTAAACCATAGATTAATATATAATCTAACTTGAAAGAACTGAGAACCTTAGAAATTTAATTGGATGTCTATCTTTTAGTGATACGTGAACTTGCTTGCATTTGTGTTAAAGTGGGTTCGTTGAACATCTAATGATTTTGAAGTCAATGAGAGACAAATTTTGGGAATGAATTCTGTCTAATTTCAGGGCTAATAAGCTACGGATTGTTAAACAAAGGGCATGGAGAGCTGGACACTGCCAAAGGGGGGCATGTACCAATGCAAAAAAAGAAAAAAAAGAAACCCTTTTCATAAGGCCTAATGACACCATTAAAATGCACAATCCTTTAAATAACATACTTAGGGGATGTCTTAAACCTGCCTAAGAAAGAGTGCATCTGTAGGCTGTACTTTAGCAAGTGACATTTGCTAATCACTAAATCACTAAAATACATCTTTCCTTTTGTATTTACAGGTGCATCTCAAAAAATTTCAATATCATCAAAAATGTAATTTGTTTCAGTAATTCAATTCAGAAAGTAAAACTCCATGCCACGCCACAATGATGCAGTAATTCATGCAACCAAGTATTGGTGTAGTGCATACTATACCTTACATAGACATATTAGTAATCCAACATTTCTGTATTAAAAATCTTTTTTTTTATTGGTCTTATGTAATATTCTACTTTTCTGAGATACTGAATTTCGGGTTTTCACTAGCTGTAAGCCATAATCATCAAAAAGAAAAAAAGAAAAATGCTTGAAATATATGTGGAACGCATCTATATAAAATATATGAGTTTCACTTTTTGACTTGAACTACTGCAAAAAAAATTACTTTTTGATGATATTACATTTTTATAGATGCACCTGTATAAGCAAGGCAGACAGAATTCTCCTCCACATCCATACCAGATGCATACATAGGGATCTGCTACAGGACATAAGGTGGGACACTATGAATAAAAAAAACTGCACAGGGTTCCCTAAAACATTCATACCAGACCTTTATCATTTATGAGAATTGGGTATGGATTTAAAGGGGGAACCCCATGAAAAGCATAGGGGAAAAAATACATGGTGCCCCCCCTTAAATCCATAGTAGACCCTTGTCCAAGGATGCAACCTGGCTGCCCAGGAAATGGAAGGGGTTCCCTCTTTCTAAACCATACCAGGCAACATCCCCTTAACATGGGGAGAGTACCTTGTCAAAGCACTTTATCCTAGTGTTGATGAGGGCAAGGGATACTCTCTACATTCCTGTCATAGTGGTTGTGGAAATCTGCAGAGGGGCTTTATGAGACTCTGGAAGCTTCATTTGAAATAAGAAGACTCCTCACTGAACAAGTAAGGGGGTATATAATAGCGCTGGTTATTTTCTCACAAAAAAATGTAATCGTAATAAATACATTGACATTTTACAGTCCTTTATTGGAAAGAAAAACACAAATACCGAGGACAAAAGCCATTATTAAACAAAAAAGTCCCACAATGTAAATCTATTGTCAATAACAATGTCCAGTCATGTAGTTCCCTGGCAAACATGATAAACAATATATGACGACCCCTGAAGAAAAAAATGTGCACTCCCAAGAGACCTTTCACTGCAAATGACAGTTCCTGACCCTGCAACTTAAAGCGGAGTTCCACCCAAAAGTGGAACTTCCACTTTATCTGTCCCCCTTTCCCCCTGAAAGGTGCCCTTTCCCCACTTCCGGAGATGGCGCTGCGACACTGTCCCTTGGAAGTTTGGCCCCCTCCTCCTTCCTCCAGCACCGGGCCAATTAGAAAGGCCAGCGCTCTTCGTGCATGTTCAGTAGGGAACCGTCTGTGAAGCTGAAAGGCTTCAATGCCGGATTCTCTTACCAGGAATGGCGGTGGCAGCTACAGTATTTCTACTTTTTTTTGGGGGGGGGGCAGAACACCTCTTTAATGTAAACAAAGGAGTGGGCCATCCTGGGTGACATCATTAACATCATTAACTAAATATGGAGATAACTATATTTAGTTAATGACATAACAAAGACAGAGACGTACCCACTGCCTTTGTTTACATTCAGCTGTTGGGCTGGGAGCTGTCATTCACAGCGAGCAGTACATTGGGAGCAGACTTGGCATGTATACTGGCATGTTTTTTTTTTCCGACATGTTGTCAAGTGTCAGTTCTTCAGTTCTGTTAACCCCCTGGTGCACAAGAAGATTATGGCAGCAATGGTGGAGAGGGCATTGGAGGAGGAAGGTTTCACCTAAACCAGGAGACAGCTGCACAAGGGACTCATCACACTGATGGTAAGTATTGTCCCTTGTAGTTTTTTTTTAAATCTAAATTTAAAACAGATTTTTATTGGTAAATAGTAAGACAGGTCCCCAGAAAATACTGTCTTAAATTAGAAAGACTCCAGCAAAGGGCAACAAAGTTAACAAGATGGATGGAGGACCTCCACTATGAGGATTGATTACATCGATTACAGTTATTCATTCTGGAGAAGAGGTGCAAGAGGGTTATGAAGGGATATGAGTATAATGTACAAATATATCAAAAGTGACTCCAGTAACTGTAATAAACATTACTCTAAGGTCTCTAAAGAGGACACAAGGCCACAATTTGAGGTTAGAAGAATAGAGGTTTAACCTTAAATTGTGGAAAGGGCTCTTTATTGAAAGTAGTACTAGCTAACAGTGTTGACAACTTCAAAAAAACTTTTAGATGTCTTCCTCAGAAAGTAGAATATACAGGGCTATGGAATTGTTAGAGAATAAAAATCACACACATACAACACGGAAGTTATTATCCATTATACTGTATGTAACTATATTTTTTCAACTTTATAAGCTGCAGAATGTAAATAAGAAATTCAATACAGGGTTAAGACTATATTCAAGCTGCCAGTGGTCCTTTTGAAAGAGTAAAGGCAATGGGGCAGCCTTGACATTGAAGACGAAAGGCAGGGGATGTTCAACCATACAGACTCCAGCCATGGGCAAATAATATAACAACTTAACCAAGGCAATAAACCCATTCAGAATGCCTAACCTGCAATGTACAGCATATAAATAAGTTCTTTCCGCAGAATTAAAGGTTTTTTGGGCACATAGTGAGACCAGAATTCTATTACCTGCTTATCTTAAAAACTCATTGGATGTTAAGTATTTTTGCCAAGGTTCTTGTACAATTTGAAAAATTGATCTAGAAGAAATAAGGATTCTATTGCATTCAGTGTGTCTGGCACCCAATGAATTACTTTGCACCCACTATGCTTCACAACCCACCATATACAGAAGGATGTCAGCTATCTCTGGCCCTGGAGGTTCTCATCAGACTGAAGGAGGCCTGGGACCTTGCTACAATAATAAATGCAAGCATTGCGGACCTTTTAAGGATGTCATTGAAGCCCCTCATATTTAAACTCAGAATAGACAGTTGACTTACCCCCTATCATTGATTAGAAGTGTACATTGCATAGGATACCAGTATTTACCAAAAATAAACATTGCAGAGTATAAAAGTGGAGAACACAATAATTGGAATGGGCGAACGGTTCGACCTGAGCATAAGTTCGGGCCAAACTTTGGTTGTTTGGACGTTCGGCGAACACTGAGCAATAAGCTGTGTTCATGGCAAATTAGAAAGCCGTGGAACAATGTTAAAGTCTATGGGACACTAACATGAAAAATCAAAAGTGCACATGTTAAATGCTTATATGCAAGTCATTGTCATAAAAAGTGTTTGCGGACCTGAGTCCTGCCCCAGGGGATATGTATCAATGCAAAAAAAAAGTGTTAAAAACTGCAGTTTTTTCAGAAGCAGTGATTTTAATAATGCTTAAAGCGAAACAATAAAAATGAAATATTCCTTTAAATATCGTGCCTAGGAGGTGTCTATAGTATGCCTGTAAAGTGGCACCGTTTTCCCATGTTTAGAACAGTACCACAGCAAAATTACATTTCTAAAGGAAAAAAGTAATTTACAACTGATTGCGGCTGTAATGAATTGTCATGTCTCGCCAATATAGATAAAACTAATTGAAAAAAACGGCATGGCCCCCCCCCCCCCCAGTCCATTACCACGCCCTTTGGGTCTGGTATGAATATTATGGGGAACCCCGAACCAAAAATGTAAAAAAAAATTGTGTAGTGGTCCCCCCTCCAAAATCCATACCAGACCCTTATCCGCCCCCCCCCCCTTCTGAACGGTACCAGGCCACATGCCCTCAACATGGGGAGGGTGCTTTTGAGTAGCCCCCCAAAGCACCTTGTCCCCATGTTGATGGGGACAAGGGCCTCATCCCCACAACCCTTGCCTGGTGGTTGTGGGAGTCTGTGGGCGGGGGGCTTATCAGAATCTGGAAGCCCCCTTTAACAAAGGGACCCCAAGATCCTGGCCCTGCCAATGTGAATTGGTAAGGAGTACATTGTAGCCCTACCATTTCACAAAAAAGTGTCAAAAATAGTAATAAAGATAGGAGACACTTAGGAACAAGTCCTTTATTAAAAGATAAAAAAATAAAAATGTCCCACGATGTCCATTCATCTTCTATCACACCATCAGATGATTTTTCATGTTCGTGTCCCACAGACTTTAACGGTGTTCGTTTGTTCGGCTCATCCTTACACAATAAGACACATAACTAACAAACAAGTAAGTATAAACCTTTTATGTGGGGCACTGACACAGACTTATACCCTTAACAAGAGTGTTGAATGTATCAACCCAGAGCAAATGTTCTGACACAGAGTGTTACAGACAGTGTTCAAAGGGACATGTACATAAAGAGATTATGGTTAAATGCTGAACAAAGACACAACAGTTCCCACACTATAGCAGTTTTATAGATGGTAAGGTTAGCTGAGTGCATGCACAGTAGGGAGAGAAATCCATGGGTTGAGTCACCAATTGTTGTAGAGGCCATGAAGGACCTTCAGCAAAGAAAAGTAAAATTGGATTACACATTGCAAAAAAAAATTGCGAAGGTGAATACTGCACTTGTTTCAGGACTCTGCAGAGATAAAAGCTAAGGCAAAATCTTGTCATAATAGCACCACTACAATGCTCCCTGTTTGAAAAGGAAGCTCCAAAGTGACATATAAAACAGAAATGTTCAACAGCAAGGAATAAAGAGGCGTTGAATACAAAATATGAACCTGGCATAGGTTTTATTCAATATCTTGGAGGGTTATGGGGGTTGGCATGATTCTAGCCAAGCAGGGTTTGAAAAAAAAATGTCTTACCATAGTTTAAGATTCATAACTTGGAGCAATACACTCTAGCATAGAAAAATGTTCCATCCCCATAGCTTTCTTTTAGCCACTTCAAACAGGCATCTATGCAACTGGACCTCACTGGAGTAATCCAGATAAAGAGAAATTGTGAAGATTTTAGAAAGTAAGTTGACCCATTTCCTGGGCCGCTTGGCATGCTGAGTCATGGTCTTTATAATTTAGCAGTTTCACGATAAAGGTGCAAGGTGGTGCTCCAAACAGCAGAGCAAAGAGAATAACTATGGACTCTGTGAAGGCCTTATGGTTGTCAACGTCAGCCTTTTTCAGGCAGACCAACCACACACAAGTTGGAAGAGTGAACCTGAATCTCATGGTCATTGGGCAGATAGACAGGCATTTTCAGCCGAAAGCCGTAGGGAGGGAGTCCTCCAAGTCACTGACCCATTATTATTATTATTATATTTATAATTATACAGGATTTATATTGCGCCAACATTTTAAGCAGGGCTTTACAATATTAGGGCCGACAGTACAGTTACAATAGAATTCAATACAGGAGGAATCAGAGGGCCCTGCTCGTTAGAGCTTACAATCTAGGAGGGAGGATCAATTGATACATAAGGTAAAAGCTTTGGTGGATGAGCACATGAAGAAAATAAAAGTACAGTTGTTAGGTGTGGGCAAAATAAGCTTCTCTGAAGGGGAGGGTTTTCAGGGATTGTCTAAAAGCAAACAGAGTAGGAGATAATCGGACAGATTGGGGTAGGGAATTCCATAGAATTGAAGAAGCTCGGAAAAAGTCCTGGAGGTGAGCATGGGAGAATGTGATGAGGTAGCTAGAGAGCAGGAGGTCTTGGGAGGAACAAAGAGAAGGATTAGGTTTGTATTTTGAGACTAGGTTAGTGACGTAGCTGGGGACCAAGTTGTAGATGGCTTGGAAAGTTATTATTAGTATTTTTAATTGAATTTGCTGGGTGAGTGGCAGCCAATGGAAGGATTAGCAGAGAGGCGTAGCAGACACTAATCAGTTGGTAAGGTGGATGAGTATGGCAGCAGCATTCAAGATGGACTGACAGCCTATGTAAAGATAAGCCAGTGAAAAGAGAGTTGCAGTAATCGAGGCTAGAGATGACCAGGAAGTGAACTAGGAGCTTTGTTGTGTCATTGGTTACAAAGGGGTGTATTTTGAAGATGTTGCAGAGGTTGCAGCGGCAAGATTTGGACTATGATTGAACGAACATGATTATGCCGAAAGCATAGTTCAGAGTCCAGGATTACATGCAGGGATGGACTGATAGTTGTGCCATCGATCTTGTCAGAGAAATGAGGGCAAGGGGCATACGGGGGAGCAAAAAGTAGGAGCTTAGTTTTGGATAGATTGAGTTTGAGGAAGTGGTTTGACATCCAGGCAGATATGTCTGTTAGTAAATTAGTGATATATGAGGAGAGTGAGCTGAGGGATAGAGAGATAAATTTGGGTGTCGTCAGCGTAGAGATGGTATTGGAAGCCATGGGAGGCTATCAGCTGACCCAGGGAGGAGGTGTAAATCGAGCATAGGATAGGTCCAAGAACAGAACCTTGGGGGACCCTGACAGAGAAAGGAAGAGGAGAAGAGGAAGTTGAATTGTAGGTGACACTGAACGTGAGTCACCCTATTAACCAGCTGTGTAGATTTTAGAGATCATGCCACAGCAGGCAGAAAAGACAAGCATACCCACGATCTCTGAAACTCTTTTAGGGAGTCACATAGTAGCTAAAGGATCATTCTGGAGAATATTAGATTGCCGAGGTTAAGTATCATGTGTCTTACTTCATAAGCAGCACAGCTACATCCCCAATGATTTTTTTTTAACATTTCAAACATTTCTACTCTCATCTACATGGTGGAATTCTTTGAAGCCATTATCTCTGCCAGACCAGTGCCTGAGCTGGCAGCCTTATTTTCTTTTTCCCTAATTTTGAATAGGGTGAAGGTGGTGTTAAGTCCTAGAACTTTCCTCTTTTTTTTAACGTCACCTTATGGAAGGACAGTTAGCCTTTTCCTATTACATGTTCCCACCTAATGAATGCCTACAGGCCAGTGGATCCAACCACTCTCAGCAGATGCAGCAAAGAGGTTCTTTGCTGTGCTACCTTGGGGTGGGGCACATTGCGATCCCTCTTGGGAAGAATGAATCTCCCCTTAGATCAGAAAATGGTTAAACATCCATCTTGAAGCCAATCTAAATTTCCTCCTGCTTCTCAACGCCAGTGTAACAACCCTCCTCACCACCACCAGCACCACAACCCTCCCGTCTGTCACTGCCAGCACCCCAAATCTCCTCCTCCGTTTTACCACCAGTGCCTCAACCCTCTTCCTCTGCTGTCCTGCTACAGTACATATTGATAGGCAGGGTATCTACCCATTAACCACTGCACCACCATGTTCAAGACATGTGCCTAGTAATGTAGATGTGTGTGAACTGTCCAGCTAAAGAGAAGCCATCAGAATGGTGCCATTGTCACACATGACCTGACCTGGCACAAGTGTTCACAATAGTCCTGTTGGCAGCAGAGGCCCACACTGCAGAGTTTATTCAATTTACTGCCTATACAGGTGTGCAAATACTGTCCTAACGCTAGCCAATTTCCAACAAACACATACTGTATCTAAAATCTACATTTTGAATATTTGGGGAATAATTGAAGATTCAATGGTGGGAAGGGGGTCATGGAATGTGGGATTGTGGTTTTAAAGTGCTTTGGTACAATCTGTTTTGATCAGGCCCGGATTGACCATAAGGCAAACCGGGCACTTGCCCGGTGGGCCGCGGCCGCCGGGAGCCACCAGGCTGCAAGTCCTTGTGGGGATTGAGCTGGCGCCGTTCATCCAGCCTCTCCTCAGCCGCCTGGCTGTTTAGCCATCGGCGCCGGGGGGAGGAGCTAGACGAGACTCCTTCGGCCTCTGCGCAGCTGCGCGGCCGCCTGTACAGGTCAGCCGTTGGTGTCGGGAGGAGGAGCCAGAGCAGACACCTTGGAGCCGGTGAAAATGTGAGTTCAACCCCCCCGTAAACTGCATAGGAGGAGGGCTGGGGGCGGCTGCATATAGAAGAATAATTCTCTCCATGTTCCTCCTGCAGTAGCGGAATGCCTGCGAGAGGGAGAGGAGAAGCATTCAGAGACTGCAGGAGGAGGATGGAGAGAATTATTCTTCTATATGCAGCCGCCCCCACCGCTCCTCATATCCTGCTTCTCTCTGCTGCTCCCCCCTGGGCTCTCCACCACACCCATACTCTCTGCCATCCCGTGCTCTCCACCTCCCCCCATGTTCTCCAAGGCACCCATACTCTCTGCCATCCCCCCATATTCTCCACCTCCCCCCATGCTCTGTGCCACCCCCCATGCACTCTGCCACCCCCCATGCTCTCCACCTCCCCCCCATGCTCTCTGCCACCCCCCATGCTCTCTGCCACCCCCCCATACTCTCCACCTCCCCCCATGCTCTCTGCCACCCCCCATGCTCTCGGCCACCCCCCCATAATCTCCATCACCCCCCATGCTCTCTGCCACCCCCCATGCTCTCCACCTCCCCCCCATAATCTCCACCCCCCATGCTCTCTGCCACCCCCCATGCTCTCGGCCACCCCCCATGCTCTCGGCCACCCCCCATGCTCTCCACCTCCCCCCATGCTCTCTGCCACCCCCCATGCTCTCTGCCACCCCCATGCTCTCCGCCTCCCCCCCATGCTCTCTGCTACCCCCATGCTCTCTGCCATCCCCATGCTCTCTGCTCCCCCATGCTCTCCGCCTCCCCCCCATGCCCCCCCCATGCTCTCCGCCTCCCCCCATGCTCTCCGCCTCCCCCCATGCTCTCTGCCACCCCCATGCTCTCTGCCACCCCCATGCTTTCCACCTCCCCCCATGCTCTCCGCCATCCCCCATGCTCTCCACCTCCCCCCATGCTCTCCGCCATCCCCCCATACTCTCCACCTCCCCCCATGCTCTCTGCCATCCCCCCATACTCTCCACCTCCCCCCATGCTCTCTGCCTCCCCCCCATGCTCTCTGCCACCCCCATGCTCTGCACCTCCCCCCATACTCTGCACCTCCCCCCATGCTCTCCACCTCCCCCCATGCTCTCCGCCACCCCCCATGCTCTCCGCCTCCCCCCATGCTCTCCACCTCCCCCCATGCTCTCCGCCTCCCCCCCATGCTCTCCGCCTCCCCCCCATGCTCTCCGCCTCCCCCCATGCTCTGCGCCTCCCCCCCATGCTCTCTGCCACCCCCATGCTCTCTGCCACCCCCATGCTCTCCGCCACCCCTCATGCTCTCCACCTCCCCCCATGCTCTCCGCCATCCCCCCATGCTCTCCACCTCCCCCCATGCTCTCCGCCATCCCCCCATACTCTCCACCTCCCCCATGCTCTCTGCCATCCCCCCATACTCTCCACCTCCCTCCACGCTCTCTGCCTCCCCCCCATGCTCTCTGCCACCCCCCCATGCTCTGCACCTCCCCCCATACTCTCCACCTCCTCCCATGCTCTCTGCCATAACCCCTTACTCTCTCCCTCCCCCCATGCTCTCCGCCATCCCCCCATGCTCTCCGCCATCCCCCCATGCTCCTTCCTGGTCCCACCTCACCCCCTCTCCCTCTCAGGGGATCTGTCAGGGAGGATAGTGGGGAAGGGGCCGGTTAACATGTCATGGGCTGCTCAATGCAAAATGCCCGGGCCTATTTTTTGTCCCAGTCCTGGCCTGGTTTTGATTGTTTATGGAACATTTAAGACCATGCAGTTTGGAACTGTAAAAGAAGACATACACAAACTATACCATCAAACTATTGTGCCACTGGCTAATTTCTACAAAGTTGAGGACTTAAAGTGGTATTAAAGAGGAAGTAAACCCTGATGAGTTTACTTCCTCTTTTTTTCCCTGCAAAGGTAAAGCATAATGGACTACTATGCATCGCATAGTAGCCCATTATGTGTCACTTACCTGACACAGGAGCCAGCGAAGTCGCGCTGTCCCCTGTAGTCCGCCGCATCCATCTTGCTGGTGGCGTCTCGCAGCTCCGCCGCTGTCATTCGGCGAAGCCGCGATGACGTCACTCCCGCGCATGCGCACGGGAGTCGACAAATGCGGCAGCTCCATTTTTGGAACTGCCGCGTTCAGTGCGCCTGCGCGCCGCTGTCTACGGCGCATGCGCCGTAGACAGCGGTGCCCGTTTTCGGGCAAATATCTCCTAAACCATATAGGTTTAGGAGATATTGCTTGGACCTACAGGTAAGCCTTAATCTAGGCTTACCTGTAGGTCAAAGTGGTTTGTAAGGGTTTACAACCACTTTAAACCCCAAACCAAAAATGTAATATACTGTATTGCGGCTTACCAATCATTAGATGTGGTGGGCGCAAAATTTTTATTTTTTATTTTTATTTTTTCCCCCCACTGTTTTAACCTGGTGATCTGGCCAGTAACACACCTCCTGTATTAGAGTGCCCTTATTCTGGATGAAGGAGCACAGAGGGTGCCTTTGGACAGCAGCATTGTCAATCTAGGAGGAGGGGAGTGTTAGATGTACTAGCAGATTTAAATACACTAAACAAATTGAAGCCAAACTCCAGTTAACACTTTAACCTCCCTAGGGGTAATCCCGAGTCTGGCTTGGGTTGGGATTTCAGTACCATAAGCGGTAACCCCGAGCCAAACTCGGGATCGCATCGCTGGATACAGGGAGGACACAGGGAGACTTACTTACCTTGTCCCCTGGATCCAGCGATGTGCTCCGCGCTGTGTGATCGAGCTGTCCTCCGCTCAATTCACACAGTGCCCGAATGCCACCGAGCTCCGTTCCCTGCGACGTTATGGCGCATGGGAGCGGAGAGCAGAGATCGGCGCCAAATTCAAAAAAGTAAAAACACACATAACACACACAGTACTGTAATCTTACAGATTACAGTACTGTATAAAAAAAATTACACACCCCCTTTGTCCCTAGTGGTCTGTGCAGTGCCCTGCATGCACTTTTATATTATAAATACTGTTTTTTCTGCCTGGAATTTGGGGATTGTCCATAGCAACCAAAAAGTGTCCCTTTATGTCAAAAGTGATTTTAAACCCACTAGAAAACAGCGATAATAAATTATAATCACTTGCAGAATTGAGCGATAGCGATTTGTGCAGAAATTCGTCATCAAACACTAAATCTAATCTCTGCAAATGAGCACATTTCTGTGTTTTTGGATTTGATTATCGTACATTATTGAATAATTTTTATTATTATTTATTTAATATAAACTTTATCATACCCGGGATGTCTGCTAGACTCTGGTTTGAACAGATTTAAGAGAGTTATTCCTAAGAATTACAGGACTACAATAAAACGCCAAATTTCCATGCAAAATAATTGTACCGCTTTCAGCACCTAAAACCAGAATGAATCATACCGCCAGGGAGGTTAAAAGCAGTTACAGCAACAGTTTTTTTCCTTATGGAGTAAAGCCAATCACTGTAAGCACCCCATCTAGTGTTAATTGATTTGCCTCATCTTTGTAACTGATACATTCTGCTGGAAAGCTCATGTCTTTTAAAAACTACAGACTTACTGGCCAGATCACCAGATGAAAACAGAAGGATGAAAGACTAAAAAAGAAAATGACTGCAGCCATCTCATCTAAGAAGTTGCACTATAATAAATGTTTGCAATTGGGTTTATTACCACTTTGAGCTTTATTGCTTTTTAAGAGAATACACTTTCCTGTATACCTTTTAGATCTGTTTTGGTTTCTATGCCCACTGATCAATGTATGCCTGTTACCACTGGTTTACAAATGTGGTGTTTCTTCAAAATATCAGATTGGGGTGCTGCTGTTGCTATATTAACTCCAAGCAGTAATGGAAAAGTAAAAAGAAAGTATTATGTTTGCAAATTATGTGATACCAGATGCACTGTTGTTGATGCTCTCTGTGAAAATTGTATTGCTTTATCACATAACATACAGCTTAGGGACATCTCTCAAGCAGGCAATCAAAGGATTTATGTTTTTTATTTTTCAAATTCGCCCTTAAAAGTGCATAAGGAGGACACTTTCCCTGCTGAATGGAACTCCCTTCATACCCAGGACAGTGATCAGATCCCTATGACCCTTTGTTTGACAATCCCTTGCATTTTAGCCTTGAAAATGTCCAGATTTGTCCCCCATAGACTTCACAGGGGTTCAGATTTAAGTTTCCAATTTGTGATTTATGTTGGGTTTGACAAATGGCTTGAAACTGAGTCTCATCACTAGCCTTTGGTGTTCATATCTGACTCTTTTCGCACTGTTGTACTTTAAATGATTCTGACTTTCAGATAGTTTCTGAGAATTGATGAGAATTTTCTTTTTAGACATGGTATAATATCACAACCATACCAGGATGGTCCTGTCTTTTATGACAGTTTACCACACCAGTGTCATACTTCCATAACCCGTAACACTAATATTTTGGTCATCCTAGACTAGGCCACACAGTACCCTGAGGTGACTTCCTTGAGAAATATGTCATCTAAAGTTATAGATTTTTTTTTTTATTTTAGTGTTGACCAGGGCCATCTTTAATACTGATTGGACCCTGGGTAAACATTTTCTTGGGCCCCCCTCCATGCAATTTCGCTCTCCACTTGCCTTCATACCATGGACTGGGGTGGTGAGGGGACCCATCAATAGACAGAAAACTCCTAGGGATCCTAGAACTCCTCTGATCAATGGCAATGCTGTTTTTTTTTTTTGCCAGTATAAAGTGGCGTTTCAACACTGGCCACCAATGTAATAGGAGTTTACACTGACCACTAATGTAATAGAAGCATACACAGTAACCACCCATGTAAGGAGGGGGAACCTTCACATGGGCCACTAGTGTGAGTAAAAGAATTGTACACCAAGCCCCAATGTAATGAGAAGATTTACAATGACCACCATTGTAATGGGGATTTACACTGACCACTAATGTATTAGGAGCATTCACAGTAACCACCAATGTAAGGAGGGATTTACACTGACCACCAGTGTAAGGGGGACCTTCACACTGGCCACTAGTGTGAATGAAAGGATTCTACACCAAGCCCCAATGTAATGACAAGATTTACACTGACCACCAATGTAACTGAAACATTTAGCCTGCGTTCAGATTTGTGAGTGTTGGGAATGCATGCAAAATCACTTTCCTGACACCACAGAAACGTGCTGCCCTTTAGCAGATACACAGCAGTGCCATTAATTGTTAATGACCTCCTCACACATCTGCTGATGTGCTGTGCAACCGTGTGAATTTGAAAAAGCGTTAGGGACTTTCTTCCGCATTTCAAAATAATTCAAATAATTGGGCTGTCTACACGTGACCTACATCTTTATCCACCTTTGCATCCTAAAACCCCTGCTAACCCCTGCACCCCAAACCTCCCCCATACTCTCTACTCCAACCCTCCACCCCTTTACTTCAAGGGACAATGGAATTTAAACCAAGATAGTTAGCAAGTATTAGGTAGCTGCTTTGGGCTCCACAACAATGACAGGGCCCAGGGCAGCTGCCCCTTTTGCCCTGCCTTAAAGACGGCCCTGGTGTTGACATTAACAAGTTTTTTCCAGAAGATTCTCACTGACCAGGGCACTTTGTTTATGTCAAAGTTCATGGCAGATGTGTGCAGATTGCCCAAAATTAAGCATTTGTACATGTCTGTATACCATTCACAGATGGACGGCCTGGTCATACAGTTCGTAAGGACCTTGAAATCTATGTTGATAAGGGTGATACAATGAAACATAAAGGACCTGTTGCCAGCATTGATGCTTCCTATACATGAGGTTATTCAAACATTTACAGGGTTCTCGCCTTTCACATTGGTTTATGGATAGTGATGGCCGAACGGTTCGCCCGGCGGTCGTTTCGCGGCGAATTTCCGACTTTCGCCGTCCGCGGGTTCGAACGCCTTTTTCCGTCGTTCGCCCCGGCGGACTTACGTGTTTAATGTATACAAGAACTTTAACCTTTCGTGACACGTTTATCATGTGTTACAGGACAACCAATTGAGACATGACAGCTCATGGACACTTGGACATTCCCCCTAACCTATAAATACACCCGATCCGGTGGCCATTTTACATTCTTTCTTCTGTCACTGTAGGGAAAGGATCCTGTGTGGAGTAGGGACAGAGAAAACGCTAGCTATTTGGTACACAAAAGTTCTTTTCAGGACTGGTATAGGTGTTAGGTCAGCAGCCTGAGTTTCTTTTGTCAGTTTAGATAAAGGGACAGAGCGCTGTATGCTGCTATTTTAGGGACAGCTCAGCCAGATTAGTCTTTCTTCATCATCATCATCATCATCATCATTAGCTGTTACTATCAGGTCCACAAAAGAGCTGTTCCAGCTAATCGTTCCAGCCTACTCTTTTTTGCCAATTTGTATAGGGACAGGCAGGAAGCAGTGTTGTCAGGCAGTGAGGATAATTTTAAAGACTTGCTGTTACTATTAGTTCCACAAAGGTTCTTTTCAGGACTGGTATCAGTGGTACGGTAATAGGCTTGTACACGTATAATATTCTTTCTTCCAAATATAGAAAGAATATTATACTTGACTGCTGCCCTTCTGCTGCAGTCTGCTAATCATTCACAACTCACTTGTTCCACAAAGCTCTTTATCAGGACTGGTAACTTGGTCTGTCTAGGGTGCTACGGTACATAGGCTTGGGTGCGGTACAGTCTGCTGTTCTGTAAGGACCGCTATCGGTCCACAATAGATAGGGTTGCCGTGCACTACTGCTGACCGCTGCCCTATACTGCAGCAGTCCTTCAGCGGTATAGGGACTGACGCACAGTCTGCTAAACACTAATACACAACCTGCTTGGTCCACAAAAGTTCTTATAAGGACTGGTAACTTGGTATAGGGTGCTACGGTACATAGGCCTGAGTGCGTTACAGTCTGCTGTTCTGTAAGGACCGCTATCGGTCCACAATACATAGGGTTGCCGTGCACTACTGCTGACCGCTGCCCTATACTGCAGCAGTCCTTCATTGGTATAGGGACTGACGTACAGTCTGCTAATCACTAACACACAACCTGCTTGGTCCACAAAAGTTCTTATAAGGACTGGTAACTTGGTATAGGGTGCTACGGTACATAGGCCTGAGTGCAGTACAGTCTGCTGTTCTGTAAGGACCGCTATCGGTCCACAATACATAGGGTTGCCGTGCACTACTGCTGACCGCTGCCCTATACTGCAGCAGTCCTTCAGCGGTATAGGGACTGACGCACAGTCTGCTAATCACTAACACACAACCTGCTTGGTCCACAAAAGTTCTTATAAGGACTGGTAACTTGGTATAGGGTGCTACGGTACATAGGCCTGAGTGCGTTACAGTCTGCTGTTCTGTAAGGACCGCTATCGGTCCACAATACATAGGGTTGCCGTGCACTACTGCTGACCGCTGCCCTATACTGCAGCAGTCCTTCAGCGGTATAGGGACTGACGCACAGTCTGCTAATCACTAACACACAACCTGCTTGGTCCACAAAAGTTCTTATAAGGACTGGTAACTTGGTATAGGGTGCTACGGTACATAGGCCTGAGTGCGTTACAGTCTGCTGTTCTGTAAGGACCGCTATCGGTCCACAATACATAGGGTTGCCGTGCACTACTGCTGACCGCTGCCCTATACTGCAGCAGTCCTTCAGCGGTATAGGGACTGACGCACAGTCTGCTAATCACTAACACACAACCTGCTTGGTCCACAAAAGTTCTTATAAGGACTGGTAACTTGGTATAGGGTGCTACGGTACATAGGCCTGAGTGCAGTACAGTCTGCTGTTCTGTAAGGACCGCTATCGGTCCACAATACATAGGGTTGACGTGCACTACTGCTGACCGCTGCCCTATACTGCAGCAGTCCTTCAGCGGTATAGGGACTGACGCACAGTCTGCTAATCACTAACACACAACCTGCTTGGTCCACAAAAGTTCTTATAAGGACTGGTAACTTGGTATAGGGTGCTACGGTACATAGGCCTGAGTGCGTTACAGTCTGCTGTTCTGTAAGGACCGCTATCGGTCCACAATACATAGGGTTGCCGTGCACTACTGCTGACCGCTGCCCTATACTGCAGCAGTCCTTCATTGGTATAGGGACTGACGTACAGTCTGCTAATCACTAACACACAACCTGCTTGGTCCACAAAAGTTCTTATAAGGACTGGTAACTTGGTATAGGGTGCTACGGTACATAGGCCTGAGTGCGTTACAGTCTGCTGTTCTGTAAGGACCGCTATCGGTCCACAATACATAGGGTTGCCGTGCACTACTGCTGACCGCTGCCCTATACTGCAGCAGTCCTTCAGCGGTATAGGGACTGACGCACAGTCTGCTAATCACTAACACACAACCTGCTTGGTCCACAAAAGTTCTTATAAGGACTGGTAACTTGGTATAGGGTGCTACGGTACATAGGCCTGAGTGCAGTACAGTCTGCTGTTCTGTAAGGACCGCTATCGGTCCACAATACATAGGGTTGACGTGCACTACTGCTGACCGCTGCCCTATACTGCAGCAGTCCTTCAGCGGTATAGGGACTGACGCACAGTCTGCTAATCACTAACACACAACCTGCTTGGTCCACAAAAGTTCTTATAAGGACTGGTAACTTGGTATAGGGTGCTACGGTACATAGGCCTGAGTGCGTTACAGTCTGCTGTTCTGTAAGGACCGCTATCGGTCCACAATACATAGGGTTGCCGTGCACTACTGCTGACCGCTGCCCTATACTGCAGCAGTCCTTCATTGGTATAGGGACTGACGTACAGTCTGCTAATCACTAACACACAACCTGCTTGGTCCACAAAAGTTCTTATAAGGACTGGTAACTTGGTATAGGGTGCTACGGTACATAGGCCTGAGTGCAGTACAGTCTGCTGTTCTGTAAGGACCGCTATCGGTCCACAATACATAGGGTTGCCGTGCACTACTGCTGACCGCTGCCCTATACTGCAGCAGTCCTTCAGCGGTATAGGGACTGACGCACAGTCTGCTAATCACTAACACACAACCTGCTTGGTCCACAAAAGTTCTTATAAGGACTGGTAACTTGGTATAGGGTGCTACGGTACATAGGCCTGAGTGCGTTACAGTCTGCTGTTCTGTAAGGACCGCTATCGGTCCACAATACATAGGGTTGCCGTGCACTACTGCTGACCGCTGCCCTATACTGCAGCAGTCCTTCATTGGTATAGGGACTGACGTACAGTCTGCTAATCACTAACACACAACCTGCTTGGTCCACAAAAGTTCTTATAAGGACTGGTAACTTGGTATAGGGTGCTACGGTACATAGGCCTGAGTGCGTTACAGTCTGCTGTTCTGTAAGGACCGCTATCGGTCCACAATACATAGGGTTGCCGTGCACTACTGCTGACCGCTGCCCTATACTGCAGCAGTCCTTCAGCGGTATAGGGACTGACGCACAGTCTGCTAATCACTAACACACAACCTGCTTGGTCCACAAAAGTTCTTATAAGGACTGGTAACTTGGTATAGGGTGCTACGGTACATAGGCCTGAGTGCAGTACAGTCTGCTGTTCTGTAAGGACCGCTATCGGTCCACAATACATAGGGTTGACGTGCACTACTGCTGACCGCTGCCCTATACTGCAGCAGTCCTTCAGCGGTATAGGGACTGACGCACAGTCTGCTAATCACTAACACACAACCTGCTTGGTCCACAAAAGTTCTTATAAGGACTGGTAACTTGGTATAGGGTGCTACGGTACATAGGCCTGAGTGCGTTACAGTCTGCTGTTCTGTAAGGACCGCTATCGGTCCACAATACATAGGGTTGCCGTGCACTACTGCTGACCGCTGCCCTATACTGCAGCAGTCCTTCATTGGTATAGGGACTGACGTACAGTCTGCTAATCACTAACACACAACCTGCTTGGTCCACAAAAGTTCTTATAAGGACTGGTAACTTGGTATAGGGTGCTACGGTACATAGGCCTGAGTGCAGTACAGTCTGCTGTTCTGTAAGGACCGCTATCGGTCCACAATACATAGGGTTGACGTGCACTACTGCTGACCGCTGCCCTATACTGCAGCAGTCCTTCAGCGGTATAGGGACTGACGCACAGTCTGCTAATCACTAACACACAACCTGCTTGGTCCACAAAAGTTCTTATAAGGACTGGTAACTTGGTATAGGGTGCTACGGTACATAGGCCTGAGTGCGTTACAGTCTGCTGTTCTGTAAGGACCGCTATCGGTCCACAATACATAGGGTTGCCGTGCACTACTGCTGACCGCTGCCCTATACTGCAGCAGTCCTTCATTGGTATAGGGACTGACGTACAGTCTGCTAATCACTAACACACAACCTGCTTGGTCCACAAAAGTTCTTATAAGGACTGGTAACTTGGTATAGGGTGCTACGGTACATAGGCCTGAGTGCGTTACAGTCTGCTGTTCTGTAAGGACCGCTATCGGTCCACAATACATAGGGTTGCCGTGCACTACTGCTGACCGCTGCCCTATACTGCAGCAGTCCTTCATTGGTATAGGGACTGACGTACAGTCTGCTAATCACTAACACACAACCTGCTTGGTCCACAAAAGTTCTTATAAGGACTGGTAACTTGGTATAGGGTGCTACGGTACATAGGCCTGAGTGCAGTACAGTCTGCTGTTCTGTAAGGACCGCTATCGGTCCACAATACATAGGGTTGCCGTGCACTACTGCTGACCGCTGCCCTATACTGCAGCAGTCCTTCAGCGGTATAGGGACTGACGCACAGTCTGCTAATCACTAACACACAACCTGCTTGGTCCACAAAAGTTCTTATAAGGACTGGTAACTTGGTATAGGGTGCTACGCTTGGTATAGGGTGC
This sequence comes from Lithobates pipiens, assembly GCF_037356315.1. Classification (NCBI taxonomy): domain Eukaryota; kingdom Metazoa; phylum Chordata; class Amphibia; order Anura; family Ranidae; genus Lithobates; species Lithobates pipiens. The sequence goes on along the minus strand of NW_027507788.1, from coordinate 137,133,130 downwards.
TACGGTACATAGGCCTGAGTGCGTTACAGTCTGCTGTTCTGTAAGGACCGCTATCGGTCCACAATACATAGGGTTGCCGTGCACTACTGCTGACCGCTGCCCTATACTGCAGCAGTCCTTCATTGGTATAGGGACTGACGTACAGTCTGCTAATCACTAACACACAACCTGCTTGGTCCACAAAAGTTCTTATAAGGACTGGTAACTTGGTATAGGGTGCTACGGTACATAGGCCTGAGTGCGTTACAGTCTGCTGTTCTGTAAGGACCGCTATCGGTCCACAATACATAGGGTTGCCGTGCACTACTGCTGACCGCTGCCCTATACTGCAGCAGTCCTTCAGCGGTATAGGGACTAAGAGTTTTGTCACAGGGTGATTTAAAAAATGACAGGCAGAGGAAGAGGCAGGCCCTTCCGCAGGGGTGGTAGGGGTAGGGCAGGAGCAACAGCCTTGAGCCAAAGTGGGAAGTTGCAGAAGGTGCGTTCAATTACTTTAAAGGACGCACCAGACTTGGTTGAGTGGCTCACTCAGCCTTATTCTTCTGCACCCTCCTCATCCTCTCGATCTGCACCCTCTTCTTCACTCTCTGCTATGTGCACCCCCAAAGACACTACCACCAACAACACCACCACCACCACATACCTTCCGCTTGAGTGCAAATGGGGGCCTTCATGCTCCAGTGTTTTAATAGGGACCCCCGTATAAAAAGCATGAGGGTCAAGGACCAGTACTGGGTGGCAACGTACTTAGATCCCCGGTACAAACACAAAATGGCGGAAATGTTACCGCCGTCGCAGAGGGCTGTCAGAATGCAGCACTTCCAGGCCTTGCTTCGAGAAATGCTGCATTCTGCTTTTGCGTGCGCTGGCAGAGGAGCAATTCCCACTCCCAGAGAAGGATTTGCGGGTACCAATCCAACAGCGCCTGCAAGAAGAGGCCGGTTTGAAGATGTGTTGGTGACTTCGGATATGAGGTCATTCTTTCAGCCGACCCATCGACAGGTGTCATCCGGATCCAGCATCAGGGAACGCCTAGACCGTCAGGTGTCCGACTACATTGGGTTAACGGCCGATGTGGACGCTCTGAGGAGTGATGAACCCCTAGACTACTGGGTGGGCAGGCTTGACCTCTGGCCAGAGCTTGCCCAATTTGCAATCGAACTGTTGGCTTGCCCCTCATCCAGTGTCCTGTCCGAAAGGACGTTCAGCGCAGCAGGGGGGATTGTGACCGATAAGCGTACTCGCCTAGCTCACCACAGTGTTAACTACCTCACATTTCTAAAAATGAATGAGGCATGGATCTCGGAGGAATTCAACACATGTGATCAGTAGACCATGTATATGTCTATAAACAATTTTTGGAATCAAGCACACAGACCTTCTTAATTCATTTGGCTCACTTCCCTGACCCAAAAAAGCACACCGTACTATATGCCCCTACCCTCCTCTTTGAAGAGGTTGAGCGGTGTCATATTTCTACTGGGGCTGCTTATTATGAGGGGTTCCCACCATCCCTGTGCTGTGCTGACTTCCTCCTGGGTGTTCTTATTATGAGGGGCTCCCACCATCCCTGTGCTGTGCTGACTTCCTCCTGGGGGTTCTTATTATGAGGGGCTCCCACCATCCCTGTGCTGTGCTGACTTCCTCCTGGGGGTTCTTATTATGAGGGGATCACACCATCCCTGTGCTGTGCTGACTTCCTCCAGGGGCTGCTTACGGTGCTGCTGTCAGCGCTGTATGTCACGGAGCTGCTGTCAGCGCTGTATGTCACGGAGCTGCTGTCAGCGCTGTATGTCACGGAGCTGCTGTCAGCGCTGTATGTCACGGAGCTGCTGTCAGCGCTGTATGTCACGGAGCTGCTGTCAGCGCTGTATGTCACGGAGCTGCTGTCAGCGCTGTATGTCACGGAGCTGCTGTCAGCGCTGTATGTCACGGAGCTGCTGTCAGCGCTGTATGTCACGGTGCTGCTGTCAGCGCTGTATGTCACGGAGCTGCTGTCAGCGCTGTATGTCACGGAGCTGCTGTCAGCGCTGTATGTCACGGTGCTGCTGTCAGCGCTGTATGTCACGGAGCTGCTGTCAGCGCTGTATGTCACGGAGCTGCTGTCAGCGCTGTATGTCACGGAGCTGCTGTCAGCGCTGTATGTCACGGAGCTGCTGTCAGCGCTGTATGTCACGGAGCTGCTGTCAGCGCTGTATGTCACGGTGCTGCTGTCAGCGCTGTATGTCACGGAGCTGCTGTCAGCGCTGTATGTCACGGAGCTGCTGTCAGTGCTGTATGTCACGGAGCTGCTGTCAGCGCTGTATGTCACGGTGCTGCTGTCAGCGCTGTATGTCACGGAGCTGCTGTCAGCGCTGTATGTCACGGAGCTGCTGTCAGCGCTGTATGTCACGGAGCTGCTGTCAGCGCTGTATGTCACGGAGCTGCTGTCAGCGCTGTATGTCACGGAGCTGCTGTCAGCGCTGTATGTCACGGAGCTGCTGTCAGCGCTGTATGTCACGGAGCTGCTGTCAGCGCTGTATGTCACGGTGCTGCTGTCAGCGCTGTATGTCACGGAGCTGCTGTCAGCGCTGTATGTCACGGAGCTGCTGTCAGCGCTGTATGTCACGGTGCTGCTGTCAGCGCTGTATGTCACGGAGCTGCTGTCAGCGCTGTATGTCACGGAGCTGCTGTCAGCGCTGTATGTCACGGAGCTGCTGTCAGCGCTGTATGTCACGGAGCTGCTGTCAGCGCTGTATGTCACGGAGCTGCTGTCAGCGCTGTATGTCACGGTGCTGCTGTCAGCGCTGTATGTCACGGAGCTGCTGTCAGCGCTGTATGTCACGGAGCTGCTGTCAGTGCTGTATGTCACGGAGCTGCTGTCAGCGCTGTATGTCACGGTGCTGCTGTCAGCGCTGTATGTCACGGAGCTGCTGTCAGCGCTGTATGTCACGGAGCTGCTGTCAGCGCTGTATGTCACGGTGCTGCTGTCAGCGCTGTATGTCACGGAGCTGCTGTCAGCGCTGTATGTCACGGAGCTGCTGTCAGCGCTGTATGTCACGGAGCTGCTGTCAGCGCTGTATGTCACGGAGCTGCTGTCAGCGCTGTATGTCACGGAGCTGCTGTCAGCGCTGTATGTCACGGAGCTGCTGTCAGCGCTGTATGTCACGGAGCTGCTGTCAGCGCTGTATGTCACGGAGCTGCTGTCAGCGCTGTATGTCACGGAGCTGCTGTCAGCGCTGTATGTCACGGAGCTGCTGTCAGCGCTGTATGTCACGGTGCTGCTGTCAGCGCTGTATGTCACGGAGCTGCTGTCAGCGCTGTATGTCACGGAGCTGCTGTCAGCGCTGTATGTCACGGTGCTGCTGTCAGCGCTGTATGTCACGGAGCTGCTGTCAGCGCTGTATGTCACGGAGCTGCTGTCAGCGCTGTATGTCACGGAGCTGCTGTCAGCGCTGTATGTCACGGAGCTGCTGTCAGCGCTGTATGTCACGGAGCTGCTGTCAGCGCTGTATGTCACGGTGCTGCTGTCAGCGCTGTATGTCACGGAGCTGCTGTCAGCGCTGTATGTCACGGAGCTGCTGTCAGTGCTGTATGTCACGGAGCTGCTGTCAGCGCTGTATGTCACGGTGCTGCTGTCAGCGCTGTATGTCACGGAGCTGCTGTCAGCGCTGTATGTCACGGAGCTGCTGTCAGCGCTGTATGTCACGGTGCTGCTGTCAGCGCTGTATGTCACGGAGCTGCTGTCAGCGCTGTATGTCACGGAGCTGCTGTCAGCGCTGTATGTCACGGAGCTGCTGTCAGCGCTGTATGTCACGGAGCTGCTGTCAGCGCTGTATGTCACGGAGCTGCTGTCAGCGCTGTATGTCACGGTGCTGCTGTCAGCGCTGTATGTCACGGAGCTGCTGTCAGCGCTGTATGTCACGGAGCTGCTGTCAGTGCTGTATGTCACGGAGCTGCTGTCAGCGCTGTATGTCACGGAGCTGCTGTCAGCGCTGTATGTCACGGAGCTGCTGTCAGCGCTGTATGTCACGGTGCTGCTGTCAGCGCTGTATGTCACGGAGCTGCTGTCAGCGCTGTATGTCACGGAGCTGCTGTCAGTGCTGTATGTCACGGAGCTGCTGTCAGCGCTGTATGTCACGGAGCTGCTGTCAGCGCTGTATGTCACGGAGCTGCTGTCAGCGCTGTATGTCACGGTGCTGCTGTCAGCGCTGTATGTCACGGAGCTACTGTCAGCGCTGTATGTCACGGAGCTGCTGTCAGCGCTGTATGTCACGGAGCTGCTGTCAGCGCTGTATGTCACGGAGCTGCTGTCAGCGCTGTATGTCACGGAGCTGCTGTCAGCGCTGTATGTCACGGTGCTGATGTCAGTGCTCTGTATTACGGTGCTGCTGTCAGTGCTCTGTATCTCCTGCACCCTCTTGTTTGCCTACCCTGGTCCCTGACCTTCCCTCTCCTCCATTGCCTTCATTAGCTCCATAGTCCTGAATTGTCAGAACAATTTCCCAAATAAAAAAAAAATGCTTGTAGTTATCGATCCCAAATTCACCTCATACATGTATTATGCTATTGTCCAGGTGGTGGGACTACGTGCTACCCCCTAATAATTACCCCGTGGCCGCAAATTCGACCTAAAGGTTTGCGAAATTCGCCTCCCATTGAAGTCAATGGAGCCCGCGGCGAACGGTCGTTTTCGCGAACGTTTGTGCCCGTTCGCGTTTCGCGTTCGCGAAACGTCCCGTCGGAAGTTCGTCCATCACTATTTATGGACAGAAGCACTGGGGTTTGCTTGACCTGGTAAATAAGACCTTGGAGAATAAAGCAGAATTATAGGCAAAACTTTATTTTTTCATTTTGGATAGAGTACAGATGGGTTATAAACCCTGTCAGATTTCTTTTGCCATCTATGTCCCATTGGGGAGATTTACCTTCACTTCATGTCCCATAACCAAAACAGGAAGTGAGAGGAAATCCCTGTAAGTTAAGGGAATCCATTGGGGTCCTCCAAGTCACTAGTGTCCTCATTGAAAGATTTCCCCTCTATTGGGGGATGTATCCCCTATGTATACAAGGCAGATTGACGTTCTTACAGGGAAGAAGATCAAGATCTTGTGTTCCTGCTAAGCAGATACACAGATCTCTGTTTTCATCCAGTCAAATCATCCCCCACACAGTAAGCAAGCTCCAACTAGGGACACACTTAACTCTTTGACCACCCCTGATATTAACCCTTTCCCTGCCAGTGTCAGTACAGTAACAGTGCATATTTTTAGCACTGATCCTTGTAAAAGTGTCAATTAGATGTCAGATTTGTCCGCCGCAATGTTGTAGTCCCACTAAAAATCGCTGATCGCCGCCATTACTAGTAAAAAAACAAATTCATTAAAATGGCATAAATATATCCCATGGTTTGTAGACGTGATAACGTTTGCGCAAACCAATCAATATGCGCTTATTGGGATTTTTTACCAAAAATATGTAGCATAATACATATTGGCCTAAATTGATGAAGAAACTTGATTTTTTTTTTTTTTTTTTATTGGATGTTTTATAACAGAAAGTAAAAAATACTTGTTTTTCTTTTCAAAATTGTCACTAATTTTTTGTTTATAGCGCAAAAAAATAAAAACCGCAGAGGTGATCAAATACCACCAAAAGAAAGCTCTATTTGTGGGGGAAAAAAAGGACATACATTTTTGTGGGTACAACATTGCATGACCATGCACTTGTCAGTTAAAGTAAAGCAATGATGTATCGCAAAAAATGGTCTGGTCATTAAGGGGGTAAAACCTTCCAAGGCTAAAGTGGTTAAAAAACAGTTAGAGAGGTGACCCATAATATTCACCACATTTTACACCAAATTCACTAAAGAAAACTTTTCCAGCTATTCCATGTGTATATGCTATGTGTATTTGAAACCCTGAAGAAACAGGGAAACGGTAAATGCCTTTGCATCCATGTGGTTGAATGTCTTGTCAATACCCCAAACCCAACATACCTGCTATATGTGAGTACCCAGGGCTCTGTCCTGAAGATACAAAGCAACTTTACAAGAAGACCTATTTATAATAGAGGGGTGGACAGCTATATGGCAGATGAAGTTTAATATTGAAAAAATGTAATGTAATGCACTTGGGAGCTAAAAATAGGCATGCAAGTTAGTCACTAGGGGGAGGACTTCTGGGGGGAATTGAGGATGGAAAAGGATCTTGGGGTCCTAGTAGATCTCAGATTTAGCAAATCACACAATTCAAAGCTGCAGTAAGCAAGGCTAGCAGGCTATAAGCATGCACTAAAAAGGGTACCCTTTTTAAACTACAAGTCTACCACAAAACTCTGCCACATCTTGAGTATACTGTCCAGTTTTGGACACCGATCATCAGGAATGATGTCCGTGAAGTAGAAAGAGGCCAGAGAAGGGAACAGGGATAATAAGGTAGCTGGAGGACCTCAGTTATGAGGAACGACTACAAACATTATACTGTACTTATTCTCCCTGTAGAAAGACATGCAACCACACAATGAAGTTCAATGATAAGTGGTTCAGTCTTAAATTGCGTAAGGGGTTCTTTACTGTTGGAGTGGTAAGAATGTGGATCGCCCATCCACAGTTTGTGGTGTCAGCCGGGAGTATAGATAATTAAAAAAAAAAAAAACTATTATATGAGTTTCTAATGCCGCGTACACACGTAGCCATCTATCCGACGGACTTAGTCTTGCGGACTTCCCGCCAGACTGCTGGCGGACTTCCCGGCAGAATGTCCGCCGGACTTTCCGAACGGGCTACTTGCCCACACACAGCACTTTTTCAGCGGACTAATACGGCGTACTAAGTCCGCCGTACTATCTGCCCTACTGAACGGACTCGCCCACGCACGCGGAGGAAAGTCCGCTCATTTCAAGCGCATCTCCAGGTAGGCGGGGCCCACGAAGGAGACATCGCTGGCCCCGCCACCTGGTATGGACTTAAAGGGGAACCCCAACGCCGAAAAAAAATCGGCGTGGGGGTCCCCCCCAAGTTCACAACAGACCCTTGTCCGAGCACGCTACCGGGCCAGCCAGGAAAGGAGGGGCGAGTGAGCGCCCCCCTCCTGAGCCGTACCAGGCCGCGTGCCCTCAACATGGGGGGTGCCTTGGGGAAAGGGGGGCCGCGCGCCCCCCCACCCCAAAGCACCTTGTCCCCATGTTGATGAGGACAAGGGCCTCTTCCCGACAACCCTGGCCGTTGGTTGTCGGGGTCTGCGGGCGGGGGGCTTATCGGAATCCAGGAGCCCCCTTTAATAAGGGGGCCCCTGGATAACCGGCCCCCCACCCTATGTGAATGAGTATGAGGTACAATGTACCCTTACCCATTCACCTGTAAAATAAAGTACAAAAAAAACACAACACACAAGATAAAATAGTTTATTGCACAGCTCCGGGGGTCTTCCGTCTTTGGGGGTCTTCTCGCCGGACTCCTCCGCTATCTTCTTGTAGCTCTTTTGCTAGCGGAGGACCCCGGCATTCTTCTTCGTCGCCGCGGCCTCTTTTTCCGACTTCGGGGGTCTTGTCCCCCTCTTCGCGCCTTCTTATAGCTCTTTTACAGGCGGTGGCCCGGTCTTCTGTCGCCGCCGCCGCCTTCCGTTCTTCTTCTTCTTCTTCTTCTCCTGGAGATGTTGACTCGAAGCTCTCTCCGGCCGCAATGCTAGGGACGCGCTGCGCGGTGACTTATATAGGGACAAGGGGCGGGGTCATCGGTTGATGTCACACGGGTTGATGTCACATGGCGACAGTCCCAGCATCCTCCGGGACTGTGATATCGTAAGGGGGCGGGGTCACCATGTGACATCAACCCATGTGACATCAACCGATGACCCTGCCCCTTGTCCCTATATAAGTCACCGCGCAGCGCGTCCCTGGCATTGCTGCCGGAGAGAGCTTCGAGTCAACATCTCCAGGAGAAGAAGGAGAAGAAGAAGAAGAACGGAAGGCGGCGGCGGCGGCGGCGACAGAAGACCGAGCTATAAAAGAGCTATAAGAAGGCGCGGTGGCCCGGCAGAAGAACCGAAGAGGGGGACAAGACCCCCGAAGTCGGAAGAAGAGGCCGCGGCGACGAAGAAGAATGCCGGGCTCCTCCGCTAGCAAAAGAGCTACAAGAAGATAGCGGAGGAGTCCAGCGAGAAGACCCCCGAAGACGGAAGACCCCCAGAGCTGTGCAATAAATTATTTTATCTTGTGTGTTGTGTTTTTTTTTTGTACTTTATTTTACAAGTGAATGGGTAGGGGTACATTGTACCCCATACTCATTCACATAGGGTGGGGGGCCGGTATCCGGGGGCCCCCTTATTAAAGGGGGTTCCCGGATTCCGATAAGCCCCTCGCCCGTAGACCCCGACAACCAACGGCCAGGGTTGTCGGGAAGAGGCCCTTGTCCTCATCAACATGGGGACAAGGTGCTTTGGGGTGGGGGAGGCCGCACGGCCCCCAATTCCCCAAGGCACCCCCCATGTTGAGGGCATGCGGCCTGGTACAGCTCAGGAGGGGGGGCGCTCGCTCGCCCCTCCCTTCCTGGCTGGCCGGGTAGCGTGCTCGGACAAGGGTCTGTTGTGGACTTGGAGGGGACCCCCATGCCGATTTTTTTCGGCGTTGGGGTTCCCCTTTAAGTCCATACCAGGTGGCGGGGCCAGCGGCGTCTCCTTCGCGGGCCCCGCCTACCTGGAGACCTGCTCGAAATGAGCGGACTTTTCTCCAGGCGGGAAAAGTCCGTTCATTTCAAAAGTACGGCGGACTGGCACACACACGGCCGGATTGTCCGCCGAAATGCGAGTCCGGCGGGAAGATTGGAGTGCAAAACTACTTTCTAAGTCCGCCGTACTTTCGGGTCAAAAAAGTATGCCGGAGCCTACACACGGGGGGGATTGTCCGGCGGACTTGAGTTTGCCGGACTTTTCCACCCGCTTGTTTGATCGTGTGTACGCGGCATTAGTGAACACATTGTGCAGGGATATTGAAATTCGTAGTGCCATTAACACACACTCACACACACAGGTTGAATTGGATGCACCAATGTCTTTATTCAACCCTATGAGCTATGTATGTAATTATTTGTCATAGAGCATTATATCATCACTGAGCTTGGTGCCAGGGTGTGTGTAAGACCTTATCTTATTCTCTCTCTGAAGCTGCAAGGAAGGTGAAATAAGGAAATGTTTGCACTGGGGATCATTGAAGCATGAATGGTCAAGTATTGGTTCCAAAGCCCAATGGAACTCTCCCATTCTGCAATAATTTTCAAAAACTTTATCAACTTTCAAAATTTGATAACTACCCTATGCCCACAAGTGGATGAACTCATTGAAAGACTAGGCTCCAACTAGTCACCAGCTTGGACCTCACACAGGTTTATTGGCAATTACCTCTACCCAAGGCCGCTAGGGAGAAAACTACATCTACCACTCGAGATGAACACATTCAATATAAGAAATTGTCTTTTGACCTCCAGATAGCTACAGCCACATTCCACCAGACAATGCATACCAATCATTAGATGTGTTGGACGCAAAATATGTCGGTCTGCATGAAAAACACAAAGGTGAACCCGATCGGACCAATCCTGTGAAAGGGACCCAAGGCTGCTTTTACACTGATGCACTGGGATTTACCTTCACCTCAACTGACCTCAATATTCACTTCTTCCTCAGGATTCCTGCAGGTATCACTGGCTGCTGCTGCTCCCCAGACGGGTATGGCTGGCGGCTGCTGCTGGCTGTCCTCCAGGGTGGGTACTGCTGGTGGGTACTGCAGGCTGGTACTGCTGGTGGGTACTGCTGGCTGGTACTGCTGGTGTCTACTGCTGGCTGGTACTGCTGGTGGGTACTGCTGGCTGGTACTGCAGGCGGATACTGCTGGTGGGTGCTGCTGGCGGGTACTGCTGGTTTGTACTGTTGGCGGGTACTGCTGGTTGGTACTGACGGTGGGTACTGCTGGTGGGCGCTGCTGGCTGATACTGCTGGTGGGTACTACTGGAGGTATCCCTTGTGGCTGCTGTCCCAGATTGTGGGTTCCTGACCCGCCATCTCTGAGCATCCGTGTGACAGGAACATGCGGCTGCAGTAGAGAGCAGAGCCGATGCTTCCTGTATCATGCCGGCAACTGTCACAGGCGGAGTATTTTTGGTATCACTCAGCCTGTGGCAGGAGCTGGCACTATACAGGAAGCATCGGCTCTACTTCCTCTAGTTCTGGCTGTGTTCTTCACACTAATGCTTGGGGATGGCGGGTCGGGAACCCACAAACTGGGTTTGCCGACCCACCATCCAAGACCAGGAGGTGGCGGGCCACATCAGAGGGCACATGTGGCTTGCGGGCCAGTGGTTGAGATACAGATGGTGAAAAAAATCTAACTTGGCTTATAACCCTTGGTTGCTCTATCCAAAATTTGCTTTGCCTATAGTTCTACTTTAATAAAGCTTTAACCTACACGCAATATACACCATATACATTTGCCAAATTCTTTGCACTGAAAAAATACTTCTTAAAGAGGTTGTAAACCTCTCTGTAAACCTCTCTGTGGAAGTTGTACCCAGGACTATTTTAAAAGTAGGGCAAAAGGGGAAGCTGCCCCGGGCCCCATCATTGTGGTGGGGCCCAAAACAGCTATCTCATATTTGCCAACTATCCCAGTTTAAATTCCCTTATCCCTTGACGTTTTAGTCCTGTGCTGTGTCCAGATATCTTAGTGTAAAGTTCTGTTGTTGTTGCCCAGTTCTGCCCCATTGCCATGTACAGATGACTCACCAGCAGACCCTGTGTTTATATTATAATTAAGGGCCGGCTCTGTGGAGACACCGACTTGCTGCGTGCATTGGAATAAGGGGCTTTATCATTAAGCATTGTGTCCAGTGTTCAGCCTCTGTTCAGGCTGGATTTCCTGGTTCGAAACCCATCATTAAGTTTGGTCCTTGAACTAATACAGAACCCTTTATTTGGTTTAGGTTGGATGTAAGCGCATGTACTACTTTTCCATATTCCTTTCAATTTTCGGTGTCCCAACTTCACGTAACGTCCTCACCTATCTGTCGCCATTGGTGATTTAGAGAGTTGGACGTTTTTACCCCCCTGAGGGTTTCCCGTCAGTTGTGGGCTTGGAGGTGAGCCAGGGTCTTTATTCGTCTCCCCTTGGGTCAAAAATTGGTTCCCCTGAAGAAGCCATTGTAATGGCGAAACATGTTGGGACTATCTTGACCAGCGAATAAATTTTTGATCTCACTATGCTGTGTAGACAATGATTTTATATTGATGTATCGTGTACTGTTGTGTAATCAATTTTGGTGATATATATTTCACATCACTCTTCTATCAAATAAAGAACACATATTTTTTATTTTAAATCATGTATTGTATTTATACTTCGCACTTTTCAATTTTCCTATAGTGTACTTAGTACTTTACTCTGATATATTTTATTATCATTAGGCACCGCAATAATCCCCCGTGTTTTGCCATCCCCCTTTCTCCAGATATTTTGGGATGAGGTGCCCCAAGTACTAATATTTTCTCGCCAAACTCTCTCCCTTTCCCATTATAATTATATTATTATATTAGTCTGCCTGTCTTTAGCAAACTGCAGGCTTTCCTGTGAATCATCTTTAGAAGAGGCTCCCTTCCGGAGATGACAGTCCTGCAGACCAATTTGATGCAGCGTGCGGTGTATGGTTTGAGCACTGACAGGCTCATCCCCCCACTATTTTAACCTCTGCAGCAATGCTGACAGCACTCATACGTCCATTTCCCAAAGACAACCTCTGGATATGACGCTGAGCATGTGCTCGCAACTTCTTTGGTCGACCATGGTGAGGCCTATTCTAGGTGGGACCTGTCTTGTTAAACCTCTGTATGGTCTTGGCTACCGTGTTGCAGGTCAGTATCAGGGTCTTGGCAATCTTTATGTAGAGCAACAATCCATTTTTTCAGATTCTCAGAGTTCTTTGCCCTGAGGTGCCATGTTGAACTTCCAGTGACCAGTATGAGAGTGAGAGCGATAACACCAATTTTAACTCATCTTCTCCCCATTCACACCTAAGACCTTGTAATACTAACGAGTCACATGACACTGGCGAGGGAAAATGGCTAATTGGGCCCAATTTGGATATTTTCACTTAGGGGTGTACTCACTTTTGTTGCCAGTGGTTTACACATTAATGGCTGTGTTCAGTTATTTTGAGGGGACAGAAAATATACACATGCAAGATGTACACTCACTACTTTACATTGTAGCAAAGTGTCATTTCTTCAGTGTTGTCTCAAAAAAAGATATAATTAAATATTTACAAAAATGTGAGGGGTGTACTCACTTTTCTGAGATACTGTACATATACTGTACATATCCCTGTCACATACTGTACGTATAAATTCTCAGTAAAATGATGATATAACAGAATGTTCTAATTATGTGCATGTCAGCTGCACTTTAAACCACTTGTGATTACTTCTACTGCAATCATTAAAAATAATGGCAGTAGTAAGGAAGCAATTAGTAGTCATTTTTTTTTAAATGTCAAGTTTTATTGTTTTCTTATTATTTGAGCACATACAGTAAGGAAAATAATATTGAAGTATACCTAAAGGCAAAACGTGTTTCAATTTTGTATAGAGTGGAGAGGGATTAGACCCCTTGTCAGGTTTTTATTGCTGTCAGTATCTCCACTATGGAGATTCCCCCTGTCTATTTGTCCTGTTCACCCTTATTACCAAAAGTGAAAGTAAATGAAAATCACAAATTTTGGGTTATCCCCAGAAAAGTAATAGAGGGGATATCTTCCCATGGGCACACTAGTTCTGGCGACACCCCAGGATTCCCTCACTTTGGAGGGATTTCCTCCACTTCCTGTTTTGGCTATGGGACAGGAAGTGAAGGGAAATCTCCCCAATGGGACAAAGATGGCAACATTTTTTACAGGGCTTATAACCCTCCCATAATACCAAACATATGTTGCGCTGTGCCCTAAAAACTCAGTCTGCCATAAAAGTCTTTAAATTGTGCAAACACCACAAATGTGCATATAATGCCAAAATTGTAAATGCATAAAGTAAAAAGTCCCCCGCTGATAATTCATTTGTTCCTCTGCGACTTCTTGCGAATTCCACCACCACACAGAAACACCAACCTCTTAGCCCTTGTACACATGGTCGGACATTTCGACGGAAAATGTCCGATCGGACCGTGTTGTCGGATAATCCGACCATGTGTGGACTTCATCTGACTTTTTCCATCGGAAAAACAAACTTTGAGAGCTGGATATAAAAATTTTCTGACAACATGATCCGATGGGACTTTGATCGTTTGTAGAGAATTCCGATCGGACAAAGTGCCACACATGCTCAGATCAAATTCCTAGACCAAAGCTATTGGCTACTAGCCTGAACGTAGTCCCGTCGTAACTAAATAACGTCATCACGTTATGAACGATCGGATTTTCCAACAACTTTGTCCGACCGTGTGTATGCAACACCAGTTTTGAACAAAATCCGTCGGACAAAATCTGACGGATTTTGTTCTCAGAATGTCCGACCGTGTGTACAAGGGCTTACCGTAATAAAAACAATAATAATTATAGGAAGTCTATATAACACTCAGGGAAATTAGAGATCGATCAAACGCACTGTCATGTATATAAACCAGATGATGGGAACCACATACCTCGCCAGCAGAGATGTATCACAATACTGTCAAAGATATACATAACAGAAGCTCAATAGTTTAAAACTAGATTACTTATTTATTTGTAATAAAAGAGGCACTCACATTGTACAATGTAACAAAGAGCAATATACAAATGAACCACCAGCGGGTCTGGCAGCATGATGGCACCAGCTCCTTGGGGAGGGGCTAATGCTGAAACATCACACTGCCAGAACCCACATTGTCATTCTGTGGGGAGTGTCAGGTGCATTAAGTCAGGCCAGGTGCATCAACAAATTTAGATGAACTTAACTAAGGAATTAAAGGAAAAATAGGGCCAAAGCTCTTTTGGTCTTACTTCAACTGTGGGTCACAGGAGTGCACTTAATTCTGCACTCCTGTGACTCATATTCAGCCAGGCCAGACTCTAGAAGGGATCCTGACTTTAGTGTCAGGATCCACCCAGATGCCTGACCAGCAGCTGGCTCAGCCTCTCAGCGTGCCACTGGGAGACTGAGCCAGCAGCTCCCGTCCCCTCCAGAACCCAGTGCTCCAATGAGAGCACACTGATGACTGAGAACTGAGCAATCAGTGGTCATGTGATCACTTGGTTCTTGGTCTTAGAGCTGACTTGGTAGCAATGCAACATTCATTGGATGCCCCAATTACCTAGGTGAGTATACGTAAATATTCAATGGACTCCTGCGCTTAAATGGGATTTGTGAGGAATGATCTTATTTAGTGGATGCCGCAAGCACTTTCATGAGACACCAGCTCATGTATATAGACTAAAAGAAAAAATGGTGGTGCTGCGCTTCCAAAAAATGGGACCTTACATGAAAATGTTATAGAGCTAATTATTCAGATGGAGATATGTCAGATGGTATATATTCAAACTAGTATGGTAAAGTAGTAAGGGAGAACTCTTATCCTAATGTAGAAATTCTTCTATCAATAGTGCCTGCAACAGTGTGTACACAATAATAACTATCACAATCCCAAGTGCAACTTATATCTCTATGATATAAAAATAGTGCTAAGTGCAAAACCACATATAGTGGTCTAACTATAAATCAGAGTTCTATGACAGAAAGTGCTGAGTGCATCACAGCAAAACCAAAGTGACTGAAATATAAACAGTTACTGGCTACGTAAACGCAAACTAGTGACAATAATAAAGTGCAAAAAATGCAAAACTACAGTGCAAAAAAATGCAAGCAAGCAAAAATAAAGTGCAAAAAATGCAAGCAAAGTGCTTAGTGTAACACAAAATATTAATAAAAAACATAATAATCGAGCTATAGAACAAAACTCCATAAACAGAAAGTGCTGAGTGCAAAAAATTGGACTATATTCAGCTGTTAATGACGTGAACACAGTCCCGTGATGATGTCACATAAACATCTAAAGTGATTCTGTGCTGGGAAATGTCTCAGAGGTTCTTCCTCCACATAAGTGATTCCACGCATAAGTGTGCACACTGGGTAATTACCTTCCCGCTATATGGAATATAGCGTATATGCAGCCTCCTCTTGGATATACCAGGAGTCCCAGGAAAGGGGGTGGAAGGGGGGGCCTCAGGGGGTCACTCTCAGATCTCCGTCACAATATACTCCAGCAAGATGTTCCAATATAGCTCATAGAATAAGTATAAGAGCAACCATAGTGTAGTATGTTTTTCAAAATCACTACTTTATTAAAAGGTTAAAATTACTCACAAACGAAATGGGGTAAATAGGCAGCATTAGCAGCAAAACAGTTCAAATCGACCGCTCTGGTGCGAGCGTCACTTCCGGTCTCCGTATCCTACGCGTTACATCACTTCCAGTGACTTCAGCTGGGATAGAGGAGCATAGGGCAGGAAGTGCAATATAAAGGAGGACTGGGCGGGGACGAACCGCCCCACAATCGAATACTGACGCCCCTTCCTGGAGTGTCAGCAGGATATACATATTCAAAAAAACACACCAGGCATTAAACATAATCACTGGTTATATATTCGCTATACCACCAACAGCGATGGGCGGCTGTGGCATATTATGATGTGATGAGTGTGCCATACCACACTATATTAAGACAAATCTGTTAACCATATCTATTATCTCGAGGGGCGAAATAAAAGTGTCTTCTTTTCTTTTCTTCTTTTTCTTTTCTTTTCTTCTAGGTGAGTATACATTTTTTTTTAGATTCCCATACTTCTCTAGTAAGTACTGTAATAAGAAAGGTTCATGTTTTTTTTTTCAAATAATAAACATTTTATACTTACCTGCTTTGCGCAGTGGTTTTGCACAAAGCAGCCCTGATCTTCCTTTTCTCAGGTCCCGCAGCATAAGGTCATCAGTGTCCCAGTATATGCAAATAGATCAGGAAACATCTAGTGCTCTCTGTTATCATATATTTATTATATGCTAACAGGTGTGAACCACTGATAAAGTCCTGCCCTCTGGGACAATACGCATGCAAAAGCGAGCTACGTCACCTGTGGCCGTCTCCTTATTCCATGTTATTCCATCTATACCATGTGGTTTTATGTGACAGAACGCTTGTTGGCTGTCACTTAATGGAAATGCCTTTTATGTCTTTTATAATTTTATTAAATATATGCTAGCAGAGAGCACAAGATGTTTCCTGTTTTATTTGCATATACCGGGGACACTGATGCGGGGATCCCCTGCATATGAGCTGATATGGTGATCCATGAGCTTTGCACTGTGAAGCGGTGTATAGCTACTCTCCAGGATTTTGCCCTTAGGGCCGGTTCACACAGCGAGGCGACGCGAGGCGACACGGCTCGCCTCGCTCCCGCAAGTCGCCCCCGTTCTGTACAATGGAACCGTTCTGAGAGGAGCGACTCGAGTCGCTCCGACTCAGAAAAAAGGTTCCTGTACTACTTCGGGGCGACTTCGGGGGCGACTTGCATTGACTTCTATACAGAAGTCCTCTGCAAGTCGCCGCTGAGGTCCCCGCAGGTCGCGGCGAGGCAAGTCGGAGACGCCTCGCCGCGCCTCGCTGTGTGAACCGGCCCTTATGGGAAAGCCTTTTTGATACTTTGTTGACTCAGGGGGTCCTACTGTTGAGGTGAGTGGCACAGAATGTCTTATGGTGGAGGATACACTTTTGGTGTGGAATTTCAGTCTTCATTGATGCACATTGTCACTTTATTTGGAATCCTGATTTTATCTTTTCATGAATTACTAAAAAATGTTTTTTCAGTGAATATATCCTTGATGTATTTCATCAAATGAGGAGATGAACCCTTTGTGATATTTAGCACTGAACTATTCTTTGTACTCTAAATACTTTAAATACAATTTCTTTGTAAATTTGCCTAGAGCGTTCAGCAGCTGTTAGATTTTATTTATATTATTATTTTTTGCGCTGGTATATTTTTATTCTATTGATGTTATTAAAGTGTCACTTTTTGACTCTTCAAATAAAGTTAAATATGCAACGCAAAGTGCAATGTGCTGAAATGTGTATCTCCCAGCAGCTAACTGCAACTAAAACTGAAAGTTATTCACCTGCTAAATGAGGGTGTTTAGCATGCAGGCAGTGTGAGCCCTAAGCATTTTTTACATTTCAACCATGTTTCTGCGTACACACGATCGGAATTCTCGTCGGAAAAAGCTCTGATGGTTTTCCCAACGGAATTCCGATGGAATTCAGCTCAAGCTGTCTTGCCTACACACGGTCACATCACATTCCGATCATTTATACAACGCGGTGACGTACAACACGCACGTCGTGACTAGAAAAACGAAGTTCAATAGCCAGTAGCCAATAGCTTCTGTCTCGTAGTTGAATCTGAGTATGCGTGATTTTTGGCGTGTCGGAAATGCATACACACGATCGGAATTACCGATAGAAAGTTTTTCCGTCTGGAAAATTGAGAACATGCTATTCATTTTTGGCTGGTGGAAATTCAGACAGCTAAATTCCCATGGAGCATACACACAGTCGCATTTTCCGATGAAAAGCTCTCATCTGTCTTTTTCTGGCCGGAATTCTGATCGTGTGTACGCGGCATATGACTAGGATTTAAGGCTTTGATGCCCCATACGCACGGTCCGAAATTCCGACGGAAAAAGTCCAATCAGATTATGTTGTCAGAAAATCTGATCATGTGTGGGCTCTATCGAACTTCTTCCGTCGGAATTTCCGATGGAAAAAATTTGAGAGCTGGATCTAAAATTTTCTGACAACAAAATCCGATCTGACTTTTTCTGATCGTGTGTAGAGAATTCTGACGGTCAAAGTGCCACGCATACCTAGAATAAATTACGAGACGAAGGCTATTGGCTACTGGCCTCTTTATAGTCCCGTCATACCTGATTTACGTCACCTTGTTCTGAACGATCGGATTTTCCGACAACTTTGTGCGACCGTGTGTATGCAACACAAGTTTCGACCAAAATCCGTCGGAAAAAATCCAACGGATTTTGTGGTCGGAATGTTTGAACGTGTGTACAGGGCATGACTAGAGATTCTACAATCTCTTATTCATAGTATTCGTTCTGTAGTCCCATGTCAATCTAGTACATGAGGTTAGTTTAGGACAATTTGTAGTTTTGTCCGTGTTTACCTAGTTAGTCCTATTTGATTGTAATCAGAGGGGTCTTCGCAAATGTACCGGCAACTGGTTCTTCATTTGCATGGCTGTCTCTAAAATTTAAATTTTTGTTAAAATCTGCAATTTTCCCAACTGCTGCTTGGTGTTTTCTCTTCCCTAACAAAGAGAAGAATTGCTTAGTTGCTTGTGGAAATAGAATTGCTTAGATGTTTGAAAAAAACAGCATTGCTTAGTTGTCTGTGGAAATAACATAACAGTCTCTTCACTCTCAGTCTCTGCCAATTCAGCCAGCAAATCATTAACCTTCCTCAGAAGATGTGTTTTCTTTTTGCTGTAGGTTGTGCTTTCCTAAATTGTCAGGTCTCTGTCAAATCACCATTTGCCATCTGTGTTAAAGTGATTGTAAACAATATAAATATTTTATATATGCATGATAGATTTTATATATATATACACACACACACACACACACACACAGTATCTCACAAAAGTGAGTACACTTTCACATTTTTGTAAATATTTTATTCTTTCTTTTCATGTGACAAAACGGAAGAAATTACAATTTGCTACAATGTAAATTAGCGAGTATACGGCTTGTATAACAGTGTAAATTTGCTGTTTCCTCAAAATAACTCAACATACAGCCATTAATGTCTAAACTGCTGGCAATAAAAGTAAATACACCCCTAAGTGAAAATGTCCAAATTGGGCGCAATTAGCCATTTTCCCTCCCCAGTGTCATGTGACTTGTTAGTGGTACAAGGTCTCAGGTGTGAATGGGGAGCAGATGTGTTAAAGTGCTCTCACTCTCTCATACTGGTCACTGGAAGTTCAACATGACACCTCATGGCAAAGAACTGTGTGAGGATCTGAAAAAAAGAATTGTTGCTTTAGCTAAAGATGGCTCTAAGAAGATTTCCAAGACTCTGAAACTAAGCTACAGTTTTAGATTCGTGGCCAAGACCATACAGCAGTTTAACAGGACAGATTCCACTCAGAACAGGCCTGACCATGGTTGACCAAAGAAGTTGAGTGCATGTGCTCAGAGTCATATCCAGAGGTTGCCTTTGGGAAATAGACTTATGAGTGCTGACAGCATTGCTGCAGAGGTTGAGGGGGTGGGGGGTCAGCCTGTCAGTACGCAGACCATATGCCGCACTCTGCATCAAATTGGTCAGCATGGCTCTCATGCCTCTTCTAAAGATGGTGCACAAAAAAGCCCGAAAACAGTTTGCTGAAGACAAGCAGACTAAGGACATGGGTTACTGGAACCATGTCCTGTGGTCTGATGAGACCAAGATAAACTTATTTGGTTCAGATGGTGTCAAGCGTGTGTGGCGGCAACCAGGTGAGGAGTATAAAGACAAGTGTGTCTTGCCTACAGTCAAGCATGGTGGTGGGAGTGTCATGGTCTGGGGCTGCATGAGTGCTACCGGTACTGGGGAGCTACAGTTCATTGAGAGAATAATGAATGCCAACATGTACTGTGACATACTGACACAAAGCATGACCCCAAACACACCTCCAAGACAACCACTGCCTTGCTAAAGAAGCTGAGGGTAAAGGTGATGGACTAGCCAAGCATGTCTCCAGACATAAACCCTATTGAGCATCTGTGGGGCATCCTCAGACAGAAGGTGGAGGAGTGCAAGGTCTCTAACATCCACCAGCTCCATGATGTTGTCATGGAGGAGTGGAAGAGGACTCCAGTGGCAACCTGTGAAGCTCTGGTGATCTCCATGCCCAAGAGGCATGAGGCAGTGCTGGAAAATAATGGTGGCCACACAAAATATTGACACATTGTTCCCAATTTGGAAATTTTCACTTAGGGGTGTACTCACTTTTGTTACCAGCGGTTTATGTTGAGTTATTTTGAGGGGATAGCAAATTTACACTGTTATACAAGCTGTACACTCACTACTTTACATTGTACAAAGTTTCATTTCTTCAGTGTTGTCACATGAAAAGTTATAAGAAAATATTTACAAAAATGTGAGGGGTGTGCTCACTTTTGTGAGATACTGTATATAAATATATATATATATATATATATATATATATATATATATATATATATATATATATATTTTTTTTTTTTTTTTTTAAATAAGAAATATGTTATACTTACCTACTCTGTGTAATGTTATTGCACAGAACTGTCCCTTAGGCTTAGTTCATACCTATGCAGGTTGCAGTTTGCTTATTCCAGGTGTATTTTGCATTTTTCAATACACGTTTTGGATCCATTGAGGTCTATGGAACCAAAAAACAGAAAAAAGTACCTGGCCCTTACCATAAAATGCACAGATGTGAACGTGACCCATAGGAAACCATATTAAATGGACTGTAATGTGTTTCAATCACAGCCAATGAGGAGAGAGTGGGGGCGGGACAGGGGTCACGCTCTGTGTGTGGATGGACACAGTCCATTTATAGGCGTGCAGCTCAGGAGCTAGCCTGCTCAGGTGCCCCCATAACATAGCTTGCTACATGGTCTTTTTGACTATTTTTTGACTATCTTTTTTAGAATAAATGGCAGCCCCACGCAATTCCGCAGAGCAGTGCATTTTCACTCAGGGTAGTTGCGAGTGCCTAAATTGATGCGATTCCCGTGCCCGCAGCCACACGCAGAGATGTGAACATAGGGTTAGCGTCAATTAAGATTGTATTTTTTCTATTTCGAAATGTCACTTTTCTTTTAATACATCGTACAGGAGTGCCACTTTACGTGCAGGTTTAAGGCATCCCTCAGGCATATTAAAGGAATTGTGTATTTTTGAAGTTGCCCTTTAAGCCCCTTTTTTTTTTCTAAAGAGCTGCACCCCCTTTCCCCCTAAATAGTATATTTTTTTAAAAATTGACTTGCCAGGGCTCCAGGGCAAGCTCCTCATGCCCTTTGAACCTGGGCAGATTTACTCACCCCTGTAAAGGATCGTCTGATTTCATTGTGTACATGCTCTATATCCATTTTCAATTTTAAAATGTCACCAACAGGGTGAATTATGCATATGTTCTCCACTATACCCTGCGTCAGTTATTTCCTAGTTTCTGGTCCCCTTTGCAAACAGACTGTCTCCCCCCCAGTCAGTGCCCATCACAAGTATTGCACCAGTTTTGTTTGAGAGTGCTGTTTATTGGGGCAGGGTTTGTTTCTGCAGTATTCTTCTGTAATATTCTTTCAACTTGATGCTGTGCCCCTGTTTTGTTCCACAGCCAGTGTAATGAATACATTCCAAGATGTGTTGGGGGACAAACGATACGAGGGGGCTTTATTGAGGACTAGCAAAGTGTTTCTATTAATCAGAATGGATAAATATAAATACCCTAAAATTTTCCTCCTGGTATTAACGTGCAATAGAGTTGTAGCCTTTTTCATTAGCACAAAGTCAAGTTAGTCCCGGGAGGGGGGGTCATATTTTACATGTAATTGCTTTTCAATTATAAGAAATTTCTGAAATATAAAATATAAAACATAATTTTGTATGGTGTAGTTCACAGACATTATACCCAGCATAAAACAGAAATTGCTCACAAACATGGTAAATATTAATATGCTATATTAAAAAACATCAATTTGTCTTGATTATTATTATTATTATTATTATTATTTCTATACTGTATATAAGAAAACAGAGTAAAAATAATATTAAGTTATGAACACCTTTGCAAACTACTATAACACAGGACATACTGGTATTACAACATTTTGATAGGTCCATGTTCTCCTAAACTAGAGATTATGAGTTAAGTCTCTGTCTGAGCTAAAAGCTTATTTGATCTATTAACTACTTCTCCGTAGAGGTTATAGAGGGTGAACTACTTATACAAACCTGAAGTAGACAAATAACTTCAAGGAGTAAAGTAGAGGTAGAGATTTAATTGTTATTAAACCTAGTCAATGGAGGATAAAAAGGTTATGTCCCTATACTGCCATTTTATATTTGATATCCTGATCTTTAGGCTAAATACACCAATAAAAACCTGTTGTTCTGCACTACACAAGTAACATCATTCTTTATTAGTGTAGCAGAGCGCCTATTTACTCACCATGCATAGGTGTAGGCATATGCCCCTGTACCTCTATTTTCTACAACCCATTGGTTTCCTGGACCAGGGAAGACAAGTTCCTCAGTTTTTGAGCTGGGGTGATACGGATGGATGGCTGAAGAAACAATTTCTAGATGGACTGCTGTCTGACAAGGTCAGGGAAATCTTGCAAGAAAAAGAAGCTGCCCCAATTTGAATTCTCACAAACTGTTAGAAGTGGCCATAGGGTCAGTAGCATAGATATACAGGCTTGAACTCAACCATGGCTGTCAACGGTGGGAAATCAATAGACTCACCTGCAACCAAACAGATGGCTTCATGGGAGGAGGCCATCCAGAAATTGACAGAAGGGATGTTGCAGCTCCAGAACAAAGTTATCCACTTTGAAGTGCAGAAAAGACTACTCATCTAAGGGGCAAGAAGGGGTTGCCACCCTCGTGGAGAAGGTGAACACTGCTGCTTCAGAGGGATTTAAGGTGGGCAATGAGACTAATTCAGTCCTGGGGCTGTCAAACTGCGTTCTTTGTGGAGACTGACTCAAGCATACATGGCCATTAAACTAGAATACTACAATGTTAGAAGTCAAGCAGTAGGACAGCAAATGACTCCCCATCTAAAACCCCGAAGATGTGTTGTTCGACTGTCCATTTGTGTGTGGATGCTTCCACAGCCAAGAGATCAAGAGAAGTGAGCCTGAAATCACCATGGATCTCATTTACACTATTTCTGAAGAGATATAAGAAAAAAAATGCCTTCTTATGCAGCTTTGGCTGTACTTTTCTTTTAAAGATGTACATGAAGAGTAAGAAGCGTCTTGAGTCTGACCTTCAACCTGGGACAGAGGGCTAGTCTGATTTAAAGCACACACACAAGCAAGCACAATGGGAAAAAGTCTCTGGAATTGTCTCATAATGGCCCATTCCAGACGTGCCATTCTATGCAAAGAGAAGAAACGCAAGAAAAACCAAGACGTCTACACTGTAACTTCCTCACACCCATCGAGAGTCAAAGAAAAGCTCATGCAGTGCCTTGAAAAAGTATTCATACCCCTTGAAAATACCCCTTGAAATTTCCCATATTTTGTCAAGTTACGACCAAAAACGTAACCGCCATGTCTTGGTAGATTTGCAGTTGTGCCATACACTTTCCAATTTGGAATGATGTATTGAACAGTGCTCCAAAGCTTCAAAGCTTGGGATATATTTTTTTTTTTATAACCTAATCCTAACCTTCTCTACAACTTTATCCCTGACCTGTCTGATGTGTTCCTTGGCCTTCATGATGCTGTTTGTTCACTAAGGTTCTCTAACAAACCTCTGAGGGGTTGACAGAACAGCTGTGTTTATACTGAGATTAAATTACACACAGGTGGACTCTATTTGACTGATTAGGTGACTTCTGAAGGTAATTGGTTCCACTAGACTTTAGTTAGGGGAATCAGAGTAAAGGAGGCTGAATACAAATGCACGCCACACTTTTCAGATATTTATTTGTAAAACATTTTTAAAACCATATCATTTTCTTCAACTTCACAATTTTGTGCAAATTTGTGTTGGTCTATAAACATAAAATCCCAATAATATACATTTACGATTTTGGTTGTAACGTGACAAAATGTGGAAAATTTCAAGGAGTACAAATACTTTTTCAAGGCACTGTAAGTGTGATTATGAAAGAACCTGTCCCAGTGCATGAGACACAAACATCTCTGTCATCAGAGGTTCAATGGTGGCTGCCTACTGCTCCTCCATCATTTTCTCTTTTCTCCAGGACCTTTTGCCCTAGAAAATGGAACAAAGACTCCTCCCCTAAGGCATTTCCAGAGACCCCTTTTTGGAAGACCCCCTGTGTACTATGTGCAGGATGAATTTGAATAGTCTAAAAATCTGCAAGGGACAAAAAGTTCAAGTGGGGTGAAGTGTAGCAGGATGCCATCTGCTCTTCATGTTCAGATGCAGGCATGTGCCCCTTTCACTTCATTTCCCACAATTCCCTCCTGGACATGCACAGGGCAGATGCGTTTCTCAGCTTTCCTCCTTTATCAGCCCAAAGAGAACACACCTGATGAGGCAGAGCTAGATTGGCATGTGATCTGCAACCAGGTGTGCAGCCCTCCATTGTCATAACCTGTGTGAAGGAAGCCAGACTATTGTGGTGAGCCCCTCTCCAATTGCTGTCAGTGTATTCTGATTACCAGAGCTGCCCTGAACTTCGCTGAGAGAGTTTCTGTCTATCAGAATGTAGTAATTCTCAGCTAGACTCTCTGTTATACAGTCTTAGGCCTCGTGTACACAGTTAGTCCCTGTCCAGGGGTGGACTGACCATTCGGGCACTCGGGCAGTGCCCGGGGGCCCCATGCCACTAAGGGGTCCCATCAGGGTTGCCAGCCTCAATAAAACCAGGGACAGTATGTAAAAATCTGTGTTTTTAAAAAAAAATCCCAAGATTATAGCTGCCCCGCCTCTCCAGTACCTTTTCAGTATGTGTATGTGTATTCTGTGTGTGTATATTGTGTGTCTGTGTGTGTATACTGTATGTGTGTGTATACTGTGTGGCCCCATAATCTATTGCCTGGGGTCCCCATATTCTCCTATTGCCTGAGGGCCCTATAATCTCCTATTGCCCGGGGACCCCATGAGTTGTAAGTCCGCCTCTGTCCCTGTCTGATCATTCAGCCAATGACCTATTCTATTAAATTAGTACACTTCTTTCAGCTCCTGTGGTTGTACCTTTAAGCAGTAGTAAACTCCGCTTTATCACTTTTAGCTACAGGTAAGCTTATAATAAAGCTTACCTGTAGGAGATATTTGCTTGTTTTGCAGCCAGTGATATCACAGGCGCATGTGCGCTACACTCTGAATCAAGAGCACAGTGAATGTTCCATCAATCCAAAGCTCTGTGCCGTGGCTGTGCCCAGGAGTGACGTCATTGCGGCACTGTCATTCAAACAGCCAGAGCATGCAAACCCACAAGGAAGACCAGATAAAGATGGAAGCCCTGTCAATGGTGACAGAGCACCACTGGAGGGCATTGTTTTTCAAGTAAGTCTCGCAAAATATGCTCGTTGCCAATAATCTGCAGATCCTGGTGGTGGGGGTCATTTTGATGACCCTGTGGATATAAAATTAGACTGTTGAGCATATTGGGGTTTTGGTGACTCAGTGTTTTGAAGAAGTGGTATGGGCATGAATGCTTTGGTGGAACTAGATATTGCATGGCCACTTTTCAAGCAAATCCATTCTCTACAAACCAACTGGCTCAGCTGCAGAATAATTAGTAATTTTTAGCAGACAACAGACACAGAATAACAATGAGACTGAAATGGTGGAAGTGGTATGTCTTCTACCTCACCATTTGATGACCATACCTCAGTCAAAGAAGTGGATAACTGCTGGGAGTTAAACAGGAACTTAGAGAAGCTACAAAATAATTTAGAGTTGGTGACTGGGGACAAAGAGAAGGCAAGTTCATTATATACCTTCTTCAGCTCTGTGTATACAAAGGAAAATGGGGGAGCTAAGGTCCATAAAGGAGATAATACTGACATAGCTCCAAAAGAACTCTAATGGCTCAAAATTGATATGGTGAAGAAACATTTAGGCAAAATAAAGATGAATAAAGCACCTGGACAAGATGGTGTACACCATGTTTCCTCAAAAACGTTAAGTGTTAGTTCATTTTTACAGAAAATTTGTATGGTGACCTTACACTGGACCCCCGGTCTCGCTGTACCAGACTGTCGCAATCCTCTGCTGTCAGACACAGATTCACCGGTCTGGGGATTAGAAGTTCTGGTAACTTTCTCTCCTCTCCTCATAGTGCTGACAGTACAGGCTAGATGGCTTCTGATTGATCAGCACCATCCATGTGAAGGTGCTGACCTAGTAGACTGCCAGTAATCCATACATGAGATTAAGCTGTGGGGGTTCCAAATCCCTGGACCGGTGAAGTGGCTTTTCGGTGTCTGACAGCGGGGGTTGCGCCAATCAGGTACAGCAGGACTGGGTGGGATAGGGGGGAGTCCAGTGTAAGGTCACCTTACAGATTTTCTGTAAAGGTGAACTTACACTTTAGGCCAGTGGTGGCGCATCCATAAGGGTGCACGGGCGCCACTCCCTCTAGCACCAATAGATAGATTCATGCATTGGGCACAGGGCTTCTCAATTACAGTGGCGGGGGGGGTGTTTTTGAAGCACCTGTTTAGAGCCATAGGCTCTAATAGGCATAAAAAAAGGTGACCTGCGAGCGCTATGCTCACAGGTCACTCAGCTGTGTTAGAAAAGCGAATCAATATTCGCTTTCCTAACACTAAACCACCTCTCTGACAATCAGGTGCTCAGATCTGTTACCGTCACCTGATTGGCTGAAACAGGCGCTGTAATTGAACGCCAGGTGTCCAATCATAGCATAGGATGGAAGAAGACATCGAGGACTCACCGAGACCGGTAAGCGCAGATGGTGGGCCGGCGGGGGGGGGGGGGCACAGTGGCAGCATTTGATATGGCACAGTGGCTGCGTTTGATGGGACACAGTGGGGGCAATTGATGGGCAGAGTGGCGGCAATTGATTGGCACAGTGGGAGCAATTGATGGGCACAGAGGCAGCAATTGATTGTCACAGTGGGAGCAATTGATGGGCACAGTAGCGGCAATTGATGGGCACAGTGGCTGCGTTTGATGGCACGGTGGCGGCAATTGATGGACACAGTGGCTGCATTTTATGGGGCACAGTGGCTGCATTTTATGGGCCGCAGTGGCTCTATTTGATGGCACAGTGGCTGCCTTTGATGGCACAGTGGTGAAAATTGATGGGCACAGTGGTGGCAATTGATGGGCACAGTGGCTGCGTTTGATGGGCACAGTGGCTGCATTTTATGGGGCACAGTGGCTGCATTTGATGGTGCAATGGTGGCAATTGATGGGGCACAGTGGGAGCAATTGATGGGCACAGTGGCGGCAATTGATGGGTACATTGGGAGCAATTGATGGGCACAGTTGCGGCAATTGATGGGCACAGTGGAGGCAATTGATGGGTACAATGGGAGCAATTGATGGGCACAGTGGCGGCTATTGATGGGCCAAGTGCGAGCAATTGATGGGCACAGTTGTGGCAATTGATGGGCACAGTGTCTGCATTTGATGGCACAGTGAGGGCAATTGATGGTCACAGTGGATTGCTGCTGTGTTTGATGGCACAGTGACTGCGTTTGATGCGCACAGTGGCGGCAATTGATGGGCACAGTGGCTACGTTTGATGGCATATTGGCTGCATTTGATGGGGCACAGTGGGAGCAATTGATGCGCACAGTGGCGGCAATTGATGGGTACATTGGGAGCAATTGATGGGCACAGTGGAGGCTATTGATGGGCCAAGTGCGAGCAATTGGTGGGCACAGTGGTGGCATGTGATGGGCACAGTGTCTGCATTTGATGGGACAGTGAGGGCAATTGATGGTCACAGTGGCTGCATTTTATGGCATAGTGGCTGCGTTCGATGGCACAGTGGCAGCAATTGATGGGCACATTGGCTGCAATTGATGGCACAGTGGCTGCGATTGATGGTACAGTGAGGCTGCAATTGATGGGGTTTTTTTCAGAATTTTTCACTTTGTTTGCAACCCCCCCCAAAAATTTTGAGCACCTGCCGCCACTGCTTTAAGTTCTGTTTTTTTTAAATCAGAGATTCTTTTCTCAGTACCACTATTGGCGCAAGGCCAATGTGATGCCTATATTTAAAAAGTGATCAAATTTATTTAAGCAACAGACAGCATAGAATTGTGAAAGACCAAATATGTCAAACAAATCTTCTTTTTTTTATATGAGGAAGTAAGCAAAAACTTAAACAAAAGGGTGGCTATGCATACCGTTTAGTATACTTATGCCACGTACACATGAGAGGAATGTCCAACAAAAAAAGTCAGATGGGAGCTTTTCATCGTATATTCAGATTGTGTGTATGCCCCATTGGACTTTTTACGTTCAAAATTCTGACAAACCTAGAAATAGAACAGGTATGCTGTTCCGACGGACCAAAAACGACGCATGCTCTGAAGCAAGTATGAGACAGAAGCTATTGGCTACTGGCTATTGAACTCCCTTTTTCTATTGTGATCGTGTGTACGCAAGCCAGTTTAGCGGAATTCCGTCGGAACCCCTTCAGAAAAACCTTCAGAGTTTATTCCGACAGGAAAACTGGTCAAGTGTATAGGGCATTAGACTCTGCAAAAGTGCTTGACACAGTTCCCCACTACGGCTGATGTGTAAATTAAAGTCTGTAGGTTTAGAAAAATCAGTTTTTAAATGAATAGAAAACTGTCTAAGAGACCATATTCAAAGATTAGTGATTATTGATTCATACTCCTAATGGTCTACATGTACCCCAGGGTTCTGTGTTGGGACTCTTTAACCTATTTAAAAATTATATAAAATTTGGGATTAAAATACTGTTTCTGTGTTTGCAGATGACACCGAGCTATGTAGTGGAATACCATCCTTACGGGATATCTCCTACCCTAATGCTCTGTTTAATTGGGCAACTAGGTGGCAAATTAAGTTTAATGTTGATTGAGCGAAGGTCTTAGTTTAGATAAAATCTAATCTAGTGACCTTCATTGTTCAGCCACCCTGTCAGCTGGCTATCGTGGGAAGGTCTTAGTTTAGGTATACAATCTTGGGACTTCCATTGTTCAGCTACCCTGTCAACTGGCTTTTGCAGATCTTTACTTCATATCAAAGAACAGAATCACCACAGCTTGTTATGACCTAGAGGCTGCATGTGCCTATTTACAGGATTCCATTCAAAACTCGAAGGACCCTTGCTTCCTCCTATTGTTAGAACAACTCGCTCTTACCTTGTAAGAGATTACGCCTGAGCAAATGGCATATGTTTACTTTTGCTAAAGCTAAAAATCTGAACAAAGAGTTCTATATGGAGAACCAACAATGGTATATCTTGTGATAAAAAAGATTTTATTATTGCAAAGTTATCAAAATAAGGGCAACACTGGTCCACCCTACCATACACCAATAAAATGGTTAAAAAAGACAATTGTCACACAGAATAGGCACAGCAGGATCTCACACATTTGTGCAGATAGAAAGTAATGATTTTCCCAGTATGTTTTCCTAGTGTTTTCCCACTCAAGGGATCTTGTAGGTGGTCTTTAGTTGCTAGTGCACTACTTGTCCCTAATAGGGCTTGTTGTAGGCTATGTGCAACACTGACACCTATTCCACTGACACCACTGTTTGTCAAGGATCTTGGCTGGATTATACATGTTTGAAAAGGGAATGCATGTTAAACTTTTGCTTAAACAACCATCAGCTGCAGTCTGACAAATTGACCTTTGTTTCTAGTGGCTAGTGGTGGTATCACATTAACGTGTCTACTTGACTACCGCAGGGCAGGTCATTAGCCTCCCCGCATCACATACAGAGACATCGGATGATCCATTATAGATGAACCCAAGAAAGAGAAATCCCCATTTTTGCAGCAGGCATAAATCATCTATTTGTGATACAGAAAGTTTGTGGATGGCCGCTCAGCAACAAAGATCTCAGTCCTTCTCCTCCCCAATAGTGACTGATTGGAGTGGAACTGTTGAAGGGCAAAGCAGAACTAAACAGTCACACAGAGTACTTTCCAAAGCAGACCGCTTCCCTGTCTGATTAATTACAGCGCAGTCATATATTGATGGCGAGTTTTTTGGGCACTTATGATAGTGGCAATATCCGCCCCGGTGAGGTATAGGGAAAAGTAGTATGGCTGCCCAAAGGCTCTCACCATTCCCTGGTGTAGGTGTTTGCGGCTGCAGCCTCCTCCATTCACTGGCTCACGTTGGCATGGCTCCAAACACTGGCTCCAGCGAAGAGCTCACTCTGTTCCCAGCTGCCTCGCAGAAAGAACTCCTGCTGTGTTTCAGTGGAGCTGTATCAACCCTCCAAAGCTGCACATCAGTCAGAGCAAGAAGGGTGGCATGTAAGATGAGGTTTGGAATCCTACTGTGTCCTGTTACTTCAATGCATTTCGCATAATGACTCTATGCTTCCTCAGGACATAATGACGCAGTTTGGATGTACTATTTAAAGCAGAGAAAAGTCCCCTTCAGAGTCCGTCATCCAAGTGCTTCCCACAGAGGCCCTCTAGTGGCTGTTTACATGAAACCTAAAAGGCTGCTAAAGCATTAGCATTATTGGGTGTAGGAGGTGTCAGTGTTGCATATAGCCTACAACAAGCCCTATTAGTGACAAGTAGTGCACTAGCAACCAAGGACTCCCTATCTTGAGTGGAAAAACACTAGGAAACATACTGGGAAAATCATTACTTTCCATCTGCACAAATGTGTGAGGTCCTGCTGTGCCTATTCTGTGTGACAATTGTATTTTTTAACCATTTTATTGGTGTATGGCAGGGTGGGCCAGTGTTGCTCTTATTTTGATAACTTTGCAATAAAAAAGCCTTTTTTATCACAAGATGTACAATTGTTGGTTCTCCATATGCAACTCTTTGTCCAGATTTTTAGCTTGACTCACTTCTAGTTGTGGAGGCACCCCGTCTATTGAGATGAATTGGTTTAAACTGTGATATGGACTTTGCAGCTTGGTAAAAGCTAAATTTTTTAGAAATACATTTACTTTTGCTAAAGGGCTGGGCGACTACAGATAAATCTCTGCTATAGATCACCCTATTCACTGCCCTATTTGAGAAGGATACCAGAATATTCCTCCAGCTCCTTATCACGATCCAAGAAAACCATATTCCTGGGTTTGCTTCCGTTATCATCATCTGGAAAAAGAATGGTAACTTAAGCTTCAGCATGGATTATGGAAAAGTCAATGCTTGTACTTATCGTAATGCCTACCCCCTTCCAAGGGTAGTAGATTTTCTCATTTACTTGGGGTTTGGGAGTTGAGTCTTGTTGCTTTTCAATACTAGACCTGGTCAGTGGAAGCTGGCAAATTTCCCCATCAAGGAGAAGAACTGCAAAAAAAGACTGTTTTAATTACGCCTCTGAGGTTTTTCAAATTTAATCAAACACCCTTTAGCCTAACCAATGCACCCAGTACTTTTCAGAGACTGATAAAGCAGTATCTTGGAGATCTGAACTTTGACTGTGTAATGATTTATCTTTTTTTTTTTTTCAATACACTTTGTTACAATTTTTTCTTACATATTAATTTACATACTTTTTCATTTTGTTTTACTTTAGTATCTTAAAAATTTACATATACTTCCTTTTTCATCTTCACTCATTCTTAACTCTCATATCATTCCCTCAGATCCATACTATCACCCTTTTCTTCCACCTATTATTCACACTATACAGTATTTTCATATACTCCTATATCCATAGTTATATATGATGTACTCCACTTTGCCCATATATTTTCATATTTTTGCACATTTCCCCTTTGCGCATACATTATTATATCATGTGGCAGGAACTGATTTACTGCTCTCATGCAATGGCTAAGTGGTGGTGGTATTGGTGGTATTAGCTGGATCCATTTTTCCAATCTGTTTTCGTGCAAAAAAGAACACCTCTTGCAAAAATATCTTGGTGTATCTGGACCATCTCTACTCTTGTAATAATCCCAGTAAACATACTTCAATTGTATCTGTAATGAGTCTATTTATAACTTTTTTCAGTAGAGAAAATCTTTAGATAGTTTTAAATTCCTCCCCTCCAAACTGTGCCCGTAATACCTGTCGGAGCTGCAAATACTTATACAACTGTCTACGCAAGAGGTTATATTGTTTACACAAGTTGTTGTATGGTTGTGTTGTATTTTTATCATATATCTGTCCAATTGTTGTTACCTTTTTCTGTTCCCAAAATGTACTATCCTCAAATGCTTCTAACTGTTCAAATGTTGGGTTATCCACAAAGCGGTTTCTGGCGGGATATCAATAAATCCTGTTAGTTTTTTTACCTCCTTCCATACTGACCCAGCCAGTATAAGAAGAGGAATTTTTGCTCCAACCCTCCTCAAGTCAGTTGCTTCCAGACCCGCCAAGAGATCATTTACTTGCATCTTACTTAATAAGTATTGTTCCACCCCCTTTTCTTGTTCCTGCGTTACCCACACTCTTAAGTGTTTTAATTGGCCTGCCAGATAATATAAATATAAATCTGACAGTGCCAACCCTACTGCTGTTTTGGGTCGTTGTAACATTGTGAGTTTTAGTTTACATCTACCCTGTGCCCATATGAACTTAGTGATCTGGGAATTTTATTTTTTAAATATCTGTTTAGGCATCCTTACTGTGGAGTGCAAGAACACATATAAACAGTTGGGTAATATGATAGATTTGATCAACTGTATCCTTCCTGGCATTGATAAGGGTAATTTTATCCATATCCCCAGTTTACTCTTAACATAATCCAACATGGGGTATATATTGGCTTCCAAGGCTTCAGCTGGGTCCAAGGTAATATTTATTCCTAGATATTTAAATACTTCTACTATTTTTAATGAGGTCTGGGGCCCATTCCCAGAGGACAGTTATTACAGATGCTTCATTCTGAACTTTGCTTGGATTGCTGCTGCTCATAGGCAGCTTTGTGTGGGTAAAACCTTCCCTTTAATTGAGACCAAATAGCAGGTAGCTCAAATAAAAGCCTTAGGGATGCTAAAGAATAAAATGACTATAGCCTGGTAAAAGCTGATCACGAAAAAAAAAAACCTTTCAGGTGTATACAGATGGAAGTTTGCAAGGCTTGGGACCTGTACTGGCTCAGGAATGATATAGGGTTAGAAAGAGAAATAGAATACACTAGCCAGAGTCTATGCCATATTGAATGCAATCTTGCCATTTATAGTTCTATCAAACTTTAGTCATTTAGCAGTGGTATGATCAGTAACCAAAATGTTTGCTGAGCATCTGTTTGGTGGATGAATGGAGATCTATAATAATCCACTTGTTTATCTGGAGAAGGTCAAGCTAGCTGCACTAAAATGGCATTGGGTGGCAAGGCTAGCTTGATTTAACAACATCATTCATTTAAAGCCTTGGCTTTCAAACAGCAATGTCAATGAACCTTCCCAGTATCCATAAACAACCTTAAAAGGGGCATTGAGCAGTTGCTGGGGGGGGGGGGGGGTATGGGGTTGGTCCTTTGCAAGTAGACACCCGCTAGGCACACACATTGCAACAGCCAACCTTACAACCTTACTTCGATGTAGTGAGCTGAGATACAGAGAGACCCCAATACCTTTCCATTTCTGAGATATTGGTATGGAATTGGTAAAGGAATTGTTAGTTGGATAAGTTCAGAAGCACAATGATCTCTTGTATCAACAGGTACAAATACACAGTGAGCAGAAGGACATTTACTAGCTGGTGATCCCAGAGTTATCTGCCCTAGGCAGTTGTCTGATCTTGCATTGCAATGGACGATATTTCAGTGAAGAATGTACTGTAGCATATGTTCAGTAATTCTGTTGTCTTAGATTATTCACCTGGGTACAGAAAGCTTGTCAAGAAATCCCAAATTGTACTGTTCAAAGGGGACAAGAGAAACACACAAATCCATTTGTGGTAAACACCAGAGCACTATTTGAATTACTTACTATGGACTTTTTCACAATGGCTGAGACTTTCTCAGTGCATCATTATGCCTTTGTGTTTGTCAAACACTTCTCAGAATTCTCTATTTTGGTGCCCACTAAATCAAACATCCCTAACTTCCATTCTAATGTGATTTCTGAATTGTGCCACCTTGTGGAATTAAAAAGTCACACACTACCCTATATTCCCTACAAGGGAATGGAGTGTGTGAATGCTTTAACCATACCTTGCTGGGCATGGTCTGTGCACACAAAAAGCATTAAGAACATTGGTTGCAGTATGAGGGGGATGTTGTGAGCTACATCCCTTTCTCTCTAATGTTTGGAAGTTGTGGTCATCTTCATGTTGATCTGTTGTTAAACATGCCTTATACATGTAACTCTACAGACCCCTTGGGGAGTAGTTCCAAGCTTACTGGCATCGCCTATTATGAAAAAACAAATGGTTGTTGAACAAACTTGGCAGTAGAAGGTGCAGTCATGCTTCATCAGAAACACACTCACATTGGGTTGAGCGGCAACCTTTTCCCAAGTGACCAGTATAAGATGTTTCATGTCAAAAAACAACATGCAAAAATTCCCAACCCACTTACCAGCTGGCTGATAAGTGAGCTGGGAATTTATTTTTGCTGTTTTGGACATGCGTCACCCTTCCACATGCTTCTTGCTGCTTTCACCAGAGGCAAAAAAAATCTCTCTCTAACCAAGGCTTTGTGGGAATGGTGTCTTCATGGGCGGACTGACAACTCATGGGGCCCTCAGGCAATAGGAGAAGATTATGGGGCCCCCAGGCAATAGAATATGGGGCCACACAATATACACACACACACATACAATATACACACACAGACACACAATATACACAAACAGTATACACACACAGAATACACACACAGAATACACACACGCACACACTGAAAAGGTACTGGAGGCAGCTATAATCTTGGGATTTTAAAAAAAACACAGATTTTTACATACTGTTTTATTGAGGCTGGCAACCCTGATGGGGCTCCTTAGTGGCATGGGGCCCTCAGGCAGTGCCCGAGTGCCCGAATGTTCAGTCTGCCCATGGGTGTCTTCCCACTCTTCCTCCAGTTGAGTTGCTCTATGCTGTATAAACAGTTTTGGCAGAATTATAAACAATTTATGTAGCACAGATTATGCATCAACTGCCTAATGATATATTTATATTCTACAAATAAACTATTTTTCTATTTCTTTGAGTTCAGCCATATTTGAAATCATAAATTACACAAGCCCTAATGCTTTCTGTATAGTTTGAGGTTTCACAAGACCCTCCTTTCAGGATGTTCTGGCGTTGTGCAAATGCATTGTATCCTAGTTGGAATACTTAGAATGTATAGAGATGTACAAGTATTGTCGTGCAGTACTTGCTTGCAATGAACTGTGTAATTGCTAAAATGTTTGTTTTCTATTTTTTCACTTGCAGTTCCTCCATGGGCTCTGGCTACCATTCTGATTGTGGCCGGCCTGCTTCTGCTCTGCTGCTGTTTCTGTATCTGTAAGAAATGCTTTGGGAAAAAGAAGAAAGGCAAAAAAGGTAAAGACAAGGTCAAAGCCCAGATTAACATGAAGGAAGTAAAAGACTTGGGAAAGAGTTACATTGATAAGGTAACTTAGTCTTTACCATATTACAATTTCATATTATTAATATACAATGTTTTAGTGTATAGTGTTTTAATAGCTTCTTTATTTTTCTTCCCCCTTTACCTTCCTTGATGTAGTTTGCTGGAAATCAAGGAAATGCTGGATATTCTTATTAGAAAGTCCAGCACGCTTTCAGACTCTTCTAAATGGCCCTTAATAAATATTTATCTGTAAAATAAGTATAGTATTTAAAAAAAATAAACAACACTTTATAAAATATTAAAAAATAAATAAATACAATTTAGAAAAAATAAAACAGGATATATATATATATATATATATATATATATATATATATATATCTTTTAGAGGTTAGTTTCACTGTGCACGGATATAAGTTCAATACTAAGTGCATGAATTACTTATTGGCTTATTTTAGTTGTGGAGGACTTGAGCCAGGACATTTCTTAAATATCTTGTTCTTTCTGCCTGTTGTGGCTATCATGAAGTATTTTTAATTCTATGCTTGGTTTTTGACTACCTAACAGTACAGAAAATTCAGTAAAAGTCATGTCCCTCTCCCTTCTATTAAGTACTTATGCAAACACAGAGGTAAAAGCATAGTAGGACCTGTTGTCTATGGCCAAGCAGAAGGCAAAAAACTAGTCACACATATTGCCTGTGAGCTCTTTGCAGCCAATCTTTTGTACATTACTGACTTTCAGGGACGTGCAATGAGGCCAATGGCTGGTGTGGCACTGGCTAGTATCAGAGCCAGATACACACAGGTTACATACGCTGCGAACGTTAGAGCGAGAACAATAATTCTAGCACTAGATCCCCTCTTTAACTCTAAACATGTAACATGTAAAAAAAATCTAAAGCGTTGCCTATGGAGATTTTAAAGTACTGAAATTTGGTGCCATTCCACAAGTGTGCGCAATTCTAAAGCGTGACATGTTAGGTATCTATTTACTTAGCGTAACATCACCTTTCATAATTTACAAAAAAATCAGGCTAACTTTAGTGCTTTTTTTGTTTTATTTTTATTCATGAAATGGTTTATTTCCTAAAAACATGCGTTTGAAAAATTGCTGCTCAAAATACTGTGTAGCATAAAAAATTACAATAACCACCATTTTATTACCAAGGGCAGTGATTGCGAACCTTGGCACCCCAGATGTTTTGAAACTACATTTCCCATGATTCTCATGCACTCTGCAGTGTAGTTGAGCATCATGGGAAATGTAGTTCCAAAACATCTGGAGTGCCAAGGTTTGCCATCACTGCCCTAGGGTGATTTTTACATGTAGGAGAGAAGTGTCAGAAGCGGCAAGGGGTTAATTAACATAAGTAAGTATTATACAAATAATTATTATATATTATTTTTAAGGTAATTTACTATATTTTTAAAAACTGTACTCAAGCTAGTGGCTTAATGGACAAATTACTGAAGTTTGAAGTTATAACTTCCAATCGGTAATTTCACAGTAAATAGATAAATAATAAATTATTATCTTATAACATATAGCATAATAGTATATGATTTAGCTTGTACCTTTTCAGCAGCAAAAGATTTTCATTCTCCCTCTTAACTGTGTGAGAAAAACATGGGATTATGGTTAAACCTTATACCCATAAACCTGTTTTTTTCCTTCTAGTTAAGAGGGCTGGGCTGGAAGGGAGCATTTATCTTTTAGACACATGCCCCCCTTCTATGACACTGCGGTAATAGGCATGCCTCCAATGCAGCATTTTTATTGGACAGCTTGGGCCAATGGTACTTTACCATTGGTCCAAGACTCCAAGCTGTCCATTAAGCTCAGTGCCTCTGACAAGAAGTGAGGAGAGGCACTGTGAGCTCATCCTCTCAGTCTGCTGCAGAGTGTGCCAGCTTGTATTTAAACTGGCCACTCTGTATGTAGCTTCTGACAGGCTGCGCAAGGAGCCCCATATCTCTGGAACCATAGGTCATAGGAGCCCGAATTCTATGACCCCAGGTCGGCGAGCTAAAGCCCTCCAAATCGATTTTTATTTTATGTTCATGGCAGATGAGACTCTGCTTCACCTTCCTCCCCTGACTGCACTTCCCTGCTGACCTATCATGCCTTGCTCTACATTCTGCATGTTTTTCAGTAGAGGCAACCATCTTAGTAGACACAGGTTTTTTCTTCATTATGTCAGAGCTGCCCAATACCCCCCCCCAAGACTGGTGATCGAATGACTTTTGAGAAAATTCTCAAAAATCAACAGGAGAATTAACCCCCCTAGCGGTAATCCTGAGTCTGGCTCGGGTTAGGATTTTACTGATAGGAGCGGTAACCCCGAGCCAGACTCGGGATCGCATCGCTGGATACAGGGAGAGGTTACTTACCTTTTCCCCTGGATCCAGCGATGTCCTCCGCGCTGTGTGAGCGAGCTGTCCTTCGCTCGATTCACACAGTGCCGAATGCCGCTGAGCTCCGTTCCCTGCGACGTTACGGCGCACGGGAGCAGAGAACGGTGGCAAATTCAAAAAAGTAAAAGTACTCAAAACACACACAGCACTGTAATCTTACAGATTACAGTACTGTATTACAAAATTACACACCCCCTTTGTCCCTAGTGGTCTGTACAGTGCCCTGCATGCACTTTTTTATTATAAATACTGTTTTTTCTGCCTGGAATTTGGAGATTGTCCATAGCAACCAAAAAGTGTCCCTTTTTCAGTGTTTTAGGATTTGATTACATTATTGAATATTTTTTATTATTCTTTATTATATTATAAACTTTATCATACACGGGATGTCTGCTAGACTCTGGTTTGAACATATTTAAGAGCGTTATTCCTAAGAATTACAGGACTACAATATAAGACGCCAAATTTCCATGCAAAATAATTGTACCGCTTTCAGCACCTAAATCCAGACTGAATCATACCGCCAGGGAGGTTAATTATTGCTGCAGAAGCGGATCCTTGCACTGCAGGCCTTCAGTTATAGTATTTTCTCCAAGGAGGAAAACAATGAGCATCAAAGTAATGAAATCACAAAATGTAAGTTCAAATCTAAGACAGTGTCTATACAGAAGATGATCATTAGATCAGCTTATGTTGAACAGTCCTGCATTAAAAAAAAAACATGCACACTTAAAAAGATATCACCATTGCTGGCAAGGACCTCTGGTTCCAGGACCGCAGTGATGTCGGCTCTGCTCAATGCGTTTCATCAAAGGACATCTTGACAGGGCATCACCATGTATAATATACAAAAGCCAAGAAACCAAGCCTTGTTCTCATTAAGAGCCTCACACCAATTTGAGCTCAAATACAGCATCAATTCCACTAAATTCAAGCCTTGATCTGAATATCGCTACTGGTCCTGTGTAATCCAGGACCAAGCTCTGTCGACTCAGAGGCCAAACCTTAGTCAGAAATAAAACAGATCAAGGCTAGAAAGGTGAAGTCAGGCCTCTTTACAATTCTAGAGCCCACAAATACTCATCATTAAAAATTATCCGGAATGGAAATAAAAACACATCAAAATAAACCAAGTGGAGACCGATACTGTACATAATTAAAAATAAATAAATAAACAAATTAAAGACTCCATGATGGGCACAAAATGCACCATCTAGTGGTTATTTAGAAAACAACACAAAATTACTGCTTGATAAGAAAAATATAGAGTATTGCATATAGACATCAATAATATTACATGAATTAAAATATTCAATGTTAAGCAACCGCACAATGTTCATACCTTAAAAGTCTATACTATAAGCTAAAAAAAGTTTATATCATATTCCCAAGAGATTGACAAGTTTGTCCCTGATTGGAGAGGAAGTGTTATTAGAAGGGAGATATCCAAACCGGAAACCCAATGGATCTATGAGATTAAGTCTTATGTCCCACACAGCCTGAAGATTTACTGGGATGTCAATGCGTTTATCAATAATGCATGAGATCCCAGTCCCATACTTATTCTTTTGTCTCCCTTCCATTTCCAAACTCGTCCCCCTCCTTTTTTTTGTTTTTTTGTTTCTTGGGATTTTGATCTAAATTTTTTTAGGTGATTCTATATGCACTACATAACTTCTCTTGAGAAAGTGGGTTTTGGAAATCTGGTAAGCAGGTGGTCGTTGCTGGTGACACCAGTTCGGTGTTGAATTTACTTAAAGAGCATTACATCCCGGATTTACAAGATTTAATTATTGGGACTTTTGTGGACTTTATGAGATTCTTCTAGATTCTTTATTCAATTTTTATGTATTTAATATATTAATTTTGTCACAGTTCATTGGTATTTAACTTATTTGGTTATAGCACTACGTTTTTTTTATATATATATATATATATATATATATATATATGTTACAATAACAGGAGAAAACGTTGTATGGTCAAGTATAAAATTGGTACAAGCAATGTGGGATTAACCACTTAAGTACCGCCTCATGTACATATACGTCGGTACTTTGAAGAGAGATATCTCGGTAACGGCAGCAGCTGCTGCCACAACCAAGATATCCCTCTTTACAGGAAGTGGTTCTGTGTACGATAATGGTGGTCTCCATGGCGAGTTCGCCGTGAGATCACCGTTATCGGCGGTGGAAGAGGTGCCACCTTCAGGTGATCCTCAGCTGAGTATGGAGACGAGTGAGGCTAAGATGGCCTCCACTCGTCTCTATACCATAGGAGGGCGGAAGCAATGTCAAAATGTTACTTCCGCCCATACCTCTTAAAGGTACATTTTTTTCAAATGACATTTTTTTTTTTATTGCATTTAAGTCCAAATGTGAGATCAAATGTGAGATCTGAGGACTTTTTTACCCCAGATCTCATATTTAAGAGGACCCGTCATGCTTTTTTCTATTACAAGGGATGTTTACATTCCTTGTAATAGGAATAAAAGTGATCCATTTTTTTTTAAGTGTAAAAATAAATAAAATCAAGTAAAATAAATAAGAAAGGAACGCATACGTGAGTAGCGCCCGCATGTGAAAACGGTAGTCAAACCACACATGTGAGGTATCGCTGGGATCGGTAGAGCGAGAACAATAATTCTAGCCCTCTGTAACGCAAAATGTGCAACCTGTAGAATTTTTTAAATGTCGCTTATGGAGATTTTTGAGGGTAAAGGTTTGACGGTATTCCATGAGCGGGCGCAATTTTGAAGTATGACATGTTGGGTATCAATCTACTTGACGTAACATTATCTTTCACAATATAAAAAAAAAATAGGCTAATTTTACTGCTGTCTTATTTTTTTATTCAAAAAAGTGAATTTTTTCCAAAAAGTCTACTTGTAAGACCGCTGCGCAAATACGGGGTGAAAAAAAGTATTGCAATGACGCCATTTTATTCTCTAGGGTGTTAGAAAAAAAACAATATATAATGTTTAGGGGTTCTAAGTAATTTTTTAGAAAAAAAAAACAGTTTTAATCGTGTAAACACCGAATCTGAAAAAGAGGCCTGGTCCTTAAGTGGTTAAGCCAGTCCACACAAAACTATACAAAGCCAAGCAAGTAAGGCGGAGAATAGTATCAATAAGAACTTCTTTCTGATTCACTGAACTTTAGGTTGCAGCAATTATGCAGGTTAGGAGTTCTGAGTTCACATTGACCCTGACTGCTGCATGCTTTTTTCAGATCAATAATCTAAAGTACTTACAGAGTAACTCCACTTCTGTTGAGAAAACAACAACCCCCTCTGGATGATTTCTGAACATTGCAGGGATTTTATCAAACTTTTTTTTAGATTCCTACCTGCGTCTGCTCTGAAGGAATAGCTCTTTCTTGGATCATGTCTTGTGCAGGACTGATTCTGAATTACTAATTCACTAGGCACTTTCATGGCTCATGCATACTGCATCTCAAAGAAGCTGCTCCTACTGGCTTTTGAGCTTTTATGAGCTCTCATTTTTTTTCTGTCTGGAGACTCCCCCCTATGCTGGCCAATGTGTCCATGACCCCCCCCCCCACCAAACTCGCGTTTTTGAGCGGAATTTGAGCAGAAAAGATGCCCAAGTGCCCAAAACAGCGTTAAAAAAGCTCAGAAAAGCTCAAGTAAGCTTGAGAATGCACAATAAAAGATAAAATGAGCTGAGGGGAGGGTTTGTGAAAAAAAAAAGTTTATGCTCAAAAAAGCTCAATAAAAACGTGCAAAAAAGCACAAGCTTCCTCAAGCTTTAATGCCGCGTACACACGAGCGGACTTTTCAACATCCAAAGTCCGAAGGACTGAGTCCGTCAGACTATCCGATCGTGTGTGGGCTGCAACGGACTTTTGACTCGCCAAAGTCCGAAGGACTTTAGAATATGGAACATGCTTCAAATTTTCCCGAAGGAACTCTGCCGGACCCGGTCCCCTTCGAAAACTCCGCTCGTGTGTATGCTACTCCGACGGACTAAAACCGACGCTAGGGCAGCTATTGGCTACTGGCTATGAACTTCCTTATTCGAGTTGGGTCGTACGTCATCACGTTCGAATCCGTCGGAGTTTAGTGTGATTGTGTGTGGCCAAGTCCGTTCGGCCGAAAAGTCTGTCAGAACTCCATCGGAATTCCAGCAGAACTCCGACGGAACTCCTTTGGAAGTCTGTCGGACATAAGTCCGCTCGTGTGTACGGGGCTTAAGAGAAATAAATGCTCAAAATGCCTTAAAAAGCAGCTTTTTTTTTTAAGCTGCAGTGTGTATGAGCCCTCAATATTCTGATGAGAAAAAATGCATTGTCTGCATGCCCTAGCTATTTGAGTGATTGCAGAAATCGGGTGCTAGCATAATGAAGTTGATGAAGTTTCTGGCACAGACCTTACTTGATGTCATCATGGAGTCCCCCTTTCAGCTTATGTTGCTGGCCTTTTATTTTGGAAGTTTTACCATACCCATATGGGTGTGCCCCCTTTCTCACTACTTCCTTTACATTAACTTTCTATGGGTGAAACATTTCCAAATTCAACCTCTAGATTGCACTATTGTATCATATAAGCCATAGGTCAAATATGGCAAAAGGTCATGCTATTGTTGACCTTGGTTACTTGAATGCATAGTTTGCCCAATATCCCTGTAAAGACAATGGCAGCATTCAACTGCCAACTGACATTTGTTCTACATACAATATTACTTATGTTCCTGTTATATTTGAGGAGAACTTGTGCAAAGGTTTCCAACAGCATTTGTTTGAGAAGTGTTTACTCAAACACTCAAAGAAACCTGATGTCTGCTTCTAAAACAAACAGAATAAATATATACACTATTTTACCAAAAGTATTAGGATGCCTGCTTTTACACTCACATGAACTTTAATGACATCCGAATCTTAGTACGTAGAGTTCAATATTGAGTTGGTCTACCCTTTGCAGCTACGGTGCCTTGACAAAGTATTCATACCCCTTGACATTTTCCAAATTTTGTCATGTTACAACCAAAAATTTCAATGTATTTTTTGGGGATTTTATGTGGTAGACCAACACAAAGTGGCACATAATTGTGAAGTGGAAGGAAAATGATAAATGGTTTTCAAAACTTTTTACAAATAAATATATGAAAAGTGTGGCGTGCATTTATATTCAGGCTCTTTTAACCTGATAACTAAAATCTAGTGAAACCAATTGCCTTCAGAAGTCACCTAATTAGTATATAGAGTCCGCCTGTGTGTAATTTAATCTCAGTTGTTCTCTGAAGCCCTCAGAGGTTTGTTAGAGAACCTTAGTGAACAAACAGCATTATGAAGGCCAAGGAACACACCTGAAATGTCAGGGATAAAGTTGTGGAGAAGTTTAAAGAAGGGTTAGGTTATAAAAAAATATCCCAAGCTTTGAGCACTGTTCAATCCATCATCTGAAAATAGAAAGAGTATGGCAAAACTGCAAACCTACCAAGACATGGCCGTCCATCCAAAATGACAGGCCGGGAAAGGAGAGCATTAATCAGAGAAGCAGCCAAGAGGCCCATGGTGACTTTGGAGGAGCTGCAGAGATCCACAGCTCAGGTGGGAGAATCTGTCCACAGGACAACCATTAGTCGTGCACTCCACAAATCTGGCCTTTATGGAAGAGTGGCAAGAAGAAAGTGGGGGACACAGCAAACGTGTGGAAGAAGGTACTCTGGTCAGATGAGACCAAAATTAAATTTTTTGTCTCAAAAGCAAAACACTATGTGTGGCAGAAAACTAACACCGCACATCACCCTGAACACACCATCCCCACTGTAAAACATGGTGGTGGCAGCATCATGTTGTGGGCATGCTTTTCTTCAGTAGGCACAAGGAAGCTGGTCAGAGTTGATGGGAAGACGGATTACGTGAAATACAGGGCAATCTTAGAAGAAAACCTGTTAAGCCCCGTACACACGAGCGGACTTTTCAACATCCAAAGTCCGACGGACTGATTCCGTCAGACTATTCGATCGTGTGTGGGCTGCAACGGACTTTTGACTCGCCAAAGTCTGAAGGACTTTAGAATATGGAACATGCTTCAAATTTTTCAGAAGGAACTCCGCCGGACCCGGTCCCTTTGAAAAATTTGCTCGTGTGTATGCTATTCCGACGGACTAAAACCGACGCTAGGGCAGCTATTGGCTACTGGCTATGAACTTCCTTATTCGAATCCAGTCGTACGTCATCACGTTCGAATCCGTCGGAGTTTAGTGTGATTGTGTGTGGCCAAGTCCGCTCAGCCGAAAAGTCCGTCAGAACTCTGTCGGAACTCCGGCAGAACTCCGACAGAACTCCTTCGGAAGTCTGTCGGACATAAGTCCTCTCGTGTGTATGGGGCTTTAGAGTCTGCAAAAGACTTGAGACTGGGGCAGTGGTTCACCTTCAGCAGGACAACAACCCTAAACATACAGCCAGAGCTA
This sequence comes from Lithobates pipiens, assembly GCF_037356315.1. Lineage (NCBI taxonomy): Eukaryota > Metazoa > Chordata > Amphibia > Anura > Ranidae > Lithobates > Lithobates pipiens. Next base: position 137,088,863 of record NW_027507788.1, on the reverse strand, counting down.
CAATGGAATGGTTTAGATCAGAGCATATTCATGTGTTAGAATTGCCCAAAGTCCAGACCTAAATCCTTTTGAGAATCTGTGGGAAGACTTTGCTGTTTACAGACACTTTCTATCCAATCTGACAAAGCTTGAGCTATTTTGCAGAGAAGAATGGGCAAAAATGTCACTCTCTAGATGTGCAAAGCTGGTAGAGACATACCCAAAAAGACTTGCTGCTGCAGTTGCAGCCAAAGGTGGTTAGACAAAGTATTGACTGAATACAAATGCACGCCACACTTTTCAGATATTTATTTGTAAAGACATTTGAAAACCATTTATCATTTTCCTTCCACTTTACAATTATGTGCCACTTTTTGTTTGTCTATCACATAAAATCCCAATAAAATACATTTATATTTTTAGTTGAACATGACAAAATGTGTAGAATTTCAAGGGGTATGAATACTCTATCAAGGCACTGTATAACAGCTTCAACTTAACAGCTTCAACATACTATGGGAAGGCTGTCTACAAGGTTTAGTAATGTGTCTATGGGAATGTTTGACCTATTCTTTCAGAAGCACATTTGTGAGGTCAGGCACTGATGTGAACAAGAAGGCCCGGCTTGCTGTCTCTGCTTTAATGGACCTTGTTTGTGCACTGGTGCGCAGTTATATTGGAACACTAATGCCCCATTCACACCTGAGCGTAGTGTTTTCAGGCAGAAAATCGCACAATTTTACAGCGACTTTGCCGTGATTTTTGTGGCGTTTCTGCAGCATTTTTTTTACAGTGTTTTGCCATGATTTTGTGCAGGGCAAAAGGTCACCAATGTAAAAAGAAGAAAAACACCCAACTCTGCCTAAAAAAAAGGTTCCAGAACTTGTTTGAGCTTCAGGCATTTTGTAGCTTCTGGCTTCAGGCGTTTTGGAGTAGAGATGTGAACCATCTCCATAGACAATAATTGTTTTTTTTCCCCTCCAGCATTTTGTAGCTTCAGACTTCAAGCTACAAAATGCTCAGGTGTGAATGGGGCCTAAGGGGTCATCCCCAAACTGTTCCCACAAAGTTGGGAGCATGAAATTGTTCAAAATGCCTTAGCATGCTGATGCCTTAAGAATTCAGAAGCCCAACCCCTGAAAAACAACCCCACACCATAATCCCCCTCCACCAAATGATCTGGACCAATTCACAAAGCAAGGTCCATAAAGACATGGATGAGCGAGTTTGGGGTGGAGGACTTTGACTGGTGTGCACAACAGAGTTCTGACCTCAACCCGATAGAACACCTTTGGGATAAATAAGAGTGGAGACTGAGAGCAAGGCCTTCTCGTTTTTCCAGGGACTCCGCCAAGCACGTTGGGAATCCTTTGAGGTAAGACCTCGCTATATCAAGATACCTCTCAACTCAACTCAACTCGTCCACATCAGTGCCTGACCTCACAAATGCACTTTTGGAAGAATGGTCAAACATTCCCAAAAACACACTCCTAAACCTTGTGGACAGCCTTCCCAGAAGAGTTGAAGCTATTATAACCGCAAGGGGTTGGCCAACTCAATATTAAACACTACGAAATAAGACTGGGATGCCATTAAAGTTCATGTAAAGGCAGGCGTCCCAATACTTTTGGTAATACAGTGTATATCGTTAATAAGAAGGTTCTGGCAAGCTCAGTAGATTGCTTTAAAAAAGGCCTGGATTCTTTCCTAAATGTACATAATATGGGGGCTGCTCTCCTAGTCTGTCCTGGCAGTGTCACTGGAGCCGAGCCACTCATGGACTATAACGTGGCGCCTGGTGGGGGTGCTCCGGGGTTGGTGACAGGTGGAGCCTTGAGGAGGCACAGATTGAGTCAGGCACAGCAGAGTTTAACATTTTTGTGAGCGAGGAACACCAAGCACAGGGTCACGTTGTCGGGTACAAAGCAGTTTGCTTAGCCAAAGACTGTCAGCTGGTGTGGTGAGTAAAAACTGTCGCTGGCTGAGATATGAGATTGTATTATCACATGCAATTTGCAAATGTGTATATGTATATATTGACTGATCTACCAAGTGCCAAGTGTGGACCGAGGGGTCCCTCCCCGTGAGGCGGCATTGATTGGCAGTGGTGAAGTGGCATTGATGGGCACTGGTGAGGCTGCATTAATTAGCATTGCTGAGACTGCATTAATTAGCATTGCTGAGACTGCATTCATTGACATTGGTGGCATTGCATTAATTGGCATAGGTGGGGCTGCTTTTGATGGGCACAGGTGAGGCTGCATCTGACAGGCACTGGTGAGGTTGCATTTGATGGGCACAGGTGAGGCTGCATTTGATGGGCACAGGTGAGGCTGCATTTGATTGGCACAGGTGAGGCTGCATTTGATGGGCGCTAGTGAGGCTGCATATGATGGGCGCTGGTGTGGCTGCCTTGATTAGCACTAGTGAGACTACATTGATGGGCACTGGTGAGGCTGCATTTGATGGGCGGGGGGGGCGTCAAAGTGAGGTTTCGCCTAGGGTGTCAAAAATCCTTGCACGAGCCCTGATCCACAAGCATAACTCCACTTTTGTTGAAAAAAACATTCCCCTCTGGGGGATCTATGTACTTTGCACGGATTATAACAACATTTGTTGCAAATTCCTACCTTTTGTTATTCTAAAGAAATCCCTCTGTGTTTCTCTGAAGCCTTTGTGCTAAGTGAGTCTAATGGGAGGGGTTTCATAATTATCTGTCAGCTGTGCAGCTGCAGAGCACTAATGCACTAATGAGGAAATCTGCTGGGCCTACAACACTTTAGACGTGTTCCTATTGAAAGTATCTCTCCAAAAATGAAATTTTTAGCTACAGGGGATAACTGAAATCTGACTTGTATCTTAGGCAGACTTCTGGGAAAACTGGTGAGCCAATCACGCAAGCAGAAAATTATGTTTATGGGGTGTGTCCAGTACACACTCTGTGTACAGAACAACTGCAGGTAGCCATATTGCATTGCATTTTCAGACAATTACAGCAGCTGCAGATTGAAAAGGAAAGGTCATTTTTAATAACATTCAATTACAATATGACTTGTGTTGCAATTATTTACACTATATTATTTTTTCTTTTTTTTTTCTATTTTTTTCCTCCATGAAAGTGGAATTACCCTTTAAATCAACAAGCTGAAGTTAGAAGCTCATTGCCTGCCATGCACGGCTGCACCAGATTTTGCACTCTCAGTTTTAGCAACCAACCCCAGTATCTCACCAAAAATTAGATTTTGTTGCAGAGGATGCCTAAAACAATTTTTTTTTTTTGTTAAGGAAAGGTCATTTTCAATAGCATTAAATTCAGAGGCAAATTAGAACCTTCAGGGCCACAGTGCAAGAAACCATGAAGGCCCTCCAACCCCCGGCTGGGACCCTTCCACTGATACCGGTGCACTGTACTCCTGTTGTGGGGCCCTTTTAAATTTTCTGCAACGATCCTACTTTCTGCCATCTTGGGGCCCCCCATGGTGGTGAAATGCCAGGGTATGGTCGCAAGATTAAATGACATTATAGCTTGTGTAGCAATTGTTTATGCTGTATTTTTTTTCTTTTTTATATTTACTAGAATGACCCTTTAAGCCAGAGACAGATAGACAACTTGTGGCTATAAGACTAATTGTAATGGTCTACCATAGCAAATTACCACATCCCCAAAAAGTGTATTCTCCATGTATTCATATCTGTACAGTATTATTTTATATAAAATTACTTACATTCTCTGGAATCTTTTCCCTCTTTTCTTTTTTTTTTGTATGCATCCCAGATATTGTAATTGTGTCTAAATGAAAATGCTTGCCTTTTTATTTTGATATTCAGGATACCTGGAGAAATTCCAGAATATATGCTTTCAAGAGGTATTTTCAGATAAAGAATGGAGACCTTTGTTTTGGTATCAGATGCCATCTCCAGTTGGATGACTTCTGCTCCATGATACCCCGAGGAGTGGAAATTTGGTTTTCCACTATTCATCCATCTTTGTGATGTCTCATTACTGTCACCATTTGTTAGACAGCGGTAAATTAGCAATATGTTGTGAAAGCTGCAGTGACACCCGTGTTCTGAGATAAAATGGCAAGCTGGTGCATATAATGTGACTCAGCCCGCCAGATCCCAGTGGCAGTTTGATGCCTATGCAATTACTTCGATGGGTGGCCATGATACAGGTGTTATAAATTATCATTATTATACCCTATTTATAATGCATCAAAGTTTAACACAGAGCTGAGGAGTTAACAAAGGACTTTGATACATAGTTGGAATATGAACAGCAACAGAAATTGTAAGCTAATTAAAGTGCACACTGGTTGAAAATGTGTTGATTTTGAAAAATGGAGGGGGGGGGGGGGTGGCTACCAGCCTCTGAAAAGTCTATGCAGGTAGGGCAATTTCTATCATGAGCCACAAAAATGTTTAAATATTATCTAATTCCTGAGGAACAAATATACTCATCAACGGCAGCAATTCACCGTATTCTTTCTACGCATGTTATGAGTGGAATCTTAAGGTGGCTATTGCTGACCTCTGTCTCCAGATGCTAGTTCCCTGACTGTGCCTAGCTTCAAAGTGGTTGTAAAGGCTTAAGGTTTTGTTACCTTGATAAATTCTCTGCAAAATACCTTTCGTGGTCAGCTCCCCCCAGCCCCTTCCTCCAAATACTTACCTGAGCCCGTTCTTGAGCCAATTCTGCTCTCTCTCTCCTCACTGGACATGAAGGCAGCAGCAAGAGCCATCGGCTCCTGCTTCTGTCAATCAAATCCTGTTAGGAGGGACCAAGGGCATGAGGTTCTAAGCTGTGCTGTGTATGTCTGTAGACGCACACAGCTCAACTTAAGATCAAGCCTGCACAAGTATTCCACATGGCATGTTTTGGGGACACTCGGAACAGTTTCAAATCAGTGTTCAGGGGTGCTTACAGGTGATAGTCTCCACACTGCAGTGGATCCTTCCCCTCGTTTGGAATAATCAGAGCGATATGGGCTCTCAGAGTGTCTCCCCTTCCATGATAGAATTAAGGGCCAAGGCCAGGGGTCGCGAGAGCATCTCAAAAAAGGCCTTATAATAGGTTGAGGTGAGGCCAGAGCGACACACAATTCCTCAATCGTGATACGCTCTTCTAGCTCTTCTTGTACTGCTAGAGAGCGAAGGCATGCCAGAGGAGGTTAGGTATAACTGCGGGGTTGTGCTACCATCGGAGGGGGAGGCTGCAGGGGGGGCTCCATCTAAGTTGTAGAGGCCCTCATAGAAGGACTTAAACTCCGCCTTCAGCTGAAGTAGTCAACCTCTGACCTGAGGGGGTCATGATGTAAGTTTTTGTGTGGGGATGTTGGCAACATTTTATGGCTTTCTCTGATTACTTACTAATTTACTTACTGACTATGACACTAAAAAAGCATAAAAATAAATATTGGAAAATCTGGACTCCATACTTTTTCTATAAAGACCAAACACCTCTTGCTTCTCAACAATAGGTAGGTTCTCTTAGGCCCCTCCTTTTTTTCTTTACTCCCCCCACCTTTTCTCCCTATTCAACCATTGACTTGGGCTTCAATGTTTACATCTCATAAAATAAGTAAATAAAAGGGGAGGGTTGGAATGACCTTTGTAGAGAGGATTTGCTGCATGGCCACCTAGCTTATGTTTGCACTCATTAGGTTCATGGACCCTTACCATATTTATGCTTATGTAAAGTGTCACGCAGTGTCTCACTTATTGTACCCTACGTTGTTATACAGAAAAATGGGGTTCCCTTGTGCTATCAAAGTGAAAAATATCTGAATGTGGTGATCAGCGCAAACTATATACCAAATATCACTACAAAGATGGAAAATCCTTGTTTGATATGTATTCTACTTCATAGATAAAGTGCAATAAATCAATAATTAAATCAATACTATTGGTGAATCCTAATGCAAATTGCTGCTGTGCATGCAATTATTTAGCTGCTGTGCAAAACTGCTACTGTGCAAACTACAAAAATAAATAATTTGCTGTGCATGCTATTATTTAGCTGCTGTGCAAAATGCTACTGTGCAAATTATGCAAACAAATTAATTGCTGTGCATGCAATTATTTAGCTGCTGTGCAATCTGCTACTGTGCAAACTACGCAAATAAATTATTTGCTGTACATGCGATTATTTAGCTGCTGTGCAAACTGCTACTGTGCAAACTACGCAAATAAATTATTTTCAAAAAATGCACAACACATTACCATAAATTCATAAAGTGAATACAATAGCTGCTGCTGTGCAAATAATTAAAGCCAACAGTTGATATAGTGCAAAATCATGCAAATCATCATCAGGTGCTAAATATGAAATAATAATTGAATGAACACTAAATATTGCAAAATGGTGCAAGATTATCATAAAGTTCTGAGTATCAGATGATCCTTTGTGTACACCTTTAAGTGTGTAGGTCTACCAATACAGTCCTATTTATATTGAGTAGTGATACCCATAAAAGTCCATCCATAAACAGTAAAAGTGCAAATTAGTGCAAAAAGTGCTGGTGTGCAGCAATGTGACAGGCAAACTCTTCAGGTGACATCCACAGTGTACTCTTCATGTGCTCCACTCAGTGCTCTCTATGCGTTTACCTCTAAATGGGTAAGAAATGCCACTCAGATATTTCTAATGATGAGCCGTCCTGAGTGTGGTAACCAGGGATGATGTCCTTAAGAGTGCTGTATTGCAATAATGGCTCCCAGTTGGTTAGTTCGCCCGTTCATCCACGGCAAATGAAAGCGGGGAATAAGCCAGAAACACCGCACATTGTTTGATCTGCCTGTCGTTTTCAGCATTGTTGTAAGTAGCCATTTTTTAAACATAAATAAACCTATTTGAGACATATTACGCTATGGGATCTTCCTGCTTATTCCCCACTTTCATTTGTCGTGGATGAACGGACGAACTAACCAACTGGGAGCCATTATTGCAATACAGCACTCTTAAGGACATCATCCCTGGTTACCACACTCAGGACGGCTCATCATTAGAAATATCTGAGTGCCATTTCTTACCCATTTAGAGGTAAACGCATAGAGAGCACTGAGTGGAGCACATGAAGAGTACACTGTGGATGTCACCTGAAGAATTTGCCTGTCACATTGCTGCACACCAACACTTTTTGCACTAATTTGCATGTTTACTGTTTATGGATGGACTTTTATGGGTATCACTACTCAATATAAATAGGACTGTATTGGTACACCTACACACTTAAAGGTGTACACAAAGGATCATTTGATACTCAGAACTTTATGATAATCTTGCACCAGTTTGCACAGCAGCTAAATAATCGCATGTACAGCAAATAATTTATTTGCGTAGTTTTCACAGTAGCAGATTGCACAGCAGCTAAATTATTGCATGCACAGCAAATGATTTATCTGCGTAGTTTGCACAGCAGCTAAATAATCGCATGCACAGTAAATAATCTATTTGCGTAGTTTGCACAGTAGCAGTTTGCACAGCAGCTAAATAATCGCATGCACAGTAAATAATCTATTTGCGTAGTTTGCACAGTAGCAGTTTGCACAGCAGCTAAATTATTGCATGCACAGCGAATTATTTATTTTTGTAGTTTGCACAGTAGCAGTTTGCACAGCAGCTAAATAATTGCATGCACAGCAAATTATTTATTTTTGTAGTTTGCACAGTAGCTGTTTTGCACAGCAGCTAAATAATTGCATGCACAGCAGCAATTTGCATTAGGATTCACCAATAGTATTGATTTAATTATTAATTTATTGCACTTTATCTATGAAGTAGAATACAGGATTTTCCATCTTTGTAGTAATATTTGGTATATAGTTTGCGCTGATCACCTTTTTTATTTTATTTTTTATTTGTGTTGTTATACAGGTGCATCTCAAAAAATAGAATATCATCGAAAAAGTTTAAGTAATTTAATTCAAAAGGTGAAACACACATATTATATAAATCCATTACACACAGTGATATATTTCAAGCATTTCTTTCTTTTCATTTTGATGATTATGGCTTACAACTAGTGAAACTTCAGTATCTCAGAAAATTTGAATATTGTGAAAAAGTTAAATATTGTAGACTCATGGTGTCACATTCTAATCAGCTAATTAACTCAAAACACTAAAAATTGTTTGTAAACAAAAAAAAAAAAAAAAAAACACTTGTAAAGGTTTCCTGAGCCTTTAAATTGTTTCTCAGTCTGGTTCAGTAGGTTGCACAATCACGGGGAAGACTGCTGACTTGACAGTTGTTCAGAAGACAGTCATTGACACCCTCCACAAGGAGGGTAAGTCATAAAAGGTCATTGCTAAAGAAGCTGGCTGTTGACATAATGCTGTATCCAAGCATATTAATGGAAAGTTGAGTGGAAGGAAAAAAGTGTGGTAGGAAAAGGTGCACAATCAACAAGGATAACTGCAGCCTTGAAAGGATTGTGAGGCAAAGGCCATTTAAAAATTTGGGGAAGATTCACAAGGAGTGGACTATGGCTGCTGTCAGTGCTTCAAGAGCCACCACACACAGACGAATCCAGGACATGGGCTACAACTTTCGCATTCCTTGTCTCAAGCCACTCCTTAACCAGAGATAACATCAGAAGCATCTTACCTGGGCTAAGGAGAAAAACAACTAGACTGTTGCTCAGTGGTCCAAAGTCCTCTTAGCATTTCATTTGGAAATCAAGGTGCCAGAGTCTGGAGTAAGAGGGAGAGGCACACAATCCAAGTTGCATGAGGTCCAGCGTGAAGTTTTGGGGAGCCATGTTGTCTGCTGGTGTTGGTCCACTGTGTTTTATCAAGTCCAAAGCCAGCGCAGCCCTCTACCAGGAAATTCTAGAGCACTTCATGCTTCCCTCTGCTGACCAGCTTTATGGATTTGCTGATTTCATTTTCCAGCAGGACTTGGCACCAGCCCACACTGTCAAAAGTACCAATACCTGGTTTAATGATTATGGTATCACTGTGTTTTATTGGCCAGCAAACTCGCCTGACCTAAACTCCATAGAGAATCTGTAAGGTATTGTCAAGAGGAAGATGAGAGGCATCAGACCTAACAATGCAGACAAGCTGAAGGCTGCGATCAAAGCAACCTGGGCCTCTATAACACCTCAGCAGTGCCACAGTGCTGATAACCTCCATACCACGCTGCATTATATAGTTACTAAGGTTGAATAAAGACACCAGTCCATCCTGAATGAGTGTCTACAATTGTCCCTATCCCTGTACATTGCACACTCACATCGGCCCCTACCCTCAAGGAGCCCACAATCCAAGGTCCCCAGTCATATACTAGTGCCAATTTTGGACAGAAGCCAATTAACCTACCTGCATGTCTTTGGAGCGTGGGAGGAAACCAGAGTACCTCGGAGGAAACCCATGCAGGCACAGGGAGAACATGCAAACTCCAGGCAGGTAGTGTCGTGGTTGGAATTCGAACCAGCGACCCTTTTTACTGCTAGGTGAGAGTGCTAACCACTACACCAGTGTGCCACCCATTGATGCAGTAATTAATGCAAAAGGAGCCCGATCAAATATTGAATGCATACTATACTGTACATGGACATACTTTTCAGTAGGCCAACATTTCTGTATTAAACATCTTTTTTTTTTTTTTATTGGTCTTACTGAATGTAATCAAATTTTCTGAGATACTGAATTTGGAGTTTTCCCTAGTTGTAAGCCCTAATCATCAAAATTAAAAGAAAGAAATGCTTGAAACATGTCACTCTGTGTGTAATGAATCTATATTATCTATATTATCCCCTTCCCGCCGAGCGTACGCAGATCTGCGTACTCGGCTTCCGGGGGGTATACCGGGATGATGCCCGCACCTGCAGGCATCATCCCGGTACCGTTTTTTACAGCGGGCGATTGGCTTTCCAGCCATAACAACCGATGCGGCTAAAAGCCGCTCGGCTGTTATGCCGGAGGAGCGGGAGGGGACATCCCCCCCTCCCGCCGCCTCTCGCCGCTGTTACCGGTGCTCCCGCTCGATCGGGAGCACCGATTAGTGATCCGTCGGCTCTGGCTGCTGGGGAGGAACTGGAACGAAGCCGTAATCGGCTTCGTTCCAGTCTCCTCATCGTAAACACGGAAGCGACGTCATGACGTCACTTCCCGTTTACTCGGCTGCCAATGGCGCCGGTTTTAAAAAAATATCCGGTATTCAGAATCGCCGTTTTCGGCGGTCTGAATACATTGAAGTGTAAAGGAGGGGTGGGGGGTCTTTTAGACCCCCGATCCCTCCATAAAGAGTACCTGTCACCACCTATTACTGTCACAAGGGATGTTTACATTCCTTGTGACAGCAATAAAAGTGATCAAATTTTTTTTTTTTTTTAAAACAATTTAGTTTTTTTTAAATAAATAAAATAAATAAAAAAATAAAAAAATTTTTTTCAAAGCGCCCGCCGTCCCCGCGAGCTCGCGAAGCAAAGAAAACGCATACGGAAGTCGCGCCCGCGTATGTAAACGGTGTTCAAATCACACATGTGAGGTATCGCCGCGATCGTCAGAGCGAGAGCAATAATTCTAGCAGTAGACCTCCTCTGTAACGCTAACCTGGTAACCGTAAAAAAAATTTAAAGCGTCGCCTATTGAGATTTTTAGGTACCGTACTTTGTCGTCAATCTACAAGTGCGCGCAATTATAAAGTGTGACATGTTTGGTATCTATTTACTCGGCGTAACATTATCTTTCACATTACGCAAAAAAATTGGGCTAATTTTACTGTTTTGTTTTTTTTTTATTCATGAAAGTGTCCCTTTTCCCAAAAAGTTGCGTTTAAAACACCACTGCGCAAATACCGTGTGACATAAAATATTGCAACAATCGCTGTTTTATTCTCTAGAGCCTCTGCTAAAAAAATATATATAATGTTTGGGGGTTCCAAGTAATTTTCTAGCAAAAAATATGGATTTTAACTTGTAAACACCAAATTCCAAAAATAGGCTTAGTCATGAAAGGGTTAAATATGAGTTTCACTTTTTGAATTGAATTACTGAAATATTCAAATTTTTTTGAGAATCACTTTTTTTTTTTTTTTTTTTTAACAGAAACGTTTTTATTGGTCATAAAACGGATACACCAATACATCACAGCTCGTTTTTTTTGTAGAAATTACAGCATATCAAGCATTAGATAGAAACAAAAGGAAAACTCAGAGAATCATCACAGCAAAATCATACATTAGCATGTTTCATATAGACACATTCAGCAGTCACAGCCCCTGGAGCACCCCTCCGCCCTGCCCGAGCCACTATCTAGAGGAGCAACACTCAAATGTAGTTGTCACAGAGTTCCAGGGCAAGAGAGCGAGCAGAAACACAGATTCCCACTCCAATGCATAAGAAGGATGGAAAAGGGGGGCCTCCGGAAATGGGAGGGTTCCACAAAACTAAGGACCATGCGCACAGGAGCGGACAGGCTGTTGCCTCACTCCTGTACCCAGCAACCCCAGATCTTAGTAAATTTCTTGGGGCATTTACGACTCATATAAGTAAGCTTATACAACGGAAGGGCAGCATCTATCAAGGCCCTCCAGTGGGCTACGCTAGGTGGGTCCGACTTCTTCCACTGCATGAGGATAGCCTTTCGGGCGTAAAATGCTGCATAGAATACAAACAACTGACTATGTATGTTCGGTGCCACCCTGTCACACACACCTAGTAATAAGACTACCGGATCCAGGCCCACAGAGAGGCTCCCGACTTCGTTGATCTCCCACACCACCCCCTCCCAAAATTGATAGATAACCGGACATTCCCATACCACATGCAAAAAAGAGCCCACTGCGGCGGTACACTTCGGGCACCTATCCGAGTGTCCCGGATATATTCTAGACGTTGCGGGGTATAATATGCCCTGTGGATAAATTTTAACTGAATGAACCTGTCCTTAGCCGAGATCATCAGTGGCAAATATTGTTGTATACCCTCCTCCCAATCATCCGTCGCCAGGGTGGGGAGGTCCGCCAACCATTTCTGGAAGAGGCCAGTTCCCCCTCCGGGCGACTCCGCCGAGATCCTAAGGTAGAGAGACGATAGAACACGATCTGCATCCGGGGCCAAAAGAAATCTCTCAACATTGTTGGAGTGCAGGATTACTCCTGCAGGAAATTGAGCCCTAAGGGCATGGCGTAGTTGTAGATAGCGAAAAATCATTCTGGAGGGGAATTGGCAGTTTTCTCTAAGGGAATCAAAGGGAATAAGGGAGCCCCCAGGCATCACCTGTTGCAGAGTAGTGACATCATATCTAGTCCATAGAGCAGGGTCAGGGACCGACTGGAGATGTTTCAGTCGTGGATTCCCCCATAATGGGGTATGTGGCGACAGTGCGGCGGGTGGGTCCAACCGAGCCGCAACCTGAGCCCAGACCCGAAGCGTGGTTCGCATAGGGGTAGTGACCTCAGGGTGAGCCCTCGGTCCCCTGTATACCAAGGCACTCAATTCCGCATGAGAGCCTAGAATCGCCGCCTCCAAATTAACAGATGGGTTAGAGCGGATCCGCTGGAACCACCACCGCACCGTGACCAGTACAGCCGCCCTGTAATATTCCTTGAAGCAGGGAAGGGCCAGGCCCCCCCGGGACAGAGGCAACTGGAGGGCAGCTCGCGCTATCCTTGGAGTCGCCCCAGCCCAAACGAAGGTAGACACCACCTGATCTATCTTTTTGAAAAAGGAGTTTGGGATCGGAACTGGGGTATTACGAAAAACATAAAGAAACTTTGGAAGAAACTTCATCTTAAGCAGGTTGACCCTCCCCACCGGGGTAAGGGGTAGGGCCCTCCACACTTGGCACTTAGCCATCAGGCTCTGGAGGACAGGATAGACATTATCCGTGAGATACTCCCTGGACCCCCTCTGCACCTCTATGCCCAGGTAGCGAAATGTATCTACCGTCCGCAAGGAGGTACGGGCAGATACAACCAGGGGAGCGGGAGACAGGGGAAATAGTAGAGACTTGTCCCAGTTAATACGTACCCCAGATAGGGAGCCGAACTCGTCAATGAGCCCAAGGGCCGTGTCCAGCGCAGTGGAAGCATCCGGAAGATACAGGAGAGTGTCGTCCGCATAAAGCGAAATCTTTTCACACACCGGTCCTACCCACAGCCCCCCCCAATTCCACTGAGTCACGCAACAACACCGCTAGGGGTTCAATGGCAAGTGCGAACAGGCCCGGGGAGAGAGGGCACCCCTGTCTAGTACCCCTACCCAATGAGAAGCTTTCGGACAGTAGGCCGTCAGTGCGGACCCTAGCAGTGGGAGCACTATAGAACAGTTTAACCCAAGATATAAATTGGGGTCCGAAGTTAAACCTCTCCAGGACTTTCCATAGGAACTGCCACTCAACCGAGTCAAACGCCTTCTCGGCGTCCAAGGAGGCGACGACTTTCTGCGAGTCCTCAGCAGCAGCTAGGGAGATGTGAGTATATAAACGTCTGAGGTTTATGTCGGTGCCTTTACCCGGCATAAACCCCGTCTGATCACCCTGAATCAGTGTTAGAATGACCGAATTAAGTCGGGTTGCTAGGATCTTAGTGACAATTTTAGCATCCACATTAAGTAGTGAGATTGGTCGGTAGGAGGAGCACAGACCCGGGTCCTTGCCAGGTTTGGGAATCACCACAATGATTGCCTCGGACATCGTAGCCGGTAGCCCCCCCTCCCTCAGCATGGAGAGCAAGAGGGCGTGTAGCTGGGGCACCACCATTTCAGCATTAGTTTTGTAGAACTCCGCGGGAATCCCATCCGGGCCCGGGGTCTTTGCCGACTGAAGTGTAGCCACCGCCGTCTGTACCTCCTTAAGCGTAATGGGGGCATCTAATCTAATACGATCCGCCGCAGAGAGCACCGGAAGGGCCATACGGTTGAGAAAGTCCTCCAGAGCCTCGGGGGCGGCCGTAGCCCTAGAAGTGTACAGGGCTCGATAGTAATCTGCAAAACGACTATTTATAAGCTGCGGGCTGGAAATCAGCTCCCCCTGTTCCCCTCTAATATGGGCGATATGGGAGGCGTTCGACCGCTCCTTGGCCAACCAAGCCAGAAGCCGACCCGTCCTCTCACCCTGCTCAAATATGCGTTGGGACTGGTTAAGAAGGAGTTTTCTAGTGGCTTCGGTACGGAGAAATGAGATTTCCCTATGAGCTCTCATGAGATCCGCATAGGTCGCCTCATCCCCCCCTTGCACATAACTAGATTCAAGTCTCAACGCCCGACCCTCCGCCACCTCCAGTGCCAGCCTGGTATCTCTTCTAGCTCTGGGTATGGATGTTTGATTCTGCCCTCTAACAAAGGCTTTAAATGCGTCCCACAGTATAGGCGGTCCAGCTGAGTTTTTATTATGTCCCCAGAAGGTCCCCAACTCCACCGCCACCTCCGGGGCCACTCTCTCATCAGTTACCCAGTACCCCGAAAGCCTCCATAGGGCCATCCCAGGTGGAAGACCCATCTCCAGCTGTATCAACAGGGGTGCATGATCCGATATGCCTCTAGGGAGGATTTCTATCCCCAGAGTGCGAGAGACCAACGTATCCGAAGCTAACATTAGATCAATACGGGAGAAAGTGGCATGCGTGGCAGAGTGGCACGTGAACTGCCTAACATCCGGACACTTCCATCTCCACACATCAGTCAGTCCGTACACCCCCATCCACCGCAGCAGTGGGGAGTCCCCCGCCCCGCCAGCCTGCATTCTATCTACCGAGGGATCAGGCGCCATGTTGAAATCTCCGGCCAGCAGCACCCCAGCCCCTGGGTATAGCGCCATAACAGGGGTTAGCCGATGCATGAGCTCCATGGTAGCCCCGGGGGGAGCATAAAGTCCAATAATCAGCACCTCCGTGCCCTCACATACCGCATGTAGGGCCACATACCTACCCCCCTGGGTCTAGATGGAGATCAAGGAGAGTAAAGCGAAGGGACCTATGCACAAGAACACTGACCCCTCTAGAGTATACAGAGTAGGTGGCATGATAGTACGAGCCCACCCAGGGCTTCTTAAGGGCCAGCACCTTGCTCCCAACTAAATGCGTCTCCTGGAGTATACAGAGGTGGGGCGCATATTTCTTAATATAAGTGAAAACTAAGGACCTCTTATGTTTAGAGTTCATCCCCCTAACATTCCAGGAAAGAACCTTCAGGGGTGCCATGGCAAGTCCGTGAACATAGATATCGGAGAACTACACATTACCCTTATCACCAAGGACCCAGGACCTATGCTATACCAGAACCCCCCCCCCCACCAGTGGAGCAGAAGGAGTGACATGTCAGCCACCAGAAATTGAAAACAATGTTGAAACATGACATACAATACATGCATGAGCCTATACATGAACCATATGCTGTGAATAAAAACATGACCAGAACCCCCACCCCCCCACCCCCCTCCTCCCCCCTCCCCGACACCACCCCCCAAACTTCGGCGTGCCTTACACCCAAAACCTAGCATCCCGGTAACAACCATGGGGGTGCGTGTAAAACCCAGCTCCCTGAGAGTCTAGTCCTAGCACACCGACTCCAGCTCAGTCACTTCAGGATAGACGATCCCTGCAAAGTTTAGAAAGTCTCCCGATCGAGATCGGGGGCACATACTTCAACCAAAAAAACCCCGTTACCAACCAGATATATAAAAAAAAAAAAAAAAAATTATTATGCGGTAAAGAAAAGAGGAGAAAACTAAAAAATCCAAAAAAGAAAAAAGCGGAGAAAACCCCGGGTACCTTATTCCTTGAACAGCAACAGTTCCCAATCCCCGCTAAGACCGGGGAGCCCCCCACCCCTCGTCCAGTAGGAAGAGCGTAAAAAAGGAGGAATAGTCACCAGGTATCCGCAGTCAAGAGGTGGTGGCAGCCGCCAAATAATCCCGGTAGTATCTGCATATGTTGCAACATGCGTCCAATAACACGAAGGAGGCATGAGGTACCTCAGAGCCACCTCAGCCCCTAGGCAGGGAGTCCAGCCACTGCGATGCATCCTCCGGTGATGTAAAGAATCGCACCGTCTCGCCGTCTTGGACTCTGAGTCTGGCAGGAAACATCATGCTGTACTTAATGCGGCGGTTCCGCAAGTTCAACTTGACATGGTCAAAAGAGCGGCGCAGTTTCTGCGTATCAACGGAATAGTCCGGAAATATCATAATTCGTGTGTCCGCATGGCGCAGGTTCTCGGCCTTCCTCGCTTCCCGTAGGACCTGGTCCCGGTCTCGATAGTTCAGCAGGCGGAGAATAAGCGCGCGTGGAGGAGCTCCCCGGGGACCCCGGGTAGCAGGCATTCTATTTGCCCTCTCTACCGCAAAAAACTGTGAGAACTGTGCACACGGCAGGAGATCCCGCAGCAGCCGCTCCGTGAAGGCCTGGGGATCCGCACCTTCCACCCCTTCTGGTAAGCCCACAATACGGAGGTTATTCCTCCGATTCCGGTTCTCGGAGTCCTCTGCCCTGCTCTCCAGACTCTTAACCCTGGTGAGCAGCGTGCGGATGGCACCGGAGTGTTCCCGCAGGGTGTCTTCCGCGTCTCCCACCCGACGTTCCGCCTCCGTCAGCCGGGGGCGAAAGGTATCCATGTCGCGGCGGATCAATCCGACATCCATCTGGACGGACTCAATCTTACCCGTCAGGGCGGTTTGGCAGGTCGCGATCGCCTGCATGAGTGCAGCGAAGTTGGACTGGTCCGTCAAGGCAGGGTTCGGACCCTCCGTCTGGGACGCCATGTGCTGCAGGGGCTGCGGCCCGGTGAGAAGGCCCGATTCAGTCCGGGGCTTAGATTTAGCTGCCGCGGAGCTCCTCCGGGTGTTCGACGAGCTCCGTCCTTTGGTCATCCCCCTTAGGGAGCAGTTGTGCGGCGGTACACCGAGCAGGGCAGCCAAATTGCAGGGATAAAAGTATTAGAACAGGGCACTCGGCCGGAGCTCACTCACTGTGCGTCCTCTCAGTCGGCCATTCCGGACACGCCCCCCCGAGAATCACTTTTATGTACTGCATTTTGAATTGTCATGCTGATTCTTTAAAATAAATGGGGTTTAAAAAAAAAATAAACTTTACAATCACTTTAATACTTCATTGTTACTAACCTTAAAGTGGTTGTAAACCCTTACAAACCACTTTGACCTACAGGTAAGCCTAGATTAAGGCTTACCTGTAGGTCCAAGAAATATCTCCTAAACCTATACGGTTTAAGAGATATTTACCTGAAGACAGCCGCCGCTGTCTACGGTGCATGCGCCGTAGACAGCGGCGCGCAGGCGCACTGGGTAAGCCGCAGATCGCGGCGATATGCTGCGAGCGTCGGCTCCCGTGCGCATGCGCGGGAGTGACGTCATCGCTGCTTCGGCGAATCACAGCGCTGGAGCAGCTAGACCCACGGAGACCCACCAAGAAGATGGTCGCTTGGAACTACAGGGGACAGCGGTGACTTCGCTGGCTCCTGTGTCAGGTAAGTGACACATAATGGACTACTATGCGATGCATAGTAGTCCATTATGCTTTACCTTTGCAGGGAATCAAAGAAGTAAACCCATGGCATTTTATTTCTCAAATTTTCTCATGAAAAGCATCCTTTAAATGTAATTTTACGTTTAGGAAATCCCTTTATAAGTGACCAGGCCCAGGTGATTTTAAACAATATGCTGGTAGGTTTCGGCAAAGTAATAATGGTCATACATGCTACAATTTTATAATCTGATTGATGTGTGATTCGGTCAAAACGCTATTAAACCTAAATTTGTACAGTGATAGCAAAAAATACTACAGTATATTATGGTAATAAATGATACCATGGCAATATGAACATGAATACACTATTGTAAAAAAAAATGTCTTGCTATAAAAGCTTTGTTATCTATTTATATTGTTAAAGAGCCAAAATGAAAGGTTCCAATTCTCCGAGCAATCAAATTTAAAATCTAAAACTAAAGTAAGTGGAGAACCCGATTGGATGAATTCTCACCATGGAATTGCTTTTTAGACCTTTTATGCTTAAGTACAATTCATACCAATCAGAACTCCGTAACAGGTTGGATTTGTGCCCTAGATGAGAGACTCTGTACCTTTGATTTTCCTGTGGGAGTCTGTGTTTGTATAAAGTGTACACAAGGGCTCTTAAATATGTGCATAAGAAAGTCGTTTAATTAAAAGCATTAATCTTAGAGACTGCACACTTGTCTCTTAATTCTCACGTATGATTTCATATTTGTTTAAAGCTAAACAAAAGGAATTGCCAGTTCTTGTTATACAGTGATGTAAACAACTCACCTGAGATGGAAGAATCTTGTGTAGCCTTTTTTCAAATCTTTTAAAGAGGAAGTAAACCCTGATGGGTTTTACTTCCTCTTTATTCCCCTGCAAAGTAAAAGCATAATGGGCTAGTATGCATCACATACTAGCCCATTATGTTGCACTTCCCACAAATGAAGCCTGTGATGTCCACAATGTCCCCGCTGGTGGTGGTGTCCATCTTCACCCCTCTTCCTTCTGGGGCCATGGACTCCGTCTCTGTGACTGGCCAGAGTCGCGTGACGTCACTCCCACGCATGCCCTATAGAGACAACATGATTGTGCCTTTTCTTCAGTGCGCATGCGCCGATGACATCGCCGCAAGTGTATATGGTAAATATCCCCTAAATCGTGCAAGTTTAGGTGATATTTCCAGTACCTACAGGTAAGCCTTGTTATAGACTTACCTGTAGGTAAAAGTTGTGTTTAATGGTTTACAACCACTTTAACCTGGACTCTGGAGAGCATTAACACAATGCATATGTTAAAGATAATAATAAAACAAAAATAAAAAATGAAAAGTATCTCTTGAATTTAAAACCTGTTCTTGGGTAGGCCAGACGTTTTCTACTACAGTGGTGGTTTGTTCCCATAAGCAGACATACATCCCAACCTGCAAAAACTAATTTCAGGAAGGTGGCGCATCGCAAACTTCTTCTGAGAGATATTAAAGGAACACTAACCACCATGACCACTTCAGTGATTTGAAGTGGACATGGTGGTAGGAGTCAGTATGTGAAATGCAGCCTGATCAGTGCCCATGAAATGCAGCCTTACCATTACCAATGAAATGCATCCTTACCACTGCCAATGTAATGAAACCCTATCAATGCCAATGAAATGCAGCCTTACCAGTGCCATTTAAATGCTGCCTTACCAGTTCCAATTAAATTCAGCCTTCCAGTGCCAATGAAATGCAGCCTGATCGCACAGAGCTCTGTCACGGACCTTCGATTTGAATATCCCAGTGGCCACTGTAACAAAGTCCCACCTCCTATGATACATGTCACCCTGATTCAATGTCCCAGCATTGGATCAATTGTTACAGTCCTCCTGCTCACACAGACTGGTCTTCCCTGGCGACAACATCATCACATCTGCATGTCACTCAGCCACAGCCAGAAGACAGAGCACCCTGAGCAGCAGTGGCAGCCGTAATCCATTCGGCCACTCGGGCTGCTCTGTGGCGTGGCTCTCACGGGTGTCCGGGAGCTGTAGTCAAATGTGGTACCCCCCCTCCCCCCCAGCCTATTACCAGGCCCTTTGGGTCTTGTATGGATATTAAGGGAACCCTGCACCCAAATTAAAAAAAGAAAAGGTGATGGGCCCTATATACTCTAAACAGCAGTAACAGGCAGTGCAAACAAGACAAGGACTGAAGGTTTGTTCTTATGTAGAATCTGTCAGTAATTTGGAACAGGTAAATTTTGTAAGTGTAGCTCCAGCTACAAAAAAATCTATTTTAAAACTTTTTGGAAAACATAGGGAGGGTTATCACCCCTGTAACATTTGTTTTGCTATCTGTGCACCTGTTCAGAAGATTTCACCTCACTTTCTGTCCCAAAGACAATTGGATTTTGAAAATTTGGGGTTTTTAACCACTTTCAGACCGGACCATTTTGCTGGTAAATGACCAGAGGTCTTTTTACACTTTGGCACTGCGCTGCTTTAACTGGTAATTGCGCGGTCATGCAATGTTGTACCCAAACAAAATTTGCGTCCTTTTCTTCCCACAAATAGAGCTTTCTTTTGATGGTATTTGATTGCCTCTGCGATTTTTATTTTTTGCGATATAAACGTAAAAAGACCGCAAATTTTGAAAAAAAATGATATTTTCTACTTTTTGTTATTAGAAAAATCCAATAAACTCAATTTTAGTCATACATTTAGGCCAAAATGTATTCAGCCACATGTCTTTGGTAAAAAAAAAGTCAATAATTGTATATTTATTGGTTTGCGCAAAAGTTGTCACATCTACAAACTAAGGTACGTTTTCTGGAATTTACGCAGCTTTTAGTTTACGACTGCCTATCTCATTTCTTGAGGTGCTAAAATGGCAGGGCAGTACAAAACCCCCCCAAATGACCCCATTTTGGAAAGTAGACCCCCTAAGGAAATTGATAAGAGGCATGTTGAGCCCATTGAATATTTTATTTTTTTGCCTCAAGCGATTGAATAATGACAAAAAAAAAAATTTTTTTTTTTTTTTACACAAAGTTGTCACTAAATGATATATTGCTCACACATGCTATGGGCGTATGTGAAATGACACCCCAAAATAAATTCTGCTGCTTCTCCTGAGTATGGGGATACCACATATGTGGGACTTTTTGGGAGCCTAGCCGCGTACGGGGCCCCGAAAACCAAGCACCGCCTTCAGGCTTTCTAAGGGCGTAAATTTTTGAGTTCACGTCTCACTACCTATTACAGTTTTGAAGGCCATAAAATGCCAAGATGGCACAAAACCCCCACAAATGACCCCATTTTAGAAAGTAGACACCCCAAGCTATTTGCTGAGAGGCATGTTGAGTTCATGGAATATTTTATATTTTGCCACAAGTTGCGGGAAAATTACAAACTTTTTTTTTTTTTTTTTTTTTTTAACAAAGTTGTCACTAAATGATATATTGCTCATGCATGCCATGGGCATATGTGAAATGACACCCCAAAATAAATTCTGCTGCTTCTCCTGAGTACGGGGATACCACATATGTGGGACTTTTTGGGAGCCTAGCCGCGTACGGGGCCCCGAAAGCCAAGCACCGCCTTCAGGCTTTCTAAGGGCGTAAATTTTTGAGTTCACTTCTCACTACCTATTACAGTTTTGAAGGCCATAAAATGTCAAGATGGCACAAAACCCCCACAAATGACCCCATTTTAGAAAGTAGACACCCCAAGCTATTTGCTGAGAGGCATGTTGAGTCCATGGAATATTTTATATTTTGCCACAAGTTGCGGGAAAATTACAAACTTTTTTTTTTTTTTTTTTTTTTTCACAAAGTTGTCACTAAATGATATATTGCTCACGCATGCCATGGGCATATGTGAAATGACACCCCAAAATAAATTCTGCTGCTTCTCCTGAGTATGGGGATACCACATATGTGGGACTTTTTGGGAGCCTAGCCGCGTACGGGGCCCTGAAAACCAAGCACCGCCTTCAGGCTTTCTAAGGGCGTTACAGTTTTGAAGGCCATAAAATGCCAAGATGGCACAAACCCCCCCCAAATGACCCCATTTTGGAAAGTAGACACCCCTAAATTTAGGGGTACACTAGTGAGACTAGGTAATAAATGGCGGGTTCCCTGAAACTATAAAAAAATAACTAACCAACCAGCGTCACCTGTAACAGTTATATGGTGATCACTGGTGAAAGGGTTAACTAGGGGGCAATTAGGGGGCTTTATGCGGTAGTATATGGGGGTCCCTGGCGCTATAAAAAGCTGCAGCGAACCTAAATACCTACCTGCCTAACTAGCGTCACCTGTGACACTAATACAGTGATCAGAAAAACGATCGCTTATTAGGCTGGGTTCACACTGGAGCGATGCGGGAACGCCACGAATGCGCGGCGGGTTCCCGCATCGCATGCCTCCCGGCGGCAGTTCACACTGCCCTATGCGAACTGCTGGGAGTGTCAGTGAAATGTTACTGACACCCCCAGATCAGTTCGCATATCGCAGTGCGATCTGCAAACTCGGATCGCATGGTGTGAACACCCATGCGATCCGATTCTGCTGCGGGCCAAAAAAAGGGTCCCGTGCGAATTTGCGGCGGGTGCGGCGAATGGCTGAACTCGAATCGCACAGAGATCGGATGTGATTTGCACTGCAGTGCGGTGCGAATCACATCCGTTCTCATAAACCGCTGCAATGTGAACCCAGCCTTAGTGACACTGGCGACGGGGGGTGATCACGGGGTTAAACCTTTATTGGGGGGGTTAGGGGAGTACCTTAGAACTAAAGGGGGCTAACCCTAACTGCCCTAACAGTTATTAGTCACAAATGACACCCGCCGGGTGATCAGGGGGTTAAACCTTTATTAGGTAATAAATGGCGGGTGCCCTGAAACTATAAAAAAATAACTAACCAACCAGCGTCACCTGTAACAGTTATATGGTGATCACTGGTGAAAGGGTTAACTAGGGGGCAATCAGGGGGCTTTATGCGGTAGTATATGGGGGTCCCTGGCGCTATAAAAAGCTGCGGCGAACCTAAATACCTACCTGCCTAACTAGCGTCACCTGTGACACTAATACGGCGATCAGAAAAATGATTGCTTATTAGGCTGGGTTCACACTGGAGCGATGCGGAAACGCCGCGAATCCGCGGCGGGTTCCCGCATCGCATGCCTCCCGGCGGCAGTTCACACTGCCCTATGCGAACTGATGGGAGTGTCAGTGAAATGTTACTGACACCCCCAGATCAGTTCGCATATCGCAGTGCGATCTGCAAACTCGGATCGCATGGTGTGAACACCCATGCGATCCGATTCTGCTGCGGGCCAAAAAAAGGGTCCCGTGCGAATTTGCGGCGGGTGCGGCAGGTGTGGCGGGTGCGGCGGGTGCGGTGAATGGCTGAACTCGAATCGCACAGAGATCGGATGTGATTTGCACTGCAGTGCGGTGCGAATCACATTCGTTCTCATAAACCGCTGCAATGTGAACCCAGCCTTAGTGACACTGGCGACGGGGGGTGATCACGGGGTTAAATCTTTATTGGGGGGGTTAGGGGGGTACATTAGAACTAAAGGGGGCTAACTCTAACTGCCCTAACAGTTATTACAGTCACAAATGACACCAATGCAAAAAAAAAAAAAAAAAAAAAAAAAATGACATTGGTGTCACTGTGACTGGGGGGCAGGGGTAATTGGGGGGGTTATCGGGGGGTAAAGGGGGGGTGTGAGTGTGCCTGGCATGTTCTACTGTGTGTGTAGAGTGTTGGTGCAACTTACTGATCCGCTCTCCTCCGTGTCGGAACGAAAAATACCGACACGGAGGAGAGAATACATCACTTCCTCTCCTGTGTTTACATTACAGGAGAGGAAGTGATGTCACCGGGGATTTCTATTCGTCGGGAGCGATCGCGAGGGGGTGGCCATGAATGAATGGCCGTCCCCTCGTCCGGGATCGCTCCCGAACGAATACCGACCGCCGCAGGCACCGGGCGGGGGCCCGATCGGGCCCCCGACCCGCGGGAGGCAAGGGACGTACATGTATGTCCTTATGCCTGCCCGTGCCATTGTACCGACGTACATCGGCGTGCGGCGGTCGGCAACTGGTTAAGGGAAACAAGGATTGGTGATAAATCAGTGGAGGAGATGCCCTTTTCCCATATTAACTCTTACAGGAGAGAATTTCCCTTCCTAGGGGTAGATTTCCTCTCACCTCCTGTTGTCTTCTTCGGTTTGTAAGTAGGAGTCGTTTGTAAGGCGGATTTTTAAAAATAGGGGCCCGCCTGTGTATACTATATGGCCTGCCCTATACACTCTGCGGAAAATTGGGTCTTAGGTGTTGGTGGTACCAGAAGACTGTAAGCCCTCACAGTTACTCTTGGTGGGTGCTGGAACGGGCCCTGCTACGAAATATTATATCAAGAATTGTAATTACATACCCCTGTTAAACAAGGGCAGAAAATCGGGCCTTAGGTGGTGGTGGTGGTGGCACAACACTGTAAAGCCTCACAGATACATTTGTTGAGCACAGGAACAGGCCTTCTGTGAAATATTAGATCAAAAATTGTAATCTGGTAATGGTATCTGTCTTTACTTAATTGCAAAATAAAAGGAGATGTTCCACTAATTCCTGCTGTCTCAGACAAGTAACTTTAGCTCCAGAACAGTGTAGATACTATTAGACAGGAGATCAGTCTGCAGCTTTCCTCTTGGCAGCTCTCATAGATTCCAGCCTGCTCTTCACTCATGATGGGGACAAGGGAGATGTAGATGCAGGTGCAGTATGGAATGGGGCATCACAAGGTATGCTGAACTGTGATCCCCACCTGTGACTGGGTGCACAGATTCTGACCAATGATCTCCCTGCGTGAGAGAGAGGCAGAGCCGCCTGCACTGCTGGAATGTACTAGAGCTGGGCCGGGTAGGTAAGATGTGAGGAAGCTTTTTGGGAGGGGGGGGGGGGGGGAGATGACAGATGACGGCTGTGGAGGGAGATGTGGATAGCCTATGAAAGAGCTAAACCCTGCACTCTGCATGTAGCCACTCCTCAACCCTGCACTCTGTACACAGCGCACAGCTGAACTCTGCACTGTGCATAGGGCACCCCTGAAACTGCACTCTCTGTACATAGCACACCTCTGAACTCTTATTTATTACCCCCCATACTTATTTGCCTCCCACTGTAATTTGGCCACACCTACTGTTTGCTGCAGTTTGGCAGGGGGCATGGTTCAACTGCTGCACCTGTCCCTGAGAAAAAAAGCCCTGGATAAATTTATATAGTCTTACAATTATAATAGGCCCTTTGATGTCAACCATAATGCTGATGTGGCCCATGATGAAATTGAGTTTGACACCCCTGCTTTAAAGTACATCTCATCTATCATGCCTCACTCGTTTATGTTTCTATCACCACCAGAGTATCACCTTCATGCTGTGTTAGTCAGTAATCCAACAACAGTATTGGACACAAGAGTGAAAAGTGTGGATGATGTATGAGGATAGGTTACACATCCATACTCTTTTATAGACTTTATTGTGCGGAAATCAGGAGGGGGTGGATAGTTGGGGCTCCCACCGACCTGGTAAAAATAATGCAGGAGGAGGTACTGGTAAAAAATACTTGTCTTTTAAGGGAAGGTTATTTTTTTGCCATCAAGCCTGATTTCACTTGCATCAATACTGCGCCTATTGAAGGTAGGCCATTTGTGCAGGATGGTGGTAATCTACCCAAGCACCTACTTCTACTCATTTGTTGTTTAAACACTTAAAGAGGAAGTAAACCCTGATGGGTTTACTTCCTCTTTGTCTCCCTGCAAAGATAAAGCATAATGGGCTACTATGCATCCAATAGTAGCCCATTATGTGTCACTTACCTGGCACAGGAGCCAGCGATGTCACCGCTGTCCCCTGTAGTCCGGAGCATCCATCTTCTTCCGAGTATCGCTGCTCTGGCCACTCACAGCGCCGGAGCAGTGATGATGTCACTCCCGCGCATGCGCATGGGAGCTGCCACTAACGACATATTGTCATTAGCAGTGGCATGCTGCTAACGGTGATAGTGCACCTGCGCGCCTCTGTCTACGGCGCATGCACCATAGACAGCTGTCACTGTCTTTTCACTGTCCGGTGGAGGAGTGGTAAACACACCGCTCTTTAACCACTCCAAAGAAGCTGCTGGCAGGACTTTTCCCTGACGTCCTGCCAGCGCACCGCTGTGGGCTTTCACACTACAGACAACGGTGCAGCTTTTTTTGGGCGGATTGCAGGCGCTATTTCTACGCCAATAGCCCTGGTGTGAAAGGGGTCTTAACATATTGTTACATAGTGAGTCATTTTAATAATGTCATGTTTCTCATGCATGTATGGAATATATTGATGACGTGTATATATATATATATATATATATATAACATATTGGTGATATTGTATGTACTGTGCCTGCACTAGGCAGCAAAAGCAGCTATGGGCTAGTAACCTAGCAACTAGAGTAGCCTTGGGCAAACGTGTGAGAAGCGAGTTCTGAAGGCACAGAATGAGTGGGACAGTATGCAATACTCCGTCTTTGACATGTAACATCTTATCATTTATGAATCAAGCTACAATTCTCTACTGAATCTGCATTATAATCCTTAAAATGGTATTAAATTATTAAATCGATAAGCAAACATTTATTAAATTTCAGTTTACCAATTCTTAGATGTGATGGTTCCATTAGCTTTCTTTTTTGGGCTTTCTTTATTTTCACCTGGTGATCCTGCCAGTAAATCTGTTGTTTTTCGACAGAACAAGCAGTTAGAGGGATGAGACAAATCATTGACCACTGACATAGGTTCTCACAATGGTCAGATTTTATTTATGTAAAACCTTTATCTCAAAATGGACAAAACAAGGTTCGCTTCAATTTTGCTTTAACGCTGTTTAAGCTGCACTTTTCGACCACCAGCAGGGCGCTTTTAACTCCAAAGAAGGGGTTAAAAACACCGGTGTTGCGGCATTTCCGAAGCGCTTTTCAGGCGCTTTGGAAGCGCTGCCCATTCATTTAAATGGGCAGAGCGATTTGGGAGAGCTCTCAAACCGCCCCACAGATGCTGCTTGCAGGACTTTTCCTAAGGTCCCACAAGCACATCGCCCCAGTGTGAAAAGACACACTTGAAATGAATGGGAGGTGGTTTTCAGGTGCTATTTAGAGGTTATTTCGAGCACTAAAATGCCTGAAAACTGCCTCAGTGAGAAAGGGGTCTAATACAGGAGGTGCGTTACTGGCCAGATCACCAGGTGAAAGCAGAGGAGAAAAGAATAATGTAGCCAACACATCATATTTGTAAGCTGCAATATATTATATTTTTGGTTTTGAGTTTAATCCTGCTTTAACTCACTGCTTCTGTTTTCTATTTTCTGTTTGCCTTGCTGTGCAAAAATTTCCAAAATGGGAAAGGTTAGGAATATGACAAAGTATCTTAGTTGGCGGTATATGCAACAGAGGAGGGTGGAGGGTGTCAAGGCAGGCAGTATTTGCAGGAAAGGATTTTCACAGTGGCAAAGTGAAAGTAGAATTTATAATATATATATATATATATATATATACAGGGCTTGACAAATTTGCTTGGAATCTAGGAGCCAGCTTAAAAAGTTAGGAGCCAGGTCGGTAACGGCGATCCGGACCTGTCCCTGGCCTGACATGGAGACGAGTGAGGGGAAGATAGCGCCGCAGCCTCCCCCCCCCCCCCTTTTTTTTTTCCTTAATTAAAATAATTTTTTTTTTTTTACTTTTTACAAAAAAAAAAAAAAATGATATATATATATATATATATATATATAATTAAATTAATTAATAATATATATATATAATATAATGAGAAGCCATTTACCAGCCACCACACTCACCGTTGGGCAAAAGGCGCCAGATGACGCCCGCAATCATTTCCTTCTCTTCACTTTGGGAAGGAAATGGGCGGGCAGTGAAAAACAGGCAGGGGAGCTTCACTCCATTAGGAATTAGCATTATTGGAATAGGGTGTAATTTCTACATCCACCACAAGATGGCGCCAGACTACCGAAAGATTTTAGAAGGCCGCAAAGCCGCGGCCTCAATTACTGGCCGGCGCGGCCCGATGCAATTGCGCGGCGGAGTTCGGGGTCCAAATGGAGACGGGATACCCCAGCAGCGTTGCCCCAGTCGCCAGGACACGAATTCTAGGCGCAAATGCGACCAGGCGCCCGGGGTTTGTCGAGCCCTGTATATATATATATATATATATATATATATATATATATATATATATATATATATATATATATATATATATATATATATACATATATATGTGTATATATATATATGTATATATGTGTGTGTAGCGGCCATAACCCGTTGCAGGGCGGCATTGACTTAATGGGCTCCGGCCGGGTCTGAGACTCAGGAACAGACGGATCCCTACCCCCAACCAGACGGGTCTACCAGGGACCATTAACAGAAACATGTTGTGGGATGTGGAACAACCCGTGACAGGGGCCCCTCATGGGGCCACCCCTGTCCTGGAACCAGACCCCACGGGTCTCACGAACACCTCTCCCTCACCATGTGACCCACACCGCTTAAGTACCTCCTTCCCAGACTCCTCAGCGGGCCCACTGATTGCCTCAGAGAAGGCCGATACCCAAACATCCAACCAGACATGAGCAGGCAGAACTTCTAAACACAGCCTGGCCAGACTGGTGTTGAGGCCCACCTACATAATCAACCCTCAGAACCTTTATTGTTCTGAGACAAAAACTAAATTTACATGCGTATGACATTTTGTCCAAAATCTCATCCGCTACACATCCCCCCAGCCATTTAGACGATGTCCCCATCGTCCAGGTAACAACCAGGGTAAAAATCCTATGCAACAACAAACAAAAAAACTAGTAGCACCTGAGTTCTTAATTTAGGTGTTGGGGAAGGGAAAGAAAGGGAAACATGTTTAAACATCAACACTTATCACAATGACACATTGAATACTGTATGCATACCACCCAGCTAACTATCTAAGCCCACTCGGACTCCTCCGATGACCTCGATAGCCGATCTCGATGCATCCTGAAAAAGAAACATAAAGCAAAAACCAATACTGTACACTCTAAGTTTTTGAAGGGCAAAATTCCGGTGTTGTCACAGTGGAATTTCCTCCTTCACAAGCATGTGAAATATCTTTCCTAACACACTGTAATCACTGGTGAAAAGAAAAGTCTCTGTGCACTACCACTATTTTCTGCTAACTCATGCCACCTAGTGGTCAGAGCCGCTGTAACTGCAAGTCCTTTAACAAGTGAACACATTGGGCCAAAAGCATGAAGAAGTTGACATGCGTTTTGCTGTAGAACTACCTGTCTAACACACAGAGTCTTTGTGGATTGCAGAAACACTGAAAATTTTAAAAGACACAAGGAAACTCTTCTCCTTTTCTTTCTGCAGACTTTTTGAAACTTGACTCCAAGAACAGCTCACCAATAGAACCTTGGGTCAGGTAAAGTCAGATCTTTCCCTTGAGCATCAACGGTAGTGATGAAGTAAATGGCGCTCTCTTTATCCGGTCAGCATATTATGATTTTATCACTGTAGATGTGCCGACCGTAGCTCCAGTGTAACAAACAGCCTTGAAATTTGTCATAAAGCTCTGGTGAAAAGGCCATTTTCCGAAGTGACTTTGGTACCTTAAGGTAGTTCCAAACATCATCTTCGTACCAAGCCTTGCGATTTTCATCAATCACAGTCATGACATCCCTGGGGACATAGGGAAACTCCAACCCATACTCGGCAGCCACCCTTTTGTGTAACAGTCTCTGTGACCTTGCGAGTTTTGGCAGCCCATGAGCATTTCCCTCTCCAGACGGTATGCAGGAGTTTGGGGACCACTGCACCAGCACGGCAGAGCCCCTTTTCAGTGTGGACAGTTTCACAGGCTTTGGGAGAGTCACACTCACCGTGACAGGAACCGCCACGTTCAACACTCCATTCCTGGAGGTCAACTCTAACCAGTCTGTAACATTTGCACAAGTGGCAGCCACACGATCTCCCCCTGCCCACAACAGTTCTTCGGACAGTACCCCAAATATGTCCCCATCTTCTAGATCCGACAGTGTCTCTAGCTCTGAATCTCTGTATTCCTCTGCCAGTAAATAATTAGACAAGGATGTACTCACGGTCAGACTTTATCCGCAACAACCTTCTTCCGCCGATTGGATCCAGCTGGACTCGGTGGCGGAACTTTACGTGGCTTCCTGGAAGATTTTGTGCGCTTTACTGTTTCCAATGGAGGCATGGTGACTTCCGAAAGAATGGTAGAAGCAGTATCCATCTGCTCCTAAGTGGTCTCCTCTGCAGTCTCCGCGATGGATGTAATAGCATCTCTCTCAGTTATGCTCACTTGGTACTAAGGGACTCATTGTATGTATATTGTGGCAGGTCAGGCCCATGCCACTGTTTAAAATAGTGGTTTACACCAGTTTTTGGAAAAAGCAGGTACACAAATGGCACAGATGTGTGTTGGCTTTATATGAGAGCCAGAATTAGAGCTCAAAGCCCCACCCTCCTTAGGGGGTCAATGTGTGAAGGGAACAGTAATAGGTGCTCATATGCACTGTGGTGTGCAGGTCAGGACAGACCAAGGCCCGAGCCTGGGAGAGAGTCCATGAGGGAGAAAGTAGCAGAGAGGTCTGCCAGAAAAGACGCAGAGCTAAGGTACAACATCTGTGCACAAACACTGGGACGTGTTTGATGGTCAGGAGGACCAAAAGGTACTAATGGTCAGGAAGACCAATAGGTACTAATCGGAGCTGTAAAGCTGCCAAGAGAGCCAGAAGGCTGAATGCTATGTTTTGTTTGTATTGATGGTGAGAACCCCCTGCGTGGGAAGACATACCTGTATGTTATTTTAAATAAAAGTGGGTAGGAAAGCCCTGAAGACTATTTTTGGCATGTTTCGGCACCAATACCGAGCTACAAAACCCCACTTTGTCACTATATATATATATATATATATATACATATATTTAGGAAGGCCAGTATGGTGGCCTGGATTTATGGAAGGAGCCCGGGGTGTATTTAAAGTATACCTGTGGTCTTTGTCGGTTCCAGTTAGTGATACCTCATGTCTCCAGGCTGGCTCTTCCCAGTTCACCTCATGCTTACCAGTCAGTGCATTCGATTCCAGTGTGTTACGGCATCTCCGTTCATAGTCTTCCTCAGCGGGTCTCGCTTTCTATTTCAGTTAGGATTCAAACCTTTTTCATATTTTACGCAAGTTGCGATTTGTTTCGTGCCCTATCCCGCATTCTTTTCGTAGTTAGCCAGGTCAGTGCATTCGTAAGTTCCCCCTGGTTTGTTCGTCACCTCATCTGCGAACATACAATTAATTTGTAGACCTGGGCCGCTGAGTCGCTGTCAGTTATTGCCTGACATTACTCGGCACAGGCGTCACTGGTTACAGGTTTCATAGTCTATGGGGTTGGAGCCAGCAGATTGCACAGGTTCTGTGGCTCATTGAGGTGGTAATTAGCCCACCTGGTGCCTTGTCTGCATCCGATTAGCCTCGGGGCTGGGTGGTTGGTATTTGTTCGATTTGGAGGGGGGATGTAGCAGCTGTAAGACCCATACCCACTGTGCGACTTTGTTGTCTGATTTCCTTGGGTTTACCGGAGCCATGTAGTGCAGGGGCCTGCCCAATTTGCATACAAATTGAGGGCCTCAAGGTTGGCCTCAAGTGGCATGGTTTTGTTGAATCTGGGGAGGGGATCGACAGAAGAAGAGGAAGTAAACCTTGATGGGTTTTACTTCCTCTTTATTCCCCTGTAAAGTAAAAGCATAATGGGCTAGTATGCATCGCATACTAAGTGGCCCATTATGGGCCACTTACCTGCAAACAAAGCCCTCAATGTCCCCAATGTCCCCGCTAGTGGCCGCGTCCATCTCCACCCCTCTTCTAGCACGCGGGAGCCAACGGTCATGGCATGGGCCCTATAGAAACTGCACGATCGTGCCCTTTCTTTAGTGAGCATGCGCCGATTTTGTCGGTGCAATCGGGTATGGTAAATATCTCCTAAACCGTGCCCTATTATAGGCTTACCTGTAGGTAAAAGTGGTCTGTAAGGGTTTACAACCACTTTAAACTGTATACAGCTTCAGCTACATACAGTATACAGTACTGTGTTCTGATAGTGGTACGGGGATTTCCCATCCTGTTCCTAAACAAAGTTGAGTTGGCTGAACACTGCTCAACACACTCACAGGAAGCTTTGTATTTTATCAAGACATACAAGGCTTCGTCTGAATAGTTAAGGGGGAGAGTCAGGTAGATGACAAGTTGGAAAATGTATGGCAAATCTGCCACAATTTCCTATAATGTGACAAAATAATGTTCAATGTATCACATTTGTTACATGAAGTGTGTCATTATAATAAATCACTTGCACATCTGTGACAGATTTATGAACTGTGCACAAATGGAGCAACTGGCGTACCTTTTGATAAATACCCCCATTGCACTTATTCAGTAGTCATTCATTTATACTGCATTTTTAATCTCTAATCAGGGCATTTTTTCTCTGCAAGATGCAAAGTAGTATATTGTTTATCACATACTATTGATATAAAACATATAAGGTGTCTGTCAAATGTTTAATTAGCTGCATTAACTGCAGCTTAACTGCAGCTTTAATTAACTGCATCCCCAATCTACAATAACCAAAGCCAACAAAAACTGGAGTTTTAAGGTACAAATTATATATATACCAATTTTATATATTCTTTTTTTTTTATATATTCTTTATACCTATATATATATTTTATACCAATCATGTCACATCTATTTTATTAATATTGATTAAAGTCTACGTGCAGCCTAAATTACAAGCTGAAAAATCAGCAAAAGAGACATAACTTACTAAGGGTAATAATTATTCCAAAGGAGTCAGGGTCATTCTTGCAGATGGAATTAAGTGGAGTATCCATATGACATAGAGGAAATGCAATTCTTGAGTTGTATCAGATTTCAGAGCAATTGCCTTTCTTTGTAAATTTAATTATTTTTTGTCCTCTTCAATTTTGTTTTTACCAGTGTATAGTGCTGTTCATAATGTTTACTCTCCTTGGTAACTCTTTCTCTTTGTTTTCCACCCATCATTTCCAAGTACCGTATCTTTTTTCTTGTCTACCTTTGTCTCATATAACCAGACAAATTAGAATTATTTTTGGAAGGCAGTTGGGATTATTCATTAAATCATAACAAAGTAGCTGTAACCTATAGCAACCAGGTAGAAATTGCCTTCCACTAATCTGACTAATCTACCATGTAAATACGTTTTTTTTTACCTGATTTGCATCAAGATATCCACAGCTTGGGAAGCATGTTTATGTAGGTACTGCCACTATCGACTGTTACCTCTCTGTATAATAAAACAGTTAAATAATGCAATTATATTTTTCTGTGCAGGTGCAGCCAGATGTGGAGGATTTGGATCCATCTCTGTTAGGAGAAGGCAAAGAAGAGAAGCCTGAGGAGAAACTCGGAAAGCTGCAGTATTCCTTGGATTATGATTTCCAAAATGGGCAGGTATGTGCAAAATGTTTTTACAGTATGGCATGCTGAGCAGAACTATCTGCCCCATGATGATCAGCCCCAGCAGGCTAAAACAAGATGGTACACTGGTCAGTATTTTGGTAAAACAAAGCTGAGTAATGCTTTAAGATCCTCAAGGTCGGTATAGTCAACACTAATACTAATATTTTGCACAATGTAGTTAATCTAGTGATTGACATGTAAACATGCTGGGGGTGAGCAAGCATAAAGGTGACCTTATCAGCATTGTCCAGACTGGGCCAGGTCTAAACTAAGCTGTATTAGTTAACTGTAATGTACCTGTACCTGTAGGTACAATGAATATCTCCTAAACGTGCACTGTTTAGGAGATATTCTAGTGAGCATCAGCTGGTGACGTCACCGGTGCATGCGCTCTGAAGGAACGGCATAACCATGCCGTTCCTTCAGAGCTGTGTGCTGTGGCCGAGACTTAGGTGACGTAATCATGGCTCAGCCAATTAAGCATCCGCAGCCGTGAGCTGGGAAGGAGGTCCAGGTGAAGATGGAAGCCTCTAGATCGGTAAGTATTTCTTAATGTGTTAGTATGCAGTGCATACAAGCACATTATGATATTACATTTTAGGAGGAACCTTTTTTTTCTTCCAAGAGTTTACTACCACTACAACTTAAACTAAAACTTAAAGTATTGACATTAAAAAATGCCACTTGATCATAATCCCTTTTCTCATTTTTGGAGAGGGATATTTGCATGCATTTCTTAGAAGCCATAGCCTTGAGCTTTCCTGCTTGCACCATGTACTACACACGTTACTTCTGTGGAGGTTCATATTCTGACCAGGACCACCAGAGTTTACAGGAAGGGATTTGAAAGATGCTGGGCATCATTCAGCACACTAGATTGGTGATATCATGTGGCAAAGAAGAAGTACTGTGGCAGCTTTGGCAGTTTCTTAGGGCTCATGTACACAGGGCAGTTGAAAACCGTTTCTGAATGCTGTAAACTTGGCAGCTGTTAACTGTCCATTTTACAGCTTTTACATACAGAGTTTAGCAGGGGTTATGAGCATCTGAGGTTAAAAGCGTTTTTTAAAGATACCCTCCGGAGACCCTCCCAGATGTCAAAAATGCATGAAAAGCAAGTAAATTATTAACAATTTCAGCCATTCTGCGAGAGAAGAGAGAAAATCAGAGAGAACAGTCTGCTTGTAGATAGCTGTCTTATTTTTTGTGTTTTCACTATGGATCTCATCATGAGCATGTGTGAGAAATTCTCCTGATGTTGCTGTTGCTGAGGCTGCGAAGAAGTAGAAAATTGCATGAGAAGACTAGAGTTCATCGCTACTAGACTCATCCATTGATGCAGGCAATAGCATGTGGTGAAATTTGTGTTTTTTCTATGTTCAAAAATTATCAGAAATGGTTTCCCCTTTAAAAATGCTTATAAACGCATTTATACCATGGTTAAAAGCATTTGACATTTGAAATGCCAGTAAACTACAGTCCTGAACATGATTTTTCTGCTTTCAATAAAATGCAATAAACCATACAAACCACAAATATAAAAATACATTAGGACAAAATATGTGACAAAGTTTTGGCCTTTAGCTGGGACGTCCATGAGGAAGTGGCCATGTTCTTGCTTCTTTTTTAAACCGTTGGTGTTATGTTGTTATATTTTGAATGTATTCTCAGAAGCAGGCACAAACTTATGTTAACTGTTGCAGTCAGTCCAGTTCCCAAGCAAGGGAAGGGTGAGCTTTGCAAAATATCTGAATATGTCTTAAAGCGGAGGTCCACCCTAAAGTGGACCTTCCGCTCATTGGAATCCTCCCCCCCTCCGGCGCCACAATTGGCACCTTTCAGGGGGGAGGGGGGTGCAGGTACCTGTACAGTACAGGTATCTGCACCCACTTCCGGGATAGCTCTCTGCGGAAAGGGGCGTAGATTACGACCCTTTCCGAAAGTCCCCCGCTGCCTGCTGGGAAACACATGGATCCCAGAGGCAGCGGGTCCATCCTTATTGCGCAGCGCGACTCGCGCATGCGCAGTAGGGAACCGGGAAATGAAGCCGAAAGGCTCCACTTCCTGATTCCCATACCCAAGATGGCGGCGGCAGCACCCAAGAGACGATCGAGAGATCGGCTTCGGGTGCTGACATCGCGGGCGCGCTGGGCGGGTAAGTGTCCTTATTTTAAAAGTCAGCAGCTGCAGTATTTGTAGCTGCTGGCTTTTAAAAAAAAAAAACGGCGGAACTCCCGGCGGACTCCCGCTTTAAGGCTGATAAACTGAAGCTGATATGTCAGGCATATAAAACATGTACATATATTTATTTATATATATATATATATATATATATATATATATATATATATATATATTGGAATAGACATTTCATGATACTCTTAATCTTATCTATTACAGTAGTAAAATTTGTCTTCGAAAACCATGCCAAGTAAATTGTAAGAAGCTGGGCTAATCGAAAGAAATCTAAACGCTGCTTTAAAGTGGTTGTAAACCCTTACAAACCACTTTGTAGTTCCAAGAAATATCTCCTAAACCTATACGGTTTAGGAGATATTTGCCGGAAGACAGGCACTGAGCGCGGCATCTTCAATGACAGAGATGCCGCGCGTGTCGGCTCCCGTGCGCATGCGCGGGAGTGACGTCATCGCGGCTTAGCCGAATGACAGCGGAGGAGCTGCGAGACCCCACCGAGAAGATGGATGCGCCGGACTGCATGGGACAGCGGTGACTTCGCTGGCTCCTGTGCCAGGTAAGTGGCACATAATGGACTACTATGTGATGCATAGTAGTCCATTATGCTTTGCCTTTGCAGGGAATGAAAGAGGAAGTAAACCCATTAGGGTTTACTTCCTCTTTAATATCAGCTTTCGTGAGTAGCGCAGCCTTCCCAAATTCCCTGATATGGCAAACAGCTTCTTCAAATGTACAGTATGAGACGGATGCTAGGTCTTCATTTATTTGTCATTTAATGATGCACCTATCGGGAAGGATAAATGATGTATTAGGCCAAATTAGTTGTGATCCTTTTTTGGGATAATTCCTAATGGAGATACTATAAACTTTTTAAATGGAGGGAAATTGAATGGTCCCTCTATTCTACCCTCTTTAATTTATTTATCAAATTTTTCTTTAACAATGTGTGGAAATTATAATACTGATTTAAAATTATGAACCAATTTGCATCCTATACCTTTGAAAACTGGCAAAGGAAAACTGGAGAAACTTTAAATTAAAAACTTGGCTGTCTCTTGGTCTGGATAAATTTCCATCCATTGCTGCATGTTTTGTAGGTTCACCGGTGTGCAAGCTTTTTGAATAGTTATCTCTTTGCCCGTGTGTGTTGGTATTCCTTTTAAAACATTTGAGCAATGAGTGGGGGCCTGAGCAGTGCGAGCACTCATGCTTGTTATTGCATGACCCCCCCCCCCCCCCCCCACCATTTGCACTGATTCTCATTAAATGTAAAATAGTAACCCCTTTTTATAATGGGACACTAAGCCAATTTTTGCGGCACTATAAGGTTTAGCCATAAATCTATATCTTTATTACCCCATTTCAAAAATGAAATATGGACAATTTTTGTCTAAAATACTCATCGTACTGGTACCAGCCTAAACCACCAAAGCTTTTATATGCTTCAAGCACATGCTCAAGGTGTTGAAAAAGACTGCTACGGTATTCTGGGTGTTTTTCTTCTAACACACTGGCATAAACGCTAAATGTCTGCACCCAATTATGAAAAGACCTTGCCACGAGTCTACGCCTATCTTCTTCAGATTTATCCTCAGATTTTTTGTCAGGCTTGTTAATAAACTCTTTTGCTGAGGGCAGTAAGGACAAAATGTCAATGAACTGCCCTTTCCATATTTTTTCTTTTACCTGAACATACAGATGATACCCGAATGGTGACATTTCAAGAATTATTAATATTAATTTCACCTCGGAAACTATTAATGTTATTGGTGTTAATTGCTGAAATAGAAGAAGTGTTATTAGTATTAGAAACATTTCCACAACTATTCCCGGATTCATTAACCCATACGTTACAGTAATTAACATTATCATTGTTATGTGTGTTAATGCTGTCATTAAAGCGGAGTTCCACCCAAAAATTGAACTTCCGCTTTAAGCTCTCCTCGCCCCCTTACATGCCACATTTGGCATGTCATTTTTTTAGGGGGGAGTGGGGGGCTTCGTTAGAAGGGGGACTTCCTGTCCCACTTCCTCCTTCCACCCAGGGACCGCCAAGGCGACTCCTCCTTTCGCCTTAGGCGGCGCCTCCCTCTAGGCAATCTCCTGGGACACGCAACAGGTCCCAGGAGATCGCCTATCCACTCGACTCGCACATGCGCCGTGAAGCCAAAAGTTGTCATGGCTGAGTGCCCAGAGTGGCAATGGAGGCGCCGGCGAAGAGGAGGGGGAGAGGAGCGACACCCCGTTCGGCCGCATCGCTGGACCGTGGAAGAGGTAAGTATCTGTTTATTAAAAGTCAGCAACTACACTTTTTGTAGCTGCTGACTTTTAATAAGCCTGGAACTCCACTTTAAGCCTATTAATAGAAACCATTATATTATTTAAAACCTGTGCCAACTCACCCTGACCACTAGATGACACTGTTGCATTAGCTTGCCTAGGAGAACTCAGCAGCTGCTGCTCTCTTAAAGCCTCCAGTGGTCACAGTAGGTATCACTTGCTCTTGTGTATGAGGTAATCTTGACTGATTGTCGCTCTGTGTGGAAGCTACTGCCTCCTCAGCCATCACAGTGGATTCTGATACCTGAGCCCGCCTTCCTCTGTTCTTGGGAGGTGAAGGCGATAGTGTTCTCCTCCTCCTCT
This sequence comes from Lithobates pipiens, assembly GCF_037356315.1. Lineage (NCBI taxonomy): Eukaryota > Metazoa > Chordata > Amphibia > Anura > Ranidae > Lithobates > Lithobates pipiens. The sequence goes on along the minus strand of NW_027507788.1, from coordinate 137,051,003 downwards.
TCTCTCTGAGGCTGGTTCTTCTGGTCCCCACACTGGAAGCCACGTCTTCTGGCGGTGCCATGTCTGGTTCCCTTGGGTCTGAGGTGGGGGGGACGCTATAGTGGGCAGCACTGATTTTGCTGCCGAGGACATGGGCTGCGAGTTACAGGTCTGCCTCTTCCATTAATTAAGCCAGGTACCTCTGCCACTGCCGGTCCTTCCTCTTCAGGCACCTGCTCCCGCCATACGTCCTCTTCTTCCCCCAACTCCAGGCATCTTCTCAGTCATTCTTCACCTCCTCTGTCCCCTGCTCGCTCCAGCACTCGGCACATTAGAGTCTTCATGATCAGGACAGCCATCACACAAAATATAATAGCTCAATTGAGCTGAGCTTGTTGCTGTAATCTTATCAGCTGTGAGGAGATTCCCACGGAGGACCCCTTTATATAACCTTGTCACACTTCTAGAATGTTCCCACTGGTCATGTAAGCTTTTGAACCTTCCTGGTTGGATCAATGACTTTCCCTATCTATACTCCAGTGTTACCTGACCCTATTTTTCCGCCTGACCTACTGTACATTTTTCTTAAAGTGACATGACTTTTTTTCATAAATAAATATTATATCTGTCCGGGGGGGAGCCACATGCCCATGCTGTTCGGGTCATATTCTTTAGCCCTCTCAGTCCAATCTAGGAGGGAGGATCAAGTGATACGAAAGGGTAAAAAAAAACTATGATGGATGGACTAATGAAGAAAATGAAAGTACAGTTGTTATGCAGAAGCAGTATAGGCTTCTCTGAAGAGAAACGTTTTCAGGGATCGCCTAAAGGTGGATAGATTTGGAGACAGTCTGACAAATTTGGGAGCGTTATTTTTTTAGTTTTTTTTTTCACTGTATAAGCAATAGCTTTAGCTGTCATGAATGGGCTTCCCATTCGTGAACAGCTTGCTTTTGATTGTGATCTATGATTGGCTAAGCTAATCACATGGTACAGGTCAGGTAGCCAGGTACTATGTGATTGCTTTGGTCCAATCACAGATCACAACAGTAAGCAAGCTGTTCATGAATGGAAAGCCAGAGGTTATGTTTTTTTACATACTGATCACTGTTGGTAACACAGTGGTCACAGGAGAGGCAAACTGCATGCCCACTTATAAATCAAAGCAGGCTCAATCATGTATATATATATATACACGACTGAGCCTGCCTATCCTTTCTCACCATAGTATATCTGCAGGAGTGGGGCGGCAAGTAGGTAAATATTAACTACTTAAGCCCCGGACCATTTGGCTGGCCAAAGACTTTTTGTGATTTGGCACTGCGTCGTTTTAACTGACAATTGCGCGGTCCTGCGACGTAGCTCCCAATTTTCTTTTGGCGCTATAAACAAAACAAAAAAAGAGCGACAATTTTGAAAAAAACACATAATTTTTACGTTTTTGCTATAATAAATATCCCACAAAAATATATAAATAAAACAATATTTTAACTCCGTTTAGGCCGATACATATCCTTCTACATATTTTTGGTAAAAAAAAAACACAATAAGAGCATATTGATTGGTTTATACAAAAGTTATAGTATCTACATGTAGCACTAACCCCCGAAGGAGCTGCTGGTTATTTTTGGGCTTACCGTTACCCTGCGTTCTCCTTGTTGCACGTCTAGGGTATGTCCCGTGGTAGATGGCCCAGTAACTTGAGACTGACAATAGATCCTCTTGAATGGACTTTATTTGCAAAACTCAGACAATTGAACAGTCTTTCAACTTGGGATCAGAGGGTTGGAAGGGAAATTCAGGTACTCTTAGTATCAAAGTCAAAAACACATTGAAGAACTTGCTTACTTTGATTGCATCCAGAGAATAGCCACTTGAAGCTGGATGATCACTCAGGTTGGACAGTCCCTCTCTCACAAGGCCTAGCAGCCAACTTGGTGCTTACTCAGGAACAAGTCTCTGCCACAGACGTTGTTGTAGAAATGTACAAGATAATGTCTCTGCCACAGACGTTGTTGTAGAAATGTAGGAAACTAAGCTTTAGAACACTTGTGGGATACCTGGATCTTTCAGGCTGCTTGGCGATATCCACAAGATGAGATTATCTTGGTTACTTCAGCCCTTCCAGGCTCTTGCCAAGAAAACCAACCCGTACGTGGTGTTCTTCTGAAGAGTCCTCCCCTGGAATGCTGAAAGTACACTGTGTCTCTCCCGAACCGGAGACGGCACCCAACCACCTCAGAATACTCCTTTAGGGATGCCCACAAGGCATACATCCGAGGGATCTTGATAGCCTGGGGTGCGAAAAAAAAAAGATCGAAATACTAAGGAACAAAAACTAAGAGAAGAAATCTTTGTAATAGAACAACTACACAAAAAAGGTACCCCTGATAGAAATTCCTTGCAAAGATTAAGAAATAAAAGAGAAGAACTAAATGAGTTAATGGAACAGGAAACAAACAGAATCTTTAGGCAACTAGCTAAAGAAAGATATCAGGAAGGTAATAAACCTACTAAACACCTAGCAAAAATCCTTCAAAAGAAAAAAGCTATAAACTATATTGAAAGAATACAAACAGAACATGGAGATATGACATATACAACTAAAGAAATAGCAGAAACATTTAGAACCTACTATAAACGTTTATACGCAGTAAAAAAAAAGAAAAGGAAGTAGGAGAAAAAAATAAAATAAAAAGAAAAATAGATGAATACCTAAATAAAGCAGGTTTGCCTAAGATTACTGAAAATGAAAAAGGAAATCTAGAAAGCCCCATCACGGAGGAGGAAATAAATAAAGCCATAAAAGACTCAGCCCCAGGGAAAAGCCCCGGACCCGATGGATTTACAATAAATTACTATAAAAAGTTTAAAGATATCCTGACCCCAAGATTGTGTAAATATATGAACGGCCTAGGGCTAAATTATGAAATGAGTAAAGAGGCATTAACTGCCTCAATAACTGTGATCCAAAAAGAAGGAAAGGACAAGATGATCTGCTCTAGCTACCGACCTATATCACTACAAAACGTAGATACTAAGCTGTTTGCTAAAATACTAGCAAGTAGACTGAAAACTCTGATGAACCATCTGGTCCACCCGGACCAAGTCGGGTTTGTAACAGGGAGGGAAGGTAAAGACAATGGGGTGAGAACCCTCCTGTTGATAACTCAATGGGAGGAACTAGATGCCCCGGTCTTACTACTGTCGACGGACGCTCAAAAAGCCTTCGACAGGGTGGACTGGGGATTTATGTTTTTAACACTGGAAAAAATGGGCATAGGACCTAGAATGATCCAGTGGATTAAAACGCTCTATTTCCACCCGACTGCAACCATAAAGATTAACGGAACATCTTCCCTGCCTTTTGAGATGGAAAATGGGACTAGACGGTGCTGCCCATTATCGCCCCTTTTATTTATATTATCGTTAGAGCCTCTCCTCTCCACGATTCGAAACAACCCTGGAATTACAGGAATTAAAGTGGGAAAAGAAACACATAAACTTGCAGCTTTCGCAGATGACGTATTGTTTTACATAAGTAACCCTAGGGATACTCTACCCAAACTGAACAAAGCTCTAGAACATTATGGGGAAATGTCGAATTTTAAAATAAATCAAACAAAATCCGAGATATTGAATATTAATCTTAGGAAACAAGAGATACAGCAGATCCAAAATGAATGTAAATTTACATGGAGAGGAAACTTGAAATATTTAGGAATAAAACTGGCCAATTCGTACGAAAAAATTTACCAATTAAACTACATCCCATTATTAAACGAAATCAAAAATGAACTTAAACGACTTTCCAAAAGACCACTTTCTTGGCTGGGGCGAATACACACACTGAAGATGGTTATTCTCCCTAAGATTATATATAAATTCCAGATGATGCCGATCGAAATCCCTGCTGGCTATTTTTCAAAGTTAAAATCATTATTACTTAACTTTATATGGAAAAATAGAAAATCCATGATCTCTTTTTCAGTATTAAAACAGGAGAAGAAGCGAGGAGGACTAGCTGTCCCTGACTTGCTGAATTATTATAAGGCAATAGTGTTGTCCAGAATTGTAGATTGGGTGCGAGAGAAAGGTAAAGAGAAAAGGTGGGTTAACTTAGAATTTAAATATAGTGGGACACATTTAGGAAAAATAGTGTGGAATCCTCCAAAATATAGGGTTTTAGAAGGGAGCACAAATGAGATGACACGGATAGCACTAAAAGTTTGGAATGAGGTGTATAAAAAATTAAATGGACACTATAACTCACCGCTTATTGCATTGAAAGAGAACGAATTATTTCCACCGGGGATAAAAGAAATAGGTGGTAATTGGATAAAAAATGAAAATATACAAATAAAAGACATTATGAAAGGAGGTAAACTTATAACACGAGGTGAATTAGAGCACAAGGACTTAATGTTAATGGACGGGTGGCGTTACCTCCAGCTAACTCATTTTATTGGCAGTTTACCACAACCAGTAAGATCGGATAATGAGCTGACGCAATTGGAGCGACTCTGTACAACAAATAATCCGAAAGGAATCATTTCAAGGATGTACGGACTGCTGATGACGTTGGGAGAGCTGGAGGTCCCGCCATACATTAGAAAATGGGAAAATGATCTAGGTACACAATGTGACCAGGACACAATAAGCAAAATAATGAGATTAACACATAGTTCGGCAAAAGATAGTAAAACAGCTGAGATGAACTATAAATGCCTTACCAGATGGTACTATACTCCAGATAGGATGGCAAAATTTCAGCAGGGAAGATCAGCGGAATGCTGGCAAGGTTGTAAAATCAAAGGCACGATGGCACATTTATGGTGGACATGCCCAAAAATTCTATCTTACTGGGGGAAAATCTTACAAAAAATAAGAGAGATAACTAAAATAAAGTTGAAAACAGATCCCTGGATTATATTGTTCCACGCCACAAAGAGTAATATAAGACAATATCAAGAAACCATAATCCCACACCTCCTTAATGCAGCGAAAAAATTAATCCCTAAAAAATGGCAGGAAAAGGAAACCCCATCGATGTGGGAGTGGGTGGATGCGGTCGAAGCGACATATAAGATGGAAAAACTAATTGGTGGAGAGGATATCGAAAGAGAAGCTGTAGAAATAAAATGGAAATGCTGGAGGGATTTTTAAAAAAAACTGGAGCTATGTAGAATATTTAAGACCATAATCCATATAAGAGGAGGAATAAAAGGAGGAAGAAAAAAAACACTGACAGATAACTAGGGAATTGGGTGGGGGGGGGGGGGGGGGAGGGGATGGGGAAAAATAATAAAGAGTTATGAGGAATAAATGATTTGTATTTTTCTATTAAAAAAAAAAAAAAGAAAAGAATTTTCTATTTTCCGATGATAATGTGAAAAAATATTTATTATGCCACAATGATGTGAATAAATGAGGAGACAATATTGAACGGAAAGTTGATTTATGTCTCAATAGAGAAATTCGCTGATGTGTGCAAAAAAAAAAAAAAAAAAGAATCCTCCTTTAGTTTCTGTGCCTTGGGCTAGCCAGCTCCAAGGCATTAAAGTCGGGTGAATCCGCACCCCAGGCCATAGCCTTCCTGGGGGCTGGTCAGGAGGACCAGGACCATGTAATCAGCACATCATACTGGACCGGAACCCTGAACCACATGACATCTGTATCTTATGTACCCTCTCCCAGAAGCACAGCGAGAGCGCGACTCCCACTGGGCGGGCTCCGAGAGAGAGTAAATTAAGCGCCTGACCAGACCACAGTTCCATGCCTGCCAGAAGAGACAGTGCCCCCTGTGGCCAGGCTGAACATCTCACAGTCCAGTCAGACTGATGCTAAGGGCCAATTTAGATAATTACACCCAAACCAAACTGCAGTTTAGGCAACTTTAATTTTAGAAAAACCGCATAGCGCGTGCTCTTCAGGAGCCGCCTCTACATACAAAATAAGGGATAGTTTTATGGCATTTTTATTAATAATTCGTTTTTTCTAGTAATGGCGGCAATCAGCGATTTTTGTCATGACTGCAACGTTATGGCGGACACGTCGGACAATTTTGACACGTTTGTGGGACCACTGGCATTAATACAGCGATCAGTGTGATTAAAATTGCATTGATTACTGTAAAAATATCACTGGCAGTGAAAGAGTTAACACTAAGGGGGCAGGGGAGGGGTTAATATGTATCCTAGTTTGTGTTCTAACTGAAGGGGGATGGGACTTTGCAGGTAAACTAACGGATCACTGTCCATACTCTGTATGAACAGACGATCTGTCAGTTCACTGCTTAGAGAACTGGAAACTGTGTTTACACACACAGCTGCCGGTTCTCCATGTGCCCCGAGCGACCGCGGGGGCCCGACGATGATCGAGACTGCCAGGCACTCGCATTGGCTCAAGGAGCGAGTGGGGGGCACGCGCCTCCGGCAGTGTGCAATCGCCCCCCAGTGGCTGTTTATGCTACCGATGTAGCATAACGGTGATTCGCGCAGCCGAGCCATGCTGCCGCAGTATAACTGCAGCGGCTGGTCGGCATGCGGTTGAAACAAACTGTGTTGTGCTGCCTCAATGTGTTCTAAACATGATCCTATACCTTTAACATCAAATTATCACGCCATAAATAGTGCTCACAAAAAACAATATTCCATATGTAAATCAAATTTTTACAATTGTAAAAAAAATACAACAAATGTAAATGAAAAACTACAGGTGAATAAATAATCACACAAAATAAAGTCACATAGATGACATATGTAGGTCTTCTGTGGTGTAACGAAGGAATTTGGCACAATTATATTACAAATACACACACATTATACATTATATACTACTGCAATAGAGTGGATTATAGGATTTTACAAGCATTTTAACTCAGTTCACACTGGGGATCCCAGTCAGGTAGGGAGAGAGAGGGGGAGAGAAGACAACATATTACATGTTAAGACCTACCTCGAAAATAAGCCCTATTGTGTCTTTTGTTGCCAAGATGAATATAAGACCCAGGCTTATTTTTGGGGAAACATGGTATGTAAAATTGCACAAATTATTTTACTCTACGCTACTCATTTTTCTCAATCTCCTTCCTGGTCTTTGTTATAACACACGTCTTTCTTCTTCTGTTATTTTTTACAGTTGGTTGTGGGACTTATACAGGCTGCAGATCTTCCAGCATTGGATATTGGTGGAACATCTGATCCTTACGTCAAAGTTTTTCTTCTCCCAGACAAAAAGAAGAAGCATGAAACGAAAGTACATCGCAAGACTCTCAACCCAACCTTTAATGAAACGTTCACATTTAAGGTATTTTCTCTGTCTGTTTCTCTCTTTAGGAATATTATTTATAAAAGCAAACCAGAAATAATTTAAACTGTTGGCAGTTGCTTGATGCTGTACATAGGATGTGGATGTAGTTGAAGGGGCTGTGGCAAAGGCTGGATTTCGAACTAGGCCACATAGCCCATAGCATAGGGCACCATAGCCACCAGGCACTAGTCTCAATGTGGCACTGGTCTCATACATTAGAAGCAGCACTGGTAAGTATAGCAGCCAGGTGTTTGTTTCTATCTTCTCTGTTGACTATTGTGGAAGTGATTCTTACAGCCTCCCAATCACTTCCAAGTGTGTAGTAACATGACCTCCTGCTTCCCACCTAAGCCATGCATTCCAGGCTCACCTCTCTCCTCTTGGGTGCCAGGATGTCAATGACAAACTGCAGTTATGTCAGGGAAAGGAGAGGGAAAGCAGACATCCATTCACTAATCTCCCCTAAATAGAATGAACTGGGAAGCAGCAAACTTTGAGCACTTCCAGGTTCAGAATTGTCATTTAGCTTCAAAAGGTAGGAATAGATTTTTTATTGGCTGAACTAGATTGATCTTTTATTGTGCAGAGTATTTCAATTAAGCGAAGGAAGCTTTTTGTATGCAGAGGATAGCTTTACTCGCATGGAGAGGAAGAGAACAACAAACAAATGCATATAACACAATAAGGATGGTACTTCCTCTGATTACCTTACCATAGATAACACACTATAATACTGAAGCGCCACCTGCTGGATAGTGAGGTATAATTGCATATACACAGTCACAGTATGTAAACAGATTGCTGTTGTTCTTCCAACACCTTTTTCAACTTAAAGAGGGATTCCACCAAAAAAAAAATATTAAAAGCCAGCAGCTATAAATACTACAGCTGCTGACTTTTAATAAATGGACACTCACCTGTCCCGGGTTCCAGCGATGCCGGCAGCCGAGGCCGATCGATCGCTCGGCCCTCGGCTGCTGCCGCCACCATTCTAGGTGAGGGAATCAGGAAGTGAAGCGAATCGGCTTCACTTCCCGGTTCCCTACTGCGCATGCGCAAGTTGCGCCGCGCAATAGGAAATCTCCGCGCTGTCACTGGGACCCGTGTGTGTCCCAGCAGACAGCGCGGCAGGGCAGGAAATGGCGTAGACTCCCACGGGAGTCTATGCCCGGAAGTGGGTGTAAATACCTGTCTTTGACAGGTATCTCCACCCCCCTCCCCCCTGAAAGGTGTCAATTGTGACACCGGAGGGGGGGAGGGATCCGATCAGCGGAGGTTCCACTTTAGGGTGGAATCCCGCTTTAACTAAGTATGTAAAGGAGTGCAGAGGTGACATAAGGAGTCTAATTGACCCCTGATTTCTCCTTAAAGAGCCCCTGTGCTTTTCTATTACATAAGGGGTTTGTAAGCCTCACTGTGATGGCAAGTAAAAAAAAAAGAAGGAAAGAGTTTTAAGAATGAAAATAAAATGAAATAAAATAAAACACATGAAAAGAAGTTAAAAATGTACTTCTGTACATACCCATATGTATGCAAACAAGGAACACATTTAGGGGCCATCATTCATGGTTAAAGGGGTTGTAAAGCTTCTTGTTTTTTCACCTTAATGCATCCTATGCATTGGAGGAAATGCGTACATCCTCTCTCCTCATAGGTAGAGACTCTCAGCTCTCTTCGTTGAATAGTTCAGGACTCTGCTAATCTATTTACAGCATCCTCCCCAACACAAAACTCCAGCTGCTTTTATCATATGTGACAGAGAACTTGTCAGGGGTTATAAGGCTGATAACAGAAGAACGGAGCAGAAGACAGCTACGGGACATGTACTATGAAGAGAGATAAGAAAATACTGCTGATATATGTGCCCAGCTCAAATTAAATTAATTGGGTTTACATCCATTTTAATGACTGTCAGTCATCTGTGAATATACCAAATCTGCATATTCTGTAGATTTTAACAGATTTTAACAGCAATGAATTTGTAATTATCAAGTTGATTAATTTCATAAATTTTATATATATTTTTTTCATAATTTATTTTACCTGCTTGCACTAATATATCCTACTTGATGGTAGGAATATCACTTTAAATGCTCATCCTGATTATTTAAAAAAAGAAACTTGTCCAATTCGCATAACAGGAGAATGTGATCGGCTTTCTATGGAACTGGTTCACAAATCTCGGGGAGCGCACTGCACAGAAATGCTGTGCGTCTTTGCCTCCGTTTCAGGGCCAAATTCAGGCAAAGGTTCTGCCCTGATTCATCCCTGAAATGGAGAACAGGGACCGACAGCGTTGCTGTGCGATCCACGGACGGTTTAGGTGTGAACAGAGCCTAAAATATGTGGAATAGGTCTCAGCTTATAGAGAATTACAATGTTGAGATATTGAAAAGAGAACAAATAGGGTTTGGGGGAGACAGGGTAGACAGATGGGGAAATAGACTGGACAGAAACCTTATTTAACAATGTTAAAATTTGGCAATCCAAAAATATTTTTAAAAATGTTGTATTGCTTATGCAAGAGAAGAAACTAAAAATTCTTCTGATGATTGCATTGTAAGTAACAAATTATAAAGAAGAACAAGAAACAAGAAAGTTTTGCCATATTAGATGATGCCACAATGCAGATTATCCATCTGGATCATCTCAGATAGGTATAGGTATAAGGTATAAGGTATACGTATAAGCCATAGGTAATTGAATAGGATATGTCACTTTCCACTGGGTTGTATTTTATAAATGTAGAGAAAAGATCCCACACCTTCTGCACTTTCTTTGTGTTTTCTAACACACCGCAAATTGGAAATTATTAATATTAATAAAATTATACAAGAATCACATACATTTACAGTTATTTAGAAGTTAGTTCCGTAATTCAAAAACATTTGTAACGACAGTTACTTTTCCTTTAAAATAAATATTAGGAATGTGTGCAGGGAATGGTATGTGGACTAAATATATACAAGATGGAATCCTTGTTTATAGAATAATGCCGCGTACACACGATCGGATTTTCCGACAGGAAATGTTGGATGTGAGCTTGTTGGCAGTAAGTCCGAACGTGTATATGCTCCATCGAACATTTGTTGTCGGACTTTCCACCAACAGATGTTGGCTAGCATGCGCTCAAATTTTCTGCCAACAAATGTGTATTGTCGGATTTTCCAATCGTGTGTACACAAGTCCATCGGACAAAAGTCCAAAGTACAAACACGCATGCCCAGAAGCAGACAGTCTTGTAAACTAGCATTCATAATGGAGAATTAACATTTGTGACGTGGCAAATTATGAAATCTCCAAATGCAGCGCACATTCTCTTCTTCTTTAATGGGATAATAATGAAGCTACTTTGCTTGTGATACTGATGGAGTTTTTGCAAACAAATTTTCAAAGCCTTTTTTTTTCTAGTGATATCAAGAATAATATTATTATGTTTTTTTTTGTTTTGTTTTTTGGGCAAGTTACCACAACACCATTATCCCATAGTTTTTAAGAAAAAAGATACAACTATGCTGGTGTTCCTTGTTAATTTTACATTGTGTTTTTTAAAATGTAACTGCCTTCACCCTAACTGTCATTTGAAGTAAAACACATAGCCAAGTATTATTCTCCACAATTTTTTTTTATTGTGCATTAAAAAAAAAAATAGACATGCTTTCTGCCAATAAAAAATAACCAAAAAGTGAATTCTATGCATCCAAAAATATAGAAAATTTACCAAATCAAATCATTATGCAACCAAAAAAATAATGTCAAAGCAATAACTCCAAGGCCAATAATAAATATCGTGTTATCTCCTCCGATTCCGCAACATGTCTGGTTGATAAACGGCCGTTCAGAAACGAACTGAAAAGCATGAAATGAAAAGCACTAAATGAAAAACGCGTAAAGAAAAGCATGAATCAACACTCACCAAACTTCTACTAACAAAAAATTAGCAGAAGGAGCCAAAGGGGTGGTGCTAAAGAGCTGAATAACCACGCAGTGCGTCTAGTACGTCACTACGTTCATAACTGTTGGCCAACATTTGTGTGACCGTGTGTATGCAAGACAAGTTTGAGCCAACATCCTTTGGACAAAATCCACGGTTTTGTTGTTGGAAAGTCCGATCGTGTGTACGAAGCTTTAGAGTTTATATTTGAGTTTTGACTGAAGATCCAGCTTTTTCATTTTGCCTTTTAAAGATCCTTAAAGGTGGGTTCACACCTAATTTGGATGCGGATCACAGCAGGGGTCTGATGCGTCCCTGTTCTTCATTTCAGGGACGAATCTGGCCCGAATTTTTGTCTGAATTCGGACCTGAAACAGGGCCAAAGACGAACAGAACTCCTGTGCAATTCGCTCTGCGGCCATTGCGGAGATGTGTGAACCAGCTCCATTGAGAGCTCCTCACACTCTCTTGTCATGCGAATTGGATGTGAGGGCCTTAGACTCCTTGCACACTATTTTCTGCAGATTTTTGTCTTCAGATTCACCAAAACCATATAATATGAGGTCACGGTCGGACATTCTGACCACAAAATCCATCAGATTTTTTCAGACGGATTTTGTCCGAAACTGGTGTTGCATACACACGGTTGGACAAAGTTGTCGGAAAATTTGATCGTTCGGAACGTGATGACATTCATTCGTTATGACAGAACTACGTTCAAGCTAGTAGCCAATAGCTTTGGTCTTGTAATTTGATCTGAGCACGATCGGATTTTCCAACAATATAATCCAATCTGACCTTTTCTGTCGGAATTTCCGACCGTGTGTACGGGGGCTAAGAGTTTCAATTTGTATGCAATCGGATAGGCCCTTGCACTAAATGGTTTTGGTAAATCTGAAGACAAAAATCTGCAGAAAATTGAATAGTGTGTTTGGTCCCTTAGTATGCACTGAGCAAAAGAAAACTATATTTTATTATTTGAACACATGCTAGCTTCTGAGAACAATATATTATATACACAAAGGAATATTATCCACCTGTTCATGTTTCTCTTTTTTCCAGATTCCCTATGCAGAGCTGGGAGGTAAGACATTAGTGATGTCAGTATATGATTTTGACCGGTTTTCAAAACATGATGCCATTGGGGAGGTCCGTGTACATATGAACACTATCGATCTGGCTCATGTCATTGAGGAGTGGCAGGACCTTCAATCAGCAGAAAAGGAAGAGGTAAGTCACATCACATCTTATTTAAGAAACAATTGTAAAAACCTTGACATTTTTTTCTATGAAAAAATGCTTCGATGGTAAAACAATTTAGCATAAAATAATGTAAGTACTAAATATTAACCACTTCAGCTCCAGAAGGTTTACCCCCCTTCATGACACATATTTTACTGTGTACTGTGTGAGATGTTTTTACTAAGCAATGTGCTTTACAGGAAATATATAACAGCACATTGCTGCTGTCAGAAGAGAGCCCTGTGTTTGTTTACTTAAACAGGGCTGTCTTTGGTAATCTCTGGAGCTGATCGTTGGGTGCCAGCGACCAGTCTGCGGCCGGCACTTACTTATTGGTTTGTGTTGCAGCACAGTTGAGGTGGCGGGCACGCACAGGTGTGCTCCCTAGCCCGGTGCATGGATCACGTACTAGGTACATGATCTGACATAGGAGATCCGCCTTGCCACTGTACAGACATACCCCACTTTTAAGTACACAATGGGGTTTAGTTACTAAAGCTGAAAGTGAAAAATCAGGCTCACTTCTGCATAGAATCCAATGAGCTTCCAGGTTTTATTACCAAAGCTTAATTGAACAAGCTGGGGTTAGAAGCTCATTGGTTTCTATGCAGAAGTGAGCCTGATTTTGCACTTTCCAGCTTTAGTAAATAAACCCCATTGTGTACTTAAAAGTGGGGTATTCCTGTATATGTACTGTATATGGTTGGCAAATGGTTAAAACATTTTAGTGGGGAGAACAAGTGAATAAAGTTCCTACTGTTAAAGTTTTGGTGGGTTTGAATTTGCCAATCCACTGGTATTTTTCCATTTTTAATTTTTTTTAAATTAAAATGTAAAAGAAAAACATTGTATTACCCTCTGTTTCTCCAGAAATACTAGACCCCCCACATAATGCATACTGTCAAGCAGCCATAAAGAGAAAGGCACAATTGTCTTGCTAAGCTGACATCCATTTGTATGTCCTTACAGTGTAACCTCACTCCCCCAATCAACATTTATTATTTTTAATCCTCATGCTGCTAGCATTAGTAAATAGATAGATAAAGTATATATTTACTTTATTTTTTTACATTTCTTCTGTTACCTTCCGGTTTCTTGCCTAGGCAAATGATGTTATACATTCCAGGAGTCTTTAGGAGGCAGGGGGGTTCTCAGCTAAACACACTCTCCTGCATGCATGCTTGAGTTAAGGGCAGATGGATTCCAGGAAGTAAATGTTACATGAATCATCTGCCCTTACTCAAGATGGCCATGGCTAGATATACTAGGGGGAGTGTTTTTCAAAGTGATTTCTCAACAAAATAAAGCACGGAGACATTGATGGAAGGGTGAATTTGCTTTGAATATTAAAAATGAATTAAATAGTGTTTTTTGTGGTGCTCAGTTGCAATGTAGTTCCACTTTAAGTATCAGGTGTGTATTTGGCGGAGGCTAAAAAAAAATCTGACGCCTTTATCAAAAAAAAACAAGGGCTCTTGTATACCACAATTGTAAATCAAGATGATGGAGTGATAAGATCTCCTGTACACTTGATACAATGTTAAAAAAACATCCATAAATTCTAGTTCTGACAGCTCTGATTCTCTGATATTTTCAACTGGTATTTTTGAAATATCAAACATATATTATATATATATATATATATATATATATATATATATATATATATATATATATAGCATACAAAAAGGGAGCAAATAAGAGACATTCAATATTAGGATTTACACAATTTGTATTTTCTAACAAAAGTCTTAGACCCCTTTCACACTGGGGCTTTTTGCAGGTGCTACAGCACTAAAAATAGCGCCTGCAAAGCGCCCTGAAAGAGCCGCTCCTGTGTCTCCAGTGTAAAAGCCCGAGCGGTGTGCTGGCAGGACACTAAAAAAAGTCCTGCTAGCAGCATCTTTGGAGCGGTGAAGGAGCAGTGTGTATACCACTCCTTTACCGCTCCTGCCCATTGAAATCAATGGGGCAGTGCGGTTATACCGCTCAGCCGCTAGCGGGGAGATAAAAGCATTGCAAAATTGGCAGTAAAGCACCGCTAAAAATAGCGTAGTTTTACCGCTTGCGCACCCACCGCTAAAGTGTAAAAGGGGCCATAATATTAATTGCAAGGGTATTCTATCTCTACTCAGCCACACCAGGTCTCTGTAAAACCTCTTAACATATTCACTCTCGGGCTACCATGCTTTGTGGTGTTCTGTATTGTTAAAAAAGTCATGTGTGTTTTTTGGTGTATTGGGGTGCATTGGCAGCATATTCAAAATGAATGTACATACTGTACAAATAGAAATCAATTTATACTGAGCATCCAATGGTCTAGGGTTTTGGGGTACCCACAATTTTTTGGGGGATCTAGAGCTTTTCCTTGTATGAAGAAAGTACTATCATCCTGTGCAAATTTTGCATTTATTGTTGCATGTTCTTTATTAGTTTATTAAGATTGTATTTAATAAAAATATTTCTATTTTTATATATATTTGTCATAGTAGTGCCTTTCCAAAAGTTCCTTCTATAAACCTCCTTTCTGTATCTACTTTCCGGGATATGGCACCATCATAGCTACCAAACTGGGCATTCAGATAAGAATATTTGGTCTTGAGTTTTGTCAGTCCTACAATAGATAGACAGAAATGTGCACATTTTGATGGATAGTTCGGTGTTACACAAAGCACTACTGTAGCAACAGCAATGTTATAACAGTAGGGAAATAACCTAGCTGTGTAAATACAAAAAAGAATAAGACACAACCTTGGGTCAGTGAACATAAGCGGTTGGAGAAAACAAAGAAAAATGCAATAGTAGTTGCACTCATAAGACTTCCAAATAAATTGGATTCATTGTGGTCACTGAAGACAAAACACTTCAGGTACACTTTAGGTATTGAAAGCAGCACTCAGGGTACATTAAGGGTGACAGACTGTAAAGTCCTCTAACAACTGTTAAGCGGCATGGTAGTCACAAGCACAACGCCCACTATCACCACCATATAAATGTAAGCACAGGCAGGCACAGGGATAGTGCATTAAATGTAAAAAAATGGTATGCTTAAAAAAAAAACCTGTGTAATACACAAATAAATTGTTTAATTCAGCTGCTGCATCCTCTGCATCCTCTTTTGGGTCCACAGATATTTATGTAATGGCAATGGCAGTCTGGGATCCCTTGTGTACCTGAGTGTCAACATTAGTACTTGAATTGCACCTGTTTTGGGCCTTGGTTACCATGATAAGCCCAATTTACATGAAAGTCTTGTGGGTGCAACTATTATTATGTGTTTTTTTCTCCATATGGTTAGGCTTACTGCACTAATGCGTGCCCGATAATTTATCTTTTCTTTTTGCACATACAGTGTGGTAGCACTTCACAATGGAGTGTGAATCATCTCTAATGTAAAACTAAATGGCACTGGGGCAGTTTTATTCTAATCAATTTCTTAATTGATAAGTTGTTAAACAGATATGTTTTATATTTTCTTTTACGATATACATTAATATATAAGCATTTGGGTTAGCAAAATTACAGTACAGCAGTAATGATCTCCTTTCAGACAGAATAAAATATAAGTTTCTGCTGTTGGGGAGCCCAGCGATGATTCCAGACTTGAGCGTAGAGACACAGCTGCCACACCATACTTTAATATGTGCTCATCTATTATAAGAAAAGGGTCTGCACGTGATCCTTACCAGGTTTCAGTATCTTTATTGGAATAAAAACTTTTATCTATCATCCATTGATGAACACAGGAACTTAGTCAGTCATTCATAGGCATTTGGATTATATGCTACTGCCTACAGAAAAAAAATGTATGGCTGACCCCACCCTGCCCCTAACCATTATGCCTCAGCTTTTTTGATAGTGTTCTAAGAGATTGGACAACTTTTTATCTGCTGAGAAAATGTCCAATTTTATTTTCCTCTGGTGTCTTTAGTCAAAACTGCAAATCCTATACACAGTAGCCACTCGAATTGGTGTACAGGTGGTCCCCTAGTTACAAACATCCGACTTACAAGCGACTCCTACTTACAAACGGGGGAGACAACAGGAAGGAAATCTACCCCTAGGAAGGGAAATTCACTCCTGTAATGCCGCGTACACACGACCGGACTTTTCGAGGGACTAGGTCCGACGGTCTTTCCGACTGACTTTCGGTAGAGTTCCGACGGACTTTCCGAATGAACGGACTTGGCCACACACAATCACACCAAAATCCGACGGATTTGAACGTGATGATGTATGACTGGACTAGAATAAGGAAGTTCATAGTCAGTAGCCAATAGCTGCCATAGCGTCGGTTTTTGTCCGTCGGACTAGCATACACACGAACGGATTTCTCGGTCCGGCGGAGTTCCGGTGGAAACATTTAAAACATGTTCTATTTCTAAAGTCCTCCGAATTTTTGGCAAGCAAAGGTCTGATGGAGCCCACACAAGATGAAATTGTCCGACGAACTCGTTCCGTCGGACCATTGCTGTCAAAAAGTCCGGTCGTGTGTACGCGGCAAAAGAGTTATTATTGGAAAAAGTTACCTCCACTGATGCTTTATCACCAAGGCTTGTTTCTACAACAACCCAAAATTTTCAAAATCCAATTGTTATTGGGACAGAAAGTGAGGTAAAATCTTATGAACAGGGTCACAGACAGCAAAACAAACATTACAGGAGTGTTAACCGTTTTTTGGGCTGCAGCTACACTTACAAACAGATTCAACTTAAGAACAAACCTACAAACCCTATCTTGTTTGTAACCCAGGGGTCGCATGTATTCTCAATAATAGTTTTGGAGGCAGTACCTGGATCCTTCTGAATTGGTAGATTGCAGGGCTGCCTTGGAATGTGGCCTTCGGGCAATCAACTCTGTTTGTGGTGCTTTCAAGACCTTTGTGTACTATGTTTATTAGCCACAGAGCAAACTCTGTTTGTGTTGCTTTCAAGACCTTTGTGTACTATGTTTATTAGCCACGGAGCACACTCCAGGTCCAAAGCTGTGGCACAGATATGACACAGTGTCTGAAGACTCAATCTGTGAGTAGGCCTTTTGGCCTGGTGTGAATGTAACCTATGGACACTGCACTGTGGCAGTTTTCTAGACCTTAGTTAGTTAGCCTCTTTCTGGGTCCAGAACCTTAGCACAGGCTGTGACACATGTCTGTGAAGGCTCACTTTGTGAGCAAGGCATGTACGGCTGAAGCAGCATGCGCTACCTCACAGTTGGTACTATTGGATTCTATTTTAAAAATGTCCTTCTGTTTTTTTCTTTACTGGGGGTAAGTTTTAGGTTGGGGGACTTTTTTTTTTTTTATTTGTTTTTATTGAGAAAGAAAAAACAGAACAAAGTATACAGAACATATAGTGAGAGACATATATAACAGCTGTCGGTTCACAAGGCATAAAAAACATAGCCACCAGTGGCATAACAATTCCGTTGGAATTCCGACAGAAAAACCATCAGAGCTTTTTCCGATGAGTATTCCGATCGTGTGTACGTGGCATTAGAATTACTAAATGCCTATGTTCCGTAATGGACAACAAAGAAGATTAGGTTCTTGTACGTACTATAAAAGCTTTTTCTTGAAATCCATTGAGGGACACAGGTATTGACCCATTGGCTGGCAAAACTGAGGCATGACAGTTTGCAGTGGGGGTTACGCAGGGACTGTCTTTTTTTTAATTTGCCAGTGTCCAAACCTTCTGTATGCCTACACTGGCAAATGGAAAAAAAGACAGCCCTGCGTAACCCCCACTGCAAACCTTCATGTATCCCCCACACCAAACTGCTGCCACAGCATATACCCCGAATGTCTAACAATGACTAAATTGCTGGGTCCCCTATCAGCAAGAAGTAAGGAATCTGGTAAATTAATCTAAAATTCCATCTGCAGTCTTAAAATAATATAAAACATAAATATGCAATAATTCACATTTATCTAACAAAAAATGTTAACAAAAATATTTTTAATACCAACGTTGATTAATAAAGAAAATACTGCATGTATAAATGATGGCACACCCCATGTAATTCTGGCTCTGGAAGCCCTAGGATAAAGATGTAAGTATCTTTGTTTGCCAGACTTTAACCTTAAGTGGATTTTTTTTTTTTAAATAGAGACTCGGCATGGGATAGTAAAGATATCTTTTCCAAATCACAAGGGTAAAGAGTAACACCTTGTTCACCTTCACCTGAGGGCAAATAGGTTGAATTTAAATGCAAGCCACCTTTTGGAGGTACTAATGGTGATAGTAAAACATGGTTAGCCTGCTGCTTTTGTTAAGTTTTGCTGCCCTATGTCTGGGAATAAATGGTCTAAGTCTGGTGTTGTGACAAGGATGGGAAGGGATAATTTGGAGAAAAAAAGCATGTAAGGTTGTCTGTGCAAGACTATATTTGCTATACATTTTTTTAAGCCTTTCCTAATTGTACATATCTTAATCTGAAACTTTCAAACACTTGCTCCAAAAACAGATTCAGTCATTCATACAGCAATCCACTTCTAAATCACATATTAAATTACATAAAAGAAAACCTATGTCCTTTTCTTCACCTGCTGTATAAATAAGCTCTGGTACATGCTTGCTCACAACATTTTTCATTTACAGGATCCACAGTGAGCAATGATTCCTTATTTACCTATAAATTAATAGGCTCCCTATGGAGTTTACTTTCTGTATTTTTCCCCTGCTGTGACATTAGATTTTCCCATATTTATTCAGTGTTATGAGTAACTACAGACTTAATCGCCAATTATGCAATGCTGGGTGATTTTCATAGCTTCCTCACATGTATTTCAGGAAATTATTATATTAAACTGCAAGGGAACCATACGCTTTCCCCAAACGAATCTTGCATATTAAAAAAATATATATACTATAAAATGATATTGCTAATTTGTGTTTGTTTGGGTAAATACAATAAGCAGAATAAAAATAACATTCAATGTAATAATCTTATTTAATAAAAATAAATACTAAAAATGGTTCAGTTCAAGCTGAAATACTCTTTTAAATCTAATTTAGGTTGGTGTTAGTTACTGATCTATATGTTAGAACAAGGGTTTACAGAGGTCGAAAACAGGCTTGGAGGAAGCCTAGAGCTCTACCTGCTGGCTGGAGACAGTAAATGTAAAATGTTCACATGCAATATTTTCTACACTAAAAAAAGAATGGGATATTTTTAAATGTTTTATTTTTAGATCATAATGAAAATATATCCAAAAGCACTGTAAATTCCTTTTAAAAAAATGTACTTTACAAGATTGTAGAAAACAAAAGGAGGAGTGAGATGAAGGCAGAAATGTGGAATTCTGACAGTAGGTCTTGACGTACTGAATTCTCTTTAAAGCCCAACTGTGAGAAAAGTTACAGTCCCCCCTTGCAGTGGGGCTGTGTCTGCAATGCAAGGGTTAAATGTTGATTTAAGTCTAGGGGATAGTACCCAATCCTCTGCTCCCCTAGAAAACAGTGCTTCCCTATGCTTAAGAAGTGGACTGTCCATCAGTAGCTTCACATCCAATGCAGGGCTATGTATTGGTCTTTATGACATCAGAGGGCATCTAACTGCCACAGTGCAGGGGAAAAGAGGTTATAGGGAGCAGTCTAGCAAGGCAGAGCAGCCTGTGGGAGAAAAGAAATTAGATAAGTAAGACTGCATTAACTGGTCCCCTAGACATAAATGAGCAGTTAACCCTTGCAGTGTGAGAGCAGCCCAATTGCATAGGAAGAGCTTTACTAAAAAAAAAAAAAAAAAAAAAACAAGAAATGTTGCTTAAGGGATAAGTAAGACCAAAGCTATTATGGCTATACTTCACCTGTAGGTCACAAGAGTGCACTCAGTTATGCACTCCTATAACCCATTTTCAGCAGACAGTGGGCTAAAGCCCGCTGTCAGCTGATGTCACAAAGGCAGTGCAGACTCTGAAAAGACCCCAACCCATACCATATGGTCAGGAGCCGCCGAAATGCCTGAACCAGCAGCTGTTTCTGTTTCTCCAGAATAATTTCACAAAGTTTGTCAGCAAAAGGAAACATCTGCTGAAATGGTAATCACATACCTTTATCAACAGCTGCCACAGGATTTTGTTTCTAGTCTACTTACAGAGTTTAGAAGTATTACTTGGTAACAGGGAAGTCTCCTCGCTGTCAGAAATCATTAGCTCAGTGGGGAGGACTCCTCCATCCACCTCCAATGCATGGATGGGGAATCAAGTAATTTTTTTACATTTTGTTTATTCAACCCACTGGTGCTATGGCCAGCTTTAAAGATGAGGATTACAGGCACAAGTCTCACTTTAAACGACAGTCTATTTGAAATGTTCACAGAAGCAATAAAGTACAACTATTGTCACCTTGAGCTTATCACCTGATTACGTCCTTTTGAACTGTCCATCCTTATTGCCAGAGGTCAGACAATTAATTAAAATTATATTATAACGGGACATAAAATCTGCCCCTATTTAGAGAACTTTCTAAAGTTTTGAATATGTGTATGAATTTACATTCTCATTCTAGTCTTTTTCCATAATTTGAAGTTAACTGTAGCTTATATAAATACATATGCCACAGAAACAGGAGGCGTAACTACAGGGGTTGCAGGGGTCACCATTGCGACCCGGCCACATGCTCCAGGGGGCTTGTGCGGCTCCCCTCTACACCTGGACAGGAGGGGTGACATATACAGTGTCTTAAAGTATTCATACCTTTTTAAATTTTCCATATTTTGACATGTTTCCACCAAAAACATAAATGTATTTTATTGTGATTATATGTGATAGACCAACACACAGTGGCACATAATGGTGAAGTGGAAGGTAAATGATAAATGGTTTTCAATTTTTTTACAAATAAATATCTGAAATATGTGGGGTGCGATGTTATTCAGCCCCCTTTACTCGGATACCCCTAACTAAAATCTAGTGGAACCAATTGCATTCAGAAGTTACCTAGTTAGTAACTAGAGTCTACTTAATCTCAGTACAAATAAAGCTGTTCTGTGAAGCCCTCAGAGGATTATTAGAGAACCTTAGTGAACAAAAGGCATCATGAAGGCCAAAGAACACACCAGACAGGTCAGGAATAAAGTTATGGAGAAGTTTAAAGCAGGATTAGGTTATAAAAAAAATATCCCAAGCTTTGAACATCTCACGGAGCACTGTTTGATTCATCATCGGAAAATGGAAAGAATATGGCACAACTGCAAACATACCAAAACCTGGCCGTCCACCTAAACTAACAGGCTGGGCACGAAGAGCATTAATCAGAGAAACAACCAGGAGGCCCATGGTAACTCTGGAGGAGCTGCAGAGAGCCATAGCTCAGGTAGGAGAATCTGTTCACAGGACAACTATTACTCGTGTACTCCACAAACCAGGATTTACTTATGGAAAAGTGGCAAGAAGAAAGCCATTGTTGAAAGAAAGCCATAAGTCCCTTTTGTAGTTTGCAAGAAGCCATGTGAGGGACACAGCAAACATGTGGAAGAAGGTGCTCTGGTCAGAAGAGCCCAAAATTAAACTTTTTGGCCCAGAAGCCAAACGCTATATGTGGAAAAAACTAACACTGCACATCACCCTGAACACACCATCCCCACTGTAAAACATGGTGGCAGCAATGCAGCAGTGGGCTTGCTTTTCTTCAGTAGACACAGGGAAGCTGGTCAGAGTTCATGGGAAGATGGATGGAGCCAAATATAGGGAAATCTTAGAAGAGAAGCTGTTAGAGTCTGCAAAAGTCGTAAGACTGGGGCAGAGGTTCATCTTCCATCAGGATAATGACCCAAATATCAAGCCAGAGCTACAATGGAATGGTTTACGTCAAAGCATATACGTGTGTTAAAATGGCCCAGTCGGGGGCGTGGCTAGCCGCGGAGCGAGATGGCCACTTGAATACTGGGTTCCGCTCCACGGCAGGCTTAAACATCAGCCTCGGACCGACCGACCTATCCTCTCTCATTCAAAAGAGAGGGGAAGGTTGTGGGACACGCGGCGGCATGCCCGGACGCCGCCATCCGCCACCACAACCGCGCCGCATGACCGAATATTTCGGCCGCATGGATCACAGAGGAAGCCAAGATGGCGCTGACTGGACTGGCCACAACACAGGCTCCGCTCCGCACAAGCCAGCGCAGCGCAATCTGCCACACGAACAATCTTCAGCAAACCGGAATGTCAGAGAGGAGGCTGAGGAGATGGATAGCCTACCCCCTCCTTCGCTAAACACAGGGGACATGCCACAGGAGAGAGGTAAGAGGCTGGCCTCCTCCCCCTGTAATTCTCCTCACAAAGCTCACATGTCTAAAAAGCACCATGGCACTGACCCTGGCCCTGCTCCTGCTACTCCAGTCCCTTTGTCCACCCTGGCTACCATACCGGTGACTGACAACCCTGTATCAGAAAGCATGCTAAAATCCATGCTGCTCACCCTGCAGAAAGATCTCCACAGGGAGCTGCAGCTTTCCCTATCCCAGGCACATGAGAGGCTGGACTGCCTGGAAGATAGAGCAGACATGACAGAAGAACATCTCTCTGACATGAGTAAAGCTCACAACGAGCTCCTTGATGCACATGATCACCACACAGATGAAATTCAGAAAATAAAACTGAAGCTCGCAGACCTCGAGGACAGGTCCAGGCGAAACAACATAACATTTAGAGATCTCCTGTCTCAAATGTGAAACATCAGAGGTCTGTTTAGAGCTCTGATATCTCACTAAAGCCCCCCA
Organism: Lithobates pipiens; assembly: GCF_037356315.1. NCBI lineage: Eukaryota > Metazoa > Chordata > Amphibia > Anura > Ranidae > Lithobates > Lithobates pipiens. The sequence continues at coordinate 137,027,824 of NW_027507788.1, read as the reverse complement.
ACCGGGCTCCTAAAGAAATTGTAAAAAAAATTGTAAAATATAATATTGTAAAAAACGAAATAATAAAATGGTAAAAAATAAAAAACTACTGACACCAGTGGCGGAAATACCAGGGACGCACTTACGATCGGGCCCAGGTGTTCCGCCACTGGGCTCAGAGGTAGGGATGAGCTTCGAGTTTGAGTCGAATGTAAGTTTGACTTGAACACCGGGTGTTCACCCGTTCACCGAACAGCTAATTTTATGGGGCGTTAGCGGCAAATTCGAGCTCCCCATAATGCACCTCAAGCCCGCAGTGCATTGTTGTATGATGATTGGCCAAAGAATACACCTGACCTGCATGCTTTGGCCAACCACATCACGCTCCTCAGCAAGAGCCATAATTGGTCAAAGGCAGGGTACTCAGGGGGACTAAGTCCACACCCCACACTATATAAGGCTGCTTACACAGCACCCGTATAGTGTGTTATAGTGGACAGACATAGAGAGATTGAGCTAGATTAGGCAGGCAAGTTCATTAGTTAGTGGCAGTGTATTTGATATACTGTATATATACAGTCAGACTAGTATATATATATATATATATATACTCTGCATTCATCATAGTCTATATATACAATGTAATCTCTATATTCAGTCAGTACAGGCAGTGTATTTGATTGATATATATAAACTCTGCATTCAGCGTAGCCTATATATAAAGTGTAAATTCTATATATTAAAAAAATACCCATCATGTCCGGAAGGCCTCCAAGGAGAGGGAGACACTCACAGGCCACTAAAAGAGGGCAAGCAGCCTCTGAAATAATATTCAACAGCAGGAACCGTTCCTGTGCCCAACAAGAGTAACTGTGAGGGGTTACCATGTTCTGCAACCACCAACACCTAGGGCCCAATTTTTCAGCAGAGTATATAGTGCAGTCCATATAGTATATATACTGCAGTTCAGAGTATATAGTGCAGTCCGTATAGTATATATACTGCAGTTCAGCGTATATAGTGCCCTCAGTGTAGTATATATAATACAGTGCAGGGTATATAGTGTGTTATACAATATATAATATAGTGTATTGAAGTGGTTAAGGGGAGACCTATGACAGAATTAAGAAAAAAACAGCATGGGTTCCCCCCTCCATACCAGGCCCTTTTGGTCTGGTATGGATTTTGGGGGGGGGGGCCTCACGCCATTTTAAGAAAAAAATTGGCATGGAGCTTACCTATATATCAATACCGGACCCAAAGTGGGGGGGACCCCCGCTGTTTTTTTAAATGATTTTTTATGTATTTTGCCGGGATTTGGCAATACATTACACTAGTGATCAATTTTAAATGATATTTTTTCATTTAGAAATGTCATTTTTCTGCAGTACTTTTCTAAACATGGGAAAAAGTTGCTACTTTACAGGCAGACTAAGGGGACCCTTCAGGCACGATATTTAAAGGAATATTTAATTTTTATTCTTTCACTTAAAGCATTCTTAAAATCACTGCTCCAGAAAAACTTTTTTTTGCATTGATACATGTCCCTTGGGGCAGTGCTCGAGTCCCCAAACACTTTTTATGGCAATAACATGCATATAAGCCTTTAAAATGAGCACTTTTGATTTTTAACATTCGTGACTTTAATGGTGTTTGCATGTTCACACAAATTTTTTGTCTGTTCGTAAGTTCTGGTGCAAACCGAAACGGGGTGTGTTCGGCTCATCCCTACTCAGAGGTAAGGGCTCTTCATGTTTTTTTGCACCAGGGCCCTGAATGTTTTAGTTACACCTCTGCATAGAAAGAAAGTGATGAAGGGATCAGATTAAAAACCACATGCCATCGGTTTATTAAGGAACAACTTCTGGAACAAGAAAAAAAGGCCTTAAATATTGGCTGTATGGTATGCTCTGTATCAGGGGGAATGGTCATGCCCTAGTGGCATGCAGAGTTGTATTCGTTTTCAATATGCATTGATGTATTTTGGTTGTGTGCTGCCCCCTAGGTAAGACTGCACCAGGCGGGAAAGGGAGGAGGGAGAACCAGCCAGCAGCTGCATGGAGGGGGTACCCTGCAATCAGGGAAGTGGGGGGCACTGAAGGGCGAGATCTATTTTGCCAATCAGAGCCCTCTGTGGCTGCCCTGTAGCTCCCAAAGTTGGCGGAGGGGCAGAGGAGGGAAGCTGACAGCTGCAGGACATCAGGTATGTGAGGAGTGGGGATCAATGTAGCGGGGTGAAGTGCCAGGGATAGGGAGCCTGGGGGGAGCGCCACCCCCCTGAAAATGCCACCCAAGGTTAACCCCTTGTTTGCCTTAAGGTAGATGCACCCCTGTATATAGGGTAGACCTACCTGAATCTCATTATTCAAGAAGGATACATGTCATTAGAGGGCATTAATTGTAAATTTCAAGTTACATTAATTTTGTGCAAGAAGAGATATAATGTCACCAGTTCCATTCTGCCAGTCCAGATAATGATAACATAATCTATGTAGCTGTGCCATGCAAATATTTGGTACATAGAGGGGGCTTTGCTTGTAAACAGGTGGTCCCCTCCCTGCTACAGTCTGGCATACGATGGGCACCACTACCTCCTGCTGCCTACTGCACCTGGAGATAGTGGAGGCCATAAAACTAGATCATGCTGAATGCTTGATTAGAGTTCCTTGATGTAAAGGACAATTCAATTCACCCCTATAGCAATGGTTATACCCTCCAGGATTATAAGAATTTGTAATGTATCCAAATGTGTTGGTCAAACAATATACTTTCATTTTTCAGAAGAACATTTGATACCTGAGACAGTCTACCCAGGGAAGATATAACACTTTTGTGCATTTTCTGGGTTCCTAATGATTGGATATTCCATTGGATCTTGGTCAATTATTGGTGGGGCATATGCTTTTTGAGCAATTTGTATGAGCCTTTGCTGGAACTCCTGGATACAATAATCTTGTCATTCCCTGTTGGACAAAACCTTTGGCAAATTTTCTTGTATTTTGTAATATCTTTTTTTTCTGAGGTCTTTATAGTGCTCTGTATCTTCAAGATACACCGTATAAAAATATTGGGCGTTAGTAGACATAGGTCCAAGCAGCAGCTGGATTTCATCTTGTGGACATTCAGTGCTCATGGAACCATACTAGCCTTTAGAGTTTTCTAAACATCTGACATGTTTATATGTTTGAAACCATTTTCTAGAACATAGGAAGGGGATCACCGCTCCAGGTGGAAATGTGGGTCTAGAACTCTCCTCAGAACTGGAACACCAGGTGCTGGCTTATTGCCTCATTTTCTATAATACCTAGCATTTTGTGACCAAGAGGCCATATTGACTCTATTGAGCACAGGTGTTCTTAGAGTTAAAAAGGGTCTCTTAAGAGCTTTATAATAACATAGTTATTACTCCAGGGAGGGAAAAACATAGCTTGCATCAGCTTCTTGTCTCCTGTTGCTGTTTTACGCAGGCAGGTTATTTTAGAACCTTACAAATGAGTATGTTGTTCAACAAATGTCCATTGATCTAATGACAGTTAAAAATAAACCATGTCCTAACAGTCGTTCTTCTGCAAGCTTAATTATATTTCAGACATTGATCTCTATTATTTTATTGTTTTTTTTTTTTTAAACTGTAGTAGCTTTGAACATTTAAACCAGACAAGCAGCAGGAACAGCTCCAAGTGAAAATGTGTTCATTAATGCACAAGATTCATGAACACATCCATAAATGTATTATTTTAAATTTTTTGTAAATATTTGAACTGACTTGGCATTGGTCCCTCTTGTAATCCCCTATAGAGCAGCACTCAGATTGGGTGAGGGACAGGCATCACAAGGAGACAGTTGTACTGCAGTGTTTTCTGTGCTATCAAGCAGCATGCTGATAGAATGAGAGAGCAGAGTGATAGAGATGAACTAATCAAGGTACTGCTTCTCCTTTCAGTGTCCAGTCTCAGACTGGAGGGAGGAACAAAACCTAATTGAGTCTCCAGCCCTTTTTGACCAAGCTGTGCTGCTCTTTAAGGCTGTGTAAACCTCATCACTGGATGGACAGAAATAGAAATCTTTTGGTAGGCGAAACAGCTTCCATTTACATATTTTATCTGTGTGTTAAATGTTTGCCTGGAGTTTAACATTAAATCAGTACCATACAGGGGCGGACTGACAACTCATGGGGCCCCCGGGCAATAGGAGATTTTGGGGCCCCCAGGCAATCAGAGATTATGGGACCACATAATATACACAAACACACACACAGTATACAATCACACAGTATACACAGACATGTTTCGATTGGCTGAGAAGGTACCGGAGAGGCGGGGCAGCTATAATCTCGGGATTTTTAGACCAAAAGGATGTCAGTAAGGGACATTTCAGAGACAGGTGTAAAAAAACAAAACACAGATTTTTACATACTGTCCCTGGTTTTACTGAGGCTGGCAACCCTGATGGGGCCCCCTAGTGGCCCAGGGCCCTCGGGCAGTGCCCGAGTGGCTGAATGGTCAGTCCGCCCCTGGTACCATAATAATCTGAGTTTGTCAGTGTTTTATTTTTAAAGCTTGTGCTGTACAACCAGTTGGGCAAAGGTTGGAATGCTTTTTCTCGAGGTCCCATAAAAAGACACAGAAGTTTCAATGGCTAGACACTTTACTTTGGAACAAATACTAAGTTACACAGCTTGAATAGTGACAGTCAAAAGGTAATCCATTAAAGATGAGCACCATGCTGGAGGGTTTCATCATTCCTGACCCTTAACTGCTTCACTACCTCTAAACGAAAATTGTTTTTTTTGTTTTTTTTTAACAAGTGCAGTTTAAAAACAGCACTGGATAAAGCATGATTGGGTGGCTGTTGCACAGTTAAAGCTGATTTCCACCTCTACTGTCACTCTAACACGTTGTGACAGAAAAAAAATGTCTTCACTAACAGGTGTGTACGCTGGGTGCGCTGTATAGACATACCTGGCATACCTAACAGCACACCACCATATACAGTAATTTCCGAGAGATGGGGGACCAAACTAGTCATTCTCCAATACTTTATGTGGAAATATGAAGGCGGTGTGTCATATTATAGCTGTATATGTATATAGGTGATGTGCTGATTGAACTTTAAGGCACTCTTTTGAATAGTCGATTAATTTTATGTAATTATCTTGTATGTTTTTGTAATACATTTTATTTTTTAATCTATACCTGTGTTATGCCTATAAAGTCCATCATCCACAAACCAATTTTTTAACAACTCCAGTTATCGGGAAGTGACATTATATACATAAATTTCGTATCCACAGCACCACTCTGTGGTGATATGATTTTCAATCAGATTTCTTACTTGGCCACATACTGTCTGCTGTAAACTAAGGTGTCATGACCAACAGTGCTGGTGCCTTGCTGCTCGGCCCATCTTAAAATTGTAGTGACCACTGCTATTTAAATGCTCTTGTTTACATACTCCCCCACCCACCCACTTACCTTAATTACAGCCACTCCTCCTCCTGTCAAAATCATACCCCCGTTTACCTCTTTACCTCTATCTGTTTACATTGGGGCACAGGAGAGTGTACATTCTGTGTGTGTGCCCACTCTTCCTCATTGACTCATTGCCACTGCATGGCTGAAACATTTCCTGGAATACTGCTGCTGTCAGAATCCCACCACTGCCATTGTACAAAGTATAATCGCTTGGATACTATGATGCAGGGCGAGTGATCATCCTGTGTGTGAATCACCTCCTCCTTCCTGACTTATTGCCACATAACGACCTAGAAGACCGCTCTCAAAACCTCCAATGTGTAGTAACAGCATTCCCAGCATGCTTTGCTGCTAGGGTGTATTAGAGGGGGGAGCAGGCTTTAGTGGGGTGCACTCTAATGTATTTTTTAGTTAGCACAGCTGCTTCTTCCTGCATGCTTCCATTCCATTTAGCCTGGGACTGAAGTGATTATGGAGCACCATGAAAGTTACCACTGGTGCAATGTCTGTGGAATGTAATGTCCCTTTTAAATACTTCTAAAATTCAATGTCTATTCTCTTACTGTTAGGGAGGTAAGGCTGTAGAGCCCCCTTCCACAGTTGGTGGTGTCAGTGGAGAGTGTCAGTAAATTCAAAAAACTTTTAGATGGGCTTCTTAGCGAATGCAATATACAGGGGCATGGGAAATGGTAGTGACATAAACACATACAAACACACACATACACACTAACCTGCATGGACTGGTGTCTTTAGTCAACCTAACCATGTAACTGCATAAATACCCTCCCTCTAGACTGACAGTGCTGCTGTCCAGAGGTGTCTCTCTTGCTCCTTCATCCAGAGTATAGCCACTCCAATACAGGAGGTACGATACCAGCCAGATCAACAGCCAAAACAGAGGGGGGAAAAAAAAACGAATTCAACCACCACACCTAAGGATCAGTAAGCTGTAATATAATAAATATTTGTTTTGGGGGCTATACCGCTTTAACTCATAACAGAAAATGTATCGAGTTGTAACAAGTTTTGACAAGCAATTCTCTGGGACCCTCTAGTAGTATTCTTAAATGAAGGACAAAACACAATAAAATAATAAAAATTATAAATTAAAAATAAATAAATAACTTTCTATCATTTTACTGTAATGCTTGAATGAATGCTTTCATTTAGATCAAGGGTCTCAAAACTCTCTAAACAAAGGGCCAAATTACTGTCCTTCATACTTTGGCCAGCGGGAATAGAATTTTTTTTCTGGCATCAGTGGGAGTAAACTGTGTCCCATCTTTGGTAATAGGGGGAGGAATAGTGCCCATTAATGGTGTCAGGGGGCAGAATAGTGTCTAGTAGCACTGGGAGGAATAGTGCCCCAAGGGTTGAATAAAGGCAAGGGTCACAGTTTGGAAATCACTGGTTTAGATCATCTGGGCAGAGGGTTCCAAATCTGGGTATTCACATTCTTTTAGTGTCACTCAATTTATTAAACCTGTTATATATAGTTGATTCTGGAACACTATAAATGAATGTTTTCCTGAAAGCTGATGGATAATGTATACGATGTTGTGAAAAATGCCTTGATAAACTATACTGTTGCAAGTTGTTTTTTAATATTAAACCTTGAGTTTGTTGAGACATTTTGTGCACTCAATAACAAATACTACATATTGTGTTCCACAATCCATATACATTTCTATTTGCGAGGATTTCTTCTTAGATTGAAAAAAGATAGAAGTTTTCCCATGAGTAATGGATCCACAGCATAGGCATCATTTTTGAGAACATTTGAAGCTGTTTTATCAGATCTATATTGGTCTAACTTTTCATGTCTTATTTTGTTTTGAGCAATGATAATAGCCAAGGTCTTTGATCCTCTAAAATTAATGTTGGGTTTATTCAATAGTTGTTTCTTTCAAAAAGGATCCTGTTGTAGTAGGAATCAGAATTTATTAAGAATATCTCTGATTTATTTGTTGTTCATTAAAAAAGGTTATAAAATGGCATTTTCTTGTTTTTCTGTTTCATCACACGTCAGTATTTTTGCTCTCTCTAATGCTTCTGTTATTCATTTTGTTGGGTACTTCTGTTCTTCATATCAATTATATATCAGTGTAGCTTAATCTTCAAAGACTTTATTTGTTGCATACAAGTTCCATAACCAAGGTTTATAGTGTGAACTCAAATTGGAGGCTAACTATTAATATCTACAGTTTTGAAATGTGTTTTAGTTATAACATGATTCCCTGCGCTACTGATTAATACTAAATCCAGAGATTCTATCTCCTTAGCAGTCACAGAAGATGTACATTTAGGGCCCACATCATTAGACTTTAAGTAGGTAACATAATCATGGATAAGTGCTGGTTCACTCTGCCGATTTTGTCAATCAAATTGTTTATGGGTGAAAAGGTTCACACCAAATTGGTTGCAAAAAAAAAAAAATCATCCCTTGTTAAAGGCAACCAATTACTAGGTGTTGGAAGGAACACACTGCTAACAAGAGCAAAAAGGGTGCTGCTCACCCCTATAAATCAGAAAAATAAAACGAATTCCCCCACCAACGGGATTTTTAGGCAGCAATAAACAGTAAGCGTAGCATACTATATAAAAAAGATTACTTTATTGTGTGGTAAAAACATGAGCTTCACCCAGGTATTTAAAATAAAAAGGTATAAATAGAACCAAACTTGTACATACAAAAATTACAATGACAATTGGGCATACACTAAGCAGACCTAACTATAAATATACTGTATAAGATTAGTAACAGCAAAAAAATAAATTTATAGTTCTAACGCGTTTCAACCACTAGGGTCTTCTTCAGAGAAAGTCTGTTGATAGAGAGACAAGATACAACTTAATAAATCTATCGAATAGGATTAGTATTAAACATATTCTAGATTTGTCAGTGTAATTACCCAGTATGGCATTGCCGAGAGGTTCATACAAATTATAGTGCTTAATGGTGGAGTTTACCCAGGTTCATGCTTAGACGTCCTTCACAAGTTACAAAAGATATATGGTCCATGCATCTCGCCACAGAATCCAGCAGTGGGGTGAGGGTCGGAAGCCCAGAGGCGCGGCTCACGAGCGGTCACACGACAAAACCCTATGCCCCACAAAGGTTGTAGGGAATAGGTGCAAGCGTAGGCAGCCTGCCTGTATGGTAAGTCACGCCTGTGATGAAAATCCCAACATAGTCGCAATTAGACATATATATTTATATATTTGTTTTTTATATTCTATATTATATATATATAGACCCACATATGGGGTATGGAGATATCTTATATATGATTTGTGTACATATAAAGGGAATATCCCCAGATATCTGTATTCACATCCAAAAAAAAAAAAAAAAAAAAAAAAAAAAAAAAAAAAAAAAAAAGGGGGGGGGGGGGAAAGGGGAGGGAAGGGGGGGAAAGAAAAACAAAACTCAAAAGGCAAACACGTATTAAAAAGAAGAAACAGAAACAACAAACGTGGTTGAAATCAAAAGAAAACAAACGTGAGATGACATATGGTAGGAATAGTGTGTGTGATGACAACCCGATATTGGGTGACTGGAGTGAATAAGTGAGTGAATGATGTGCAGGTGAAGTGAATAATGAGGTGAGAAGTGTGGGTGTTGGTGTGATGAAAAGAATTAGAGGGATAACATATTAGGAAATCAGAGTGACAATGGGAGGAGTGCATAGGGGTGCTAGTGACGGATAGAGGTGAAAATGAAAATGCATGGAAATGCTAATGTTGAACTGGTGAAAGGTGACAAAAAAAAAAAAAAAAAAAAAAAAAAAAAAACCCTTCAGATGTGATAAACCATGTTTATACTGAAAGTGATAACAGTTACCTGGATAGCTGGGCTGAACAAAAGATTCCCAAAATGGAAAAGGGGAGACAGCAGCTGGGAAACTATCCCGGGAAGAGTGCCAGATACGGTCAATAACTCCTAGTCCATAGGGGCACCCCCATCTAAGAATAAATAGAATGATAAAGCGAGCTAGCTGTTAGAAAAGCTAGTTTTTCAGAAGTTTATTTAAGTAAAATGGGGGCATGTCAGCCAGGTTAGCAAATAATCAAACTTACCAACCAGGGATTCAAAGGTACGAGAGTCCTTGTTTGTGTACAGGAGCTGATGTTTGCTGCCAAGTGTACTGTGTTATATAGTGCCCCGGGATTGCATCACAGGCATAGCCGCCCACCCATTGGCTGGTACCGCCTATTATTGCTTGGCCGCCTAAACAGGTCGACCTCGTGTGAACGCCCCGGCGTCCCGGAAGGTCGTAAAGCGACCCCGAAACGACGTCACTTCCGACGCAAATGCACGACGTGATTGCGTCACGTCCGTACGAAGGGTCAGACGAACGTGAGGCACGTCCGGAAGTGTTCAGGGACGCCACCGACAAGGAAATACGTGTCTCCAATGGCTGGGCGGGACCAGCCCGCACCAGTCATATAGGGAGACATCTGTGGAGAGAGCCCTGCATGTGCACAGACAGGGGTCCCTCCTACCCTTGTCGGGGAGTCGCGCAAAAGAGGCAAAACGGCCCCCACACACCACCTCCTCCACATAAAAGCGGAAGGGCATTGGAAGCAATGTGCGGAGGGACCATAAAAGTGGGGGACAAGCATAAACCCGGGTCAGGTCAATGTGGGGATATGTCGCTACTGTCCAATACCTCCCCTGGCCCCCAGAACAGGGATGGGATAAAGGTGTGTGGGTAGAAGGCGGGGAGGAAAAAAAAAAAAAAAAAAAAAAAAAAAAAAAAAAAGGGGGGGGGGGGGGGAAAGGGACAGGCGACCGATCCTAACACACCATTAGCTAAAAGAAGCCATTTGCTTAACCAAAGACAAGAATAAAATAACATCTTTTTCAGATTATTACATATACACATATAGCATGCATGTCCCGACGTGAAAACGCACGTCTTTATTCAAGGACAGACAGAGTAAATATATAGCTAAGAGAATATATACAAACAGCAAAAATGAAGTGATAACATAATTATACAATGAATCACAGAAAAATATGGTGTTCAATTGCGAACACTATACCATGGTACCCTGTTAGGTTGTAATCATAATAATTAGAGATTATCAACAATTTATGAGAGGGGCATGGTCAGGAGGTGTTCCTAGACACTTACTAAAGAGTTAGAGAGGAGAAAAAGAGGGAACATAAAGGAGAACGGGCTCACAAAGAAAGGGGGCAGGTACACCCGGTTTCTACTGTGTCCTCCCTGAGGAGAACCCCTTTAGGAAGGGAGCAAAAGAGACCGATTCGTTCAGGCCTGGGAAAGAGGTGAGCATTCCTAGTGTGCAGGCTCTTTAACAACAGCCTGCGTGCAAAGAGTTGTATGTCTGTGATAGTCCCAAAGGGATCACAGTTTTCTTGTGGGCAAAATGTTAAACCACGCGCCAGAACCGCAGTTTCCACTGGTGATAGCGCGTAGGACGAAAGGTTGATCACACTGAAGGATTCGCTTGGATCCGTGTGACAAATGCGTCCAAGTTTCCTACTCCCTTGTTTAGTCGGGGTGAGGGAAATCCCCGCTTCGGGTTTAAAGAGTTCTGACCAGTTTCCAAATCGGATACATGGTTTTCCCTATTCTTGCCACTGCTTATCCCATTAGTATTGGTGACGTCAGCCTTCTGGCTAACTTCCATAGATGATAGCATAATTTCCCTTCCTCTCTCATTACATGTCCCATTGCTGCAGACGGGGTCGGCCATCTCATCAAAATATGTGTATGGGGGGTCTAATGGTGCCAACACGGCATGTGATATAGCTTGCAATTCCTTATATGTACTTGAACTTTCTGTTGGAATGTTGTCAGTGATACGTTTTTTACTATTTCCTTCCGGGGAATCCTTATTGCTTCTATTTCTTTTAAATTTACCCCGAGGTTTCTGCATAGATTTAGCTCCTTCATTGGAGTTGGGCATGGCTTTAGATTTAGTGGTGTTTCTTATAGCGGGATGCACTTTCCCACTAGTATTATTATGAGATGGTATATTCGTATTCCATTTGTATGCCCGTCCTTCTGAGAAGGCAAACTTGTCCCTCCAATATTTGGCCTCCTTCTTGCCCAAAATGCTCTTATTGTGGAAAGATAAATCAGCACGGAGTTTAGTCCGGGATTCCACAAATAGAGCATGAGAGGCAAACGGTTGTAGGGCCTTTTCTAGGATACAAATCTCCTTGTCTAGGAGTGCAATTTGCCTGGTATACTCATTGGTGAGAATAACCATCATTTGCTGTGAGCAAGCATTCAAGTTTGCCTCCCATTCAGTTTTACATTCACTACTAATTGAATCTACATTGGGAAAGATTTGGACCCGAAGGCCCAAAGGGTTAATTTTCTCCTTGTTGTATCTATCAAAAGATTTTATATGCCAGAACAGTGCTGATTTTTTCTCAAGTAATTTCATCAATTTAAAAGTGAGAGTGGTAATCTCTGTGTCAGCTCGATCGTTCTTCTCAAACTCAGTTTCATACCCTAACATCAAAGTGTCCCATTCATGACCTTGAAACATATTCATATTCACTGTGGACATATTGTGTACATAAACAGAGTATATATATATATACACCTCAATCACATCAAAATACTACTAAGTCAAGCTCATGTTTAAACCCTTGAGTGTTCAATTGCGGGGGAGGGAAGATCAAGGAAAGAAAAAGGAGTATGAAAGAAGAGTGAATAAGAGAGAAAAAGAAAAAGAAAAGGAAAGGGAGAAAAGAGAAGAAAGACGAGAAAAGAAAAAGGGTGTTTAACCACCTAGTTTGAATAGTATTGGAAGGAACACACTGCTAACAAGAGCAAAAAGGGTGCTGCTCACCCCTATAAATCAGAAAAATAAAACGAATTCCCCCACCAACGGGATTTTTAGGCAGCAATAAACAGTAAGCGTAGCATACTATATAAAAAAGATTACTTTATTGTGTGGTAAAAACATGAGCTTCACCCAGGTATTTAAAATAAAAAGGTATAAATAGAACCAAACTTGTACATACAAAAATTACAATGACAATTGGGCATACACTAAGCAGACCTAACTATAAATATACTGTATAAGATTAGTAACAGCAAAAAAATAAATTTATAGTTCTAACGCGTTTCAACCACTAGGGTCTTCTTCAGAGAAAGTCTGTTGATAGAGAGACAAGATACAACTTAATAAATCTATCGAATAGGATTAGTATTAAACATATTCTAGATTTGTCAGTGTAATTACCCAGTATGGCATTGCCGAGAGGTTCATACAAATTATAGTGCTTAATGGTGGAGTTTACCCAGGTTCATGCTTAGACTCTTAGATTCTATCTCCTTAGCAGTCACAGAAGATGTACATTTAGGGCCCACATCATTAGACTTTAAGTAGGTAACATAATCATGGATAAGTGCTGGTTCACTCTGCCGATTTTGTCAATCAAATTGTTTATGGGTGAAAAGGTTCACACCAAATTGGTTGCAAAAAAAAAAAAATCATCCCTTGTTAAAGGCAACCAATTACTAGGTGTGCAAAATTTGGTGCGAACCTTGTCCCCATAGATGTTCTAGTAACTTGTAAGTAAAACAGGTCTTTGAAAGTGAAGAAACTCCTTGTCAGAACAAATTTAAATGCTTCTAGTAGGAAATGAACCCAATTGTTTCTGACGTATGTAGATGAAAATCTAAATAATGTTTAACTGCCTTTAAGCCTATATTAAGGAGAATATTAGAATATAAAGCTGTGACGTCTAGTGTCAGCTGATTGTACAACACATTACATGTGATATCGTTAAAGATATTTATGACATTAAAGGAATCTTGTATATATATATGAAGGAAGATTATGAATCATATTTTTGACTTTTTGTGGTATATCTACATATGTAAAGATTACTAGTCAGTGAGTTTATATCCAAAATAATCAGTTGTCTTGAGGCTAGATAAAGGTTTTGTTTATCTTAAGTAAATGGTAATCATATGCAATATTAGGATTTGATATTTGAATGACATTTATTCATCTTTAGTGATAAAATTATTAGTATATTTTTGTCTATTGAACATGATAACATTTTTTTTTGAAAAACTGATGTGTGATCCTCTGCAATGGGTACATATCTCGATCATTTATTATTCTGTTGGCTTTGAGGATATTGTCAGTGTTGTTTTAAATAACTATACTGCACCTCTTAGAATCTCTGCGTATTACAATACCAGTTTTTATTCTGCAAATTTAGGGGATCTAGATTCATGTTTAGTAACATTCTTTTTGTTGAGTGGTTTATTAAATTAATTAATAATGCTGGAGCTATACATTTCAATGAGTCCTTTAGACTAAGTAGGACTCAATATTGATATTTGTTTTAAAACTGTAGAAATAAGGGCACTCAATAGTTGTTCCATTAGTAAACCTATTGATTCATTGATTGGTGTAGTGGTAATGGGTGTTGCTCCAACTTCATTTTTGAGTCTTTGGTTAGGAGGGTATCATTACAGAGGTCCACGCATAGTACTGTAAGTATTTGCTTTCACTGAGTGACAGAAGGAGAGTTCTTTCTTAAAGCAATTGCAAGCCAAGCCTTTCAGTCAGTAAAAGCCAACTCCACCCTTAGGATTTAGTTAGGCAGAATCTGACAAGGGTTCCCGATAGAGCAAAAAGGATGAAACCGACCTATTGTTTTCTTTTTTGCCAACTGTGTTCCATTTGGAGATTTCCCTTCATTTCCTGTTTGGAGACAAACTGTGAGGCCGCGTACACACGCGGGGACTGTTCGCTCAACTTTGTTCGTCAAACAGTTTCAGCGGACAGTCCGCTCAAAATTAGCATGGACGGACTTGCCCACACACGACGAACGAACAGTCCGCTGAAACCGTGCGCGATGACGTGAACGGCACGTACGACGGGACTAGAAAACGACGTCCTATACACTGCAATGCAAACTTCAGCGTGTAAATCCTTTCTGAGCATGCGCGGAACTTAGTTTGACGAACAAGCCTACACACGAGGGGACTGTCCGCTCAAACCAAGTTTCAGCGGACAGTTTTTCGGAAATTCCGAAAAACTTTGTTCAGCAGACTGTTCGCTGAAACTGTCCGCTGAAAGCCCACACACGAGCAGACTGTCCGCCGAAACACTGTTCAGCGGACAAAGTTGGGCGAACAGTCCCCGCGTGTGTACGCGGCCTGAGATAAGATCTCTAATGAAATGAGGAGAATCCCCTTCTTAGACATATGTCCCCAGAGGAAATGGGGAGGTGAATAACCCCAGCAGGGATTGAGGAAGCAATATAAACCTGACAGGGGTTATAGTCCTTGTTTAGTTATCCAAAACGAAAACACAGGCAGATATAACAATTAACATATATTTTTTTCCTTTTTATTGGTAGAACAGCTAATTTTAAATGTTGTATATGGCACCCTGATTATTTGTGCCTATGTCTAAACCCTTTATACTAATTGATAGTAAACTATAGCATTGGGTTATCGAAGCTGAGTTTTTCCTGGTCTGACTTATCATTATGACATTCTGAGAAGATGAATTGCCACACAGAAAAATTCCATCTTCTCTACATGGCTTATAGCAGGTAAAGCATGACATTTCAATATAATGACAGTGTCTGCACAGAAAAGGCTGTAGATTTTCTGAAAATATAATGGGGTTATGTTGCCAATTATTATACAAAAGTCATTAGTGCTCACCCAGTCAAACTGTGTAGCATTTACCTAAAAGGTCCAGCTGTGACATAGCTTTTGACCCTCCAGGTATGTTTAGATACTCAAATCTCAACAATAAAAAAGAGCATACCAAAAGTGGTCAAGTTAAAGAGAACCTTTTCGGGTGTTTATGTTTATGTACCTGCTCAGTACAAAGTACCCTAGAGTGTTTTGTTCCACAAGCACTGCTTGATATTATGGTTGCATAACAGTGACTCCCGAAGGATCTGCTGAATTTTGAAAGCCCTCCTAGCTTTCTTACTGGTGATTCGCCCTGTAGCTGCACCCAAACACTCACCAGTGATGGCATAAAAACAGATTTCTACTCAATAGTCAATATTGTTTTTGGTATTTGTTTTGGCTCATTTATACAAGGGAGAGGAGTTGGGCATATGGGATACCTAAAAACAGCAGCAAAAATCCCCTTTGCTCTTGTATTTTGTGTTATTTCTATCTCTGCTGCAAGCTAATACAGATTCAGTAGACCTTCAGTATGACTTTGTTCACAACTGTGCAATGCAGGAACGCACACAAAATCCCACACTTTCCTTCAACGCAAAAAAGGAGCAGCCCCTTTGCAGTGGTGTGGCAGTGCCATTTACCGTAATTTTTAATGGCAACCCGGGCATCTTGAAAACTCACGGGCATTACCATGCATGTTTGTGCAGATGTTTAAAATGGTACCTTCTTGTGCATAGGGCAGCCCATCAAATGAGCTGCCTTGAACGCAAAGCGTGTGAACATTAAAAAAAGCATGCACACTCAGTCATACCTCTGTGGTGTGACCAGAGCCTAATTGTGCAAAAAGTGAAACATATATTCATAACCTAGAGCATTGTATCGTCTCTCTGTCTACTAGAGAACACTCCCCAGTAGCAGACATGAGCAAACAATGTCCTTGACTTTGGACAAAACATAACAAACACCATAGCTTCCAACTGTCCCTGATTTCAAGAAATATCCCTCTGTCCCTCTTTCCCCCTCATTTGTCCCTCATTTTGGTCTGATCCATACTTAGAGAGTTAGACTGGGGACAGATAGTCCAGTTTAAGACAGGGTCCCTGCAGTTGTTTGAGAACCCTTTTTTATTCAACACTCCTTTATACTTGTCTCTCCCACCTCAATACATTGCTTGTTCAACAGTGAGGTAGTGAGACCTATTTCTATTATGGTTAATTGAAGATGTACAGTATCTCACAAAAGTGAGTACACCCCTCACATTTTTGTAAATATTTTATTATATCTTTTCATGTGACAACACTGAAGAAATGACACTTTACTACAATGTAAAGTAGTGAGTATACAGCTTGTATAACAGTGTAAATTTGCTGTCCCCTCAAAATAACTCAACACACAGCCGTTAATGTCTAAACCACTGGCAACAAAAGTGAGTACACCCCTAAGTGAAAATGTCCAAATTGGGCCCAAAGTGTCAATATTTTGTGTGGCCACCTTAATTTTTCAGCACTGCCTTAACCCTCTTGTGCATGGTGTTCACCAGAGCTTCACAGGTTGCCCCTGGAGTCCTCTTCCACTCCTCCATGATGACATCACAGAGCTGGTGTATGTTATAGACCTTGCACTCCTCCACCTTCCGTTTGAGGATGCCCCACAAATGCTGAATAGGGTTAAGGTCTGGAAACCCTCAGCTTCTTTAGCAAGGCAGTGGCCCTCTTGGAGGTATGTTTGGGGTCGTTATCACATTGGAATACTGCCCTGCGGTCCAGTCTCCAAAGGTAGGGGATCATGCTCTGCTTCAATATGTCACAGTACATGTTGGCATTCATGGTTCCCTCAATGAACTGTAGCTCCCCAGTGCCAGCAGCATTCATGTAGCCCCAGACCATGACACTCCCACCACCATGCTTCACTGTAGGCAGACACACTTGTTTTTGTACTCCTCAACTGCTTGCCGCCACACATGCTTGACATCATCTGAACCAAATAAGTTTATCTTGATCTCATCAGACCACAGGACATGATTCCAGTAATCCATGCCTTTAGCCTCCTTGTCTTCAGCAAACTGTTTGCGGGCTTTCTTGTGCATCATCTTTAGAAGAGGCTTCCTTCTGGGACGACAGCCATGCAGACCAATTTGATGCAGTGTGTGGCTTATGGTCTGAGCACTGACAGACTGACCCACCCCTTCAACCTCTGCAGCAATGCTGGCACTCATATGTCTATTTCCCAAAGACAACCTCTGGGTATGAAGCTCAGCACATGCACTTCTTTGGTCGACCATGGCGAGGCCTGTTCTGAGTGGGACCTGACCTGTTAAACTGCTGTATGTTCTTGGCCACCGTGCTGCAGCTCCGTTTCATGTTCTTGGCAAGGTCATCTTTATGTAGAGCAACAATTTTTTTTTTCAGATCCTCAGAGATTTATTTGTCATGAGGTGCCATGTTGAACTTCCAGTGACCAATATGAGAGATTGAGAGTGATAACACCAAATTTAACACAACTGCTCCCCATTCAAACCTGAGACCTTGTAACACTAATGAGTCACATAACACCGGGGGGAGGAAAAATGGCTAATTGGGCCAAATTTGGACATTTTCACTTAGGGGTGTACTCACTTTTGTTGCCAGCGGTTTAGACATTAACGGCTGTGTGTTGAGTTATTTTGAGGGGACAGTAAATTTACAATGTTATACAGGCTGTACACTCACTACTACATTGTAGCAAAGTGTAATTTCTTCAGTGTTGTCACATGAAAAGATATAATAAAATATTTACAAAAATGTGAGGGATGTACTCACTTCTGTAAGATACTGTATGTGATACTGTTTCTTTGTATGCAAATTAAGATTAGCAGAGGAGTGAGTACTATTGAAATAAATATTTGAAGTGATTCTAAAGCCAGGGCATTTTACTTAAATGCATTCCCTGTATTGGGTAAAAAATGTCCCAGTAATTGTATCATCCTCTCACCTGCCTACTTGTCGAGTCCTTTCTTGATCCAAAGCTGTGCCCAACTGCAGCGGCGCTTGTCAGTGTTCCTCTCCTCATTGGCTCCTTCTGCTCCTTCTGCTGTCAATCAAATCTTGTGAGGAGGGATTGGGAGTGGGTCCAAACCATGCCGCATGTGTCTATGGGAACACACAGCCGGGCTCGGGATCAAGCCCATATGTCTACTATTCAGCAAGCGCTTGCTGTGGGGGAAGACACAAAGAGGAGGAGCAGACAATGCAGGCAGGGGAACCCAGAAAAGGAGGTTTGGAGCTGCTCTGTGCAATACAATTGCACAGGGTAGGCTAGTATAACATGTTTGTTATTTAAATTTAAGAAAATTATACATTACAACCACTTTAACATTTTATTTCTTATATTAGGCTCAACAAAAAGGTCTGACCCCTGTCAGAGTTGGGATTTTATTGACAAGCATTACACCGTATTATATGAAAAATACAATTTTATGATTTTTTTAAATCACGTGGAAAAATAAATGTAGAAAAAAACATAACATAGCAATGTTTTACATGTAATAAAAAAACAATTGACTGGTTGAATACAGACATGAAAGTGTCAGAAAATCACTTAAACTGGTGTTTTCGGGTGAAGGGAGAAAACAGCAGCTTCAGTGATTCCGCCAATCGTTTTTTATTATATGTAAAGCCATGCTGTGTATTATTTTATGTTTTTTGCCTCATGATTTAAAAAAAAAACAAATTAATTATATTTTTATACAATACGGTCTAATGCTTACCATTAATATACCAACTCTGACGGGGGTCAAACCTTTTTGTTAATATTGAGGGATGTCGACAGGCATTATATTAGGCTCAAAACTAAATGTCTAGCTTAACTGTTATTAGCCTTTGATGCTTATCATTGCATGGTCACTTTTTAACATTTGTATTTTATTTTGTCACAGCAAGAGAAGTTGGGAGACATCTGCTTCTCTCTGCGATATGTGCCCACAGCAGGCAAGCTCACTGTGATTGTGCTGGAGGCCAAGAACCTGAAGAAGATGGATGTAGGAGGACTTTCTGGTTTGTTATTTAACTCTTAATTTTTCTTGTCAGAAATGTTCTTCTTTTAGGGACAGGTGTGAACATCATCTTAGCTACATCTTCTACATCAGAGATTTGCAATTAGGGGACCTCCAGCTGTTGAAAAACTACAAGTCCCATCATGCCTCCGCCTCTGGGAGTCATGCTTGTGGCTGTCAGACTCTTGCTATGCCTCATGGAACTTGTAGTTCTGCAACAGCTGGAGGTCCGCTAATTGCATATCCCTGTTCTAAATCATCGTGATTACTTAGAAGACCAGGCTGTCTGTCAACCCTATATTTTATGTCACTACTATATTCCTGGGACAGGTTAAAATCAGTTTCACTCATTGTGTTCTTGCTCTTTTTGGGGAGCATGGTCTTTCCACTATCTAGCTCAGTTTAAGACTCAGGTGAGAGAGGCAGTGAGGGTGCAACAGAGATGCAGGTTAAACTGGATACCTAGAGTGTACAGTGACACCGGAAGGTCTAGAAAGTTCACAGAAGGCTGTGGGAACACAGAGACTCACAGAATGCTCAGAGTGAGACTGCATGCTGAGGAGACACAAAGTGTAATCAGATGCTGAGGAAACACAGAGTAAGATTAGATGCTGAGGAGATGTGGAGTGACACTGGATGCTCAGAAGAAACAGAGTGCTGGCACGTTTAGATGTCCATATGTATAGCAAAGCAGCGAGCCCTAAGAAGGGCTGAGGCATAGGAGTTAAGGAGCCACCTGGTATTGGTTAAAGCACCCCCGTAGGGGGTGATGGACCGTGCTACAGGATAGCTCCCAGGTTGCAGCACTCTGACACACCCGTGCAATTACTACTGAGTGGATACACTGGAGTGCAAGAGTCTCTAGAAGCACTGGGGTACAAGGGGTCATGGGATGCAAAGAAGTGCAAGAGTCTCTGAGAAGCATTGGTGGAAAAGTCACCGGATCCACAAGGTTGCAGGAGTCTCTGGAAACAGTGATGTGCTAGGATCATATGATGCATAGGGGTGCAGGAGATATCGGAAGCACTGGGGTGAAAGAGTCACTAGATGCACAAGAGTGCAGGAGTCTCTGAAAGCATAGGGATGCAAGGGTCACTGAAAGCACAGGAGCACAAAAAAATGCACAGGGCTACCAGGAATAGGGATGAGCCGAACACCCCCCAGTTCGGTTCGCACCAGAACTTTCGAATGGACCCCACGTTCGTTACGAACGTTAGAACCCCATTGAAGTCTATGGGACTCGAACGTTCGAAATGGAAAGTGCTAACTTTAACGGCTAATATGCAAGATACTGTCCTAAAAAGGGTTTGGGGACCTGGCTCCTGCCCCAGGGGACATGGGTCAATGCCTAAAATGTTTTTAAAAATGGCCGTTTTGGCGGGAGCACTGATTTTAATGACGATTAAAGTGAAAAAAAAAGTGAAATATTCCTTTAAATATGGTGCCTGGGGGGTGTCTGTAGTATGCCTGTGAAGTGCCACGTGTTTCCCGTGTTTAGAACAGTCCCTGCACAAAATGACATTAAACGGAAATAACACCATTTAAAACTGCTTGCGGTTTTAATGTTATATCTGGTTCCTGCAATATGGTTGAAAATCATTGAGGAAAAATGGCATGGGTAGCCCTCCCTGCCCATTACCAGCCTATTTGGGTCTTGTACGCATATTAAGGGGAACCCCGTACCCATATTAAAAAAAGGAAATGCGTGTGGCCCCCAGGCCCTATATACTCAGAACAGCAGTATACAGGCGGTGCAAACAAGACAGGGACTGTGTAGGTTTGTTGTGTTAAGTTGAATCTGTTTGTAATTTTCAACTGGTACATTTTTAAAGTGTAGCTCCAGTCAAAAAAACTATTTTTAAGCTTTTTGGAAAACATAGGGAAGGGTTATCACCCCTGTATAATTTGTTTTGTCGTCCATCTTTTTTCATCTCACTTGCTGTTGTCTCCTTCCGTTTGCAAGTAGGAGATGTTTGTAAATTGGATGTTTGAAAGTAGGGGCCTGCCCTATATGCTCTGCAGAAATGGCGGAACAAGGTGTTGGTTTTGCCACAACATTGTAAGCCCTCAAAGTGACTCTTGGTGGGCGCTGGAGCGCCCTGCTGTGAACGATTATATCAAGAATTGTAATTACATGCCATTGTTGAACAGTGGTAGAAAAATTGACCTTTGGTGGTTGTGGTGCTGGTGCCACAACACTATAAGTCCTCACCGTTACTCTGGGTGGGCACAGGAAGGGGCCCTCCTGTGAAATATTATATCAAGAATTGTAATTACATGTCCCTGTTAAACAGGGGCAGAAAAATTGGGCCTTAGGCACTGGTGCCATCACACTGCAACCTCTGCCATATACTCTAGTTTTATTGCAGGAATTAGCCCTGCTGCAAAGCATTGCATCAAAAATTGTACTTAAACGCCCCTGTTAAACAGGGGCAGAAAAATTGGGCCTTAGGCACTGGTGCTGGTGCCACCACACTGCAACCTCTGCCATATACTCTAGTTTTATTGCAGGAATTAGCCCTGCTGCAAAGCATTGCATCAAAAATTGTACTTAAACGCCCCTGTTAAACAGGGGCAGAAAAATTGGGCCTTAGGCACTGGTGCTGGTGCCACCACACTCCAACCTCTGCCATATACTCTAGTTTTATTGCAGGAATTAGCCCTGCTGCAAAGCATTGCATCAAAAATTGTACTTAAACGCCCCTGTTAAACAGGGGCAGAAAAATTGGGCCTTAGGCACTGGTGCTGGTGCCACCACACTCCAACCTCTGCCATATACTCTAGTTTTATTGCAGGAATTAGCCCTGCTGCAAAGCATTGCATCAAAAATTGTAATTAAACGCCCCTGTTAAACAGGGGCAGAAAAATTGGGCTGCTGGCATCACCCAGAACCAAAAATGTTCTTCCAACATATCAGCGGAGGAGGAAGAGGATAGACAATCAACATAACAGGACAGTCACTCAGCATCAGCATAGGCAGTCTTGAAGGGATGTGGTATTTCAAAAAAAATTATTCGGTTACATCAGCTTCAGGTGCTTGGTAGCTGTGGGTGATCCAAGACTGATTCATCTTGATGAAGGTCAGTCGATCAACTGATTCGGTGGACAGGCGCACCCTGTGATCGGTAACGAAGCCACCAGCAGCACTGAAGGTGCGTTCCGAAAGAACGCTGGATGCAGGACAGGCCAGTAGCTCAATTGCATACTGTGCAAGCTCTGGCCAGTGATCCATCCTCAAGACCCAGTAAGCCAGAGGATTTTCAGTGGGAAAGGTGTCCAAGTCTGACCTTGCCCCTAGGTATTCCTGCACCATGTAAATTAGACGCTGGCGATGGGTGCTGGAACCAATCATACCTTGGGGCTGCGGACTAAAAAATTGTCTGAAAGCATCAGTCAGACGGCCACCTTCTCCACCGCTCCTTCTGACTGATGCCTCAGCAACACGTTGTCCAGGACCAGGAGTTTGTGACCTCCCAGTCTCTGGGAACGCGTTGCACAGAGCTTTCTGCAAGGCCTCCCGGAGATGTCTCATCCTCTGCTCCCTCTGCGATGGCAAGATAAGGTCGGCAACCTTACCCTTGTACCGTGGATCAAGGAGAGTGGCCAGCCAGTAATGGTCCCTCTCCTTGATCCGAAGAATACGAGGATCCTTCCGCAGGCTTTGCAGGATCAGGGAGGCCATGCAGCGTAGGTTAGCTGAGGCATTCGGTCCGGAGTCCTCTGGGTCACTAAGGACAACATGATCCGCAGCTACCTCCTCCCAGCCACGTACAAGTCCACGTGTTTCTTGGGACTGTAAATCATCCCTATAAGACTGCTGCTGCTGATGCTGAGTGCCAGCCTCCACCTCCATGCTGACACAATCATCCTCCTCCTCCTCTTCCTCCTCCTCACCCTCTTCCTGTGTGATGGGTGGCACAGCAGGAACACTGTCTGGATAAAGGGGGCCTTGAGAGGCAAGGAAGTCCTCCTCTTCCTGCCTCTGTTCTGCCTCAAGTGCCCTGTCCATTATTCCACGCAGCGTATGCTCCAAGAGGTGGACAAGAGGTACAGTGTCACTGATGCATGCACTGTCACTGCTCACCATCCTTGTGGCCTCCTCAAATGGTGACAGGACAGTGCATGCATCCCTGATCATGCCCCACTGGCGTGGTGAGAAAAAACCAAGCTCCCTGACCCTGTCCTGGTGCCGTAGTCGCACAGGTACTCATTGATGGCCCTCTGCTGCGTGTGCAGCCGCTGCAGCATGGCCAATGTTGAGTTCCATCTGGTGGGCATGTCACATATAAGGCGGTTCTTGGGCAGGTTCAACTCCTTTTGGAGCTCAGCCAGTCGAGCACAGGCATTAAATGATCGGCGGAAATGCACACAGACTTTCCTGGCCTGCTTCAGGACATCATGTAAGCCGGGGTACCTGCCCAAGAACCGCTGCACCACCAGGTTAAGGACGTGAGCTACACAGGGCACATGGGTCAGTTGTCCCTGTCGGAGGGCGGAGAGGAGGTTGGTGCCATTGTCGCAAACCACCATTCCTGGCTTAAGCTGGCGTGGCGTCAACCACCTCTCGGCCTGCCCCTGCAGAGCTGACAAAACATCCGCCCCAGTGTGGCTCCTGTCCCCCAAACAAACCAGCGCAAGCACGGCATGGCATCGTTTTGCCTGCGTACTTGCGTAGCCCCTGGAACGCCTACGGAGCACCGCTGGTTCTGAGGACAGAGCACTGGAAGTGGCCATGGAGGAAGAAGAAGAGGAGGGGGTGGAGGAGAGAGGTGTGTCACAACCAATAGTAGCATTTTGGAGGCGTGGTGGCGGAACAACCTCCAACACTACTGCACCTTGTCCTGCATCCTTCCCAGCAGCCAGAAGAGTGACCCAATGGGCCGTGAAAGACAGGTAACGTCCCTGTCCATGCCTGCTGGACCATGAGTCAGCGGTAATATGCACCTTACCGCTGACCGCCCTGTCCAGCGAGGCAAGGACATTGCCTTCCACATGCCGGTAGAGAGCCGGAATCGCCTTCCGTGAGAAAAAGTGGCGTTTGGGGACCTGCCACTGAGGAACCGCACATTGTACAAACTCACGGAAGGGGGCCGAGTCTACCAACTGAAAAGGCAGCAGTTGAAGTGCTAGCAATTTAGCCAAGCTAGCATTCAACCGCTGGGCATGTGGATGGCTGGGAGTAAACTTCTTCCGCCGGTCCAGCAGCTGGGGCAGGGACATTTGCCTGCTATAATCGGATGTGGATGTACCACTAGCAGAGTTCCCGGAAGCACTTGGCTGTGACACACCTAATTCTACACCTTCATTCCTCTCAGAGCAGGTTTCAGAGAGGACTGAAGGTCTAGTGGGGTTGGAGATGCCAGCTGATGAGGAGCAAGGAGAGGTCCGCTTTGTTCTTTGGTGTGGGTCTTTGAGGTACGCTTGCCAACGAGCTGCATGGCAGGTCAACATATGTCTGGTCAAGCATGTGGTGCCCAAGCGGCTGATGTTTTGGCCACGTGAGATACGCTTGAGACATATGTTGCAAATAGCAGCGGTGCGATCTGATGCACTCGTCTCAAAAAAGGCCCACACCAAAGAACTTTTAGAATAACGCGCAGAGGAAGCGCTCTGCGCAGGCGGAGCTCTGCGGTGTGATTCAGTCGGTGTGCTGCCCCTAAGCTGGCCCCCGGAGGGCATCCTGCCTCGTTGGACATGTGCCTCCTCCTCCTCCTCCTCTTCCTCCTCCTCCCTCCTTCCAGGCACCCACGTGGAGTCAGTGCCCTCATCATCCCCTCCCTCTTCATCGCTGTAGCAAACCTGGCAGTATGCTGCAGCTTGTGGAACATGACTGCCAGATTGCTGTCCTTCTTGAGCATCCCCTCGCTCTGCGCTCACGCTACTGCCTTCCTCTAGCTGAGTGTCATCATCAGAGCCCACCAAACACTGGGCATCCTCCTGGAGCATGTACCCAACACTGTGCTCAAAGAGTTCAGGAGACTCCTCAGGAGGACGTGGTGGGTCTAGGGAAGGAGTCACTGATGATGACATTGAGAGGAGGGAAGACGATGCTTTGGCAGCTGCTTTGCTACTACCCTGAGACTGGGTGAGAGAGGATGAGGAGGATGAAGAGGGCTTGGTCATCCACTCTACCAAGTCGTTGGCATGTTGCGGTTCAACATGTCCAGCTGCAGAAAAGAAGGACAAGCATGTCCCATGGCCACGTGCTGATGACAATGCACCGCGTCCACGACCAGCACTGTTGTCTCTAGACACAGAGCCTGCTTGCCCTCTTTTATCGGCTCGCGCCTGTCTGCCTCTCCTTGCTGGCCTTCCAGACATGGTAATGGCCTGAAGGGAGTTGGGTAGTTTATATTGTGCTGGAGGCACACAACACCCACTAACTCCTGCAGATGCCTTTTTTATAGAACAGCAGAGATAAACGGGTATATACAGATGTATACTGTGCTGTGCTGGAAGCACACACAACTTCCAATAACTCCTGCAGATGGCAATTGGGCTCAAATAGAGAACAGCTATGTAGGTGGATTATAGCGGTATGTACTGGGTACAGAGCACGCAGACAGCACGCACTATCTCCTGACACTACTGACTGCAAGCTCTATTATTAAAGATGGACCACTAGCTATATAGGTGAGGTGAATATCACGGTGTATACTGCGGTCAGGGCACGCAGACAATAACCAGAAAACAGCAGAGTTAAAGGGGTATATACAGATGTATACTGTGCTGTGCTGGAAGCACACACAACTTCCAATAACTCCTGCAGATGACAATTGGGCCCAAATAGAGAACAGCTATGTAGGTGGATTATAGCGGTATGTACCGGGTACAGAGCACGCAGACAGCACGCACTATCTCCTGACACTACTGACTGCAAGCTCTATTATTAAAGATGGACCACTAGCTATATAGGTGAGGTGAATATCACGGTGTATACTGCGGTCAGGGCACGCAGACAATAACCAGAAAACAGCAGAGTTAAAGGGGTATATACAGATGTATACTGTGCTGTGCTGGAAGCACACACAACTTCCAATAACTCCTGCAGATGACAATTGGGCCCAACTAGAGAACAGCTATGTTGGTGGATTATAGCGGTATGTACTGGGTACAGAGCACGCAGACAGCACGCACTATTTCCTGACACTACTGACTGCAAGCTCTATTATTAAAGATGGACCACTAGCTATATAGGTGAGGTGAATATCACGGTGTATACTGCGGTCAGGGCACGCAGACAATAACCAGAAAACAGCAGAGTTAAAGGGGTATATAAAGATGTATACTGTGCTGTGCTGGAAGCACACACAACTTCCAATAACTCCTGCAGATGACAATTGGGCCCAAATAGAAAACAGCTATGTAGGTGGATTATAGCGGTATGTACTGGGTACAGAGCACGCAGACAGCACGCACTATCTCCTGACACTACTGACTGCAAGCTCTATTATTAAAGATGGACCACTAGCTATATAGGTGAGGTGAATATCACGGTGTATACTGCGATCAGGGCACGCAGACAATAACCAGAAAACAGCAGAGTTAAAGGGGTATATACAGATGTATACTGTGCTGTGCTGGAAGCACACACAACTTCCAATAACTCCTGCAGATGACAATTGGGCCCAACTAGAGAACAGCTATGTAGGTGGATTATAGCGGTATGTACTGGGTACAGAGCACGCAGACAGCACGCACTATTTCCTGACACTACTGACTGCAAGCTCTATTATTAAAGATGGACCACTAGCTATATAGGTGAGGTGAATATCACGGTGTATACTGCGGTCAGGGCACGCAGACAATAACCAGAAAACAGCAGAGTTAAAGGGGTATATACAGATGTATACTGTGCTGTGCTGGAAGCACACACAACTTCCAATAACTCCTGCAGATGGCAATTGGGCTCAAATAGAGAACAGCTATGTAGGTGGATTATAGCGGTATGTACTGGGTACAGAGCATGCAGATAGCACGCACTATCTCCTAACACTACTGACTGCAAGCTCTATTATTAAAGCTAGATCACTAGCTATATAGGTGAGGTGAATATAGTGGTGTATACTGCGGTCAGGGCACAGACAATAACCACTACACAAGAGCAAGATAGGAAATCAGCCAAAAACAATTGGTGTGTAACTGTGTTGAAGGTACACAGAACACCCACTGCTTCAGACGCCAACACACTACACGAGGCCGCCTCAAAGGCGGCCTTATATAGTGTGGGGCGTGCACTACACAGCCTGAGCTATGATTGGCCACAGGCAGGATGCCTGTGGCCAATCATGGCTCTCCTCGCTGCTGGCGATGCGATTGGCCAAGCATGCGGGGTCACAGTGCATGCTTGGCCAATCACGAGCCAGCAATGCACTGCGCCATCGCAGTGCATTGTGGGCCGTGCGCGCCACACGAATTTTGACGCGAACGGACCAAGAGTTCGGATTTCGCCGAACGGACGAGCAGCCAATGTTCGAGTCGAACATACGTTCGACTCGAACACGAAGCTCATCCCTAACCAGGAACACTGAAGTGTGCATGAATATGGTCTCTGTAGAATAGGATATGCAGTGAACACTAGAGATACAGAGGTTCAGTGGGGTACACAGGAACATTTGCAGCATAGGAGACACTGAGGTTTCCTGGCATGCACAGGAGTGTTGTAAACTCTGCAAATACTACATTTACACAGGGCTCTTAGAAACATAGGATACACTGAGGTTAGCTCTGGAAAGAGCTAAAGTTTGCTAGAGTGTATAAGAGCACTGGAAACACAGGAGAAGCTAAGGTTTGCTAGTGTGCACAGGAGCACCGAGTTTATGGGGAAAGTCTTTGAAAGACATTTAGGAGGCACCGGGGGGCTCGGCAGCTAAAAAAGTGACATGTTGTTTGAAAGCCGAGCAACATGTGTGCTGGAAATTTGCTGCAGCGATGGCGGAACCTGGAAGCTGGAAGCTACACAGAGGAAAAATCCAATGATGGAATGGGCTACAGGGGAATGTGCCTAATTAGATACACATGAATTGGATAATTTAGGTAGTACAGTAAAACCTTGGATTGCGGGCCTAATTTGTTTTGGAAACATGCTTGTAATCCAAAGCACTTGTATATCAAAGCAAATTTCCCCATAAGAAATAATGGAAACCATTTATTCATAAATCCTTCAGTTTATAGTACATATAAAAAGATTATAGCAATGGGATAGTTTGTGTAACCATAAAATGTCCATCCAATGGCAGCCTTCACAAGGGGATTAGAAGCAAAATCCAGCAGGCGTTGCAGAGTATAAAAAAGAGAAGAGAGGCGCCTCTGAGACCCCTTTCACACTGGGGCGGGAGGTGTGTCGGTGGTAAAGTACCACTATTTTTAGTGGCGCTTTACCGCCAATTTCGTGGTGCTATTAGGCCACTAGCGGGGCACATTTACATTTACCTCCCCCCGCTAGCGGCCCAGAAAGGGTTAAAAACCACCGCAAAGCACCTCTGCAGAGGCGCTTTTCCAGCGGTATAGCCATGCTGCCTCATTGATTTCAATCAGGAGCGGTGTATAAGTATGCAGGCATCCGGGGTAAAGCTGTCCACATAGACCATCCTCCACATCGCTGGCTTTCATTGCTGCCAATCTGCAATCATGACTGGGAAGACCACCCTGTAGTAGAGCCATCTGAAAACGAGGCTTAAAGCACTTGTGGAGTGTAGCGTGGAGGGTACGATGTCGATGGCAGTGTGGAGGATGGTCTATGTGGACAGCTTTACCCTGGATGACTACATACTTAGATGTGTCTCTTTTAATCATCAGCCATGTGAGTTGCTAAATGTTGTACCTTCATTAAATGTAACCGTATTGCTACATTTAGAGGTGCCTCTCTTCTCTTTCATACTCAATAATATATAATAATAATAAATCATATATATAATATAAAATAAATAAATCCCTGTGTGTTTGACTGTGCCTCTGGGCTAAGTGGGTCTAATGGGAGGAGTTTCCTAATTATCAGTCAGCTGTGGCAACTGCAGGACACTAATGAGGAAAGATGCTGGGCCTGCATCTCTTTAGACGTATTCCTATTGGAAATATCTAACCAAAAATTACAGTTTTGTTGCAGGGGATGCCTAAAATCTGACTTGTATCTTAGGCAGACTTCTGGGAAAATTGGTAAATCAATCACACAAGCAGGAAATTATGTTTCTAGGGAGTGGTCAGTATACACTTTGTGCACAGAACAACTCCAGGTAGCCATATTGTATTGCATTTATAGAAAAGTACAGCGACTGCACATTGAAAAGGAAAGGTAATTTTTGATAACATTCAATTACAATATGATTTGCATCGCAATTATACACGCTATATTATTTTTTATTTATTTGCTACTTCTTTCCCATGAAAGTGGAGTTACCCTTTATCAAAATAGGCATAGGAGTGGACAATACCAAACAGAACGAGCAGCTCTGTGCAGATATCAGAAAGCTGTTGACCCGTCAAAAAAGTTGTAAAAGAAGATTCACATTGATTTTTCATGTTGTGTCATTCATAAAAGGAAATCTGTTAAAGCGGAGGTCCGCCCAAAAAATAAATTAAAAACCAGCAGCTACACATACTGCAGCTGCTGGCTTTTAATAATAGGACACTTATCTGTCCTGGAGTCCAACGATGTCGGCAACTCAGCTGATGTTTCCATCAGCTGTCGAGTGCTGCTGCCACCATTGCGGGTAAGGGTACCCGGCAGTGTAGCCTTTCTGGTTCACGCCGGGAACCCTATTGTACATGTGTGAAACCCGCTCCTCTCTCCTACTGGCCCGGCTACAGGGGAAGGAGGAGGGGGCCCCAGCCATGATGTTCGTAGCCACAGCTGAGGCTCCCGGAAGTGGGAAATGATACCTGTCAAAGACAGGAATCCTATCCCCCCCGAAAGGTGCACCGGAGGGGGAGGGAGGAATCAGATGAGTGGAAGTTCCACTTTTGGGTGTAACTCCGCTTTAAGGTGACTAGTGTGTGTTTGTCTGGAGGTGTATGAGAGTTTCATTCTTAGATCTGAGGTTCTCAGGTACCTGGCCATGAGACCCATTACCTCTGTAATTTATCAATATTAGTGTGCTATCCCCTGGCCTCGTAAGCTATTCTATAAAGAGGCAGCACCAGATGGTTCTATTAATTGATTTCTAAGGCCACTGTAGCTGTCCAGTTCAGTACTATGGTTTTCTTAGCATAGAAAGTTGCACCAAATCTATGTCCCCAAAAATACTGTAGCAAGGTCTCTGGTCTTGTCCAGTTTAATGAGAACTTTCCAAGCCAAAGATAGCTGACATTCTTCTGTATGTGGTGGGCTGTGAGGCATAGTGGGTGCAAGATGGACAAAGTTATTGGGCGCCAGACACTTCTTGGATGTAAAAGAGGTTTTATTTCTCTTAACAGTCCTTTTTGTATTTTTGGGGGAAAGAGGGTTAGGGCCAGGACACCCTTAAGTAGCTGTAAATTCAGTTGCTCATCGCCAAGACTTCAATAGGAGGACAGATGTGCAGATAAAGGCCCCAGCAAGGTGCCACATCTGTACATACAGGAATGCTGTCTCCTATGGTTACAGTGTTTTACAGTTCCCAACTCAAACATAACAGTTCCTTCAGCTTCACTACAACTGTCTCTTGTAGTTCAACACTGAGCTCCCGGTCTCTCACTAGACCTTCTGATTCACTGACTCTGAATCCCTTGATCTCCTACAATCTTTACGGCGGTATCGCCCTCAAGCATCACCCACGCTTCCCTGCTGGGTCCTAGCTTGGCACTCCAGAAATAGGGGAGTTACAGCCCCTATTCCAAAAAAGTTGTGACACTGTGTAAAATCTACATAAAAGCAAAATACAATGATTTGCAAATCTCAAAAAAACTAATTTGATTCACAATAGAAAACATGGGAAATGTTTAACCACTTGCTTACTGGGCACTTAAACCCCCCTCAGTCCCAGACCAATTTTCAGCTTTCAGCGCTGATGCACTTTGAATGACAATTGCGCGGGCATACAACACTGTACCCAAATGAAATTTTTATCATTTTTTTCCCACAAATAGAGCTTTCTTTTGGTGGTATTTAGTTACAGCTCGGAGTTTTATTTTTTGCTAAACAAACAAAAAAAGATGCAAAAAAAAAAAATCATGTTTTAATAGTTTGTTATAAAATTTTGCAAACGGGTCATTTTTCTCCTTCATTGAAGTGCGCTGATTAGGCGGCACTGATAGGCTGCATTGGTGGGCACTGATGGGCTGCATTGGTGGGCACTGATGGGCTGCATTGGTGGGCACTGATAGGCTGCACTGGTGGGCACTGATAGGCATAGTTAAGGCGGCACTAATAGGCACAGATAAGGCGGCACCGATGGGCACAGATAAGGCGGCACTGATGGGCAAAGATGGGCACAGATAAGATGGCACGGATGGGTGGCACGGATAAGTGGCACGGATGGGCACTGATAGGTACCACAGATAGATGGGACTGATGGGCACTGATAGGTGGCACTGATAGGTGGCTCTGATAGGTGGCACTGCTGGGCACTGATGGGCGGCACTGCTGGGCACTGATGGGCGGCACTGCTGGGCACTGATGGGCGGCACTGGGGTGCAGCACCTTTGAGGCAGATTTTGGGTGGCACTGTGGGTGGCACTGCTGGGTGGCACTGTGGGTGGCACTGTGGGCACTGCTGGGTGGCACTGTGGGCACTGCTGGGTGGCACTGTGGGCACTATGGGCACTGCTGGGTGGCACTGACAGGGGGGCACTTACTTTATTTCAGGATGGCACTGCGGGTGGCAGGTGGGCACTGGCAGGGGGCAGGTGTCCGCTTAAATTGCTGGCCGTGATCGGGACTGATGTCCCGAACACGGCCGCCGGCGATCGGCTTTTTTTTTTCTCCTCGCGCTGTCAGCGCGAGGAGGAATACTAGCCGATTACCGGCTCCGTTTTATCACATGATCAGCTGTCATTGGCTGACAGCTGATCACGTGATAAGGGGTCGGGATCGACCCCTTACACGGATCGGTGATCAGGCGAGTCTCACGGACTCGCCGATCACAGAGCGCGCCGCGCGCGCCCCTCAGGGGGCGCGCAGGCCGCTCGTATCCGGGATGACGTCAATAGACGTAGTCCCGGAAATGTGGGTCCGCGCTATTGCCGTCATTTTGCAATAGCGCGGTACCCAAGTGGTTAAGCTGAGTGTGTACCATTGAGCAGTGTTGCTGAATTAGGCAAGGATGGGACAATTTTCCTCTCCCAAATCTTCAGCAACTGGTCACTTCAGTTTCCAGACATTTTCAGAGTGTTGATAGAAGAAAAGGGGATACTACATCATACATTACCCTGCCCCCAACTTTTTGGAGATGGGTTGCTGCCATCAATATCAAAATGACTAAATTTTTTACTTAAAAGAGTACATTTTCTCATTTTAAACATTTGATACTGTATATTTTCTATTCTCTATTGTATACAAAATATGGGTTATGAGATCTGCAAATCAATGCATGATGTTTTTATGTACATTTTTTGGGGGGGTTGTAAAAAGTATATACAAACATTTAGGAAGAAACCTAATTTTAAATAAACAGAAGAAGTGTAAGCCCTTGTACACACGGTCAGACATCCCGATGGAAAATGTCCGATCGGGCCACGTTGTCGGATAATCCGACCATGTGTGGGCTTCATCTGACTTTTTCAGTCGGAATGTCCGACCAACAAGGTTTGAGAGCTGGACATACAAATTTTCCGACAACATGGTCCGATCGGACTTTGTCCGATCGTTTGTAGAGAATTCCGATCGGACAAAGTGCCACGCATGCTCAGATCAAATTCCTAGACCAAAGCTATTGACTGCTAGCCTAAACGTAGTCCCGTCGTAACTAAATAAAGTCATCATCACGTTACGAACTATCGGATTTTGCGACAACTTTGTCCGACCGTGTGTATGCAACACCAGTTTCGGACAAAATCCTTTGGACAAAATCCAACGGATTTTGTTGTTGGAATGTCCGACCGTGTGTACAAGGGCTAAGAGGGAGTCCACCCAAACATAAAAGTATGGCCTCTGTAGGTCTACAATGGTATTAGTCCAACATATGTTTCCAAAATGAGAAAATGAAAATGAGTTCAGCAAAATTTCTGACTAATTGCTAAAAAAAAAAAAAAAATTGTTAGAAGTTATCCATTTAGTTATTTTCATGTTTATTTATTTTTTACTCAATTTTTAGATCCATATGTGAAGATTCATCTCATGCAGAATGGCAAGCGATTAAAGAAGAAAAAGACCACTATTAAGAAAAACACCTTGAATCCCTACTATAATGAATCATTCAGTTTTGAAGTTCCTTTTGAACAAATCCAGGTGGGGAACCAGTAAAAACACTGCAGTCAGAAATTATTTTGATATATCAGATATTTTCTAAAGCCTAGAGGTTTTGTTTCTCCGTTTTCATTATTTGTTGTTTAGGAGTTTAATAGGCTTATTGAAAAAGAATACATTATACCCTACATTATTAAACTGGAATGCTATGTTTATTTTAAAAAACTATAAATAATGTGTTATGATGTTGAGTGTCGGGCACCTAAGGGGCCCCTAGTCCAAAATGCTGTGACCTCCGGCAATTAAAAAAAAAAATTAATGGCAGGCTTGCAAGCCTGTTTGGCGGCTCTGATGTGTGACACAAACTCCTCCTCGGCTCTGATGTGTTAGACAGTTGAGTATCTGAGGCATAAAAAAACTGAGACCATGGTATAGTGCAGGTATGCACTAATTTATTGTGGACTGTTGCTACCGGGTGTTGGATAAGGAAATTATGTATTCTGGGGGGTGGAGGTGGGAGATGTGTACTGGGGGGGATTTGAGGGGGCAGACATGTGTACAAGGAGGGGGTTGAAAGGAGAGAAAAGTGTACTGGGGGGTTGGAGAGGTCAGAGATATGTACTGGGGGGTTAGAGGGGGCAGAGATGTGTACTGGGGGGTAGGAGGGGGGAGAGA
Organism: Lithobates pipiens; assembly: GCF_037356315.1. Lineage (NCBI taxonomy): Eukaryota > Metazoa > Chordata > Amphibia > Anura > Ranidae > Lithobates > Lithobates pipiens. The sequence goes on along the minus strand of NW_027507788.1, from coordinate 136,993,684 downwards.
TGTGTTCTGGGGTGGAGGGTGCAAAGAAGTGTACCAGAAAAGTTGCAGATGCAGGGGGTTGGAGAGGACAGAGATGTGTTCCAGAGGAGTTTGAGCGGGAGAGATATGGAGGGGATAAATATGTGCACTGGGGGGGTGGAGGGGTCACGTGTAGACTGGAGTGGGTGTTGAAGGGGGCAGAGATGGATTCTGATATTCTAAATGACGTAAGAGGGAGTGAGATATGTAGAGGGGGAAAGGTGTGACCTTGGGGGATGGAAGGGAAAGGTGTATACAGAGATTTTTACTAAAGGCAGTAGAGGTGTTACTGTTGGCATTGGAAGCAGAAGAGATGTGCATTCGGTAGGGTGAGAGGGACAGGAAAGTTGTGCACTAGGGGGTTTGGAGGGGGCAGAGATGTAAACTGGTGGAATTGGGGGGGGGGGGGGGAGATCTGCACTCACTGTGTTACTGAACCATACACTCTGACTGTTACACACCTTTGACCCCTGCACTCTGTGCATTAAGCACTACTGACCCCTGTGCTCTGTGCAAATTCACACTCCTGATTTTTGAACTCTTTGCATTACATACTTCTGACTTCTACACTCTTTTCTGTACACACACATGACCCCTGCACTCTGTCCATTGTGTATTTGTCACTTTTGCACTATGTGCATTACCTACTCCTGACCCCTGCAGTCTGTATGTTGCATACCCCTCAACCCCTACATTCCATAGTATGCTGCACACACACGACCCCTGCACTGTGTGCATTACATACTCATACTCCAAAGCTCTATGTGCTACCTACACCTTACTGTGTGCTATGCACTCCTGATCCCTACAATATATAATATGTTTTAAATTACCTACCTCTGCACTATTTATGCTAAATTGTACATTAAATAATGTTGACACAAGTGTTTATTTTCTCAATACTATATTGTACATTACATACTTTTGACCAAAGTGTTTATTGTCTCAATGGCAAAAGAGAATGATGTGGTTCAAGGCACCAGAAGTAATTGGCCTCATTCCCAAATTTAAACAAAAAGAAAGAAGGTTTGGATGGCGGGACTTTGAATGAGGCCAGTCACTGTAGAGTAAGCATGTGGGATATAAAACACAGTATCGCTTATATGGGTTCCAACAAAAAAGGGGGGAATTTTTTTGGGACTTTGAATGGGAGATGTATACCAAAAAACAGTCTTAGCAAAGAACATTTTATTATACCTTGTAAGATCAAGGGGGGGAAATCTAGAGTAAAACAATATAAAAAACATAAAATCCATACAAATGATTTTTTGTTTTTTATATTGTTTTACTCTAGATTTTCCAATACCATCCAGCCCTTCCAGTGGCCCATGTTGTGCAGGACTCATCTTTACCTTATGATATGCCAAGCACCATGGCATTAATATTTTTTTTTGTGTCATTCAGTATGCTGTATATGATCTTACAAGGTGTAATAAAATGTTCTTTGCTAAGACTTTGGTATACATCTCTCATTCAAAGTCCCCAAATCTCCCCCCTTTTTTGTTGGAACCCATATAAGCAATACTGTGTTTTATATCCCACGTGCTTACTCTACATAGTGATTGGCCTCATTCAAAGACAGAACCTTCTTTCTTATTGTCTCAATGGTAGGTAGTTGCTAAGTAGTCATTGACTATTTTAATGAAATTTGTTTTTAAGGTAGACTATGTGTAGAAAAGCAAATTTAATGGAAGTGTTTTATTTTTAAAAACTGATTGTGCTGATGATTATGCTTGTCTGTTATACTCTCAATTATGGCACAGTAATTAAAAGCATATTATGTAGGTACAAGGACTCTTTTGAGTACCTAGTGATGCCCCAGGTCTTTCACAATCATAGAACCCCCACCCAGCATGAGAACATATTCTACAAGTAGAATTAATCCCAAAATGCAGACAACATTAGATTCAGACCAAATGTAATGAGTTTAGTGGACCAAAAATCCAATTTTCATTTTAGCTTCCAATTAGTTACTGGGGCCTCCACATGACCAATTAGAGTTGCTAAAACATTCCTATTCTGCTGGTTTAAAAAGGGAACCATCCAGTGTTACCCTTCACTGTGGCTGAGAGGTAGAGGGCAGTGTAGAAAGAGAGGTTTGGGGCACCTACCAGGACCAAACTCTGAGTATTATTTTACTATCTCTGGTACAATGTTTTCAATGAGTGTCTAAGACTACTTATGCACATACGCATACTGCTCTAGTTATCATGCCACCTCTAGGCTCCCTCCATCTACCAGGTCCAAACTCCTGGTAGAATTTCTGGAATAAGTGGTTCTCGCTACTTATGCATTCATGCCTATTGCTGTAGTTAACTTGCAAGCCCAAGGCTCCTGCCACCTACTAGCCCATACTCTAAACCATATTTTCCTATTCCTAGGACTTTCGATGCTTAAACGTCTTCTGGAGATATTCCCACCGCTCCTGCCAAAGCTGTTATGTCCCCTAAACCCATTGAAATCATCTTTTTGGTCCACAATGGTTAAGGCCTTCCATGGCTTCCAGGAGCAGCTGCAAAATTTTCTGATTTCTTCAGGCTGAAGCCCATTTTTTTCATTGTTTCGCCCCATTGCTTCATCAGGCATGGTTGGCAGGAACTTCCTAAACCATTCTACACAATTTTACATTATTTGCCGCTCCATAATGCATAATTTTTTTAAGCCTGGTTTGGTGGATTCCCATTAACGTCAATGGGACTTCTGGCTCAATTTTTTTGCAATTTTTTAAGTTTCACTGAATCACAATCATTTTAATTTTTAAGACTTCTTTTCATTTGTATTTAAACTGTGGTTTATAGGTACATTTCTGCATTAAGCATCTATATGCTTGGGCAAGAAAGAAATCATTGTTTTACTGGAGTCTAATGTACAAGTGTCTCATTGGCCACAGAATAGGATGGATACATTTCAGGGGACACTATTAGCAGCAATGACTTCAGGGACACCATATGGTTTATTAACTTTATTTCCTTATTCTCCTGTTTTATGTCCACAGAAAGTACAAGTCGTCCTCACGGTGCTTGATTATGACAAGCTTGGCAAAAATGAAGCTATTGGAAAGGTCTTTGTTGGCTGCAATGCTACAGGAACTGAGTTGCGTCATTGGTCTGATATGTTAGCCAATCCAAGAAGGCCAATTGCTCAGTGGCACACTCTACAGCCAGAGGAGGAAGTGGATGCTTCCCTTGGACTGAAGACTTCATGATGGCATTTCTTCTGTTTGAATTAGTGGGAGTGTATGTGGGTGCTTGATGGTGCTTCTGCAAGCACAGCTCCACATGCTGCTGTGTGTGTATATACCTGTTCAAAGCTGTAGCTGTGAAATAGCTTTGAGAAACCTCCTGTTTTGTGGTTATTTGTAAATTACTAAAAATATTTATAGGACTTGGCCAAGAGGCAGTATCCTTTTTCAAAATATCTCAGCTGGTTAATATTAAAATTTAAAATACTTGAACTGATCACTTAAAGTAATCTTTTCTTATAGGTTATGAAGCATAGAAGCACCGGTATGGTTCCTGTATGCATTTTTACAACAAATTTTTAGAAATTTTTAATTTTCACCGAGATAGCATTAAAAACTTTGCCTTAGAAAGCTTACAGGTGAAGAAAATATGTAACTTTTAGATACGTTTATTTGTTGAGAATGATCAGGGACACAAAGGATATTTGAGAACAGATTTTGCGAAGATTGTTCTTCCTGAAATTCAGCCAGGTTAGGGGATACTTTTACCTACAACAAAACAGCACCCTGACGGGATTTGGCATAAACCGTGAAAAAAAAAATCTCTTAGAGATCTGAATTGACTGTCTATTTTTGTATACTGTATCACTTGAACTCAGAATTTCAAGGCACATACCAAAATGGAGGACCAAAATAGATTCCTTGATGGAAAACAATCCAAAGTGGATGTCATCCCCGTATGATATTAACATCTTGAAAAGTAGACTTTGTTAATCTGCTTAGCCATCACAAATTATGCTTTCACTGTGGTTAGACATACATTGGTTGAATTTGGCTTTTTATGTCTCTTGGTCAAGATTTGGACAGCAGCAAGATTTCCCTAGTGAAGGTATGAAATACTTTTCCACTTTGGAGTCTTTCTTCTTGCTGTCATTGGCAGGATTCTCAGTTTTGCATTTCTGCTACATTTTGTAAGAAAAAAAAAAAAAAAAAAGAGGGAAAGTAAAGCCACTTTTAATGGCCATGGCAGGTCTCTGGACTTGAGAAGTTAGGAGCACAAGTATTACCACTGGAATCTCTCAAAGCCATAAGACACAGGTATGTGATTCAACTAATCAACATTTATCCAAAACGAAAATTTCTATTTTAGCAAACTCTTTCATTAATGTTACCAAGATGTAAAATATAAAGCAACTTGTTATATTCCCTTATATTTATTTCCTTATGCCAACGAGAATAAGGGTTTGACTGAGCATTATGAATGAGAAAAGAATAAGATGTTTATATAATGCAGTGATCCTCAGTTACGCAGTGGTGGTAAAACGTGCAATTAGTACACTTTATCAGATGTAACTACTTCTCTTTTATACTGTATTTTCTACTATGTTTGTATACTACAAAGAAAGTAGTCAGGTGGGTCAGACAATCCAAAACTGGTATATGGATAGATGCTACTGAGAGGCTTGTTAGCTTTGTGTATCTTCAGGAGTTACTGCGGAAGACCTTTTCATTAGGAGTTATCAGCTCAATCCTGCCATGACCATTACAGGAGGATTTTACTCTCCTACTTAGTTATTGTTACATTAAGGCAATTGCAGAAAAAAGATTGAGGCCACTCCTGCTGCAAAAATCCAATGGGAATATACGACTAGGGGAGGGGCAGCAAATCAATGGACCCACTTTATAACTGCTACTCTTTGCCACTTTTTTAAGTAGTCAGTACTGCCTAAAGAAATAATTGGAGGGCCAATGTGAAAGAGAAAGGATCATGCCTTCTTCTAAAGCTGTCAAGGTTATCATTGCAGGGGTGTCACTATAGCAAACACTTACCTTCACTTAAAGTGTTACTAAACCCAGGACCCTGCATTTTCTATATCTGGTCTCCCACAGAACATGGAAATGCAAAAGCTTCAGTAAAAAAAAACTGCAAAATACCTTTTCCCATCAGCAGTTAGAGCAGCCTTGTGACTTTTATCATTGTCTGGTTAAAGCTTGTAGGAAGAGTTTTCATTCTCCCTGATTGTCCCATGAGGCAGGCAGGAACCCGACCCTCTTTCTGCACACAATGCTGATTGGCCCTGTGCTGATCACATGCACTCTCTAGCAATACACATTAAACTGAGCATGTACAGCTTGTCCCCAAGGCTCTGTTCTATCAGGACATGGTTTGGGGATTGTGGTAAAAGGGGAGGATCAGAAAAAACTTGATCAAAACGGCCTTTTTACACAATGCAGAGAATTAACCGCTTAGGTTCCACAGCGAGTATAACAAGCATGCTTTACTACATATACAGCCTGATTTTACTGTTGTGGGTTTAGTAACACTTTAACTCCACTTTTCTTTATAGCAGTTAGTGTTCAAAAGCCTCTTGGTTAAGTAAGTAGGCACTTTGGGCTGATCTATAAATATAGAAGGAAAATACAAAAAATTGTATGTAGCATCTAGCCTGCTTTCAGCAGTCAGTTTTTGTTGGTTGGTCATTATTCTCTACAGTTTTAACACAGGACCTGATGAACTCACTTTTATTTTACAGACTGCCAGTGATATTAGAGAGGAATATCCAACAATACAAGTGTTTGCATAAAGAACTGTGGAAACGCAATAAAAACTGCTAGGGCAGCATATAAAATGGTGGTGAACTGCAAAATATTGCACATATCTTTCTTATGTGTGTCTTTATGGAAAAATATTAGGAAAATGACAACTCATCACATGTAAAGTAGAATACAACTATTTATTTGGGCTTAATTACTAAAGAAGTTGTGAATCTTCACACAAATTATAATGTATGATTAGTTACTTAAATGATACAATCAGATGAAAGAAGTAGCAGGGGTTTGTTTTTCACATTTGGATAATTTAAGTGAATATTCACACAATTCATGTGAAGAATTAGTTGATTTACTTGAGGATATTTGTCAATATCTACTTCATTATAGTATATAGTATAGTATAGTATTTCATAAGTTCTAAAAAATCTATATAATAGATAAATGTTCCTTGTACAATTCTGGTTTAATAAATTAATTTCATTTCAGATCCAAATATACCCTAGGGCAGTGTTTCTCAACTCCAGTCCTCAAGGCACCCGAACAGGTCATGTTTTCAGGATTTCCCTCAGATGTAACGGCTGTGGTAATTACTAAGGTAGTGAAACTGATCAAATCACCCAAAATAATGGAAAGCCTGAAAACATGACCTGATGGGGTGCCTTGAGGACTAGAGTTGAGAAACACTGATCTAGGGTATATTTGGATCTGAAATGAAATTAATTTATTAAACCAGAATTGTACAAGGAACATTTATCTATTATATAGATTTTTTAGAACTTATGAAATACTATATGTTCATAATTAATGACGAGTCCACTTTATAAAACCTTGATTTCTGTTTGATTATAGAATTTTAGTCCTCCTCCTTTAACTACAGGACAGTGGCCTAGGAACAGAGAATCTATAGGATGCAGCTGCTATCGGGTCCTTACTTTTAGGGATGAGGACCTTCCTTGCAAAACATTTGGGCTTTAACGGATGCTATTCTCTTTGATTGTTGGCTAGCTCCTTCATTAATAATAAGTGGGGTGAAAGAATGGTAATACTTTGCTGGGGTGACATCTAGTGGAAATCCATGATGGTATGAACCAGTGAGCAGAAAGAATTATACTACATTTTCTTTTTCAATGTACGTTGTATGCCAAAGGTTTCAAACAAGTGGGGTGACCCAAAGTCAGCCACTGCACAAGGGCCTCCAGGGGTATGTTTTGTCTCTGAAAGAAAAAGTGACAAGAGTATATTCGTTTTAACTGACACCATTACAATAAATATGAAATGCAGGGAATAGGAATATGTAATAATAATAATAAAAAAATAAAAAAAATGGACCCACTTTATAACTGCTACTCACTGCCACTTTTTTAAAGTAGTCAGTACTGCCTAAAGAAATAATTGGAGGGTCGAGGTGAGAGAGAAAGGATTATGCCTCTTTCTAAAGCTGTCAAGGGTATCATTGCTGGGGTATCACTATAACATAAACATTAACACATAAATGGTTTTGAAAAGTGCATTTGGTGCACAGGACCGATTGTGACAATCAACACTATATTTTGTTTTTCTTTAACAATTAGTGTTAACTAAATGTGTAGGAGAGCAGTCAAGCACAATGTCTTTGAAAGCAGGGAACATGAAAAAGCATATTGGATTGATTCCCAGTCATTGTTTTAAGAAGTTTCTCTAAGCATTTGCAAGTTTCATTTGTTTTCAGCTTGGTTAGCCCTTGAAAAAGGTGCAAGGCAATCACTGACAATGCTTTCCACAGGGCCCTTCCTACCATGTGACTTCATATGAGGTTATCACTTTGTGCTCTCTCAGGGGCTTCATTCCACCTTAGACACTTATGCCAGCCATACGAGATTCGAACAAGTAATAGGCAGGCTAAATGTGCCAAGTTGATTGATCGATCAATCAACTTAGGTAGAACCAACCTGCCGGATTTGCTGCTTGGCAGGAAGGATTGCCCTGTCAACACTGAGTTGATGGGGGAATCGTGCAAATTTCTTTGCAGGAAAAAAATTTCCACCACCTTAGGAAATAGATCAGAAATGCAGAATCTGCATTACTAAACTGCGGTTGATCTACTAAAGTTGGAGAATGTAAAATCTGGTAAAGTTCTGCAGAGAAACCAATCAGCTTCCAGGTTTTATTGTCAAAGCTTAATTGAACAAGCTAAAGTTAGAAGCTAATTGGCTACCATGCACAACTGAACCAGATTTTGCAATCTCTAGTTTTAGTAAATCAACCCAACTGTGTCTGCATTTTTAAATATGCTGTGGCACAACTGTGACTGATGGGAAATGCACCACAGATAATTGGAGTTTGGTTTCAGGATCAGGACGTAGCAGAGGATATTTAGGTGATAGAGCTCATTTAAATACTTCTGATCCCATCAGATCCCTACTGTATAATATCTAGATGTTTTCTCTGCCTATTTTATTTGTTTGTTAGATAATGAGAGGTCATATGCATAAGGAGGAAGACATATCTGTTAAAATATGTTTGGAAATAGTTGACGTGGAAATAACTGCATCTGTTTCATGGGAGCACTTGCTAGAAAAAAAAGTGAAATTTTAAAATGTGGGAAATGCTTTAATTAACGGGATGTGCAAATCGTACAGTGTATGTCCAGACAAAATGTATATTTCTAGTTTGGATAGAATGGGGAAAGATTTGAAATCCTGTTGTGTTTGTACTGTTATCCAGGCTCCGTTTTCCCTCAATCCCTGCCCTGGGGACAACATTTTACCAGACAGGAAGTGAGGGGAAATCTGTAACAAGGGAAGAAACAACAATAAAATGCTGGCATGGGGTTCTGGCATTCCCTTAAATAACATTTAAGCATTTTCTGTCTGTGTAATGCCGCATATACACGACTGGACTTTGATGGACTTCCGGACTTTCCCAACTAAACAGACTTGGCCACACACGACCGGACTAAGTCTGTTCGAAAGTCCATTCGTTTTGAACGTGATGACATAAACGGGACTAAACAAGGAAGTTCAATAGCCAGTAGCCAATAGCTGCCCTTGCGTCGCATTTGGTCCGTCGGACTAGCACACAGACAAACGGTTTTCCCGATTTGTAGTCCGTCGGATTGATTTGAAACATGTTTTATTTCTAGGTCCATCGGATTTTTGGGGAAAAAAAAGTCAGCTGGAGCCCACACACGATCAAATTGTCCAATGGATTCTGATCCGCCAGACCAAGTCTGCCAGAAAGTCCGATCTTGTGTACGTGGCATTACTGTTGAAGTGTTTCCTTCACCTTCCTGAGTAAGGGGAAATCTCTGTAATGGCATCATCAGAAAGCAGTCAATCCTGACAGGGGTTTTAACTCTTCCCCATTTTATCCAAAACAAAAAAAAATTTGAGCTATAGCTCCCCTCTAAAAGCGGTATTAAACCCAAAAACATACATATTATTTTGCAGCTTAACAATCCTGGCCACATTCGTTTGTTTTTAGTCTTTTTTCCCTTTATTTCTACCTGGTGACTTGGCCAGTAAGTCTATTATTTTTCAACTTCCTTTAACAGACAAAGGTGTAGAGCAAAAGGGGCAGTTGGACCATTTAACACTGACAGGGGTACCTTTACCCCGAAAAAAAATTGTTGTTGTAACTGCCTATAAAGTGTTAGCTAGAGTTTGGCTTTAAAGCGGAACTAAACCCTCCTATTCTTTACAGCTAAGGAAGCTGCCATCTTAGCATCTGTTTGATCAGTTATGACAGCAGCTATTTGATGGAATAAGAGCTTGGTTGTGAGAATAAGCAACTGTAACAGACATCTGTTTTGAGAAACCGTTAAATCGATGTATTTAGTTATGCTTTATTTTTTAGTCAAGTCCATCTAAATCTGCTAGTGCATCTAAACAATACCCTCTCCCCAGATTTCTGCTGCCCAAAGGGGTTTCATTTTCTCCTCCATCCAGAGTGGAGCCACCCAAAGACAGGAAGTGTGTTACTGGCTAAATCACCAGGTGATCCAAACAGAGCCTAAAAGAAGAAAAGGACTGCAGCCTCCACATTTAAGGCATTGGTAAGCTTGCAATTTTTTGGGTCTAATATTACCATAACCTCTTCATGCTGGCACCTCCTGGCCCTTTAAGAGGTTTAGGATGCCAGGAGGCAGGGTTTAAGATCACACGATTGGCTGTCACAGCTGTCACGCGATCTGAAAACTCCCAATTGCTAGCAGCGATCAAGAGGCGCCGAAGGGCACACGCTCTCGGCACAGCTGTATTGACCGCAATTCAAGCAAATGTGCGGCCTCTCAGCGCCTAGGCCCAGACGCCAAGAGGTTTAATATTTGCGTGTGGTCAGCGCCAAGGGGTTAAGTACAAAAATAGCTTTTCAGCTAAAAACATGCGTGTTTTGAATGTAATCCCTTTAGAGTGTATGCTAATGTGGGCAGGGAATTCTTCACTAAATTTCCGATTTTTCTATATGTAGTTATGCATTGTCCTTAATTTTATGCATTGGCAATTATGTTTGTACTTCAAGATTACACATAGGAGTTTATTTACTAAAGGCAAATAGGCTGTTAAGTTTGCAAGGGAAGTTTTTCCCCAGAGCTTAGTGAATGGGGGGAAATTTCCCTTTGCAAAGAAAGCTCAAACAAACACAAAGCAAATAAAAAACTGAATTTTTGCTTGCACTTGATAGGTTGATGGAAGTCAGCAAAACTTCACCTCATTCACTAAGCTCTGTGGATAATTGCAAAGTAAATGGTCTATTTGCCTTTAGTAAATCAACCCCCTAGTTGAGTAATGACTGAGAAAATATTTGCACTAGCTGTGGATTCAGAATTTAAAATTTCATGTATTCAAAGAAAAGCATTTCTTAGTAAAGAGTAGAGTTTCTACACTTGCATTAGCACAGTAAACTTGTAGAAGCGATTTATTTAAAAAGGCAATGCATTAATGACTTGTAAATGGCAGTAAACCACAGTAACCAGTTTGCTTCTTCACTTACTTTTCATCAGTTTAGAGTACACAGAACAATGACATCATAGTACACAATTCCAACACAAAACAACAACACATACAAGCTTATTAAATAACAAAAATAAAAGCAAAATGCAGTAATTTATGAAAGCCAATCATATTTCACCTTTCACTTTATAGCAGTTAATAAATGATTAACTGGTTGCTGTGGATTACAATTTCCACAATATTCTGCATGTTAATGGGGATTCTGTAGAAGGCAAAAATTGTGGTAAAACTGGTACATTTTTATGTACAAGATTTAGTGGACCAAATTTTATCTTTTTGATACGTAAATAATTATTTTGTGAAGATGGCATTGTTGTGACACTAGTTTGCAGACTGACTTTGTCTTTCTTATCTCTTTCTAAATTATCATCCCTGTTTTAACATTATACTTTTTTTTTATTATTTTTGCTTTTTACTCACCGTATGAATATCCTTATCCCTTTTAATAGTCTGCTTTTAGGTTTCTTAGTTTTTTTTGCTTCCATGGTTTCTATTCTATATTGGGGTTATTTGCTAGCTGTAAAATACATGCATTGTAAAAACATTCATTCTCTAAGGACTTTTACAAATTTGATGCTAAGGTATAAAGCAAACTTTTAGGCTATCAATTTTTCACATGTAGTACATTTCTTGGAGATAGCTATTGTTAGTACAGTCAAAACTCTGGTACCTCTCTTCATAAAAATATGTGGATTAACTTAAAGTGGTGTTCCACAGAAAAAAAAAATCATTAAAATTCCTAAAAATTAAAAAAAAAAAAAAAAAAAATTTTAACTCACCTTTAAATGCCTGTTGCTAGGGGGTCCCTCATGGTCTGCCTCCTTCAGTGCCTGGGCTGGTGACATCACTTCCCCTCAGCACAGGAAAGGCTCAGCTCTGCCCCCTCCCTCCTGTCAGTCATCTGGGACACCTGACAGGTCCCAGAAGACTGCACTGCCAATCACGGCGCGCAGCGCCGCTTCACGCATGTGCAGTGGGTGCCCGGCTGTGAAGCTACAGCTGGGTGCCCACAGTTGCACCGCTGTGCGGAGGGGGGACGAGTGGGGCGTCGATCCGCTCGCATCTCTGGACCCTGGAACAGGTAAGTTTCCGATTATTAAAAGTCAGCAGCTGCAGTATTTGTAGCTGCTGACTTATTTTTTTATTGTTTTTATGGAACCTCCTCTTTAAGCAAAAGGGTGTCCCAATACTCACCAGTAGAAATTCAGAGTTCATAGTGGGAGCAGTTTATTGGTGTGAAAGTGGAAAGGGCTAATGAGACTTTGACAACAAAAGTAATTTTTTGTATGAGTTAAAAACAAACATATTCAAACATGTTACATGAGGCCCTTTATACAAAGTGTTTTACAATTCATATTTCACTGTGCAGATACCACTAAAAATCTACTCCCGATCTGTCGCCAGCCTCTTATGAAGACCATAAAAATTTTGTTTACCTGTCCTTACATAAAACTGGTTTGTCCATCTTGGATTGAACCAGAACCCTATGCAATCTGCCCAAGCTCTTAACATGCAGGGATCAAATCTAATGAATACCCCAAAACAGCATCATAAAGAACCAGTCAAAGAAGTATATTTATAACTGGGCTCTGGAGGCTGGTTGTGACTTGAGCTTGCAACCCATCTAAAGACCTCTAACGAATAGTCAAAGATGTGTCTAGAAGAAGGTTACTACATAGTCAAAATTAAATCCAGGAACACCCTGACCATACCCACCTTTAGACAGACACAGCTTTTGTTTTATACAGCTGTATTTACTAGTGCAACTTATAACATCCAAGTGAAAGATATAACCCCAACATGTCAGAAAACATAAAATCAAAAACAGAAGCACTGAGTCGGAAAGTGGATCACCCCCTTATATCAGTATTTTTTTGAACCACCCTTTGCTTTAATTGCAGCCTTTAGCCTATTGGGATATGTCTCTACTAACTTTGCATATCTGGACTTTGCAATATTTGTACAAATAACAAAAATGTAGTCATCTGACCACCTTAAACGCACCTTGAAGATTCTGAGGCCACATGGAAAAAGGTGTTATGGTCAGATGAGACTACAATTATTTGGCCTCAACACCAAATGATATGTCTGGTGAAAATGAAATACAGCTCACCATCCAAATAACACCATTCCTACAGTAAAGCATGGAGGTGGTAATATCTTGTTATAGGGGTGTTCCCATGCAGCAGGGACTGAGCACTTGTCCAGGATAGAAGAAAATGAATGGGGAAAAATGCCATCAAATTCTTGAGGAATATCTGCTAATCTGTGCCAGAAATTTGTCAATGAGAAGAAGGTTTACCTTCCAACATGACAGTGACCTAAAGAACACAGCAATAATGACCACACAGTGGTTGAAGGAGAGAAGGGTGAATGTCCTTGAATGACTTAGTCAGAGCCCAGACTTAAAACCCATTGAAAGTCTGTGGAATGACTTGAAGACTGCAATCCAGACGGTTACCATCAAATTTAACTGAACTTGAGCAGTCATGCAAAGAAGAGTGGGCAAATATTGTGAAGTCTACATGTGCAAAGTTAGTAGAGACATATCCCAACAGACTAAAGGCTGTAATTAAAGCAAATGGTGGTCCAACAAAATACTGACATAAGGGGGGATGATCCTTTTTCCAACTCAGTGACTCAAACTGAGTTTGTTACATTTTGTTTCTGACATGGTGGTGTTATATCTTTAAATTGGATGTTATAATTTGCACTAGTAAATACAACTGGATAAAACAAAAACTTTGCCTGCCTTCATTTCTTTTCTATACCAACCGTACCTGTTAATTGATAAGGTTTTGTAGAGGTGGTGAAGAGAAGAAACGTAATGGAGGTACAGCATTCTTGGACTGTTACTGACCTCTACGTTACTACTGAACTCTGCATTATTTACTACCGACCTCAAAACTTCTATACCCACTGTATATAGCAAACTGAGGTTGTGCTGAAGTCTGCTATATGTCTGATCACACAACCTAAAACCCTTGCAGCCTTACTGGTCCATTACAATACTGCTATACAATATTGGGCCCCTCAAATGTATTCCACCATGCAAGCACTACTTCAGCCTACATCCTGACAGTTCTTACCTGGCTTCTCTAATCAACACACACACACACACACACAAATACAATGTACACCAGAAAAAGAAAAAACACAGTTTGAAAAGACTCAAACTGCAAAAGAGGTTACTTTTGGGCACCAAAAAATTATTCAGGGTAAAGTTAATTCGTTCAACAAATTGTTGTATTTTTATTATTATATATTAAATTACAATATTAACCATAATTAAATTACAAAAAAAAAAAAATGTACGCCAGTAGCCCTGACTAAAAGAGGTTTCCGCTCTGCCCACCACACACACTACCATGCTCTGGGAAATTCTGCAGCAGCTGTGCCCTTCAATAGCCCTTTCTTTACCAAATGCTGCGTGAGGGTAGACTTGCTCAGGCCACTTGTTTACCTTGTCAGTCACACATGGCATCAAGGTTTATAAATACTTGCTCATGAACCCAGGCTGGGTACACATCCAGAAGGACCAATCATGGAGCGCCTCTTTTACGTGTCAAAGTTTTTTGGGAGCTGAAAAAATATATAACATGGATGCAGCTTCCTTTAAATAATTGCTCAGCATTCATAAAGTGCCTGGGTACAATGGCAGGAACAATTTGTTTCCTAAGGACAGACCCCTCAAAATGGGACCTATGCCCAGAAAATGGGGATGAATGGTAATCTTAATCTGAAAAGGATTAACAATAACATTATGGTAAGCAAGATGTTATCTTCTCTCAATTATTTTGTTTATCATAGTATGCATATGAAAATACCAACCAATGACACTTCACCTTTACCATATCTAACAAGGAAAAAGCGCAATGCTCAGATACCTCAATATTACTCATGTAATATCCATAATAGTTCAAACAGCAGGTATCAGGGGAGAAAAATGAGGGGAGTCTGTCAGGGCTGCCACCAAAGTAGACCAGAAGCAAATTCCAGTAGGGCTAGGAGAGAAACAAGGAGAGGGGCGCCTCTGAGTATATATCAAGAACACTTTATTATAAAAGCAATATCCCCTCACATGGAAGTAAATGACGTTGGGTACATCTCTGGGATGAGCAGGGGGGACTACAGGTAGCAGAGAGTCAGTTTCTAGCTGGCAAAAAGCAGCAGGTCAGATCCCAGGGAAGATGAGGGCTAGTGAGTCGTCTAATCCTGTAGAAGATACCGCCACAGCTCCAGAACTCCCGTCTGGTCACCGCACGGCCGTCTTCCATTCTTGTGGTGACCAGGCGGGAGTTCTGGAGCTGTGGCAGTGTCTTCTGCAGGATTAGACGACTCACTGCCCTCATCTTCTCTGGGATCTGACCTGCTGCTTTCTGCCAGGTAGAAACACTCTCTCTGCTACCTGTAGTCCCATCTGCTCATACCAGAGATGTACCCAACGTCATTTACTTCCATGTGAGTGGATATTGCTTTTATAATAAAGTGTTTTTAATATATACTTAGAGGCACCCCTCTGATTGTTTCTCACCTTTACCACATCCATTGCTTTTCAGATGAGGACTCTCAGACAAGCAGCTTCTGCAGTATTACAAAGTGCGCTGATGGCACTGCCAGCTAATCCACTAAGCTGCACTAAGTGAGGCATATATAGTGCCTTTGCATGCTTACTTTATGATTAATGTGTGTATATGGTAGTCAGTCCTCGCTCAGGATAATGGAAGTTTAGTATCTATCTGCACTTCCTATACCCTTTCATAGGCTTAGGGTGTGTGTGCGCGTGTGGGTACTATTGCAATAGAGCATGACGGGTTAATTATCTGCAGGAACACATGCAATGTCACTTCACTGTACAAAGACAGGTTGGCTCAATTTTGGCAAATCCACATTAAACTTTAGTAAATGACCCCTAATTTGTTCTTTTGTCATTTTGCCTTCTAAATCTAGCTTATTCTTTACATTTTCTTACTTATTATCTTTCTTTTAGGCGTGGCACCAATCTCTAAAGCTGTTATTGTTAAACACTGTTTTTTATTGTACAAGGTCAGGAAATAGAAAACTGCTTAGCATTGTGTATATAAGGCTCTAGAAGACGTTCATCCACATCCATTCAGTACACCGAATCTTGCTGTTGCGACACCAAAAATGTGTATTTTTATCAGCTTGCGCTATGAACATTAATGTTTTTGTTAAAAAAAAAAAAATCTTTAAAATGGAAAAAAAAGTTATTCGGATAAGATCTAAAGCAACCAATCAAAAGTAAACATTTACGGCCACTGGTTACTTTACTTTGCAGACCATCATTTCTTCTTGTGGTATCAATACTGTGGGGTATAAAACATTGTATGTTAAGTGTTTTCAGCCACCTTTTAAATGGCTTTGTACATTATCTCATAGCAGTTTACTCGTTTTCTTAATTTACCACCCACTGCAAATCATTAAACACTGAGATTGTTGCATGTGGTGGACCATTGTGGATGAACCAACTAGAGCTTTATGACCCATCTCTCCTCCTGTGGTTTTCTTGTTTCTTGTTCTAGCAGTGATGCCGTAATTTATAAAAGGTTCCCTTTTGAACATATTTTAATATTAATGTATTTGAATGAAACGTTGTCTGTTAATGAATAAATGAAAGCTATATATTTAAAAGAAATGTGCCTCCAGTTTTCTTGAATGCGGAAAATCTAGATTTCTCTTTTTAGGAGTTTTCAAGTACACCTCCATCCATTGTTTTTGTTTTGTTTTGTTTTTCCTACAATGGGGAAGGTTTAGAAAAGTTGGCATATTTTTCTCAATGTATGCGTGTATATCCTCTTAGGTTTGGTCATATTGCCATTACAGAAAGCGAGCAGAAATCGCTCTAGCGTGAACAGACATTTTACTTTTTTTTTTTTTATAAATCGAATACTTATTTATTTTTTTCCCCATCAGCAGGACAGTGGTGTGGCCTGGTCGGAATCCAGGCTGAGGTTGCCACTCCATCTATCTCTGTAGGATTTCTTAGATATGCGGCATCCAGGGGACACCTCATTTTCCTTTACAGTTAATCCGAAGCCAGTCTCAGGCTTGGTTCACACTAGCCCGCACTGTGCGTTCTGGTTGTAGGTATCGCATCGAATCACAATGCTCCTGCGAGAACCGCCAAGCGGCCGTTCATTTTGAGGGGCACCCCCACGCATCATAATTGGGAGTATGAGAACTGCATGGTCTTCCCTGCATACACAGTTTAAAAAGGTGCATGCACCTTTTTTTCTGTAGTTCATGCAGCACATTCAAATGAATGGGCTATCATGCCTAGGCAAACACGGCCTGCACTAGTGTGAACCAAGCCTAAGGATTGCCTTCTGTTAAACAAAGGGCTATACACAGATCAAAAGCAGTCAAGTCCCTGCTGAACTGGCCAAATTTCAATCCATGTGTACCCAGCTTTAGACAAACCACCAAATGCAGTAATGGAAAAAGGACTGTAAACCAAACATTAGGTCCTTCAATAGCTACCAATTAGGCTGCATTACATCTGTGCCTAATCCATTTGTACTAAAGAAGGCTTCCTACACAAAAAGTCTTGGGGGGGGGGGGGGGTCCAATATACCAGTAATTCAGCTGTATAAGAAAACAGATCCTTTCACAAGATGTGTCACAGCCCACGTTATAAATACAGACACTGAAGCTTTTGTATATATTAAAAGATTATGATATGGCCTATAAATGAGACCACCCATTTCAACTTTCCATCAGGAAGAACATTCTCCAACTGACAAGCCAAGGAAGTTGCCAAGTCTCTTTAGCTATAAGGAACCCATTGTGATACAAGAGTGCCTCTGTAAAAGAGCGTACAGCTATAAAGAAGTGGGTGCATCCCCCGAAATTCATCAGCTTGGTAGTGCAGCATTACAGTGCATTTGGCCACGCTATTCCCTCACTGGTTTGAGATTTAGTGTCATATGACACGAGTACACATTTATTTTTGTGAGTATTTGGCTGTATGCTGCGTTTTTTTCTTTACACGATAATTCAGAAATGCACTAGCCATGTGTGCCCTCCTATGTGCTCTTTTAGAGTCATCTACTAGATTCCCTGATATCAGGAAGGCTGAATCAACAAAGCATAACAGAAGTAGGCTATTCCATCGTTTTTGATGATCCGCTGCACAAGTAAACTTTACAATCTCTATAAAGTCAGAAGGTTTTTTTTTTAATCTTTTATAAAAAGCCTTCCGTGTGCAGCAGCCGCCCTAACACTTACCTTAGATCCCTCACTGTCCAGTGAAGTCCATGAGTGTCTCAGCCACATGATATTCTCCCTCTAGATTGGCTGAGAAACAACAGCAGAGCCATTGGCTGGCACCAAAGTCAGCTAGCCAATCATGAGAGGAGGCGGGGCTCCATGCCTGAACAGATACAGGGAGCTGCAACACCCCCATAACAAGCTGCTTGCTGTGGGGGCACTGAACAGGAGGGAGGAGCCAGGAGCACAGAAGAGGGACCTGGGAAGAGGAGGATCTGGGCTGCTCTGTGCAAATCCACTGCAACAGAGCAGGTAAGCAAAACATGTTGTTTTTTTTTTTTTTTTTCTTCTATTAAAAATAACTAAACGAGACTTTACAATCAATCACTTTAAAGCAAAACTCTATACGCTGTGTTATGTACAAGACTTCCTCTGCCTTACAGACGTTACACAGAGAAACAAACAAACAGACTTGTATATGCTTTTTTTCCCCACCTTTTTAAAAGGTGGTCCCTTTCAGTCACAAGCTCCAATAAAACTGATGTTGAACAATGCTGCACAGTTAAAACTTAAAATGGAAGTCCATGGAAAAAAAAAAGAAAATCCCTGCATCTTTATCCACCAGCATTCTAACACTAACCTATCTAGCCTTGAAAAGAAAAATAATAGATCAGTATACATACCTTTTCTGCAGGATCCAACCTGATCTCCAGCAGGGGAAGCTCTGCAGAGTACACATCTGACAATGGCTGTGAAATTAATGGGAAGGGACATCACCCATAGAGTTACTATGGGGCTTCCATTGACGGACGTGTCCTCTGCACCCACCCACACAGCGAAACCCCAGCTGACAACTCAGCGTGGGATCAGAGCTTCTGCCACTGGAGCCCAGGTTGGATTGCCTGTAGAAAATGTATACCGATTTTTTTTTTCTTTTCAGGGGTAGAGAGGTTAGTGTTAGAATGCTGGTGGATACTATAGAAGAAGGGATTTTAGTTTTTTCATGGACTTTCACTTTAAGTAGCGCTAATGAAAAAAAAGCTACCACACTGAACTGCTCATCTCAACTATAAACCAGTTAAGAGTTTTGCTCCAAGAGAGTTTTCACCTGTGGATATAGTCTGTCTAGTTCTTGGTTTGGTTTTTATGTACTTGACTAGGTGAATAACCCAAAGATAATTTTTTTTTCTTCTTCTACGGTTTCACTTATGCCCATGGGTTTCCATCTACACAACCAAGCATATGGGATCACAATAGTCAGAAACAAGCTGAATCAATAGTGCTGGCTCACAGGTATACATGTCAGAGCAAGAACAGCTGACAATTACCTGGCAAGAAGGAAGGAGAGGAATGGCTTTAGATAGCTTCATTAGCACCAGTATTGCCTGTGTGCAAGTGTGTATGGACACCAGGTGTAGATGTCATGGAGTGCACACAACTGCATCCAGATGCAGAGACTCAAGCCTGGTTTAAGACCTGTGTGGAGAGTGGTATGCCTGCATCCCTGTACCAACTGAGCCTTCCTTGCGCCAACATTCTGGTTTCAAACCATGTTGCTCTAGTATTCTATCTCCATGGTGGCAGCTTGCTTTTCCTGCCCAAGGCAGGAGTTAGGTTCTTGGAGGAATGTTCATCGGTCTTGCTTTAGCTTTCCTTTCACTGCCTCTAGTCCATCCTTGTTTTGCAAATGCATTTGGCTAAATTTTGTACACTATGGGAGGAATTTCATTGAAATATTTTATACTTTTTTTTTTTATTTGTTTTAAGACATGAAAGGAACATGGTTTCACATGAAAATATTTTATTATTTAAAAAAAAAAAAAAACCCAATTCCACCAACATAATAAATAAGAAGATAAATACTTTTTTTTAGTCATAAGCTATATGCCCCTCAAAGATCAGAAGTATTTTTCCTATGGGCATAAAAATTTATTTAAACAACTATAAGTTAAATATTTCATCATTATACAACTATGCAGTTAACGTCAAAATATACTGCAGGAAAAAGTATAATTTAAACAATAAGTAAATGGAATAAGCTTCGTAGTACAAAAATATATCCAGAATGTATTTTCAACCTACTACTAAAAAGGTTCTCAGTGGAGGTTTTCTTTAAAATGAGAGCAGACCCCTAATTTACATTTCTTGAAGAGATGAGGAGGTCCCCAATGTCCTCACACTTATCCTAGTCAGCAGTAGCCTTCCCAAACTAGTTTTTACCTACAGCAATTTTTCGGAGGCCATGGCTTTAAGTCCCAAGTAGCACAAAACTTTGTGCTCCACTACGTGGTTTTATTTAGTCACTTTTACTGAAGGTACAATTTCCAGGAAAATCCAAAATACATATGCAAACTGTACATTGCAAGACATTACAAATGTAGAACAATGTTTCCCCTATTCAGATTTACAGTTTCATCACCTTTTTGCTTTACATTTTCCAGGGACAGTCAACAAAAAAAGCGCCTCAAATTGTACACCGACAGCAAATTAAAACAGGCAGGGTTTCATTTGACCAGATCATCCCGAACACACACACACACACACACACACACACACACACACACACACACACACACACACTCTACTCTTCCAAGCTCTGCATGGTAGTTATATTAAGGAGCTCCTTAGGTGTCTGGGCCCCTGGGGGGCATAGGAAGAAAACCTAAGCAATGCTCGGGCAATTGGAGGTGCCTTCCAATAAAAGTAGAACTAAAGCCAATTTATTTTCATTTTTTCTACTTTTAGAAGTTTTATTACTGCCTGTGTCCCCAGAGAGACTTTCCTCACAGCAAGAACGGAGAAAAAATTACATCTTTCATAGCTTTTACTGTGGCAGATTTTCCCGCTGCATAGGATGCCCTACAAGGCTTTAGATGCCCAAAAACCAGCAATAGCCAAAGTTTGGGTGAAAAGAATGCACTGACATAGCACCACATAAGGAACTGAAGAATTCTGGTTATTTCAACAGATTAGCAGACAGCTATAGTTACGAGCTGCCGCATGCAACTTCTGGGATCAGGCTCTGCCCTACAGAGTTTGACTATGCACAGCCATTTTACACACTTGGTTAAGCTGAGGAATAACTAGGGATCACAATGTCCAGCCAAAACCTCTCTTTCTTTAGAGTGGAGGAGGATATAAATGTCTGTTGGCTTTATGCTGCTATACTGGGCTCTTTAGACCACTTCATGTTCCCTGGGTCTCATAAGAAAAAAATGGCGACAGCACCTCATACTCTATACAAGTTAGTGGTCAAGGATTTACAGTATATTAACCAACATTTTTGACTTTAGGTTTTTTGTTTTCATCACTAAGTCGGGAGTTGGAATTTTGGGGTGGTGGGGTGGGGAGAGAGAAGTGCAAACACAAAATGCAAGACCTTGCTTGTAGTGTAAGGCCCAGTTTAAAAAGGAAGCATTTTATTAAATATGGGCCAGATGAGCCAGTAATTACTTATTAGTACATTTGTATGTGCTGATCGATGCTCAGCCTTAAATAAAATCTTATAATAGAAACCGCCACTGGAATAATCAGCATGCATACTCACCAAAACTAGACCTCACTGCATCTAGAGGTCAAAATACACTTAGTCCCAGCAAGTTGGAAATGTGAACTTCTACAACCCTGAGTAATTCACCCATTGGTGTTTCATATGAAAGAGAAGTATTGCAATAATGTCATTTATTTAAATTAGTACAATAAAAAAAAATAGCATCAATTAGTAACTTACATAAAAATGCTGCTGTTTGAGACAAACCAACATTGTGCAAGTCAGTATGTAAAGCACGACCCAATGAGTTAAATTGTTAGGGACATCAAGGGCTATCAGCAGCTCCTGATGACATCACTTAGGACGAAATGCATTGGGCAGAGCTTTGCATACTGGAGTCACTGCTGGCTTGTCTCGAGTGATAGCATTTTTTATATGTTATTATTTGATGGTTTTTAGAATTGTACAATTCTTCTTTTGACTACATCAGTGGGTGGATTACTTGTGGTTGCAAATGATCCCTTTGCATTCTCTAACGTGCCAGCACTATAAAGCGCATACTAACCTCAACAGATGCAGTGAGGTCTCCATTTTCACTGAGTGCACATCTTGACTATTCCAGTGGTGTTTCACAAGTGGATAGTAGATCTGTGGCATGTAAGCAGTTGGGAGGTGTGCATTTCTTGAGTTTCTTGACCCCCTATTCTGTCGGAGGTCATTTTATAAGCCGAGTAGTGGCACTGAATGGGCGTGAATACAAGACCATTTTCCAGAATTGGAAAAAGGAGGAGGACTCGCACAAAATATAGGCTGCCACTGCCAACATCCATACTAGTCACCTGGCTAGCTCTGGTTTAGCTTTTTCTTAAATCCCAGAACATTTGACAAGCAAAGTCATTTCCACTCTTGTTTTAGGTCAGTATGGAAACCAAAAGAATAAGCATGTCAGCCAGGGAACTAGCAGCTTCAGAAGGTGCTGCTTAGTTGCAGCTTTGTGCTACAGGATTTCCTTGCAAGAGGATGGAATCAGGGAAACTGAACATTTGGTTTTTATATACATCAAATAAAAAAGGTCTTTGGTCTATCAGCTGTGCTAGATGAAAGTCTAAGGATGGTCTGTTCAATAACCTGTTAACATTCTGTGGGTAATAACATTAGCAGAAAACCTCAGAAGTCCAAGTCTAATACCATATAAGCAAAAAACTTTCAATGTCCATTTTTCTCCTCTACATAGTCCTCCAAACGTTCAAACGTGGCAATATAATCTCTCTTCCAGTCTATATTTTCAGTAGTTGTAAAGCCAGCCTCCTTTGCAACTTTGGTCACTATGGTAACATAGCTTTTTACTTTGTCCACATGCAGATCAACCATGAATCTGAAAAGAAAAAAAAAGGAGAAGAAGAAGAATTGGCTTTTTTATGGCAATGCAAAAAGATTGGAACCCAAAAACAAGAATTTAAACAATATTAAAATTTTTGCAGCCAAATTAGGATAATGCCCGCTTTATATTCAATACCATAAAAATGAAGTATGTGTATATCCCCCTAACTAAAATCTAGTGGCACCAAATGCCTTCAGAAGTCACCAAATTAGTAAATAGAGTCCACCTGTGTGTAATTTAATCTCAGTATAAATACAGCTGTTCTGTGAAGCCCTCAGGTTTGATAGAGAACCTTAGCGCATAAACAGCATCATGAAGGCCAAGGAATACATCAGACAGGTCAGGGATAAAGTTGGAGAAGTTTAAAGGCAGGGTTAGGTTATAAAAAAAATAAATACCCCAAGCTTTGAACATATTATGGAGTACAGTTTAATCAATCATCCAAAAATGGAAAGAGTATGGCACAACTGCAAACCTACCAAGGCATGGCCATCCACCTAAACTGACAGGCTGGGCAAGGAGAGCATTAAATTAGAGAAGCAGCCAAGATGCCCATGGCAACTCTAGAGAATCTGTCCACAGGACAACTATTTCGTTGTGCACTCCACAAATCTGGCCTTTATGGAAGAGTGGCAAGAAGCAAAACCATAAGAAGTCCCATTTGCATTTTGCGAGAAGTCATGTGGTGGACACAGCAAACATGTGGAAGAAGGTGTTCTGGTCAGATGAGACCAAAATTTTACTTTTTGGCCTAAAAGCAAAATGCTAGGTGTGGAGTAACAAGAAAAAAAAAAAACACTGCACATCACCCTGAACACACCATCCCCACTGTGAAACATTATGGTGGCAGCATCATGCTGAGGGGAGGAGTTTCTTCAGCAGGGACAGGGACGCTGGTCAGAGTTGATGGGAATATGGATGGAGCCAAATACAGGGCAATCTTAGAAGAAAACCTGTCTGTCTGAGCCTGCAAAAGACTTGACTGGGGCAGAGGCTCACCTTCCAGCAGAATAACGACCTTACAGTCAGAGTGACAATGGAATGGTTTAGAGCAAAGAATATTCACATGTTAGAATGGCCTAGTCAAAAGTCCAGGCCTAAATCCAAGTGAGAATCTGTGGTCACTCTAGATGTGCAAAGCTGGTAGAGACATACCCAAAAAGACTTGCAGCAAAAGGTGGTTCTACAAAGTATGGACCCAGGGGGCGGAATATAAATGCACGCCACACTTTTCAGATAGTTGGGGGGGGGGGGGGGGGGGGAGTTGAACCATTTATCTTCCACTTCACAATTATGTGCCACTTTGTGTTAGTCCATCACATAAAATCCCAATAAAATACATTTATGTTTTTGGCTGTAACATGACAAAATGTGGAACATTTCAAGGTACTGTATAAATTTAAAATGCAATATCTTAATTTTGAGAAAAAAAAAACAAACAAACAATGGTGTGGGCGAAATTCTGTCAAGCACAGGCTGTGTCACGCACTTCCAACCTGTGTCTTAGAAAAGGAGGGTGGCGAGGCCTCCTTGTATTATCCAGCGCCCTGTTGTGTTTAGGTGGTTAGTGGGCACGGGGAGGGAGAAGGTGGGCTGTCATTTACCACTGTGTACAGTGCCTTGCGAAAGTATTCAGCCCCTTGAACTTTTCAACCTTTTGCCACATTTCAGGCTTCAAACATAAAGATATAAAATTTTAATTTTTTGTGAAGAAGCACCAACAAGTGGGACACAATTGTGAAGTGGAACGAAATCTATTGGATAATTTAAACTTTTTTAGCAAATAAAAAACTGAAAAGTGGTGCGTGCAAAATTATTCGGCCCCTTTACTTTCAGTGCAGCAAACTCACTCCAGAAGTTCAGCGAGGATCTCTGAATGATCCAATGTTGTCCTAAATGACTGATGGTGATAAATGGAATCCACCTGTGTGTAATCAAGTCTCTGTATAAATGCACCTGCTCTGTGATAGTCTCAGGATTCTGTTGAAAGCGCAGAGAGTATCATGAAGACCAAGGAACACACCAGGCAGGTCCGTAAAAATACTGTTGTGGAGAAGTTTAAAGCCGGATTTGGATACAAAAAGATTTCCCAAGCTTTAAACATCCCAAGGAGCACTGTACAAGCGATCATTTTACATAGTTACATAGTTAGTCAGGTTGAAAAAAGACAAGTCCATCCAGTTCAACCTTAAAAAACAAATAAAATAAAAAAATAATCGTACAATCCAAATACCCAATTTTATGCCCACAATTGATCCAGAGGAAGGCAAAAAAAACCCAGCAGAGCATGCTCCAATTTGCTACAGCAGGGGGAAAAAATTCCTTCCTGATCCCTCAAGAGGCGATCGGATTTTCCCTGGATCAACTTTACCTATGTTAGTACCTAGTTATATTATGTACCATCAGGAAAGTATCCAGGCCTTTCTTAAAGCAATCTACTGAGCTGGCCAGAACCACCTCTGGCGGGAGTCTATTCCACATTTTCACAGCTCTAACTGTGAAGAAATCTTTCCGTACTTGAAGATGAAATCTCTTTTCCCAAGTGTTCTTCCAGGACAGCCCTTGAGAGATGGAGCTCCTCCCATCGACACAGGAAACACATTGCCACAGTTCAAAAGGCGGTCCCTCAGGTCCCTGGTCAGTCATTTGTGTTTCCTCCGTCGGAGGAACATGTTGCCAGGAACCTGGAGGCCCCTCTCAGGGGCTGCCTGAGAACCTGCAAGCCTAAGGGACCGGGTCCTGGTTTATGGCTGCAGTTTGGGTCCATACCTTTTTTCTTTGGCTCGGGTACCGTCCAGCTGAACCGGAGCAGACCCGTTACCCTCCTCCTTCCAGTGCCGAGGTGGCCAGGGGCAGAATGACGCCGGTTTCCCCCAGGAGTGGTGAGTGGAACCTTCCATCTTCCCTCCTCGTTGCAGGGGGTCGGAGACGCCGAGCGTTCACTTCCGGCGGAACCGCGTCATCACTGCGTGCCGAGACTTCCGGTTCCGGGTCTCTAGGGTACAAGGAGGAGAGGGAGAGCCAGCGCTGTGCCTGTGAAGCCCGACCAGCGTCCAGCTATACCGGATTAGCGGCGGGATTCGGAGCGTCAGAGGGGGACCATGGAGGCTATTCCCCAGGATACTCCGGCGGAGACAGGCACCAGCCAAACCCAGGTAGGCTGCTGGGCATGCTATTACTCTGGTGGAGTGGTGGTGTTTGTAGGCTGGGCCCTGTAGTGCCCCACGGTGGCGGTTTACTCACAGTGAGGTTGTTTGTTAGTGGTGATTCTAAGAGGGACATGGTGCTGACGCTAAGAAATCCTTTGTCTTCTTATTTTCAGGCTAAAGAGATGCCAAGGGAAGACAAGACAGGCCGCAAAAAGTGTCCTAATTGTGGGAATAGGTTGTCCTCTGGCTCTAACAAAGCCCTATGCAAGCAATGCATTGCAAGCTTGCTTAAATCTGAGGCAGATTCCCCTTTAGCAAAGTTTTTGGGCTCCTTTAAAGAGGAAATGGCGTCGACCTTTAAGTCCCTCCGGGAGTTAATCACTGACGTGGGATCAGCTGCAGCTGCCTCCACGAGTAAAACAACTATAATCTCATCCTCACCATGCCTTACAACACCCAGCTCAGGAGAGCCCCGTATGGTCAGGGAGCCTAGCCCCACGTCGATTAGCCCCGAATCCTCTGACACTGACTCGGGTCAGGAAGAGGATCAAGCAGCATCTAAAGCCTCAAAATATAGATCATCTCTCGAGGAAGTAGATGAGCTAATGGGGGCTATCTATGATACGCTGGAAATTGAGGAGGAAGAAACTCAGTTATCCAGACATGATCAAATGTATGAGGCTCTGGGGAAAAAGAAAGCAAGGGTTTTTCCTATACATAAGGTGCTTTCTGACCTTGTCCTTAAGGAGTGGTCTGAACCAGACAAGAAGGTTTTCTTTCCTAAATCCCTTAAGAGAAGGTTCCCTTTTGATGAGAGCCCAGAGGCGGTCTGGAATAAAAATCCAAAACTAGACGCCCCTCTGTCCAAAATCTCAAAGCAGGCTGATCTGGCCTTTGAGGATATGGGCCACCTGAAAGATCCCATGGACAGGAGAACAGACATTGTCTTAAAGAGGGCCTGGGATGCCTCTATGGCAGGCTTAAAACCAGCTCTAGCCACTTCCTGTGTAGCTAGAAACCTGGAGTTCTGGTTATCGCAACTACAAGAACACTTAAAGGCAGGCACTCCTAGGGGGGAGCTTTTGACATCCTTCCCTATGCTTTTTAAGGCCACCAGTTTCATCTCTGACGCCTCCACGGACTCCGTTAAATTTACGGCTAAATCTGCAGCACTTTCAGTGGCAGCAAGGTCAGTATGGATGAAAACCTGGGGGGGAGACACGGCGTCTAAAACCCGCCTGTGCAGCGTCCCTTTTACAGGAGACTTAGTCTTCGGGCCTGAATTAGACTCCGCCTTAGAAAGGACGGCGGACAAAAAGAAAACCTTTCCCACAAAAAAGAAAAATTTTCAAAGAAAATTTTTTCGTCCCTTTAAGGAACCCTCTAAACCAGAGAAGAGTTCAACCCCCAAAAAACATTGGTCGGGACATAAAGGGAAAGGAAAAGGGGGCATACTGTTTAGCCGCCCCAATCAGGATCCCAAACCCCAGTGACGTCAGGGTTCCTGTGGGAGGAAGATTAAGCAAATTTCTTCCTCAATGGGAAGAGACAACCTCGAACGAGTTTGTCTTAAATATAATAAAAAGGGGTCATGCGCTGGAATTTCACAGCAACCCTCCTTCCAAGTTTCTGGTGACAAAGCTTCCAAGTCACTCAGAAAAGGCCAGGGCCTTACCCTTACTAATAGGGGAAATGGTAGATCAAGAAGTATTGACACCAGTCCCTATTCAGGAACAAGGGGACGGTTTTTACTCGCACATCTTTGTGGTAAGAAAACAGTCAGGGAGATTCAGACTAATTATGAACCTCCGTCCACTGAATCGCTCCATCCGTTACAAGAGATTTCGGATGGAGTCCATTTATTCCATAAAGAATCTCCTGCAGAAAGAGACATTTATGGCAACCCTGGACCTAAGGGACGCTTATCTGCACATTCCAATAAGGGAGGAATGCCAGAAATTCCTTCGGATGGCAGTGCAGATAGACACAAAGGTTTACCACTTTCAGTGCAGAGCACTTCCCTTCGGTCTATCATCCTCTCCGAGAATCTTTACCAAGGTTCTCGGAGAGGCTTTAGTTCCTCTGAGGCTTCAATCAGTCTCAATTATCCCCTATCTAGACGATCTGCTCCTAACAGCCTACTCAGAGAGTAGTCTTTCTCAGGACCTAGAATTGACTCAACTCAGTCTGAGTCGATTAGGGTGGATTGTCAGTCAGGAGAAATCCAAGACAACCCCAACACAAGAGATCCTGTATCTGGGGTACTGGATCAAGTCTGTAGATCAGAAAATTATACTGCCGGAAGAAAAGATTTTGAATCTGTGGCAGAGAATATCTTTTCTTCAATGCAGCCCCAAGTGTACGGTGAGGGAAGTAATGTCGGTCTTAGGTCTTATGACGGCAGCCATTCCAGCCGTACAATGGGCCAGGTTCCATCAAAGAGAACTTCAGGGTTTTCTGTTAGAACAATTAAAAAGGCAGAGATCTGGAGGAGGAGGTATTGATCCCCTCAAGGGTAAAACGCTCCCTCTGGTGGTGGAAGGACAGGGAGAACCTAAACAAAGGGGTTCATTGGGTCCTTCCTATCACTTCAACACTAACAACGGATGCGAGCAGTTGGGGCTGGGGAGCCCACCTAGGCTCAAGCTGGGTCCAGGACAAGTGGACCCCGGAGGAGAAATGTTTCTCTTCCAATTGGAAAGAACTAACAGCAATCCTGAGAGCTGTTCTAGCTTTCCACCCCGCAATACAGGGTCACCATCTACAAATCCGTTCAGACAATACGACGGCTGTAGCATACATAAACAAACAAGGAGGAACCAGAAGTCCTCGTTTGATGTTGGTAGCCAGACGCATTCTCCAGTGGGCAGAAGCCAATCTGGAATCCATTTCTGCAGTTCACCTGAAAGGGGAGCTGAACAACAAGGCGGACTTCTTGAGTCGACAGAGGATTTCGAACCAAGAATGGTCCTTACATCCAGAGGCATTCAATCTCATAACAGCTCACTGGGGAGAACCAGAGGTAGACCTTTTTGCGAGCAAGAAAAATGCAAAGGTTCCCAATTTTTTCTCGCTAAACCCAGGAGATCAACCCCTGGCGGTAGATGCCTTGCAAACTCCATGGACTTTCAGTCTGGCGTATGCATTTCCCCCTCTTCATCTCATTCCGAGGGTCCTAGCAAGATTCCTCAAGGAGAAAACCTGTTTGATTCTAGTAGCACCTTTTTGGCCCAAGAGACCGTGGTTCACAACGTTGCTACAATTGACAGATTATCCACCTCTAAGACTTCCCTACTGACAGGACCTCCTGTCGCAGGGACCTCTTTACCATCCGCAGGTCGCCACACTGAAGCTGTCAGCGTGGTTACTGAGGAGGAAATCTTAAGGAGTAAGGGCCTGTCAGACGAGGTAATTGCGACCTTACTACAGAGTCGCAAACCAGTCACGAGAGCTATTTACAAAAAAGTCTGGAAAAAATTCAATAGCTGGCTGAATAGCCGGGACATAAATACGGCTAATATTCTACAGTTTTTACAGGAAGGTGTAAACAAGGGTTTAACCCTAAGTACTATTAAGGTACAGATAGCTGCCTTAAGTGTATACCTAGATGAACGCTTACAGGAAAATCCTTTTGTCGCTAGATTCTGTAAGGCAGTCGCTAGACGCAAGCCAGTCAGAATCACAAAAGTCCCATCCTGGGATTTAGCAGTTGTGCTAAAAGCTTTCTTGGGGGTCACCCTTTGAGCCTATCTCAGAGGCCTCCCTAAGGCTTATTACCTTTAAGACAGTTCTCCTGGTGGCAATCACTTCAGCCCGTAGGGTCAGTGAAATCCAAGCACTTTCCATCAGGGAACCATTCCTACAGATACTAGAAGACAGAGTCATTCTAAAGACAGACCCTGGGTTCTTACCAAAGGTAGCATCTAGCTTCCATAGGTCCCAAGATATTGTCCTCCCTTCATTTTGTCAAAATGCAGCAAATGAGAAAGAGGAACGTTTTCATTTATTGGATGTGAGGAGGTGTATTCTAGAATATCTTAAAATAACAAATCCATTCAGAATCTCAGACTCCCTTTTTGTCCTTTTTTCCGGACAGCGTAGGGGACAGAAAGCTTCAAAAGTAACCATAGCCAGATGGATTAGGCTAGCTATAGCAGAGGGGTATAAGGCCTTGAATAGAGATCCTCCTGAGGGTGTTAAAGCTCACTCCACAAGAGCGTTGTCTGCATCCTGGGCAGAAAGAGCTGGTGCCACCCCGGAGCAGGTATGTAAAGCAGCCACATGGTCAAGCTTTTCCACCTTTACAAGGCATTACCGACTGGACTTAATGTCTAGTCAGGATCAGGCCTTTGGGAGGAAAGTCCACCAGGCCGTGGTCCCCCCCTAATCTGGTAAGTACTTGGGGATCCTCTCAAGGGCTGTCCTGGAAGAACACTTGGGAAAACTGGAGTTAGTACTTACCGGTAACTCCTTTTCCGGTGGTCTTCCAGGACAGCACGATCCCACCCTTTATTTGATTGTAGTGATGTACTAATGTTATTACCTGTTATGGTTTATATGTTTTTCAGTTCCATCCTTCGGTTCTTGGTGAATGACTGACCAGGGACCTGAGGGACCGCCTTTTGAACTGTGGCAATGTGTTTCCTGTGTCGATGGGAGGAGCTCCATCTCTCAAGGGCTGTCCTGGAAGACCACCGGAAAAGGAGTTACCGGTAAGTACTAACTCCAGTTTTCCTCTAGACGTAAAGAGTGCCCCCATGTCCTCTGGGTTGACTGTACAGAGAACAGCTCAACACCAAGTTCACTATATGGACCCCTAATATATTTGAACATGTTGATCATATCCCCCCTTATTCTCCTCTTCTCAAGAGAATAAATTTAGTTCCTCTAATCTATCCTCATAGCTGAGCTCCTCCATGCCTCTTATCAGTTTGGTTGCCCTTCTCTGCACTTTCTCCAGTTCCCCGATATCCTTTTTTGAGAACTGGTGCCCAAAACTGAACTGCATATTCCAGGTGAGGTCTTACTAATGATTTGAACAGGGGCAAAATTATATCTCTCTCTCCGGAGTCCATACCTCTCTTAATACAAGAAAGGACTTTGCTCACTTTGGAAACAGCAGCTTGGCATTGCATGTTGTTATTGAGCTTATGGTCTACCAAAACCCCCAGATCCTTCTCCACTATGGATTCCCCCAGTTGTACTCCCCCTAGCATGTATGATGCATGCATATTCTTAGCCCCCCCAAGTGCATAACTTTACATTTATCAACATTAAACCTCATCTGCCACATAGTCGCCCAATTAGACAGAGCATTGAGGTCGGCTTGTAAATTAGAGACATCCTGTAAGGACGTTATTCCACTGCATATCTTGGTGTCATCTGCAAAGACAGAAATGTTACTTTTGATCCCAGACCCAATATCCTTTATAAAGATGTTAAAAAGTAAGGGTCCCAGCAATGAACCTTGGGGTACACCACTGATAACCTTAGACCATTCAGAGTAAGAATCATTAACCACTACTCTCTGAATTCTGTCTTTTAGCCAATTTTCTATCCATTTACAAACTGATATTTCCAAACCTGTAGACTTTACCTTACACATGAGCCGTGTGTGCGGAACTGTATCGAACGCTTTTGCAAAATCCAAGTATACCACGTCCACCGCCACCCCTCTGTCCAAGGTTTTACTTACCTCCTCATAAAAAGAAATCAGATTTGTCTGACAACTTCTGTCTTTCATGAATCCATGCCGTCTGCTGCTTAAAGTGTTTTTGTTCAGCAAGAACTCGTCGATGTGGTCTTTTATTAAACGCTCCAGTATCTTCCCAGCTATAGAAGTTAAGCTAACAGGTCTATAGTTACTTGGTAAAGACTTTGATCCCTTTTTAAATATAGGCACCACGTTCGCCCTGCGCCAATCCAGTGGGACTATTTCCGGAATTAATGAGTCCCTAAAAATTAGATACAATGGCTCTGAAATTACAGAGCTCAATTCTTTTAGGATCTGTGGGTGGATGCCATCAGGGCCAGGTGCTTTATCCACCTTTATTCTGTCTAAATATTTCTGGACCATATCACTTTTGAGCCATTGTGGATCACTTGGGGCTGGGTCACCATCACCCCCATTATGGACATGCGCTCCCCCATGCTCTTTTGTGTACACAGAGCTGAAGAAAGGGTTTAATAAATTAGCCTTCTCTTTTTCCCGTCACCAACTCTAGATTATTTTGTAAAGGGCCTACATGCTCAGACTTGACCTTTTTACTATTAATATATTTGAAGAATTTTTGGGGGTTTGTCCTACTATCTTTTGCAATCCGTCGTTCATTTTGAATTTTTGCATCCTTGATTTCCTTTTTACATATTCTGTTAATTTCTTTGTAACATTTAAATGACACTAGTGATCCTTCATTTTTATATTTCATATTTCATATTTTGAAATGGAAGGAGTATCAGACCACTGCAAATCTACCAAGACCTGGCCGTCCCTCTAAACTTTCAGCTCAGACAAGAAGACTGATCAAAGATGCAGCCAAGAGGCCCATGATCACTCTGGATGAACTGCAGAGAACTACAGCTGAGGTGGGAGAGTCTGTCCATAGGACAACAATCAGTCGTACACTGCACAAATCTGGCCTTTATGGAAGAGTGGCAAGAAGAAAGCCATTTCTCAAAGATATCCATAAAAAGTCTTGTCTAAAGTTTGCCACAAGCCACCTGGGAGACACACCAAATATGTGGAAGAAGGTGCTCTGGTCAGATAAAACCAAAATCGAACTTTTTGGCCACAATGCAAAACGATACGTTTGGCGTAAAAGCAACACAGCTCATCACCCTCAACACACCATCCCCACTGTCAAACATGGTGGTGGCAGCATCATGGTTTGGGCCTGCTTTTCTTCAGCAGGGACAGGGAAGATGGTTAAAATTGAGGGGGAAGATGGATGCAGCCAAATACAGGACCATTCTGGATGAAAACCTGTTGGAGTCTGCAAAAGACCTGAAAACGGGGACGGAGATTTATCTTCCAACAAGACAATGATCCCAAACATACAGCAAAATCTACAAAGAAATGGTTCACAAATAAACGTATCCAGGTGTTAGAATGGCCAAGTCAAAGTCCAGACCTGAATCCAATCGAGAATCTGTGGAAAGAGCTGAAAACTGCTGTTCACAAACGCTCTCCATCCAACCTCACTGAGCTTGAGCTGTTTTGCAAGGAAGAATGGGCAAGAATTTCAGTCTCTCGATGTGCAAAACTGATAGAGACATACCCCAAGCGACTTGCAGCTGTAATCGCAGCAAAAAGGTGGCTCTACAAAGTATTAACGCAAGGGGGCCAAATAATTTTGCACGCCCCACTTTTCATTTTTTTATTAGTTAAAAAAAAAAAAAAAAGTTTCAAAAAGCCAATAGATTTCGTTCCACTTCACAATTGTGTCCCACTTGTTGGTGATTCTTCACAAAAAATAAAAAAAATTTATATCTTTATGTTTGAAGCCTGAAATGTGGCAAAAGGTTGAAAAGTTCGAGGGGGCCGAATACTTTCGCAAGGCACTGTATATGCCCACATATGTGACTCTATAGTCACATGGACTGCTCAGATGTAATCAAGAGGAAATGCTCAGCATAGAAACACACTGAAAACTGAGGATGTGCAGAGTTGCCACCACAGCTGCAAAATTCCTAGTTGAATTATAGGACAATAACAGAAGGTGGAGAAAGAACAGCAGGATCAACCTTATTTTTTGCAGAATACAGAAAACAAAAAGGAATGAACAGGATACAAAAAAATCATAGCGGCAGAAGTGAAGCAGAGGTGTTAACTAACGGAGTTGGGAAGAAATGTAGGCATGACAAAGTGAGGCAGGGCCGAAGCAGATTGCGGAAAGGGGGGGGGGGGTGTTGTGTAGAGAGAACAAAAGAAGGTGGATATAGAGTTGAAGCTGCAACTGGGTGGGCACTACAACCTTCCCACAGAACAGCTGTGTCTGGAGCTCAGACCTCAAAGCTGCTGACATCAACTTTCCAGAATAGGAAAAGGGATGGTCGGCACTCAGGATGACATTCATTCAACAAATGGTATTCATGAAAAGTGAATCAAACAGTGTAGCGCTAATGTGTACCAAGAAAAATAAGATCATACACCTATCAAGATGTAATGAAAATAAATTGTGTGAAAAACAAAAAACACAAGTGTGTGCATGAAATGCATAGGAACACTGCACTAATAGTCCATAGAATAGTGAAAGTGGAGAGAAATCTTGTTCAGGTGACACCAATCAAAACAACTTGTCTGTAGTCACTCTCAGCAGTGCTTCAAAGATAAAAGGAGTAAACACTCCTACCGACTGTGGTGGACGCACATGTCATACAACACAGAGTCAGAAAAGGCTCGTAATCCAATAGAGGCTAAGGTTGGTGCTGTACCTGGGAAGAAGTTGGTTCAATCTGATATGGGATCCCCAACTTTTGATTCCAAGGCTCCACAAACCATTCTCTCAGCGAGTAGGTATAATTCCAAGGCAATTACTCATAAACCCCGATAAAAGCATACGGACAGCAAAAAAAAAAAAAAAAAATAATAATAATAAAAACGTAAAAAAAAAAAAAAAAAAGGAGGGCTCCAAATAGTGCAGGTCAAGCCAGGAGGTTTATTAAAATTATGTAAGAAGACAAAGACCAGATAAAAGTGATCACAAAACAAAAAAGGAACGTAAAAGCAAAGTAGGGTGCAGTAAATGCTGTCCGACGCTAAAAAGGTCTTCCACAGGTACAAATCTGACCCCTCACATTGCTATTGAATAAATAAATTTCCCACACAGTGATCCAGCCCCCCAAGGGCGGGGCTGGCACACACATAATTTTTTTAATTCAATGAAACTAAAAAGGCGTCTTAAAATTAACAAGAAATGGTTAGAATATAAGATCAATTGCTTGTATCAGATTAAGAAAAATAATTTTTTTTTATCAAATTTGAAATGGAGATCGGGAGTCCTGGAGTGCACGCCAAGCCTCATTTCCATTTTATAGAAGAAGAAGAAGAAAGAAGAAGAAAGAAGAAGAAAGAAGAAGAAAGAAGGAAGAAAGAAGGAAGAAAGAAGGAAGAAAGAAGGAAGAAGGAAGAAGAAGGAAGAAGAAGGAAGAAGAAGGAAGAAGAAGGAAGGAAGAAGGAAGAAGAAGGAAGGAAGAAGGAAGGAAGAAGGAAGAAGAAGGAAGAAGGAAGAAGAAGGAAGAAGGAAGAAGAAGGAAGAAGAAGGAAGAAGAAGGAAGAAGAAGGAAGAAGAAGGAAGAAGGAAGAAGAAGGAAGAAGAAGGAAGAAGAAGGAAGAAGAAGGAAGAAGAAGGAAGAAGAAGGAAGAAGAAGGAAGAAGAAGGAAGAAGAAGGAAGAAGAAGGAAGAAGAAGGAAGAAGAAGGAAGAAGAAGGAAGAAGAAGGAAGAAGAAGGAAGAAGGAAGAAGAAGGAAGAAGGAAGAAGGAAGAAGAAGGAAGAAGGAAGAAGGAAGAAGAAGGAAGAAGGAAGAAGGAAGAAGGAAGAAGAAGGAAGAAGGAAGAAGAAGGAAGAAGGAAGAAGAAGAAGGAAGAAGGAAGAAGGAAGAAGGAAGAAGGAAGAAGGAGGAAGAAGAAGGAAGAAGAAGGAAGAAGAAGGAAGAAGGAAGAAGAAGAAGGAAGAAGGAAGAAGAAGAAGGAAGAAGGAGAAGGAAGAAGAAGGAAGAAGGAAGAAGAAGGAAGAAGGAAGAAGAAGGAAGAAGAAGAAGGAAGAAGGAAGAAGGAAGAAGGAAGAAGAAGAAAGAAGAAGAAGGAAGAAGAAGAAGAAGAAGAAGAAGAAGAAGAAGAAGAAGAAGAAGAAGAAGAAGAAGAGGAAGAAGAAGGAAGAAGAAGAAGAAGAAGAAAGAAGAAGAAGAAGAAGAAGAAGAAGAAGAAGAAGAAGAAGAAGAAGAAGAAGAAGAAGAAGAAGGAAGAGGAGGAAGAGGAGGAAGAAGAAGAGGAAGAAGGAAGAGGAGGAAGAAGAGGAAGAAGAGGGAGGAAGAAGAGGAGGAAGAAGAGGAAGAGGAAGGGAAGGGGAGGATAATTATTGCACAAAGATGCCATACTTGTGCTTCACCTGATGACAGATGGAGTCAGTGCTCATACCTGTACATAAGACTTGCCACGCCTATTCCTCTTTGGGGATCCATTAGACAGCGTGACGGCGCCATCACTAACCACACGGATGCGCAAACGCACTCGTGCAATGTGCGTCCTAGTGTGGTGATCACGTGGTGCCCGAATATGCTGTCACATGTTCATGATCACAGGATACTCCTCCGCTGGGGATATGACGTTCGATCACATGACATGGTTCACCCATAGTCATGTGACGGCGGTGACTACATTGGCCTTGTTGTAAACAAAGTCATGACTGTCTCCGCTTGCATTCTATGAGCCAAAAAAAAAAAACTAAAAACAAAGAAAAAACAAAACAATTACGGGTAAGGCATCGTCGCAGCATCAGCGTGACAATTACAACACATGAAAAATCTGAAATACCATTGGCTGTGGGCAGAACTTGCACAACATTAAGTTAATATTTAATTAATAAAAAGCATCCATAAAAGGCCCCAACTGCTGTCAGTGTGTCTACAAAAGGTACCTGGCAGCAGGAGTGGTTGGTCACGCGACCTCACTGAAGAAAAACGAATCTATCCCAAAAATACATTAAGAAAATATAAAAAGGATTTTTAATTTTTTTCCAGAAGGGAAGAAAAATAAGATTATATAAATAAATATCAATATCTAAGCTACTATAGATGGGGAGCAAAGATGGACATACCACATGTCATGATACAATGGACATTCAATAGGTCATAATTAACCACTTGCTTACTGGGCACTTAAACCCCCCTCTTGCCCAGATCAATTTTCAGATTTCAGAGCTGTCACACTTTGAATGACAATTGCACGGTCATAAAACATGGTACAAACAGAGCTTTCTTTTGGTGGTATTTAATCACTGCTGGGATTTTTATTTTTTGCTAAACAAAAAAAATTGAAAATTTTGAAAAAAATAAAAAATAAAAATCATGTTTCATAGTTTGTTATAACATTTTGCAAACAGGTAAATTTTCTCCTTCATTGATATGTGCTGATGAGGCGGCACTGATAGGCAGTACTGATGGCCACTGATAGGTACCACTGATAGATGGTACTCATGGGTGGCACTGATGGGCACTTGTAGGCAACACCGATGGGCACTGATTAGTGCCACATTTGTTGAGGCACTGATAGGTGGCACTGTTGCTTACTGCTAGGTGGCACAGGTGGGCACTAAGGATCTGTAGCAGCTAGCCCTGATCGGGACTGATGTCCCAATCATGGCCGCCGGTGATAGACTTAAATTTTTCCTCCTCACGCCATCAGCGTGAGGAGAAAAAAAAAATTGCAGATTGCCGGCTGTTTACACATCACATGATCAGCTGTCGTTGGCTGACAGCTGATCACATGGTAAGGGGTCGGGATCGACCCCTTACTCCAATCTGTGATCCAGTGACTCTCAGACTCGCTGATCACAGAGCGAGGCGCGCAGGCTGCTCGGGCACGGGATGGCGTCAAGATCATCCTTAATGGTTTTGGGTTTGGTTTCCAAAAGAGTGGCATGTTCTACCATAGAGACAGCACCAATATCCGCATCTAAATCCGAGGGTTTATAGC
Organism: Lithobates pipiens; assembly: GCF_037356315.1. NCBI lineage: Eukaryota > Metazoa > Chordata > Amphibia > Anura > Ranidae > Lithobates > Lithobates pipiens. The sequence goes on along the minus strand of NW_027507788.1, from coordinate 136,956,001 downwards.
CCTTATCTATGAATCTCTTTCAGAGAATATGGCACTGGGAAAGGAAATCACTCTCTCTCGTACAATTTTGTCTAAGATGAAGAAATTGACCTTGAGGAACAGATCGGAGCCACTGATGATAGTGGCATCTACCGGGGTAAAACCATTCCTGTCCGTTGGCTTAAAAAAAAGGTTTTAAGCTCCAGACAGTCATTAATAGTTGTAATTTCTTAATCTAAAAAAATGTATAGTTGTAATACTGGTCTCAAAGTTCAAAATGATACCTCAGTCATTCCTGTTGAGGACAGCCATAAACTCATCGAGAGAAGCACTCTCTCCCCTCCATAGGAGAATGTCGTCTATGTACCTGGCCCACAGCACCAAAAGTAGTTGTGTTCAGTAGAAAGTCTTAAAAGTTCCATGATGTAATTCCTATGTATAAGAGGAAGAGTTGAGTTTTTAGTCAGGTAGAATTCCACTGCTGAAAGGCCCAAATCATGCGATATGGATGGACATAGAGCAGACACATGCGCAGTTACCAGAATAAGATCCTTATGGTATTGGACCCCTTCTAGTAATCTGATTGTGTCTCCAGTGTCTTTCAAGTAGGACGGGATCAATTTCACCAAAGGTTGGAGATAGTGATCTATATACTTCCCAATCCTGAATGTAATGGAATCCATCCTGGTTACAATGGGGCGGCCAGGAGGGTTAACAGAGTTCGTATGGATTTTGGGCAATTGATATTATTGGAATCCGTGGTGCTAGTGGAATCAAAAATTCCTTTTCTTTTTTATTCAAGATATTAAGGGCAAAACCCTCATCTGCAATCTCAATTAAGGCCTTCTTATACTTGGAAGTAGGATCTCCTGGTAATGGCCTATAAGTGGTAAAGTCCTGTAATCTATTAATTTCTCCAATGTACATATCTTTATCCAGTACAACTATGCCGCCCCCTTTGTCTGCGGGGCGGATGATGAGATTTTTTTTAAACCCATCTGAATAGACGGGTCCTGATGAATTCTTTTGTTAGGCAAACTACCAAAGTCGTCTACCACTAAATTTGCGAAAAACGTTAATGGCAGGAGCTGTATTGCTGGGTGGATTAAAAGGAGAGGGATTGGATAATCCAGAGAGTGTGTATTATTACTCGGATTAACCCCATTGGAATTATTCAAAGGTAAAAGTTAAAAAAATGTCTTTGGATGTTTAGCTTCCGAATATATTTCTGCACGTATAACATGTGGAAAATGTATTCATTTTTCTAGGTGGGATGAATTTAAGACCTTTATCCAAGGCACGTTTTTTTATCATCAGATAGTTCCACTGTGCTTAGATTGAAAATGCCTGCTCCTACGGAGTTCTCTCTTTTTCTGTTGGAGGCATCACCCCCCTCTGGCGCCTCGTTTGGTTTTAGGCTTCCTGAGTGATTGGGGTGGGCCTGTGAAAATCCTGGTATTGGGATTGCTCTGGGTAATCATGATTATAATAAGGAGTTCTGGAGTAATCCTCCTCTCCCCGATTCATATAAGAATAGAGTCCTGGTGTGCGTCATAAGAATCTTCATCACGAAGAGGGGCATATCGATTATAGGCGTGTGTGGGTGCACTGTTGATATCCACCTCTACCATAATACCTTGATCTATCATCTTGCCAGACTCTAGGTGACCCTCCAGGATATCCGGGGTGATGGGGACCTCCTTTGTTCCCATACAGATTAACCCTAACTCGATTAAACTTGCCCCTACCTCTATTGTATGATGGATCTCTACCCCGTACCTCGTCACCCTGGTGGTGGGCATCCCGAGTCCTATTCTGGGTAGTGTACAAACCTGTTCCCTGGGGGTGCAGGAGTGGAGGGAGGGGGAGGGGGCTCGTAAATTAACCTCCTATCGGGATTGTAAGGTATAGGCACTGAACGCTCCATTGGCACAGTATTGTCAGATGTAGCTTGGTCAGTAATAAGTTTTTTTTTCTGCCAATTAAAGACCAGATTGGCCTTATAATCATTGACGAACCGATTGTATTGCTTCTGTTTCTTATTCCTTTGATCTCTCTTTTTTCAAGATGGTTTTTCAAATTCGTAGAGAGAAATGACCGACCCCTCCTGCTGCCGGTTACCTTTTGTAGGCACTCTGACAGCAGTTGGGGCCTTTATGGATGCCCTTTATTAAATATTAACTTAATGTGGCGCAAGGTCTGCCCACAGCCAACGGTATTCCAGATTTTACATGTGTTGCAATTGTCACGATGATGCAGCGACGATTCCTTACCCGTAATTAGGGTTTATTTTAGGCTCGTAGAAAGCAAGCGGAGACAGTCATGTGACATCCCATCACATGACTGTTTACAAGGCCAATGTACATCACACGACTATGGGTGAACCATGTCATGTGATCGAACGTCATATCCCCAGTGGAGGAGTATCATGTGATCATGAACATGTGCGACAGCATATTCGGGTGCCACGTGATAACCATGCTAGGATGCACATTGCACGAGTGCGTCCGTGTGGTTAGTAATGACGCCGTCACTCGGTCTAATGGATCCCCAATGGGAATAGGCGTGGTAAGTCTTTCGTACAGGTATGCGCACTGACTCCACCTGTCATCAGGCTAAGTACGGCATATTTTTGCGCAGTTATTACCACCAACCATAACCTTTTTTTATAGGTTGAGCTGCGTCACATGATAGGATTGGAAATGAGGCTTGGAGTGCACTCCAGGATACCCAATCTCTTGATAAAAATACATTTTTCGTAATCTGATACAAGCAATTGATCTTATTGTATTTTAACAAATTCTTGTTAATTTTAAGACACACACTTCGTTTCATTGAATTCATATATTTATAAATATGTGTTATTTGTACTTTTTGTGTGCCAGCCCCGCCCTTCCGGGCTGGAGCACTGTGTGGGAAATGTATTCATTCAATAGCAATGTGAGGGGTCAGAGATTTCCCCCAGTTGAAGACCTTTTAGTGTCGATACGCGTCCGACAGCCCACATTGCTTTTACGCTCCTTTTTTTGATTTGGGATCACCTTTACCTTGTAATTTTGCCTTATATGACATTTTAATAAACCTCTTGGTTTGACCCACACTATTTGGAGCCCTCCTTTTTCATTTTTTTTTTGCCGTCTGCATGCTTTTTCGGGGTTGAGGAATTGCCTTGGAATTATACCTACCCGTCGCGAGAACGGTTTGTGGAGCCTTGTAATCAAAAGTTGTGGATCCCACACCAAATTGAACCAACTTCTTCCCGGGTACAGCACCAACCTCAGCCCCTATTGGATTACGAGCCTTTCTGACTCACTGTCATACGACAGGTGCGTCCACCACAGTGGGTAAGAGTGTTTACTTATTTATCATTGAAGCACCGCTGAGAGCGACTACAGACAAGTTGTTTTGCTCTGCTTTTGATTGTTTGGTATCACCTGAACAAGAAGATATCTCTTCACTTTCACTATTCTATGGACTATTAGCGTGAAGTGTTCCTATGCATTTCATGCGTTTGCACACTCGTGTTTTTTGTTGTAGTTTTCACACCATTTATTTTCATTACATCTTGAGAGGTGTATGATCTTATTTTTCTTGCTACACATTAGCGCTACACTTTTTGGATTCACTTTTCACGATTAACTTGGTTTGAGCGTTAGCAGCTTTCCCACTATCTTTTACCCACTATTGCAACAAATGGTATTCCTTTATTGAAAAAGACATGTACAGCACTGTAAAAACAGCCTACACGCTTTTGATATTAGTGCTTAGTCATAACATGACTAATGACAAACGTCCAAAATGTGTAGGCCGTTTTAAAGTGCTGTATATGTCTTTTCAATAAAGGAATACCATTTGTTGGAGGTCATCCTGAGTGCCGACCATCCCTTTCCATATAGAGATTTATGCTCAGCTGCAGTCCACAAATTGTTCATTGCCGCATGCTGCGTTTGATGTGGTCGATGTCGTACGGAGCAATAAATCATATTTGGGTCATGTATGAATGGTCATTCCTTTATGCTGGGAGACAGACATACATATGCTGTAAGCAGCTGACCACTGATCTGGGTTCTTTTCTATTCACTGAGCTCACGAGTCTTTTATAGGAACAAAATACTCCCAAAAACATTTTAAAAAGAAGAATTTCAGGTACGGCATTTCTTACATCGTAGGCCAATGTAACTGCAGTTACCAAGCCTGTGGCACCCCTCTAAACACTGGAATCACTGCAGCAGACATCATTACCCCAATCATTACCCCAATCATTTTTCACTTGCTTTAGAGTTGTGTACCCAGCAGTTGCCCTGCTGCATTCTAAACACAGGTGCTCTGCCGCTGGGCACAGGCCCCATTCAAAAATTGCTATATCTTATTGCATGCAAAGTGCTCCAACTGGATGAGTTAAAGAGGCGCCATGCCTGGAAATCTTTTTCAATCCTTTTTACATAACCAAAGGTTCTAACATAGTAGGTAGCTGAATATTTCTGACTTGGAAAAGAACAGCAGCAAACGTTGGAGATTTACAACTTAGTGTGATAGTTGATAGATGTTCCCTTTTACAATAGCCATAGCTGTAACTCAACGGTGTACAAATTGTGACTGCTAGTTTGTAAGCCATTGGTCTTGGTCCATTATACAGAGATTTTTTTTAAATTATGTATTTACTATATACAGAACTGAAGAAAGCCCACTGAGAACTAGTCTGGGATTTGTAAGAAAACCCAAGAACCCAAAAGGAACAAAATGCCCACTCAACTCATTGTCTTCCCCCAAATGAGTAAAAAAACAACCCCATCATCTAATGGCAGGGTTATTAGAAAAGCAGGGAGTAAAAAACCCTGAAGGCCAACAAACTAAAAGTAGTTTTACTTTCATCTTGCAGGCATATGAGCATGGTGAGAAGTCTTCTTTCATTCCTTTGGGCCCAGCACTGTTCCTGTGCACTACAGTAGCAGCATTTGACTCCTTAAAAACATGTGTCAAACAACGCCCAGGTGCCAAATCCAGCCCACCAGGCCATTTCATGTGGCCCTCACACCTCTTTTGGGGCTGCGGCACCCTCCTTGTCTGCCCCCCTCCTTGTTTGTTTCAGCAGAGGGGACAGAATGCCTCCTACAGATCCTGCGCCTTTCTGTGCAGGCCCAGCACCCCCCTATTCTCCACCTCCCCTACTCTCAGGCATTTCAGACACTGCACTCTTCTTCCCAGCAGCAGCACAAAGTAAGGGGGTGCACACAGATGTAAGAGGGTGGGGAACTTGACATCTGACATAAGGGAGGTGGAGTGCTCAACATCTAGCCTTACAGATACAAACCTTTGAGGGCAACCATAATGCTGATGCGGCCCACAATTAAAAAGGAGTTTGATAACCCTGCCTTAAAAGATCAAAATGCTGCATGCTGTGACGCCACAACATAAAACGTGGATCCAAATCAGTAGTAATGCTGCTTATGCGCAAGATAAAAAAATCAGGTTGTAAAGTGAAGCCAAAGCTGTACTTCCAGCACTGCTGCTATGAGAGCTAGGAGAACGGCGGCTCTCATACAGTGAAGGTATCCGGTCTGGGATCCGGAAATTTTTTATATATAGAAGTGGGCTTGTTGGACCTTTTGGTCCTTCTGCTTTCCCTCTTCTGGGTTTCATGAGTTAAATGGTGGGATGCAACAAAAGGATAGAAAAAAAAAAAAAAAAAAAAAGTGGTGAAAGATGCAAGCATTTGGTTAGGGTTTACATTCAATTTCTGCTTGAATTAGGACAGCCAGTCACACACTAGGTTGATAAGTCAGGAATAAGATGGCTGACCATGGAGCCTGCTCATGCTCAAAGCAAGTCATGAAGCCAGGTCTGTCTTTGGCAACACCTCATCCTGCAAACCTTGAAGTTAGAGATGAACAATAAATCTCCTTACTTTGTAAGTTCCACAATAAGTGTTGCTTTTCTGGCAGTAATCAGCTTGTAGTCTGCATTCAAATAATGAACCATGCTAGGGAGAAAAAAAAAAAAAATAATTATAAAAACCATTTGACTGTAAGCCAAGCATTTTAGAGTTGATGCATTTTTCCATCTGTATCATGATTTCAAGTGCATCAAATTTATTGAAATGAATGAGAAGTTTGTGACCTTCTACCATCATGCTCACGACCTCCCAAGCTGTATTAAGCTGCTAATACAATCCAAATAGTGAAAATTTAAAATCTGGGCACACAGGCATTTATTCAGTACTACCTTCATTCTCCTGCCATCTCCACTGACTACAACATGTCAGTGTAATTGTTTTTTGTTGTTTTTTTTTTTTTTAAGTCGTGGGAAAGCAGCCAATTAAAACTAGTTAAGGGGAAATGTATTTTATTAATTACAGGCATAGCGCCAACAATTTTACACTGTGCTTTACATATTGAACATTCACATGAGTCCCTGTCCTTGGAAAGCTTACAAAGTTAAGATCCCAATCTCGCATACATACAAATTAGGGCCAGTTCAGACAGCAACCATCAACCTACAAGCATGTCTTTGGAGTGTAAAAGGAAATGGAGTACCCGGGGGGAAAACTCACTCAAGTACAAGGAAGAATTGTAAACTCAATGCAGGTAGTGTTGTGGTTGGGATTTGAACCGAGGACCCTAGTGCTGAAAGGCAGGAGTGCTAATCACTAAGCACCATACAGCTCACAATGCAATATATTTCAGGTGGATTGCTGTACAGCAAATGAGCAGACTGACAGAAAAAGGTAAACTTTGCCACCTAGTGGCTACTAGAAACATGTACATGGTGCTCTATATAAATACCAATGAAAGCATGCAAAATGCATAAAAAAAAAAAAGCTAAGATTAATAAATAAAAACAAACACACTACACACTCACCCTGCAAGGTAAAGCCATAATGTGCTAGTATGCATTGTATACTAGCACATTATGAAAGACTTCCTTGAAAACAAAGCCCTCCAGTGGCACTGCGTCACTGCTGACAAGGCTTCAGCAGCTGGCTCATGTGTGCAGAAGTAGATGCACATGAAGCGGCTGCATGAGGAAGGAAGGAAGGAAGGAGCGGGAGTGTGGACCCAACACAGAAAAACGTTGAAATGTGATTGTGTCCGTGCAGCCACTGTGTGTACATCCACTTCTATGGGCTGCACGCAGCTCCAACATAGATGAACACACATCAGCTAGTGGCTCTGCAAGGACGACAGGATAAAAAAAATAAAGAAAAAAAATAAAAAAAAAAAAAAAAAAAAGGTTCGCTTTTATGTATTCATATAAAACCTTATATGAATACATAAAAGCGAACCCTTTTTTTAAAAATTTTTCGGGGGTATAAAACACCCCACACCCATTTGCTGTAACTGATAACGTGTATGAAGGAATAAAATGCCTGTGGGACTCTGTATGCTCACCTCCAAGTAAACATAGTTTATAAATTAAAAATGTATAATATTCATTGTATACATAAACAAAAGGCACAATCAAATAAAATATATATATAGTCCCATGCCCGTTATTCTTAGTTGTTGTCTTTAATTTGGTGGTGGAGCATTTTCTCTTTGTACTGATTATAAAGTGTGAGCAGGAGTTGGTCTTCAGTTTGTTTATGTATTTAAATTTGCAAATACATTTATCACTACCCTCCCCCCAGACTGATAATACTGCTGTGCCTCTTGTGCTCCTTCGTCAGAGTGGTGTCTCATTAATACATAATACAGGAGGTGTGCTACTGGCCAGATCACCAGGGGGAAAACCGCCTTGGAAAAGAAAAAAAAAAAAAAATGAGGACGCCGCCATAACTAATGATTGGGAAGCTGCAATATATTTTAGCTCCGAGTTTATTATCACTAAGTTTATAATCAGCAGTGCCCTAAAATCCACCAGCTGCAAAAGAGGAATGAACTAGAGGACCGATGGTTCAGGATTTATGGTTTCCTTACTTTTAAGATTAGATTTTATTCTTTTATACCACAACATGTTACACCAAAAAAAAAAAAAAAAAAAAAAATAAAAAAAAAAAAACCCACACACACACACACACACACACACACACACACACACACACACCTTCCCTATCCATACATCTATGTGGCAAAAAGGTAACTTCCTAACTCAGTCCCATATCCATATGGTCAAGCCATTGATTCCAAATAGTATCAAACCTCTTATAGATAAATTCCTCAAAGAAAACATGCCTCTCATTGGATATTTGGTCTGAATAGATCCATCTCCTATCGGATATAGTTGGAGGGTGAGGAGAGGTCCACCTAATAGCAATTTTCCTCACATCTTTAGTGAATTCTCAATCAGAATGTATGGAAAGCATACAGGTCCATTTAATTTCTACCCCGCGACAAACACACACACACACTTTCTATGCAGTCCATTGTAGGCAGCCTGTTTAAATAATTGGTAGGTGTCTGAAGCACAGACCTCCACATGCGTACATCTATGCAGGTCTGGTGTATGGATCAGGACACAGGGCTGCACGGAAAAACCTGTGCATCCTGCAGGCCCATCACACAGGTATACCGAGTGGTATGCCAGCTCAGAACGGTACGAAAAACCCACCCAAAATCCATTATGGCCAAATTGTATAATGCCAACATAAAATTTATAATAATTGGAAAACAGATTTACTACTAACTGTTCTACTTGATAGGATGGATGAAATTGTGAACACGCCATCATACTGTAATGGTTGAAAAAAATAATTTCAAAGCAACATACTAAAAAAAGGAAAGTGAAACACAATAAAAAGGACATATGGCAAAGCCCAAAAACTTGCAGGTTCAACTGGTTTCATTACCTGCAAGAGAAGAAGACCAGGTTGAAAAGATTAAGGAATTTGCTTCTCCTGTGAAGTTCATTGACCCAGCTGAGAGGCAGAAAATGGATCTCAATGTTGTCAATCTTCATAAAATCTAGAAGCAATTAAAATGTACAAAATATAAGTATACCTCATCTCCAAAACTACAGTTTTCAAACTACTCATGCCTCGGGTCACTCACTCCTTTTGCCTCAGAGCCATTTTTTGCCCACATTAGGCTCCAATCACACTTGCGAATTTTGTGTGAAGTGTGTTGCTGTTTTATGGATGCTTGCAATTTTACTTGGTACAACCTTTTAGATTTTGCACCAAAATTGACTTTAGCGCATTTATACTGAAAATATGCATTTGATAAACCGGTGTACTTATATTGTGTGAAAAAAAAATTATAATATATATTTTATACACACACACTACAAAATTTATATATTGTGTTTGGGATTGTGAACTCATTTTAATTTTCAGTCCTAAAAACTTTAATTTTAGGGCCAACTTAAAACTTTCGAATGGAGCTGTTGGCAACTACATGCGGGAGACCCTGCAGAGGTTCCTGGCTATTAACGGTGAGGAGAAGCTCCATTGAAAGCAATGGAAGGCTGACCGCTCCCACAGCGAATTTCAGCTGCTTGCACGCAATTGCTCAAGCGGCAAATACCTGCAAATGATCAGCCCTAGAAAACTTTCTACACCAAGTAAATAGATACCAAACATAAGCCTCAAAATTGTTTAGCGCTACTTCGGAGCAATTTCAAAGCCGCAGATCATTGCAATTTGCTCCTCAGTTTTTATTGTGGCTTGCAACTTCGTGTAAGAGAAGTCTATGCAAGTTGCAATGAAATTGGGGGAAAAAAAAAAGTAGTGCAGGACTTTCAAAGTCATGGAGAAATGAGTCGTAGCCATTTGAACTGTTCCATTGCCGGCAATGGGGTGCAATTGGTCATTACAGGAGAACAAGGGGGCACTTGTTACATCTGAAGGAAAAGAGATGCGAAAATGTGGAAGCCAAGCTCTTTTGACCATTCTTTTCCTGTGGGTCAAAGGAGTGCACTTTGTTGAACTAGATGAACTTCTGCTTTGTTGCAGCCCAATATGTAACTTTAGCTGCCAAAGTGACCTTGTTCTAGCACAGATGCAAACCATTTTCTATAGACTAAAAAAAATAAAAACTACTAGAAACTTGGCCGAAATCCTCACAGTCTGTACTCCCATTTTTTTCCTCCGTGACTTCTTCTTGGATAGTAGCTTCAGTTTCACGACTAGTAGATACATTGCAAGCACTGTTGTCTTCAGCCTCATCTTTACTCAGTACTGATGGAGTGTATTTCTGTCCAGTGACCAACTCATGAAACATTGCTGTGATGTTGAATTTTGACAGATCTTGAGCAGTCTGTGCAAGACAGGAAAAAAAAAAAAAATTACACACACACACACACACACACACACACACACACACACACACACACACACACACACACACACACACACACACACACACACACACACACACACACACACACACCCTTCAGTTACAAATAGCGATGAGTTGAACTGCTTCCTATTAATCCATCAATGGAGAGAGGGCAGGAATACAGAAAACGGGATGCGACCCTCTTTACTCCACACTATACATCCGAATCCTACCCCAGCCCCAATCCCCACTTAAATCTCTCCCCCCACCCCCGTTTAGTTTTTTTTAGGGATTGCAAGAACTTACCATATAAATATATTAAATAAAGAGACACAAAATGAGGGGACTTTTCCCCATGAAGCACACGGGAGCAATATAGGAGTAAATTAAATCAAAAATAGGTTTTCATTGGTTCAAATAATAAAATATTCATATTAATTGGTTCTATGCGTTTTGCTATATATTAATAATTTTACAATTATACAATTCATTAGAAAATATTGCACAATGATTGACATTCCAACAAGGAGTTAATGCATATATTATGAGATACACAAGATAATTGAGACATGGTTTTATAAAATTTCATTACTAGCTGTACAAACATCTCTAAAATACGCCGACAATAAAATAAAAACAGATGAAAAAGGAACGACCATCAAGAGAATTCATACGTGTGTACACTCGGTTATCTCTACGTGTTTCAAGTCCTTATAGCCCATCATCAGGAGAAAACCGTGGTAGTGATCCATGAATGAAAACAGGACATACGATATTTGGATATTAAAGAAAAAAAAACAAAAGGGCCAACCCAGACAAGGGAGATTCCCCCCTTGAACTCAATTATCCAAAATATCATATATCCTTTATTCATTCATAGATCACTACCACGGTTTTGCTCCTGATGATAGGCTATAAGGCCTTGAAACGCGTAGAGATAACAACCGAGTGTACACACGTATGAATACTCTTGATGGTCGTTCCTTTTTCATCTGTTTCGTTGCATTTTTAACAAAAAATGTCTGCGTATTTTAGAGATGTTTGTACAGCTAGTAATTTAATTTTATAAAACCATGTCTCAATTATCTTGTATGTATGTATGTATCTCATAATATATGCATTAACTTCTTGTTGGAATGTCAATCATTGTGCAATCTTTTCTAATGAATTGTATAATTGTAAAATTATTAATATATAGCAAAACGCATAGAACCAAATTAATATGAATATTTTGTGATTATTTGAACCAATTAAAACCTAAAGTCCCGTCATTTGTGCCTTTTTATTTAATATATTGAACCGGGATGGAAGAGGGGATTTGAACGGCCCCTTTTATTCCTCATTAAAGTCCCACTAAACTCTCTTCTAGATCAAACACAAACATATCTGTCAACTACTATTCACCCAACTGCATAGCCAAGCAGCCACTGCCGAAATTAGCTGTTTAGACCAGGCAGGAGCTTCTTTGACTCTGAAACCATTTTTTTTTTTTTTTTTTTTTTTTTTTTTTAAACGAGGCAACTTCCAAAGATCAATGGGGGAAGACTCATATCCTGGCAATCAAAACTGTCAGAAAGCAACTAGCTATTCTATTATCGTGACATTGATCCAACTACTCAACCCTTAGGCCCCTTTCACACTATTGGAGTCCACTAGTGGACCTATCTTAACCCTGCTGAGAAGGTGGATGACAAGCCTTTATCCATTCCGCTGATGTAGAGTGGACATGAACACAACCCACTGTTCTCTAAGGTCTGTCAGATGGAAAACAAATGGCCTGTCATCCAATCAACCAGAAGACCTCATCTGTCTGTTTTAAGTGGACAGAATCGGATGTCAACAGACACATGTCCATTGACATCCACCGCTCCATAGAGAGCAACATATGGTCTGATCAGTTCCACCTCAAAAACTGACAGGTGGACCCGATTTGTCTGTCTGTGTGAAAGGGGCCTTATATGAAAGTTATAAAAAGTTGCTGATTTTTTTTTTTTTTGGCCCACATACATCTTCTTGAATCCCTTGAAGCAGTATTAAACCTAAGAGAAAAAAAAATACTCAAGTTCTCCAACAGAATGTATCAGTTTACATGGATGAGACAAACCACTTAACACTGGCAGGGGTGAATAAAATGATCATATTTATTCATGGAAGACTTTTGTCCCAAAAAGGGGGGAAAAAAAACAAAAAAAAAGAAAAAACACACAACCGTATGCTGCAATTATAACTTCTGCCCCAGACTGACAGTGATACTGTTCCTCCTGTTCTTATTGCTCCAGAGTTGTGTCTCGCTAATACAGGAGGTGGTCTACTGACCAGATCACCAAGTGAAAACACGGGGAGGGAGAAGTAGATGCAGCCAACACATCTAACGATTGTCAAGCTGCAATAGAATACAATTTTTGGGTTTAACACTGCTTTTAAAACCAGCAGAAGAGAAAAATAAATAAATGCTTTGTATCCTTTCCTCCTCATTTCTAGCTCCACCAACAATAAAAATAATTAAAAAAGAAGATCAAGAGAAACAAACCTTTGTATGTACGCCATTTGCAGTCTTCAGCAAGCTCTTCTCTTCAGTCTCTATGCCGTATGCTATGTATGGACTTGTAGTTATATCTCCCCAGTAACCTCGAGCACGGACCTTTCCACAGCGCTAGAAATGACATGGTGCTTTTTATAGAAGTTAAATTACTACAATGCGTCACTGTGTCTATCAACCATAAACTCCACGCAGGTTAAAGCGTTTGTTATCTGAGCACTTTGAATGCCTTATATGTCCCTGCATGAGAAAGCATGCTTTTCTCTTTGTATTGCTTCCCCTGTGTGAAATCCCTGGTATTCCTGTAAGTCCCTTGGCTTTCCTATTAAAAAAAAAAAACTGACCACATTAAGCAGGAGAATAAATAAAAAAATAAAAAAAACACAGAAGAACGCTTCAAAGTGCAATATTTATTGAATGCAAGAGCAGTCAGCCAAATGAACACTCACACGGAAATAATAAAGTGGCTCATCTGTGGGTAACGATCCGATGGGAATTCACCAGTGTCTCAAGAGCAGGATGGAGGAAGACTGCAGCATGACAGAGAGATGGCCAGTACATCCAAGTAAAGTTGAATGGAGAGCAGCTGGGATCACGGACACCGGTCAGCGCGTGACGTCACCAGAGAAAAGGAAACCACAATGAGTTTCAGAGCATGCGCAAGGCTCATACAGCACTCCTTTGTCAAGTGATCTTCCTCCATCCTTCTCTGGAGACACTGGTGACTTCCCGTTGGATCGTTACCCACAGATGCCCTTGCATTCAATAAATATCGCACTTAGAGTTTTTGTTTTTATGGTATTTTCCCAAAGTCGGCTTCACTCCTGAGAAGAGATTTAACCATTAGCGACTGCTTTTCAACCTTATACGTGCCAATTTGGCAGTTGCCTCCTTTACTCCATGTACTTTATAAACCGATTGGTTTAATTTCCTTCTAGTTACATGTTTAACTAGTATCTTGTGCACCAGTATATTACCCTTTGCACCAAGCAGGAGAGCTTGCTGAGTGTGGATGCGTGTCTACAATTGTCCCTAGCCCTGTACAGTGTGTCTCATTAAAATGCTCATCTATTATATTTACGTAAAAAAGGTTCCCATATAGCGCCATCAATTTACGCAGCACTCCACACATTCACATCGGTCCCTACCCTCAAGAAGCCCACAAGCCAAGGTCCCCAAATCACATTCATTTACTAGGGCCAATTTTGGACAGAAGCCAATTAACCTACCAGCATGTCTTTGGAGTTAGATGCGTGTAAACGCACGCTAGTGCAAAATAGCGCTTTAGCATTAATTCATTTCAATGGGCAGAAAAGATTATTCTGGCCTATGAAATATTAACACCCAAGTGCTTGACAGTTTTAAAGGGCCTAAACACATAAAAAAAAAAAAAAAAAAAAAAAGAAGTCCGACATTTGTCTGTAAACAAAGGCTTCTAGGAGATTTCGCAAATCCTACTGGAAAGACAATGTGCAAAATTAGCTTAATGCATAACAGAGGCCAAGTGTTTTTCCTCACGTGCGTCACTATCATTTGTGAAGCCAAGGTTTTATTCGGGACATCATAGTTTCCTTCACGTATCGTAAATGCAACGCCGTTTTCTCTCCAACGATTATAATCAATAGCGTTGATCGTTACAGCCTACAAAAAAAAAAAAAAAAAAAAAACCACACACCATAAAGCAAATTTAAGAAAGCTGGCAGAAGTGGTCCATAGCAGATTTTATGTATTATGCAGTCAAGAAAATATTAACAGAAAATAGCTCAAAGTTCAAAAGGATTTTTTCTCCTCCACAGCTGGTCCATGGATCTGTGGCCTTTCAAAAACACACACACACACAATTATATATATATATATATATATATATATATATATACACATACACATATACATATACACATATACACACACACACACACTCTTTTAAAAAACAACATCGGAAAGAGTCCTACCCCATGGTCATGTAGCTTCATATTTAAATCCCAGTCATAGGCGCCTCTTCTGGAGTCATACCTTCTTCCCAAATACTGACGATTCTTAACATCCCAGTACCGTTCAATAGGAAAGAGCTTGGGCTCTGGAGACTGCCAGAACTTAAAGATGTATTCCAGCTCATCCCGCTCTTTGAACTAAAATAAATAAAATAAATAAATGGGGAAGGACCATGATAAAAGTGTTAAAATGGGTTATATAAAAAATAAGAGCATTAGGCTGCAGTATCTAGTGGTAGTAGATCTAAACATTAGTTTGTTGTATAAAAAGACAGAAGGGGACAAGATTTTAAGCAACCTAGTTGTAAAGTTGTAAACCTACAATTTTTCATCTGCAAATGAAAGTACTTTGTGTTCTGCACTCGCTAATTCCATTTCCCCCCCCCCCAATTGTCACTTTGTTAGGGAAAGCTAATGGCTCAGGGATCAAGAGAAATAAGGGGACGGAGTAGTACAACATACTACACTGAAAACATCAGATATGAAAGCATGACATTTCAGGGTTGCAGAAATGCATCTAAAAATTTCCTGCTGAACCTGAGGAATTTCAATCCATCAATGGCAACCAAATCATTAAACCACCGCTGACCGGAGTGGACCACACAAATGATTGTCAGGGGATAACTTAACATTACAGCCAAGTTGTTTTGAAAACAGGTCCAAGACAGATTTCCATCTAAGAGGAAAAATAAATGCTGTTGTATTCAAACGGATTCATTATCTCCAGCGAGATTTCCTAATAAGGCATGAAAATATCAATCACTATATTTTGTTAATCCACCCAAAATTCAAATGGACGAAAAAGTACATTTAACCCAAAACTGAACTGCATTTAGTGAACTAAAGCACTAATTATCAAACATTTGCTATACGTTTTAGAATAAAAATAAAATTCTTCTCACTTCTGTAAAAGTTGGGTAGGATGCGATATCTGTCCCTCTGTGACCTTGTCACTGTAAGTCTGCGATGCATTTCCTGGGGAGAGTTTCCCGATGGTTAGCACAATGGACCACACCTGTAATGGGACCTCAAGTGCCGGTTCACACCAGCACGACTGAGGCCAACATCCCTGTGGGGCTTGCGAATTACATCTTTAACAGAAGTCAACACAAGTCGTGTTGAAGTCGTCCCAAAGTAGTGCAGGAAACTTTTTTTTCTAAGTCGGAACGACTTGAGTGGCACCGATAAGAACTGTCCCATTGCCGCTAAAGGATCAGTGAGAACCAGGGCTAAATGACCATATGTAGGTCACCAACTGCATTGAAAAAAAAAATAAAAATAATGTGACACAGGGGCATAATTTGGAGAAATAAATAGAGACCTGTACAGTGGATAGTGCCAGAATAGGACATTCGGGATCCATCAGATCCCCATAATTAAAATAAACCCTTACAAATTAAAATCAAATTACAATCAAGATATCCAATTTTTTGTTTTTACAATTCCACATAGAGGCGAGACACACCTTGATGGATGACATGTCCAGTTGTGGAAGGACACTTTGCTGGTACTCTGGATCGGTGACACAACGAATAAACATTCCACATTTCTCTTGCAGGAAGGCGGCAGTCTTACTACGAACAAGGCTATTTCCAAAAAGCTCAAGAAACATTTCACACTTTTCTGTAGACAGAAATATGGGAAGCATTAAAAAAAAAGTTTTAAATGCAAACAAAAAAAAAAAAAAAAAAAAAAAAAAAAACACCCCACTATATTTTCACATTGTTATTTTTAAAGAAAAAAGACTTTAGTATCACTTTAAGATTGTTCAGATTAATGAGAGCTGGGTAAATACAAACATGTTATACTTTATTTGCACGGAGCAGCCCAGATCCTCTTCTCAGGTCCCACTTCACCGTTCCTGGCCCCTCCCTCCTGCTGAGTGCCCCCGCAGCACACTATAGGGGCACCTAAGCCGCTGCTGTGTGTCCATTCAGACAGAGAGCTACGATTTGGCCCCACCACTTCTTTCAACTAATTGGCTCATTGACTAATAGCAGTGGGAGCCAATGGCGCATTCTGTGACACATTCACTATTCCCCAAGATTAGGCACTGCTGCGTCACACATTCGCCTGCCTTCTGAACTACAAAAGGCCCAGAAAAGGAGGAGTTTCAGGAGGCGGAGTCAGTACAGGAATCACTGCTTGCAGGCAGTAAGGTACCATTAGATATGAAGTCTTTGGAAATTGAAAGGAAACAGTCAGGGGCAGTACGTGGGGGGGTTGCAGCCCGAGGGGGCACCTGCCTTGGGCAGAGTTTTGAGGAGGGCGCGGGAGATTCAGTTCTTCCTGCACCTCAGTGACAGGTGTGGTTGTCACCCAAATGACCTTGCCGAAGTCAATGCAGTCTCTCCGCAGCCGCGAATGCTTCAGTATTCTTTTATCAATCCGGGACTAGTCCCCGCCTGCCGGCCGGCCCAGCCACCACCTGCAGCACTTGCTTCAATATTCCTTCATCACGATTAACTGGCAAAATATCTAACAGTTTCTGTCCATGCCCACCTTTTGTAGCACTTTCCCTAGACTTTGTGCTACAGGTCTGACAGGTGGTGGGCAGAGACAGAAGCCATCAGAAAATGCTGGGTAATGATGGAAGAATACAGAAGCAAGCACTTCAGGTGGTGGGCAGGCCATAAGCTATCAAAAAATGCCAGGGCTAGACCTGGAATAATGAAAGAATGCTGAAGCACTGCAGGTAGTGGGTGGGGACAGAAATAGTCATGCTGGGTCTAAACCAGTATACTGTAGTATTGCAGGTTTTGTTCTGCTATTATTCTGAGCACTGTCAATTTGATTGCTGAATTAAGGAGTATTCAGGGGACTTTAATGGTTCCTAACGTTACTTTGTGCTATTGGATGTTGGAGGCACTATACTTTATGCCTCTGCTAAGAGCTTACTATTAGGGCTCGTTTCCACTTTGCAGGTGTGGCTGAGCCTCATTTTAACCACTCCCTTCCTCTCCCCCTTAAGCTGCATCTGCATCTGGGGGTGTTCGATTGCCAGTGATTCTTTGAGGGTGCATCAAGAATTATACCCCCTCCCACCTTCAGTATACCCTTCAACCTGGTGAATGGGCCATGCTGCAACCTCTGCATAGTTGCATCCAATGCCTGCATTTGCAGTACAGTAGTGTTGCATTTAGGAGATTAACACATTGCTTGGCAAACGCCTCTGAAAAGCAATTGAAAGTTGAATCGCTTTTCAGAGAAGCAGCATTCCTTGCAACAAGTGTAAACAAGCTGCACTGTGGGGTGTTGTGTCCATGAGGCGCATCATCCTTAGTGCTGGGCAAGCAACCATATCACGATAGTGATTTTATATGTATGCTAAAGCACATTAGGCCTCATTGATACAGGGCGTCCTGCTGCATTTGGAGCCATGCACCCACATCGAATTGGGAGCAGTGGCTGTGTCCATGAAGGGGGCACAATCAACACCTGTACATCCCCATACAAGTAAACAGCCCTTGTACAGGTGTACACTATAGTACACACTGACCAGCCCTTATTTTAGTGTTTAAGCACTTTTATTTTTTCCCTTTCTTTTAACTATTATGTAGTCAATAGCATTTGTCCTTTTTATATAGCAGCTAGGAATCATTTTAAAAGAAAGGAGCACAGGCTTTGTTTTTTGGCTTTTTTGTGAAATGAAAGTGGAACTTTAGAGGAAAATTGGCAAAAAAAGCTTGATTTTTGATGCAGAAAAGGCATACAGTGGGGGTTATTTACGAAAGGCAAATCCACTTTGCACTACAAGTGCAAAGTGCACTCGCTGTTAATCTGAGAGGTAGACCTGAAACGGGGGGGGGGGGGGGGGGCTGTTTGTTTTAGCATGCAATCATGTGCACGCCAAAATGCTGTTTAACTTTCCTTGCATGTCCCCCTCAGATATACAGTGACTGCACTTTCAGTGCAATTTCAAGTGCACTTGTAGTGCAAAGTGGATTTTCTTTTCGTAAATAACACCCAGTATGTCTTTTACCTGACTGTACAACTTGAACTATGAGCTGAGCACCTCAGTCTCAGAGTGGGGGACAGACTGCCCCTCTTCCTGTCTCCACTTGTGATGTGACATCACATAACCAGAGAGGGTGAAGACGGAGAAGCTGTTTCCATGCCCAGCGTGTGCCACACTGGAGAATGAGATGGTAACTGCAAGTACACATCGGGATGGGGGGCACACAGGTTGCTATCTTTGCCCTGGATGACCTTGTCCCAGCACTGCAAACAGCAGAGGAGAAGCTGAAAAGCATGCAGGGAATCCAGGAAGTTGTGAAAAGATGACCAGCAGTCAACAGCACTCACACCATGAAAAAAGGAAAGATATTTCAAATAAAAGGTTTTATTGGAGATATAGGATGATGTGAAGGGGACTGATAAGACACTGTTGGTCTAAAAAAAAAAAAAAAAAAAAAAAAAAAAGGGGAAGGGGAAGGGGTGGGAGGATGTTGGCACTGGGAGGATTGTATGTTTTTTTTTTATTTATTTATAGGAGCCTTGACTGGATTCCTGAAGAGCAAGCGTTGTGAAATGTGCATAGGATGACCTTTGTAGCTCATTTTACCTGGACCACAGATGACTTTGATTTGACGTGTACATCTCAATTTTACCTTGTAAACCCATTTGTTCTGACGTTTCCAGTGCTAAAGTCAAAAACAACATTTGCCGAGCCAACAGCTCCAGGTCACTCTCGATTATGAAGAACTGGAAAGTGAAATAAGAAAAAATATATATTTTAATAAACCAAAATTATGCTGGACATGAACAGCTTTCAAAGAGCAATACAAAATGGTGTTGAGCATACAATGAGGATTTATTTAAATATACAGTAAAACCTTGGATCGTGAGCATAATTCATTCCAGAAACATGCTTGTGATTGTATATCGAAGCAAATTCCCCCCATAAGAAATAATGATTTGTTCCACAACCAATTATTCATATAAAAAAAAATGTATTACAGCAATACAAAATACAGTATAAAGTGTACTGTAAAAATAAAACAAAAATGAACCTGCACTTCAGGAGCCTCAGAGTATAAAAGAAGAGGAGGTACACACTGCCACAACCTGAAAGTCAGCTTTGCGAGGCAACTTCGAGGAATGCCTGGGTAATCTTCCTGTAATGTCGCATCCAAATCACATCAATTAAGATAAGGATCCAACGTGGAGGCAACTTCCATTAAAGTCTATGGGTACAAGTTGGATAGAAGTCGCCTTGAAGTAGTACAGAAACCTTTTCTAAAGTTGGAGCAACTTTAGTGCTAATTAAAAACATCCCTCATTGACCAAAATGGGATGTCAGACATCACGCAACTTAGAGACTCACAAGTTAGATCCCAACCCGCAGCAGTGTGAACGGAGCCGACATGACGCTACTCATATAGCAAGACCTCGCTTGTTTATCAAGTTAAAATTTATTTAAAAAAAAAAATAAAAAAAATAAAAAAAATTTGCTCATTTTGGAAAAACACTCGCAGACCAAGTTACTCACAATCCAAGGTTTTACTGTGGGAAGTACGTTTATATATTGTTAAAAAATAAATAAAAAAAAAAAGGGTCAAAAATTAAAACTGCTACGAGATACTCTAAATTAATGTTGGTCAGACACACACAGCCTTCCTAATAAGGTTACAAATGAATAAAAATAATGAATAAAGCTTCTTCTCCATCTGCATAACCAGGTTGTTCCCTAAAAACATACTCGCAGAGTTTACTCTTCGCCGCAGCACACACCCTGTCCCATGCTGCCATTCTCCGATGCTACCAGGAGGGCCAGTTGTCTCTTCTAGGTTGTACAGCAACCCCAGGATAATGCACATGTGCCACATCATTAGGGGAGTGGCTGCAAAAAAAGAAACAGTCACCTTCCCTGGTGACGCAGCGAAGAACATGTGGCATAGAGTACCCCATGACCTCCTGGAATTGGTGACCATCCCAAAATCATTGCATACTAGGAGGCTGCAAGCACAGGACATGCCAAAAATAGGGAAGTTTGAGGGACCCCTGAAAAATCTAATTCCCAAAGCAGCATGTGTGTTGTATGCATATTTGTAGCACTCCGTCTCCTGTAATGTTTTCCAAGAACTGTAACTAGTTTGTTTATACAGCATTCTCATTTAGGCTGCTTTCACACTGGGGCGGTATTCAGGCGTTACAGCGCTAAAAATAGCGCCTGTGTAACGCCTGAAAAAAAACAGCCCCTTTAACTCCAGTGTGAAAGCCGGAGGGCTTTCACACTGGAGCGATGCGCTGGCAGGACGGTGAAAAAAGTCCTGCTAGCCGCATCTTTGCAGCGGTGAATTCACCGCTCCTATACCGCTTCTACCCATTGAAATCAATGGGACACCGCGACAATACCGCCGGCAAAGCGCCGCTGCAGCGGCGCTTTGCGGGCGGGTTTAACCCCTTTTCGGCCGCTAGCGGGGGTTAAAACCACCCCGCTAGCGCCCGCACACCGCCGCTAAAACGACGGTAAAGCACCGCTAAAAATAGCGGCGCTTTACCGCCGACGCTGCTCCCGCCCCAGTGTGAAAGCAGCCTTAGAGAAAGCAAAATTAATTAGGCACACAGCAACAATTTACATTTATCTCCATTTCAAATTCGGGGGGCTCTTGTTCAGGATCTGCACTAAATGTGTTGTTTTTAAATCACCTTTACTGCCATCACAAGGGATGGACAACATCTTCTGTGACAGCATGGGCAGTGGTCCACTTTACTAAGGCAACTGAGGTCTATTACGTTTCTCCTCTGCCCTTAAAAGCATCTGATTAAATTAAGATTGGGTGCTTTCACAAGCCATTAATGGCTTGTTTATGTCCTGCCAAATCCAAAGTGACAGTACTTGTAACTTCCGGCTTATTAGACCAGGGATCTCCCAACGCCAGCCCTCTAGCTGCTGTGGAACTACAATTCCCATGATGCATTGTAAAACTCTGCCATTCACAGACATGACGGGAATAGTTCCTGAGCAACTGGAGGGCTGTAGTTTAGGGACCCCTGTATTAGACCATAGAGATGATCAGGGACAGTCCAGTCTTCTCTAGGGTAACTGGGTAGAACCGTCAGCTTCAATTCTGTGCGCCCTATTTAACAGGGGCCATTGAAGTAAATGGGATTGGGCTTGTTGAGCAGTTTAGAGCTACAAGCTTCAATCAGAAAATTGCTCTGGTGTGAACAGGGCTTTACACTTTAGGCGAGTGACCAGGCATGGTAAAACTACAGCTCAGACAACTGTTTTTACTAGTAAAAAAGGCCTAACAAAATAATCACTTAATTTACAATCTACAGCATGGATTTGATCTGTGTTCAGAGTGTCCCTTAGGAGATTTAAAAAGTTTTCTTTTGACAATACTTTAAGTATTGTATTTAAAATCGTACAAACACTATGATGCATGCAGGAACATTTTAAAAAAAAGGAGCATATTTTTTGTTACTGGTCGACTTCCACCGTAGAAAGGAACAGCAAAACGAATGCAGGCCACACATGGGTCGAATTCCGAACCAATTTTCCTTCAAACATTGTGATCCGATGGTGCCATCATTGATTTCAAAATCTGGCCAACCAAGCTTTCAATGTCACCTCATGTTGCTACAGAAAAAGAAATCTGTGGCCAGAAATCTGCTTTTCTTGCGCGTTTTTTTTTTTTGACTAGGGAGATTCATAAAAGTATACTGGTTTCCAGCATCTGGAAATTGTAACAGTTGAAGACACGGACTAAAACGGCGAACCGTTCGGTCAACGTTTTTTTGTCCCACTACTGAGAAAAGTGATGTAGACGACAGCGCGTATGTGTCACGTGACTAGTCAGTCAAAAACTGAAGCGTCTGCAGTGAAGGCGTTTTGGGTTCTCGAATTGAGCAAAACAGAGTCTAACTGTTGTGGAACAGCATTTTTGATCACGATTTGGAAAAGAACCTCCAACCAAAAAAAAAAAAAAAAAAAAACTGAGTTACTTACCGGTAACATCCCTTTTCCGGGAGTCTCAGGACAGGCACCTTAGAGAGACCCTGGCTCCTCCCCTCTTAGGAAACACCGCCTTCAATTTCACAATTTAAGTCTCATCCTCCCTCCGTCCCTCAGTTCTTCCAGAGTACCTACAGCCAATTGGGGAGACACAAGAACACATCAAACAAGCAAACTTTTAATCTTACCTGACAGTCTCATGTGATGAGCTCCCGAAGATCTCCAAAAACCTGGGTGGGAACCGGTGCTGTCCTGAAAGACTCCCGGAAAAGGATGTTACCGGTAAGTAACTCAGTTTTTCCCCAAGTCCGTCTTTCAGGACAGCCACCTTAGAGAGGATAAGCGAGCACCTTACCTTAGGGTGGGACCACTGCTTGCAGCACTTTACAACCAAAGGCTTGGTCTTTGGCTGACAGAAGATCCAGTCTATAGTGCTTCACGAACGTAGAAAAACTGGACCACGTCGCAGCTCTACAGATCTGTTCAGGAGAAGCCCCAGCCCCCTCTGCCTGAGAAGTTGCCACTGCCCTGGTTGAGTGTGCTCTAATCCCCACTGGGGGTTCTAACCCACCTGCCACGTAAGCCTACCTAACAGAAAGGGCTTAGAGTTCATTCACTCTCCTTGCCGTAGTGATCGCCACAAAAAACACTGTTTTGAGAGTGATCAATCTTAACAAGCAAGATTCCAATGGCTCAAAAGGTTCTCCTGTGAGAACCTGTAAAACGAATGAAAGATCCCAAACTGGGAAGGGGGAATTTGTAATGGGTCTCTGTCTACTTAAGGCTCTAAAAGAACCTCACTATCCAAGGGTCTGATGCTAGATGCCTTTCCAGAAATACACTTAAAGCAGATACCTGACCCTTCAATTTTCCAAGGGCTAAACCTTTATCTGCCCCTGCCTGCAGGAACTCTAGAACGGCTGCCGAGCTGCGCACATTGAAGGAGTTCTCTGAGGACCAGCTATTGAACCGCCTCCATACCTTCAAGTAAATGGTCCGAGTTTCCTTTTTCCCTGCAACTTAGGAGAGTGGCTACTAAACGATCCGAGAAACCTTTGCCCTTCAGCAATTCCTCCTCAGTAGCCAAGCTGCAAGGTTCCACCGCTCTACCTGAGGACACCAGATTGGACCCAGAGAAAGGAGATCCTCCTGGACTGGGAGAATCCAGGGGGGTTCCACAGACAGGCCCTTCAGAACGGAGAACCACGGCCTCCTGGGCCAGTGTGGCGCGATTAGAATAAGGGTAGTGTTCTCCGCCTGAAACTTCCTTAACACTGCAGGAATCAGAACGGGAGGGGGGAAAGCATAGCACCTGGGAGGAGAATCCCCAACTCTGTGCTAGTACGTCCACCCCCAACTCCCCGTCTCCCCTGTTTATGGAAAAGAAGATGGCTACCTTCGCGTTTTCCCTCGAGGCAAAGAGTTATATTGAAGGAATCCCCCACCTTTGGGTGATTATTTCGAAAACTTCCTGCTTGAGAACCCAGTTGCCTTCTCTCAGTGTACTCCTGCTGAGGAAACCTGCTACCTGATTTTGCTCTCCTTTCAAATGGATCGCTGAAAAGGGACAGGACATTTTCTTTGGCCCACCTGAGGATGGCTTTTGCTAGGGCCCATAAGGATCCGCTCCTGGTGCCCCCCTGCCTGTTGACGTAAGCCACTACTGAGGAATTGTCCGACCTGACTGACATGATGTCCCCGGAGTTCTCTCTGAAAGGTCCCAAGAGCCAGCTCTACTGCTCTCAGCTCCCTCCAATTCGAGGATCTCTTTGACTCTCTCCTCTCCCAGGTACCCTGTACCAAACGGGAGTCTAGTTGCGCACCCCAACCTGAGCCGCTCGCATCGGTTGTAACCACCCTGGATATTGGTAAAATCCACTCTAGACCTTGTGACAAATTTGCTCCCTTTCTCCATCACCAAAGGGACTTCTTTACCCGAGTTGGAACCGAAACCAGAGAGTCCAGTCCTGGCTGTGGTCCCAAACCTTCAAGATGAATAGTTGCAGAGGACGGTAATGTAACCCCGCCCACTGAACTGCTGGGAGCATGGATGTTAGCAAGCCCAAGGCTGACATGACCTTCCTCACCGAGATCTGATGGCTGCCCTGGAGAAACAACAGCGCTTTGTCTACCTTTTGGATTTTCTCTAAGGGAAGGATGACCTTTTGTTCTGTTGAGTCCAACACATACCCCAGGAAAGTGACCCTTTGGGAAGGAATGAAGTTGGATTTCTCTAGGTTCAGAAGCCAACCCAGGCTCACCAACAGGTCTTTTGCTACCTGTAGATCCCTAATCAACTGCGCCAGAGAAGGGGGCAAACAGGAAAAGATCATCGAGATTCCCCTGAGACGCAGGAATGCCAGAACTTCTGCCATCACTTTGATTGAAGATACGGGGGGGGGGGGGGGTGGGGGAGAGGATAGCCCAAAGGGAAGTGCTTTGAACTGAAGGTGTAGCACCCCCTGAGGTTCTCACTGCCAGCCAGAGGAAACGCTGGTGGCTCTCTGCGATGGGAATATGCAGGTATGCATCTTTTAAATCTAAAATCGATGCCATGAAGCAGTTTGGTGGAAGAAGTGCCTTCACCGGGTAAACAGAATCCATCCGAAACCTTCTGTAGGTGACAGACATTCAGAGGCTTCAGGTTCAGGATGAGCCTGAACTTTCCCGAAGGCTTGCGAACCACAAAAATGTGAGAATAGAAGCCTTGCCTGTCTCTCCTGCTGGGACCCGTACTACCACTTCCTGTTCCTCCAACTCCTGAAGAGAGGAAAGAAGGGCAGACAATTTTTCTGCACACTTTGGCAGCTCGGTGACAAGGAGTCTCAGAGGGGGGAGCTCTGAAAACTCCAAACGGTAACCTCTTCTGATGATCCCCAACACAATCTGATTGGAGGTGATCATCTCCCACTGTGGGAGGAAGGCCCCCAACCTTCCTCACACTGTGACCCTGTCATTGAGACTTTTTGGGCTGTTCAGGAGGGCGTAAAATCGCTCCCCCACGCCCCTTGCCCTTCAGCCCCAACTTTTCTTCTGCCAATCAGTTCTAGGGGCTTCAAATTTTTTCTGAGGACGAGTCTTTTTGACTGCTCCCCATATTTCTTCTTAACGGGAAAGGCCTTTTTCTTATCAGCCGTGCGATCTAGCACTGCTTCAAGACCTGGCCCAAACAGCAAGTCTCCTGTAAAAGGGATCCCACAGAGCTTTGCTTTGGGCGCATTGTCCCCCTGCCATGTCTTCAGCCAGAAGGCTCTCCTGGCTGAGTTGGTCAGAGCAGAGGACCTTGCAGACATTCGCACAGATTCAGCCGAAGCATCCGCAATGTATGCTATCCCCTTAAGTAGCATGGGAAAGGAGGAATAGATTCCTTTGCCATCCCTGCTTCAATGTGCGCATTAATCTGGGTAAGCCAATACTCCATATTACGAGCCACCACTGTGGCTGCCATGGCAGGCTTAAGATTTCCCTGTGATGAATCCCAGGCTTTCTTCAGAAGTGAATCCATCCTTCGAGCCATAGGGTCTGAAAGTACCCCCATGTCCTCAAAGGCCAGATCAGTATGTTTGGACACCCGAGAAAAGGCAGCATCTAACCTGGAGATTTATTCCAGACAAGAGCCTCCTCTTCTGCAAAAGGAAACCTTAGTTTTTAATGCACCAGAAAATAAAGATTTTCTTTCTTTTCGGGATCTTGCCATTCCTTCCTGATGGCATCAATCAAGACGTCATGAACCGGGAACACGCGCTTTTTCTGTTCCCCCAGGCCCTTGTACATCTGATCATGGAGTGACAATGCCTTCTTTTCCTCTTGTATGCCTAAAGTGGTAGGAATAGCTCCCAAGAGCTCAGCCACTTCTTCCAGGGAAAGATTATACCGTGAGGTTCTTTTGGATTCCCCATCCAATCCCTCACCATCAGATTCCCCTTGGGAGTCTGAGACGGCACTGTCAACTTCTTCCTCAACTTCCTCTCTGGAACCCCCTGAATTCTCCCCACCCGCGGGAGGAACCTCCACTGGGCTAGGTGGTAGACTCTGCTGCGCTGGTGGAGGAGTGCTCTGGGGCTGAGGCCACTGGAAACTAGAGAAGAGCGTTTTGAAGGACTGGAAAGTACTAGAAAGCTCCTTCACAGAAGCCGCCAGATCTGCACCCTGTTCTGCTGCCTGCTCCCTAACCAACCCCTCAATACACTCCTTACAAAGTGCCTTGGACCAGGAATCCCCCATAGAGGCTCTACATGAAGGACACTTCTTCCTAGAACCATGGGGGGGACTTTCTCGTGGCTTTCTGAAAAACAGAAATAAAAGAGGGCAGCATAAGATTTAAAAAGAAAGGAAACACCAGCGCTACTTAGAGGACCACCGGGAGTGCCCCCCCCCCAGGATCAACCACCACCAGGATCCCAGACGCACTTCCCCCCCCCCCCCCCCGACCACCAAGGGGGAAAAACACCAGTGGAGCTACTGGTTATAAGGGAACACCTCCCCAGGGTTCCCTTTACCTTTGAGTGGCTGGTGCTGTTATCCCCTCTTGAAGCCTCTGCTTCGGACATTCTCCTGTTGAGAAAGAGTGGTACGAACGTGCCTCCGACAGCTGCCTGTACAACTTAGAAAGAGAGGCTGCACCAGCCAAACGCTTGGTCCCCTTTCACGAACCACGTCAGGAACCGGAAGACGCGGATCCAACGAAGATGTCCGCCCCAACCAGAACCGACGTCGCCCGTCATCCGGTCCTGCCTCCAGCTCCAAGCCGACTGCAAACACAGGGGGACCTATGACATCCTGTTCCAGCGCCCCACTGGGCGAACGAACGGATGGACCTTCCCAAACTTTCTGCTTTCCCCAAGCGAAATTTAGAGTGCGTGGAAGACGGTCAGTACGAAAGTCCAGCTCCCCAGCCGACCGGACTGCCGAAAGTAGTCCGATAGACGATCGGCCTGCCGAGCGGAGCCAGAGAGACCCCTGTCTCCTCCACTCCAGATAAAGTAGCCTCAGTCTCGCCGACTGATTTAGCTAAGGTTCCTTCCCGTAGGAAACACCATAACTGAGGGACGGAGGGAGGATGAGACTTAAATTGTGAAATTGAAGGCGGTGTTTCCTAAGAGGGGAGGAGCCAGGGTCTCTCTAAGGTGGCTGTCCTGAAAGACGGACTTGGGAAAATCTATATATTAAGTCTTTGGTTGATGCCACAGTTGCAGGATAACAGTGACAATTTATTCTCCAACTGTATTTTGAACCACCACACTAATAAGGTGACGCACGAGATTACCTCAATGAACAGCTTCCTCACCGATAGATTGGATGAGCTGCGGACTACAAACATGCCACTGACCTAATGGCCACCCAAAAGTCCTGACTTAACACCTTGTGACTTTTTCCTGTGGGGGGGTACATAAAAGGACAAGATATTTGTCCCTCCCCTTCCTGTTGATCTAATGGAGATGAACCAGCGCATCACAACCACCATCACTGCACTTGATCAAGATATCTTAACTCATGTTTGAGCAGAAATGAAGTACCAGCTCGATGTGTGTCGTGTGACCAAGGATGCACACATAGAACATCTATGACTGTCTCTAAAAAACATTTCTCTACAATTCTGTTACAGGTAACATAAAATTGCTTACAATGTTCCTGTTTCATAGCGCGTTGAAACTGTATGCTTCTTTATGAACCACCCTGCATTTCTCATAGGATTCCCTCATAATGGATTAGAAAAATTGTTTGTTTTACCAATATGACCGATTACGCAAATGTAACGGCTGCACGAAAGTCATCCCACTAATGGTGCAAAATTCGAACAAAGATTTTTGAAAGAAAATGCTTTCAGAATTCTACCCATGTATGGCTGGCCTAACACAATCTTTTTGTGTAGCACTACACTGTGAGAAGCAGAGCCTTCACCTGTATTAATAAATGTATAGCAGGGCTGAAACAACTAATCGCCAACTAATCGGTTTATGAAATTAATAGATTACTATTTTCATAATCGATTAATCGGCCAGTAACATAATGGGGTAAAAAAAGGAGCCCTTTATAGTACAAAAAGAATAATTGCTAATGTAAATATTACTTTCACAGTTCTACAGTAAAAAAAAAAATTAACCCCTTACAGTAGTGATTATCTGCTTTTTTTTGTACTATAAAAAGGGCTAATTTTAGTTTTTTTAACCCCATTATGTTACTAAAAGTCTTAGACCTGGTTCACATCTATGTGTTTTTTGCAGAAACGCACTACAGTTCATTTACATGATTTCCTATGGGACACGTTCACGCAAAAAAAAAAAACTGTGCTTTTTTTGGTTCAATATACATCAATAGAGAAGCTACAGAGATGTAATGCGTTTTTGCAGCAATTTGTATTTAGTCTGAAAAAAAAAAAAAAAAAAAAAAAAAAAAAAAAAAAAAAAAAAAAAAAAAACGCAGCAAAATCACATGTGCAAAAATCAAAACGCACAGCAGAAACAGATCAAACGCAAACTGCATAGGTGTGTACCGAGCCAATGAAAGAATGCTTGAAATTCTCACTTGTTTTTAACATTAATGTAATTTCTGAATGAAAAATCGCATACACTGTCTGAAAATTTCTTTGACCAAGCAGTTTTCTATTTCCAAATTTTCCCATCACTGTGGTTGAAAATGAACGTCGATTTGACCCACTAGTGATTAGAAAATAGAACGTTCTTAAAATAACATTTTTTTTTTGTTTTTTTGAAGGAAGACTTTGTTTTTATAAAAAAAATAAAAAAAAAGAAAAAAAAAAAATGATCTGAGTCTGATGATATTTACCAGATTCACTCTCTAATAGTATATACAGTATATCTCTTATGTCTGTTATTCTCAGAGTGGATTAGATATTTTGCTCCCTAACCATATAGTTGGTTATTTATATTTACCACTGAGACTTTTTTTTTTTTTTTTTTTTTTTTAAAGGCAGACATAGTAACCAAATTATACACCAAACTATTTTTTTTAAAGGTTATTAACTGATTTAATCGATCGAAACAATAATCGGCCAACTAATCAATTATGAAAATAATCGTTAGTTGCAGCCCTAATGTATAGTTACCTCATAAATGCAAGTGCAATGCAGGCCATACATGGTCGAATTTAACAAATTTTCTTAAAAAAAAATAAATAAATAAATAAAAAATTATAGAAATTTAGTTCTTTTGGTAATCTGATGGTGCCATCATTGATTTTGAAATTCAAACAAACAAGCCTTCCATTTCCCCTCATGTTGCTATAGAAAGTGTTCATGGCTGGGAATCTTTTCTTGCACATTTCTTTTTTGATCATATTTCTCACATGATTCTTCCATCAGCGATTAGAAAATAGTTCGGTTTTCAAAAAAAAAAATAATATATCTATCTATCTATCTATCTATCTTCAACATGCTCGATTACTCAAATTTGATGGCTGCATGAAAATCAGCTTTCAAAATTCGAACTATGTATGTGTAGCACCCTCTACCTTAGGTAGGTAGGCGCTAGAGTAGTGGGTTTGTTTTGTACTGTCAGCGCAGGTAAATTTAGGCAGGACTGTGCTGTGAGTTAGGCCAGTTTGTTTTTGATCTGGGGGCAGGGGAGTGGTTTAGTGTAGCAGCAGGTGACCGAAATGTGCGTCAGCTCTTGGGAGCCTCCTCTGGTTTTCAGAAGGTTCTGGAAAAGAGGCAGGGCAGGGAGCTGGAGTAATATGGGGTGTATGTGGGAACCCTGACCTATCCCCAACTAGGATTGGCAGGGGGCAAGCCTCCTATATATCCACCAAGTGTCAGTTAGCACATTTATTCTTCTCAACTAAAACGGTTGCTACCGCAAAGGGGAACGCAGACCCCTGCCTGTAATAGGCTACTATAAAAATGTCAGGACTTATTCAGAGTGAGGCCTAGCCATGTGCCAATGGTAACAGGAACCTCGATTTGGACAGTGAAGTGAAGCAAGTGATCTCAAGTAGTGTGCTGGAAGAGATGTGCAGAGGAAGAGACTGTCAAAATTTAGACTCAACCAATATTGATTTCATTGAAAAAGTATTCAACATTTGGGCATCCCATGTCCCTTTCCCCATCCCAGTTTAATCCCCTAATAAAACAAAAAAAACAAGCAAGAGAATGTTCATTGTCTGGAAAAGGGTGCCAAAACAGATGTCTGACCAGCAGGGTGAAATGTGTGGATGCTAGAACGTGTAGTGACCCCACGGGGCACCGCTACATATTTCTGGCCTTACACAGAGAGGGGGGGGGGGAGGGTACAAACACACACACACACACACACACACACAGTAATTTCAAGCTAGAAATTACGTTACAGTCCCTTTAAAAAACGCTAAAGCCATTGTATATTGTATATCATTTTTTTTTTTTTTAACTCACATGAAGTTTTCGATGTGGCCACCTGCGAGCCTGACAGACTGTTTTGAGAAGATGTCTTCCATCACCACATCCAACAAGAAGAATATTTAGTTCAGGGATGTCATCACAAGTAGTCAGGTACTGAAGGGTACTCTGCCGACCTGAGTGGGGAGAAAAATAAATAAAAAAACACTGAATTTAATCTATAATTCTGCAACAGCAAGTTTGTTTAGGATGCCCAATTTTCTATGGATGTGGTTTTATTTCAAAAGTAAATTTATGCACGGATATATTTCCTTAGATCCAGTCTGCCTGCATGGAATAGTAACCTGCTGACTCGGCTCCATTCACAGGCAGCTTAAAGTGCTTGCAACCCTTACATATAGCCAGTGAAGTGACTGTCCTTGTGTGACAGAGAGATGAAACAAATCCTCCTGCATGAGTTGTACCTGTCCAAGTGCTGAATGTCTCAGTTTGAGAGTTCAAAAAACAGGGGGCGGAGAGCTAAACTTACACTCTTCAGAACTCAGTGAGAACTTGGAGAGTGGATTACGTGATGGATCAGCCAGCAATTTGGGTAGGTGGACGGAGAGCACTGATGTAAAAGGGGGTCTGTGTTGTGAGGAAGGGGCTGAGGAAACTGACTGATGTAAGGGTTTGTTCACACTTGATCTATGTTTTTCTGCACTAGAAAAACTAGGTCTCTGCAAGAACAATAAAAATGATTGCGATGTGCATGGGAGGATGTGATGTGAAGGATCCGAGTCATAGTACCAATATGGACACTCAGACCTCCGCTGGAAGATTTTACTGTCTGGACCCCCGTGAATTTTAAATTCAGTGCCCCTGCTATAGAGGGTCGTGCTTTGTTCATATATCATATGTGATGTTTACAGCCACTTTAACCACTTTCAAACCGGACCATTTTTCTGGCTTAAGACCAGACCACTTTTTGCGAGTAGGCACTGCGTCGATTTAACTGACAACTGTGTGGTCGTGTGACGTGGCTCCCAAACAAAATTTAAGTCCTTTTTTTTTGGTAGTATTTGATCACCCCTGCCGTTTTTATTTTTTGCGCTATAAACAAAAATAGAGCGACAATTTTGAAGAAAAAAAAAAAAGCATTATTTTCTACTTTTTGCTATAATAAATACCCCCCAAAAATATATATACCGTATATACTCGAGTATAGGCCGACCCGAGTATAAGCCGAGGCCCCCAATTTACCCCCAAAAAACTGGGAAACCTATTGACTCGTGTATAAGCCGAGGGTGAGATATGCCTGTCCATCCCTGTGTGTGTGTCCATCCATCCATCCATCCCTGTGTGTGTGTCCATCCATCCATCCATCCATCCCTGTGTGTGTGTGTGTCCATCCATCCATCCCTGTGTGTGTCCATGTGTGTGTGTGTGTGTGTGTGTGTGTGTGTGTGTGGCCTTGTGTGTCCAGCCTACCTGTGTCCCGAGCGTCCGTCCGGTCCCGAGCCTCCGTCCGGTCCCGTCCCGTCCCGAGCCTCCGTCCGGTCCCGTCCCGTCCCGAGACTCCGTCCGGTCCCGTCCCGTCCCGAGACTCCGTCCGGTCCCGTCCCGTCCCGAGCCGAGCCTCCGTCCGGTCCCGTCCCAGGATCACCGCTCTTCGTCGGCGCCCATTCCCCTGTTCAAATGCCGCGCCTCCCTGTCTGTGATAGGCGGAACACAATTTCCCAGCAGCCTGTGTTCCGCCTATCACGGACATCATCTCATCCTCGTCCGTAGTACGAAGATGAGACGATGTCCGTGATAGGCGGAACACAGGCTGCTGGGAAATTCAGTGTTCCGCCTATCACAGGCGAAGGCGGAGCCGGAGGCGCGGCTTTTGAATTATAGAATGGCCGCTGTCTGTCTGCTCGACACGCTGATCGAGCAGGCAGACAGCGATGACTCGAGTATAAGCCGAGGGGGGCACTTTCAGCCTCAAAAAAGAGGCTGAAAATCTCGGCTTATACTCGAGTATATACGGTAAAAAAAAAAAAAAATTTTTTTTCCTCAGTTTAAGCCGATACGTATTCTTCTACATATAGAAGAGCAAAAATTTATAGCATTTACAAAATAGGGGATAGTTTTATGGCAATTATATATATATATATATATATATATATATATATATATATATATATATATATATATATATATATATATATATATATATATATATATAAAAATAAAATGTTTTACTAGCAATGGCGGCGGTCAGCATTTTTATTGTGACAGATATTATGGTAGACACAGCGGACATTTTTGGGACCAGCCATTTATACAGCAATCAGTTCTCTACAAATGCACAGATTCCTGTGTAAATGACACTGGTAGTGACGGGGTTAACCAGGGGTGGCAGTGTAGAGGTTAAGTGTGTCCTAGGGGCGTGTTACTAACTGTGGGGGGCGTGGCTGTGTGTTAGTGAACACTGATCTCTGCTCCAATCACAGGGAGCAGAGATCAGTGTCACTTGTTGCTAGGCAGAATGGGGAGATGCTGTTTATATTGGCATCTCCCCGATCAGCCTCCCCGTGAGGAGATTGCGGGTATCCTCACGGCAATCCAGTCTGCAGGACCCGCAACCGGACTCACGGGGGTCCCGACCGGTGGGCACACGATGGCAGGGCAGCAAATACAAATGGACGTACCTGTACACCAACGTACATCATCGTGCGCCAGTCGGGAAGTGGTTAACGCTTCATTAAGACACAGAAGTTCAAACAAATTTCAGCTAATTGCAGTACAGACCATTTTTCAGTTTTTTGAAGTGTAAGAAGATAATGGGGTTGATTTACTAAAACTGGAGTTCAAAACCTGGAAGATGATTGGTTTCTGTGCAGAGATTCACCCGATTTTGCACTCTCCAGTTTTAGTAAATCAACCCCACTGACTTTCCTGAGCCCTATATTTGCTAAATAACCAACACTGACTAAGGGGACACAGAAAAAATGAGGAGGGTCTAGTTAAGACTAAACTAACTAGCACTAAACAGGAGGGGGGGGGGGGGGGGAGGACAGAGGAAGATGCCAAAATCACAAAGTAAAGTTCTAGTGGTCCAAAACCACTATTAAATAGCAAACATACAGAAACATAACCTCAATATAAGACATAAAAACACATTTATTTATTATTTCAATTACTTTTATAGCGCCATCAATTTACGCAGTGCTTTACATATACATTGTACATTCACATCAGTCCCTACCCTCAAGGAGCTTACAACCTAAGGTCCCTAACTCACATTCATACATACTAGGGGCAATTTAGACAGGATCCAATTAACCTACCAGCATGTCTTTGGAGCGTGGGAGGAAACCGGAGTACCCGGAGGAAACCCAGGCAGGTAGTGTTGTGGTTGGGATTCGAACCAGCGACCCTTCTTACTACTAGGCGAAAATGCTACCCACTAAACCACTGTGCCGCCCAATGATGCATGATTGAACATAGGCTTGTTTATTCAAAATTAAACATATTTAAAAAGGGATGGTAGACACTCAAAGACCATTTGGAACACAACCTGAATTTACTGAATTTAGCTACCATGTGAACACGCCCTTTGTTATATTGTCTGTAAAAGTGGTCTCATGCAACGCATCATGTTTTAGACATCAATGCAGGCAACATCATGGAGACCATCTACATCCACACATGGCTCCCAAGCTAGTGGTTGTGAACAACTGTGTACAGAACTTCTTGTTTGACTCCTGTACTCCCAACAATAAAAGCAACAGTTTGTCAAAAATGTAGGAAAAAAAAAAAAAAGAAGAAGAATTATAATATATATTCTGCACAGGGCTATCAGTCCACATAAAATGTAACATGGATAACAGTACTCTAGAGCATCATTATGCATAGTAATTAGGAGGTTATGGCACTGCTGGCAAAAGGTTGATACAGGTTACGTCATTTGTGTTGAGTAGCCAGGGGTTGCATTACTGGTTACTAGAAGTTACAAAAGTATGGAGGTTCCTCCTGGTTTCAAGGCATTATGACTGCGCTAGATGTTATTATGGTGCTTTTATCAGTTTGTACTGGCTTATCACTTAATAGTTTTGTATGTTTTGACACTTGTCATTAGTTGGTTAGGGCTATGGGAGTGGTTACCATAGCTCCCAACTGTCCCGGATTTCGAGGGCCTGTCCCGAATTTGGAGCAATGTCCCTAATTTTTTGTCTGATATATATAGGACGTATATAAAATGCACTTTATCAAAAAGTGTTTTCCAGCACTAAACCTTTCATCAGATTCCTAAATTACTGCATTTGTAAATTCCAAAAGCCAATATAAAAAGGAATAGTAGTGGATAAAAATTATAATATAAATATTTTTTTTTTTGTGCAATTCTCCTTTAAGGGGGCATGATAGGTGTCCCTCATTCCCATCTCAAAAAGTTGGGAGGTATGGCATTTACTGACATCTATGGGTGAAAGTACCAACAAGGGCTGATAGAACAATAGTATCATCATTGCTGGGAGTTACAATGCTACGATCACAGGTTGCTGAAGGTGGCAACATTACCAGTTGTTAAGGTTTCTTTAAATTTTGCCAATGGTTGCCATGGTTGCTGCGCTGTAGGGATTAGGAGGCTGTCACCAGTGGCTCATGGCACTCGTCAACAGCAGCTATAGAGTTAAGAGTCAGAGTTCTAATGATCTGGATGGTTCCTAAGGCCCCTTTCACACTGGGGCGCTCAGCACGTTGGCGGTAAAGTGCCACTATATTTAGCGGCGCTGATCGGCCGCTAGCGGGCCAGTTTTAACCCCCACTAATGGCCAAAAAAGGGTTAAAACCGCCCGCAAAGTGCCGCTGCAGCGGCGCTTTGCAGGCAGGTTTGGAGCGCTGCCCCGTTGTTTTCAATGGGAAGGGGCGCTTTAGGAGCACTAAATACACCGCTCCAAAGATGTGGCTTGCAGGACTTTTTTGACCGTCCTGCAAGTGCACCACTCCAGTGTGAAAGCCCTCAGGTCTTTCACACTGGAGTGCACTGAGCGGCTCTTTCGGGGCGCTTTGAAGGTGCTATTTTTAGCACTTTAGCTCCTGCAAAGGGCCTCCGTGTGAAAGGGTATGGCTCTGCTGTGATTGGCTGTTGGGGGGGGGGTTAAGCAGGTTCTCCAGCATGGCTAACGCTATAAAAAAAAAAAACGGAGTTACGTACCGGTAACATCCTTTTCCGGGAGTCTTTCAGGACAGCCACCTTAGAGAGAGACACTGGCTCCTCCCCTCTTAGGAAACACCGCCTTCAATTTCACAATTTAAGCCTCCTCCTCTCTCCGTTCCTCAGTTCTTCCAGAGTACCTCCGGCCAACTGGGGAGACACAAGAACACGTCAAACAACCAAACTTTTAATCTTACCCGACGGTCTCATGTGATGAGTTCCCGAAGATCTCCAAAAACCTGGGTGGGAACCGGTGCTGTTCTGAAAGACTCCCGGAAAAGGATGTTACCGGTATGTAACTCAGTTTTTCCCAAGTTCTTCTTTCAGGACAGCCACCTTAGAGAGGATAAGCGAGTACCTTGTCTTAGGGTGGGATCACTGCTTGCAGCACTTTACGACCAAAGGCTTGGTCTTTGGCTGACAGAAGATCCAATCTATAGTGCTTCACGAATGTAGAAAAACTGGACCACGTTGCAGCTCTACAGATCTGTTCAGGAGACGCACCAGCCCACTTTGCCTAAGAAGTTGCCACTGCCCTGGTTGAGTGTGCTCCAATTCCAACTGGGGGCTCTAACCCCCCTACCACGTAAGCCTGCCCAATGGTTGACCTTAACCATCTGGCTATCATACATCTAGAGGCTTTGGAACCCTTCCTAGCCCCTGAAATAGACACAAAAAGTGACTCAGACTTCCTGAACTGACTTGTGCAATCTAAATAACGAAAGACACATCTTCTAACATCCAATCTATCCTGTTCTCTCACTGGATTTGAACAAAAAGTAGGTAGCACAATCTCCTGGACTCTATGAAGAGTAGAGGCTACCTTAGGTAAAAAGGGCGGATCCGTCTTAAAAACCAAACGTTCCGGGGAAAAAAATAAATAAATAAAAAAATAAAAAAGGGGTGCCCTAACAGAAAGGGCTTCGAGTTCACTCACTCTCCTTGCCGTAGTGATCGCCACAAAAAACGGTTTTGAGAGGGATCAAACTTAACTAGCAAGATTCCAATGGCTCAAAAGGTTCTCCTGTGAGAACCTGTAAAACTAATGAAAGATCCCAACTGGGAAAAGGGCGACCAAAGGCTTGGTCTTTGCCTACTTAAGGTTCTAAAGAACCTTACTATCCAAGGGTCTAATATTAGATGCCTTTCCAGAAATACGCTTAAAGCGGATACCTGACTCTTGAATGTTTTAAGGGCTAAACCTTTATCTGCCCCTGACTGCAGGAACTCTAGAACGGCTACAGAGCTGTGCACATCGAAGGAGTTCTCTGAGCACCAGCTATTGAACCGCCTCCATACCTTCAAGTAAATGGTCTGAGTTTCTGTTTACCTGCAATTTAGGAGAGTGGCTACTAAACGATCTGAGACCCCTTTGCCCTTCAGCAATTCCACCTCAGTAGCCAAGCTGCAAAGTTCCACCTGAGGACAGCAGATTGGACCCTGGGAAAGGAGACACTCCTGGACTGGAAAAATCCAGGGGGGTTCCACAGACAGGCCCTTCAGAATGGAGAACCACGGCCTTCTGGGCCAATGAGGTGTGATTAGAATAAGGGTAGTAATCTCCACCTGAACTTCCTTAACCCTGCAGGAATCAGAACGGGAGGGGGGAAAAGCATAGCACCTAGAGAATCCCTAACTCTGTGCTAGTGCGTCTACTCCCAACGTCCCATCTCCCCTGTTTATGGAACAGAAGATGGCTACTTTCGCGTTTTCCCTCGAGGCGAAAGAGGTCTATCAAAGGAATCCCCCACCTTTGGGTGATTATTTCGAAAACTTCCTGCTTGAGAACCTGGTTGCCTTCTCTCAGTGTTCTCCTGCTGATGAAATATAATACCTGAATTTGCTCTCCTTTCAAAAGGATCGCTGGAAGGGACAGGACTTTTTGCTTCGGCCCATCTGAGGATGGCTTTCGCTAGGACCCATAAGGATCTGCTCCAGGTGCCCCTGTCTTATTGACGTAAGCCACTGCCAAGGAATTGTCTGACCTGACTCTTACATGATGTCCCCGGAGCCCTCTCTGAAAGGTCCTGAGAACAAAATCTACTACTCTCGGCTCCCTCCAATTCGAGGATCTCTGACTCCTTCCTCTCCCAGATACCCTGTACCAAACGGGAGTCTAGGTGTGCACCCCAACCTGAGCCGTTCGCATCGGTTGTAACCACCCTGAATATTGGGAAAATCCATTCTAGGCCTTGTGACAAACTTGCTCCCTTTCCCACCAAAGGGACCTCTTTATCTGAGTTGGAACCAAAACCAAAGAGTCCCGAGACCCCTGGCTGTGGTCCCAAACCTTCAAGATGAATAGTTGCAGAGGACGGTAATGTAACCCCGCCCACTGAACTGCTGGGAGCGTGGATGTCAGTAAGCCCAACCTGACCTTCCTCACTGAGATCTGACGGTTGCTCTGGAGAAACAACAGTGCTTTGTCTACCTTCTGGATTTTCTCCAAGGGAGGGAAGACCTTTTGTTCTGTTGAGTCCAACACCTAGCCCAGGAAAGTGACCCCTTGGGAAGGAATTAAGTTGGATTTCTCTAGGTTCAGAGGCCAACCCAGGCTCACTAACAGGTCTTTTGTTACCTGTGGATCCCGAATCAACTGCGCCGGAGAAGGGGCAAACCGGAGAAGATCAGCAAGATACATGATCACCGAGACTCCCCTGAGACGCAGGAATGCCAGAACTTCTACCATACCATCTACTATCAACCAAAAAAAAAAAAAAAACTGAGTTACTTACCTGTAACATCCTTTTCCGGGAGTCTTTCAGGACAGGCACCTTAGAGAGACCCTGGCTCCTCCCCTCTTAGGAAACACCGCCTTCAATTTCACAATTTAAGTCTCATCCTCCCTCCGTCCCTCAGTTCTTCCAGAGTACCTACGGCCAATTGGGGAGACACAAGAACACATCAAACAAGCAAACTTTTAAGCTTACCTGACGGTCTCATGTGATGAGTTTCCGAAGATCTCCAAAAACCTGGGTGGGAACCGGTGCTGTCCTGAAAGACTCCCGGAAAAGGATGTTACCGGTAAGTAACTCAGTTTTTCCCCAAGTCCGTCTTTCAGGACAGCCACCTTAGAGAGGATAAGCGAGCACCTTACCTTAGGGTGGGACCACTGCTTGCAGCACTTTACAACCAAAGGCTTGGTCTTTGGCTGACAGAAGATACAGTCTATAGTGTTTCACGAACGTAGAAAAACTGGACCATGT
Source organism: Lithobates pipiens (assembly GCF_037356315.1). NCBI lineage: Eukaryota > Metazoa > Chordata > Amphibia > Anura > Ranidae > Lithobates > Lithobates pipiens. The sequence continues at coordinate 136,916,592 of NW_027507788.1, read as the reverse complement.
CGCAGCTCTACAGATCTGTTCAGGAGAAGCCCCAGCCCCCTCTGCCTGAGAAGTTGCCACTGCCCTGGTTGAGTGTGCTCTAATCCCCACTGGGGGTTCTAACCCCCCTGCCACATAAGCCTACCTAACAGAAAGGGCTTAGAGTTCATTCACTCTCCTTGCCGTAGTGATCGCCACAAAACAAACACTGTTTTGAGAGTGATCAATCTTAACAAGCAAGATTCCAATGGCTCAAAAGGTTCTCCTGTGAGAACCTGTAAAACTAATGAAAGATCCCAAACTGGGAAGGGGGAATTTGTAACGGGTCTCTGCCTACTTAAGGCTCTAAAGAACCTCACTATCCAAGGGTCTGATGCTAGATGCCTTTCCAGAAATACACTTAAAGCAGATACCTGACCCTTCAATGTTCCAAGGGCTAAACCTTTATCTGCCCCTGCCTGCAGGAACTCTAGAACGGCTGCCGAGCTGCGCACATTGAAGGAGTTCTCTGAGGACCAGCTATTGAACCGCCTCCATACCTTCAAGTAAATGGTCCGAGTTTCCTTTTTCCCTGCAACTTAGAGTGGCTACTAAACGATCCGAGAAACCTTTGCCCTTCAGCAATTCCTCCTCAGTAGCCAAGCTGCAAGGTTCCACCGCTCTACCTGAGGACAGCAGATTGGACCCAGAGAAAGGAGATCCTCCTGGACTGGGAGAATCCAGGGGGGTTCCACAGACAGGCCCTTCAGAACGGAGAACCACGGCCTCCTGGGCCAGTGTGGCGCGATTAGAATAAGGGTAGTGTTCTCCGCCTGAAACTTCCTTAACACTGCAGGAATCAGAACGGGAGGGGGGAAAGCATAGCACCTGGAGGAGAATCCCCAACTCTGTGCTAGTGCGTCCACCCCCAACTCCCCGTCTCCCCCGTTTATGGAAAAGAAGATGGCTACCTTCGCGTTTTCCCGTGAGGCAAAGAGGTATATTGAAGGAATCCCCCACCTTTGGGTGATTATTTCGAAAACGTCCTGCTTGAGAACCCAGTTGCCTTCTCTCAGTGTACTCCTGCTGAGGAAACCTGCTACCTGATTTTGCTCTCCTTTCAAATGGATCGCTGAAAAGGGACAGGACATTTTCTTTGGCCCACCTGAGGATGGCTTTTGCTAGGGCCCATAAGGATCCGCTCCTGGTGCCCCCCTGCCTGTTGACGTAAGCCACTACTGAGGAATTGTCCGACCTGACATGATGTCCCCGGAGTTCTCTCTGAAAGGTCCCAAGAGCCAGCTCTACTGCTCTCAGCTCCCTCCAATTCGAGGATCTCTTTGACTCTCTCCTCTCCCAGGTACCCTGTACCAAACGGGAGTCTAGTTGCGCACCCCAACCTGAGCCGCTCGCATCGGTTGTAACCACCCTGGATATTGGTAAAATCCACTCTAGACCTTGTGACAAATTTGCGCCCTTTCTCCACCACCAAAGGGACTTCTTTACCCGAGTTGGAACCGAAACTAGAGAGTCCAGTCCTGGCTGTGGTCCCAAACCTTCAAGATGAATAGTTGCAGAGGACGGTAATGTAACCCCGCCCACTGAACTGCTGGGAGCATGGATGTTAGCAAGCCCAAGGCTGACATGACCTTCCTCACCGAGATCTGATGGCTGCCCTGGAGAAACAACAGCGCTTTGTCTACCTTTTGGATTTTCTCTAAGGGAAGGATGACCTTTTGTTCTGTTGAGTCCAACACATACCCCAGGAAAGTGACCCTTTGGGAAGGAATGAAGTTGGATTTCTCTAGGTTCAGAAGCCAACCCAGGCTCACCAACAGGTCTTTTGCTACCTGTAGATCCCTAATCAACTGCGCCAGAGAAGGGGCAAACAGGAAAAGATCATCGAGATACTCGATCACCGAGATTCCCCTGAGATGCAGGAATGCCAGAACTTCTGCCATCACTTTGATTGAAGATACGGGGGGGGGGGGGAGAGGATAGCCCAAAGGGAAGTGCTTTGAACTGAAGGTGTAGCACCCCTACTGAGGTTCTCACTGCCAGCCAGAGGAAACGCTGGTGGCTCTCTGCGATGGGAATATGCAGGTATGCATCCTTAAAACTATCGATGCCCTGAAACAGTTTGGTGGAAGAGGTGCCCTCACCAAGTAACTGAGACCATCCGAAACCTTCTGTAGGTGACTAAGACACACAGAAGCTTCAGGTTCCGGATGAGCCTGAACTTTCCCGAAGGCTTGCGAACCACAAAAATGTGAGAATAGAAGCCTTGCCCGTCTATCCTGCTGGGACCCGTACTACCACTTCCTGTTCCTCTAGCTCCTGAAGAGGAAAGAAGGGCACATTTTGGCAGCTCGGTGACAAGGAGTCTCAAAGGGGGGAGCTCTGAAAACTCCAAACGGTAACCTCTTCTGATGATCCCCAACACAAACTGATTGGAGGTGATCATCTCCCACTGTGGGAGGAAGTCCCTTTTTTGACTGCTCCCCATATTTCCTCTTAACGGGAAAGGCCTTTTTCTTATCAGCCGTGCGATCTAGAACTGCTTCAAGACCTGGCCCAAACAGCAGGTCTCCTGTAAAAGGGATTCCACAGAGCTTTGCTTTGGAGCCGAGGACCTTGCATACATTTGCATGGATTGAGCCGAAGCATCCGCAGTGTATGCTATCTCCTTAAGCAGCATGGGAAGGAGGATAGAATAGTCTCCTCTGCTGTCCTTGCTTCAATATGCGCATTAATCTGGGTAAGCCAATACTCCATATTACGAGCCACCACTGTGGCTGCCATGTCAGGCTTAAGATTTCCTTATGAAGAATCCCAGGCTTTCTTCAGAAGTGAATCCATCCTTCAATCCATAGGGTCTGAAAGTACTCCCATGTCCTCAAAGGGCAGATCAGTGTGCCTGGACATCTGAGAAAAGGCAGCATCTAACCTGGGAGATTTATTCCAGACAAGAGCCTCCTCTTCCGCCAAAGGAAACCTTTGTTTTAATGCACCAGAAAAGAAAGGTTTTCTTTCGGGATCCTGCCATTCCTGATGGTATTGATCAAGACGTCATGAACCGGGAACACCCGCTTCCCCCAGACCCTAGTACATCTGATCGTGGAGTGACAATGCCTTCTTTTTCTCTTGTATGCCTAAAGTGGTATGAATAGCTCCCAAGAGCTTATCCACTTCATCCAGGGGAAGTTTATACCGTGAGGTTCTTTTGGGTTCCCCATCCAAGCCCTCACCATCAGATTCCCCTTGAGAGTCTGAGATGGCACTGTCAGCTTCTTCCTCAACTTCCTCTCTGGAACCCTCTGGATTCTCCCTATCCGCGGGAGGAACATCCACTGGGCTAGGTGGAACACTCTGCTGCGTTGGTGAAAGAGTGCTCTGGGGCCAAGGCCACTGGAACCTTCACAGAAGCCGCCAGATCTGCACCCTGTTCTGCTGCCTGCTCCCTAACCAACCCTTCAATACACTCCTTACAAAGTGCCTTGAACCAGAAATTCCCCATAGAGGCTCTACATGAAGGATACTCCCACCTAGAACCATGGGGGGACTTACTCGTGTCTTTCTGAAACACAGAAATAAAAAAAAGAGAGAGCAGCATTAAATTTAAAAAGAAAAGAAACACCAGCGCTACTTAGAGGACCACCGGGAGTGCCCCCCCCCCCCCCTAGGATCAATCACCACCTGGATCCCAGACGCACTGCCCTTCCCCCCAACCACCTAGGGGGAAAAAAAACACCAGTGGAGCTACTGGTTATAAAGTAAGGGAACACCTCCCCAGGGTTCCCCTTACCTTTGAGTGGCTGGTGCCGTTAACCCCAGGAGCTCTTGAAGACTCTGCTTCGGACATTCTCCTGTTGAGGAAGAGTGGTACGAACGTGCCTCCAACAGCTGCCTGTACAACTTAGAAAGAGAGGCTGCACCAGCCGAACGCTTGGTCCCCATTCACGACCGCGTCCGGAACCGGAAGACGCGGATCCAACGAGATGTCCGCTCCCACCAGAACTGACGTCGCCCATCATCCGGTCCAGCCTCCAGCTCCAAGCCGACTGCAAACACAGGGGGACCTTGGACGTCTCGTTGCAGTGCCCCACTGGGCGAAACGAAGGGATGGACCTCCCCAAACTTCCTGCTCTCCCCAAGCGAAGTTTAGAGTGCGTGTAAAAAAGGTCAGTACAAAAATTCAGCTCCCCAGCCGACCGGACTGCCTATCCTGTTGTAGCACCCTCCTGGGTGAACGAACGATGGACCTTTCAAACTTCCTGCTTTCCCCAAGCGAAGTTTAGAGTGTATGGTCAGTACGAAAATCCAGCTCCCTAGCTGACCGAACTGCCAAAAGTAGTCCGATAGACGATCGGACTGCCGAGCGGGGCCAGAGCTCCGCTCCAGATAGCTAAATCAGTTGGCGAAACTGAGGCTAAGGTTCCTTAGCGGTGTCTCCCCACCGGAGGAAACACCATAACTGAGGAACGGAGAGAGGAGGAGGCTTAAATTGTGAAATTGAAGGCGGGTTTCCTAAGAGGGGAGGAGCCATATCGCGCATAAAGCAGCCCATTCACTTCAATAGGCTGCCCTATGAGGGAGTTTTTTTGTCCAAAAAAGTTCCTGCTCCTTTTTAGGGACAAGCTTAAGGCCCCTTTCACACATGCGGACGATATGTCCGTATTTCATCCATCCGTTTGCGGATGAAATACGGGCATACATTCATCCCTATGGGATAGCGGGTGTCTGCGGATGAACATCCGCAGACACCCGATATCGTCCGCCTCCGCTACTGTCCGATTCTGCAGACGGAGGAAAATCCTATTTTTCTATCCGTCTGCAGAGCGGATCGGATGAACACGGACAGACGGTCTGTGCTCATCCGATCCCCATAGAGGAGAGCGGAGAGCTGACAGGGCGGTCCCTGCACAGTTTGCGGAGACCGCCCTGTCCGCCGCCGGCTCAGCGGGGACAACGGAGCGATCCCCGCTGAGCGAGCGGATCATTACGGGGCGGATCATTACTGATCCGCTCCGTGTGAAAGGGGCCTAACACAATTTTTAAAATGCATGTTTAACGTGCAAGAATCCTGTGAGAATTGTACCTCATGTGGCGTGCCGCTAAAGGGATTGTAAAAGCTGTGATAAAAAAAAAAAAAAACCCACATAAACATATTATACTTACCTGCTCTGGGTAGCAGTTTGCACAGAGCAGCCCTAGTCCTCTTTATGGGGCCCAGCTGGTAGTCCTTGCTCACTCCAGACCACCCCCCACACCCTTCCCCAATAGCAAACTTCTTGCCATGGGGGCACTTGTGCAGGCTCGCTCCCAAGCCATGCTCCCATGAACAATCACACAGTGCAGCTCGGCCACCCTTGCTCTCTCCCCATTGGCCCACTGACTGATTGACAGAAGCAGGAGCCAATGGCCCATAAAAAAACCTACTGCCTTTAGTATATGTAAACCGGTCGCATGTAAATGCTGGCAATTGTCTCATCGCCTCACAATGCCAGTGTGTTGAGAGGAGAACCAATCAGCGGCAGCTCCTCGCAGGGGACATCCGGACAGGCAAGCAGGGCACTGATAATCTGTGCCCTGATTACATTAAAGGCCCCCAGTGTCCATCAGTGATGTCAGTCAGTGCCACCCATCAGTACAGTCAAAAAATTATTATTATTGATTTATATAGCGCCAACAGTTTACATAGCGCTTTACAATGTATAGGGGAGACAACACAATTACAGTACAATACAAAAAGGTACAGGAGGGCCCTGCTCATAGGAGCTTATATTCTAAAGGGAGGGGGTGCTGATACAAAAGGTAATAGCTCCAGAGATTGATTTAATGGAGAAAATTAGTAGAAAATAAAAACCCAGCAATGATTAAATACCACCAAAAGAAAGCTCTCTTTGTGTGAAGAGAAGGATTAAAAATGTATTTGGGTACAGTGTTGCCTGACCGCGCAACTGTCATTCAAAGTGTGAAAGCTCAAAAACGGCCTGGGCAGGAAGGGGGTGAAAATGGAGCTTTCCGGTCCCAGTTGACGACGGCACATAAAAGTGTTTACATAGGGTCACATACGCGGTCTCACGACATTAAAGCCCACCCACCAAGAGGCTGCATATATGCGTACCATTGGAGGGAAGAGGTTAAAGAGGAGGTTATGCAAAAATTAAAAGTCAGCCGCTACAAAAACTGTAGCTGCTGGCTTTTAACAAGCACTCATCTGTCCCAGGATCCACCGCGGTCCTCATAACCAGTCTTCAGTGCTGGCATGTTAACTGTGGGCAGCCATCTGACGCCTTGCGCTTTTCACCCAGTGCTTTGGGAATGGTCCCACGGCCTTCTGGGACACTGGCCGGGAAAGGGGAGAAGAACTCTGCCCGCCCATAGACATACATCGTAGTTCAGTCCAAATCTGTTAAATCAAGCTTGAGGCCCCGTTCACATTGACTTCGGCTTTGAAACCGTGCGACTTCATCTGAAACAATTTAAAAGCCAGATATCAGTGCAACTGTGCGGCTTTATGCAAGCCACGTCTATGCAAAATGTGTGCGGCACTGCAAAGTCGGTGTCGCACCGATTTGAACAGTGCAATTGCCGGCAAAAGCTTCTACTTGTCATGCGATTTGACCAGTCAAATTGCATGACAAGACTCTCCAATGTGAATGTCCATGTTAAGGGCGCTTTAACTTTTACATGGCCTACAAAATTATATTCAGCCTGAAAGCATACATTTATAAATCTGCCAGTCTCCCTTCTCTAGAAACCATCATTTGCAAGGATGGCCATATACTATACAGTCTGATTGTACAATCTGTACAACGTTGCCTTTAGATTTGGGTGGGTCAGCTAAAATCCCCTCTAAGCACTAGTCTGCATTCTCCCCCCTTCCTCCCAGTACAGATTCTGCTGAAATGCACCCTCCTGGCAGATTTTTTAAACACCCCCCCCCCGCTCAAATCCTCCCTCTCCCCATATGCCCCCAGTACAAATACCCCCAACCACACCCCACCACCCCTTCCCCCTCTTAGCATAAATCCTCTCCCTTCACAGCACAAATACCCCCACTACTAGACTTAACGTGCAAACTTCGATCTTAGCACAAATCCCCCATCATATTACCTTTTGTAGCCCAATCCCACCCAAATCTTCACCCATCTCCTCCAGAACAATTCTTACCTCCTGCCACCCCCCCTCAAAATTACCTTCATGGTACCCACCCCTTGTCCTGGTGTCCTGTCAAATACTGTCGCCCGTCAGATAGTGTCCGCTGTTTACTGCGCATGCGCAGTACACATGACAAGCAGATTCCGAACATATCCGAAGATGAACGGCGCCTGCACCGCAAGTCCAGGTTAAAGCCCCACCATCCAAGTGGACAGAGTTAGAATAAAAAAAAAAAAAAAAAAAAAGAGCCAAGCGAAGCGAGCCCACGAGGGGCCCTCTATGTGCAGCCTTATGTCCTTATGCGCTGTTCATCTTTGGAGGTTTTCCAAATCTCCTTGTGCTCCGTACTGCGCAAGCGCTTGCGCAGTACGGGGTGGACACTATTCGATAGGCAGACATTTTTGGACAGAACACCGGCCCTGGCTTGAGACAAGTTTTTAGCACCCCCTGAAGCTGCAAAGGCAGCACCCAGGGTGTTCCCATGCGCCTGTGTCTCTCTCGCTCTCGACGATGGTGGTGGTCAGTGGCGTTGCTAGGGTGTGGCTTTTGGGGCTATAGCCCCAAGTCTCTGCAGGGGTCACCAAGGGGAGGGGAGGCTCTCTAGGGACATACATACACACACACACACACACACACTTGTATGCTCGCCCAAGTGTATGACTTCCTTTATTACACTGCTATGGTCTCTATTTAACCCCAGATCTTTTGTAGACCCAGCAACGCTCCTGGTGGTGGTACTGCCTGCTAAATGCAACCAGGGGGAAGAGGGATGTGCTGAAAATGTCGCACTGGTGCAGCATTTAGAGGGTTAAAACTGGCATCATGGCCTGTCAAATGTTTACTAAAGGGTGATCCAAACACAGATCACTTTTCAGAGGCATGGCCTTAGAGCTGCCAAAGCGATGTAATTGGAGGATGAAAACAACCCAATCTTTTCACCTAGTATCACAGCTAGGGATGAGCTCCGGCGTGTTCGCACACTCCACATGCAGAGACTGTCAGGAAGCCAGCACGGCGCTAAATCACAGGCATTGAGACATTTTCCCCACGCACAGATCGTGAAACTTCTCATTGCCTGTGATTAGCGCAGAGCTGTGCCGAATTCCCGGCAGACTCTGCATGTGGAGTGTGCGAACACACCTGAGCTCATCCCTAATCACAGCAACCTCTTGCACCACATGGTAGATGTAAAGGAGGTGGTACAATCAGATCGCATATGGTGTACGCGCCGGACGCTCACTCACATCGCACAGTCTACGCTCAGTGAGCCCAGGAGCCTGGGGTGTAATCACTCTATACAGACCTATTATTTCTCATTACAAGCAGCGCACAGAAGTAGATAATTGGACTTACAATGCATTTGCAGGTCCAAGGCAGGACTGAAGCCCCATAGAGTCGGATAAACTTCTCCACTCCCTCCAGAAGCCATGGAGCCTGGAAATAATGATAGATGTTAGCAGTCAGTCACCCCACCCCCTATAGAAGGACTACACCGCACATATACTCACACACCAAACGATATGTGGACTCCACACACCCAATACAAGTATAATAACACTACACCGCTCCGACCAATCGTTTAAATGACCAATTCATCCTCCTACAGGTCACCCTAACAAAGCCGACAGCCGTCCAATAAACAGGGAGTATCTATAATTGACAGGGACGGCGAGCAATAGGAGGAGCCGGCTGTAAAGCAATGGGTTCTATCATGCTAGGCTGCGTGCCGTCAAGCTTTGGTGTCGCCATGGTGACGCTGGGCTGCTGACTGTTTTGCGCCTGTTGTTTCTATGGCAGTGACAATAGAATATAACAAGTTTGTGTTTATTAATGACTCCGCTTATAATCATAACCGCACCGCAATGAACTGGACATGGACTTGTTTAGCAGGGCTTAATAAACTGTCTCCTGCAGCTCCTCCAACACATCCCTCATCTGTCTCTCTGATTACAACCTCCTGAGCTCAGGCAATCAACTCCTACAAACAGCCTTCTTAACCACATAAGGACCGGGCCTCTTTCTGAGATGTGTTGTTTACAAGTTCACAACTGTTTTGTTTTTTTGCTAGAAAATTACTTAGAACCCCAAAAATTATACATTTTTTTCTAATACCCTAGAGAACAAAATGGCGGTCGTTCCAATACTTTCTGTCACACAGTATTTGTGCAGCGAACTTGCAAGCGCACTTTTTTGGGAAAAAATACTCTTTTTTTTTTTATAAAAAAAAAAGACAACAGTAAGGTTTGCCCATTTTTTTGTTTTACATTGTGAAAGATAATGTTATGCCGAGTAAATTGATACCCAACATGTCACGCTTCAAAATTGCTCCCGCTCGTGGAATGGCGACAAAGTTTTACCCTTAAAAATCTCTATAGACACGTTTAAAAAATTCTACAGGTTACATGTTCTGAGTTCCAGAGGAGGTCTAGGGCTAGAATTATTGCTCTCGCTCACGTATGCGTTTGCTTCTGCACGCAAGCTCGGCGGGACGTGTTGAAAAATGTTTTTTTATTTTATTTTTTATTTTACCTTTTCTTTTTTCTTTTTTACACTGTTTTTTTTTTTAATTGTGTCACTTTTATTCCTATTATTAGAAAAAGTAATAGAAAAAAGCATGACAGGACCTCTTAAATATGGGGTCAAAAAGACCTCAGATCTCATATTTACACTAAGGCCCCTTTCACACGTGCGGACCGTATGTCCGTATTTCATCCATCCGTTTGCGGATAAAATACGGACATACATGCATCCCTATGGGATAGCAGGTGTCAGTGGAGCATCCGCTGACACCCAATATCATCCGTCCCCGCTATGGTCCAATTCTGCAGACGGAGAAAAATCCTATTGTAGCGCCGGCTCCTGAAGAGCACGCGCTATGTTTTTGAAATTTAAGGTTACACCTAAACTGCAGTTTGACTGGACTATAGGGTGTTCAGCCTGGCCACCGGGGGTACTGTCTCTTCTGGCAGGCATGGAACCACAGTCTGGTTGGGTGCTTTAAGGTTAATTTCTCTCAGAGCCCGCCCAATGGGAGCGTCACTCTTGCTGTGCTTTCTGGGAGAGAGTACTTAAGATGTGGATGTCATATTGTCATATGGTTCGGGGGTTCCGGTCCAGAAGTATAGTCTGAATCAATGGTCCTGGTCCTCCTGACCAGCCCCCAGGAAGGCTATAGCCTGAGGGGGGGGAACCCCCCGACTTTATGTCTCGGGGCTGGCTAGCCCGAGGCAAGGAAACTAAAGAAAGGATTCCGAGGTGGTCACCGGTTGTGGAGAGGCCCAGCAACTTCGTAGCTATCCAGGGGAGGACTCAGAAGAAGGCCACGTACAGGTTGGCTTCTTAGCAAGAGCCTGGTGAGGCTGAGGGACCTAAGTGAATCCAATCTTATGGGTATCGCCAAACTGGCTGAAAGATCCAGGTATCACATGAGTGTTCTACAAGTTCTAGTTTCCTACATGTTCTACAAAAATGTCTGTGGCAGAGATTTATTCCTGCATGTTCTACAACAATGTCTGTGGCAGAGACTTGTTCCTGATTTAAAGAGGAGGGTCGGTTATACGAAAAAAAAAAAAAAAAAGTCAGCAGCTGCAAACACTGCAGCTGCTGACTTAATCAACACACTCACCTGTCCAGGGCGCCCGCGATGTCGGCCGCCCGAGGCCGACCCGTCCCTCAGCTCTCGGGTCCCGGCGCCGCCATTCCTTGTAAGGGAAACAGGCAGTGGAGTCTTACGGCTTCACTGCCCGTTTCCTACTGCGCATGCGCGAGTCCCGCAGCGCTTTCTGAATGGGACGCGCTGTGTTCTGGAACACACAGTTCCCAGAACACAGCGCGACCCATTACCCAGAAGACGCCGCGACGAAGACAGAAGACAGAAGATCTCCGCGGAGGAGGAAGAGGAAGATTAGGAGAAAGTGCCTAGCAACAGGCATTTCTGGTAAGTAAAAAAAAAAAATTTTTTTCATTTTTTGTTTTTTATATTTTTTTGTAATTTTTAATATTTTTTTGTTTTCAGGGTGGCCCTCCACTTTAAGCACCTTGTTGGCTGCTAGGCCTTTAGATAGAGAGACTATCCAGTGAACATTCAGCTGTGAATGGCTATTCTCTGGATTTAGTCAAAGTAAGAGAGTTCTTTATTATTGACTTTGACACTTATGCCGCATATTATGTACACACGACCAGAGTTTTTGACAGCAAAGGTCCGACGGACTCATTCCATTGGACAATTCGATCGTGTGTGGGCTTCATCAGACCTTTGCTTGCCAAAAATCCAGCGGACTTTAGAAATAGAACATGTTTTAAATTTTTCCACCGGAACTCCGCCGGACTGAGAAATCCGTTCGTGTGTATGCTAGTCCGATGGACAAAAACCGGCGCTATGGCAGCTATTGGCTACTGGCTATGAACTTTATTATTCTAGTACGGTCGTACGTCATCACGTTCGAATCCGTCTGACTTTGGTGTGATTGTGTGTGGCCAAGTCCGCTCATTTGGAAAGTCCATCGGAACTCCGCCGAAAGTCCGCCGGACCTAGTCCCTCGAAAACTCCGGTCGTGTGTACGCGGCATAAGAGTACCTGAACTTTTCCTTCTAACCCTCTGATCCTATACTAAGAGACTGTTCGTTAACTAAGTTTTTGCAAATAAAAATCCCTTTAACCACTTGCTTACTGGGCACTTAAACCCCCCTCCTGCCCAGACCAATTTTCAGCTTTCAGCGCTGATGCACTTTGAATGAAAATTGCGCGGGCATACAGCACTGTACCCAAATGAAATTTTTATCATTTTTTTCCCACAAATAGAGCTTTCTTTTGGTGGTATTTAATTACAGCTGGGAGTTTTATTTTTTGCTAAACAAACAAAAAAAGATGCAAAATAAAAAAATCATGTTTAATAGTTTGTTATAAAATTTAGCAAACAGGTCATTTTTCTTATTCATTGAAGTGCGCTGATGAGGCGGCACTGATAGGCTTCACTGATAGGCTGCACTGGTGGGCACTGATGGGCACAGATAAGGCGGCACTAATAGGCACAGATAAGGCAGAACTGATGGGCAAAGATGGGCACAGATAAGATGACACGGATGGGTGGCACGGATGGGTGGCACTAAGGGGCACTGATAGGTGGCTCTGATAAGTGGCACTGCTGGGCAGCACTGATGGGCACTGGTAGATGGCACAGATGGGCACGGATATGTAGCACTGGGGTGCAGCACCGTTGTTGGGGCACTGATGGGTGGCACTGTGGGCACTGCTGGGTGGCACTATGGGCACTGCTGGGTGGCACTATGGGCACTGATGGGTGGCACTGGCGGGGGGCACTTATTTATTCCTGAGATGGCAGGGGGCAGGTGGGCACTGGTAAGCTGCCCGTGATCGGGACTGATGTCCCGATCACGGCCGCCGGTGATCGGCTCAGCGCGAGGAGGAAAAATAGCCGATTACCGGCTCCGTTGTATCACATGATCAGCTGTCATTGGCTGACAACTGATCAAGTTGTAAGGGCTCGGGATCGACCCCTTGCTCGGATCCGTGATCAGGCGAGTCTCATAGACTCGTCGATCACAGAGCGCGCCGTGCGCGCCCCTCAGGGGGCGCGCAGGCCGCTCGTGCACAGGACGACGTCAATAGACGTAGTCCCGGCAAAGGAGGTCTGCGCTGTAGCCGTCATTTGGCTATAGCACGGATCTCTAGTGGTTAAGCGGATCTGTCGTCAGTCTCTAAAGTTTCTGGGCCATCTACCATGGGAACCCCTAGACACAAATTGAGGTGAAGAAGGTAACGGTAAGCCCAATCAAACCAGCAGCTCCTTCGGGGGTTAGTGCTACACTATTTTTCTATCCATCTGCAGAGCGGATTGGATGAACACCGACAGACGGTCTGTGTTCATCCGATCCCCCATAGAGGAGAGCAGAGATCTGACACAGTGTGCAGGGACCGCCCTGTCATCCGCCGGCTCAGCAGGGATAAACGGAGCGATCCCCGCTGAGCAAGCGGATGTTCACGGGCCGGATCACCACGGATCTGTCCCGTGTGAAAGGACCCTAAAATGCAATAAAAAATTAAATAAATAAAAATGTTGTCATTTAAAAAATAAATAAAAAAAATTGTCCCTTTAAGAGCTGTGGGTGGAAGTGACGTTTTGACGTTGCTTCCGCCCTGCAGTGGTATGGAGACAGGTGGGGGCCATCTTCCCCTCACTCATCTCCATGCCCAGCCAGCAGAAGGACCTGATCACCTCCGCCATAGCTGATGGTTCTGGTAAGCAGCAGAGGGCACCGGAGCACAGCGGGCGGGGTGCCCTTTTCCGCCACCGATAAAAGTGATCTCAAGGTGAATCTGCCACAGAGACCACCATTATCGGAAACCGGACCGCTGGCTGAAGAAGAGGATACTGGGGTTATGGCAGCTAGTTGGTGCCATAACAAAGATATCCCTCTTCAAAGTTAGGACGTATATCGGCGTGCGGCGGCCCGAAAGTGGTTAAATACCAGGCTGTACTACCTCCTCAGTACCAGGTAATTTCCAGTCTTCAGAGCTCTAAAAGTTTGACTGACAATTACTCTACCCTGCAATGCTGCATCCAAATGAATTTTAGCATTTATTTTTTGGACAACTGGAGTGTTCTTTTGGTGGCATTAAATAATCATGTTTTTGTTTTTTTTACTATAAAATGAAAGCAGATCAAACATTTTTTTTTTCAGTTTTCCTCATCTTTTGTTAAAGCTAAACTTTACCCATAACAATGTCATAAAAAAAGATTTTCTTTAGCAAGGAACATACATCCCACAATAATAATTATGCTACCAAAATATGTGTGTGCTGTAAATGTAAATTGCCTCCACCATGGTTCCTGTTCCTTCTTACTGGAAGCTGTTGTTGAAGCCCAGTGCCCCTGAGTAGAAGTAAATCATAAAGCAGAACTAACCCCTTCAACTTAAAGTGGAACTTTACCCACCAAAAACTTGATAAATAATAATGTTCTTTCAGACTGGACCATTTTGCTGGCTTAAGACCAGAGCACTATTTGCGATTCGGCACTGCGTCGCTTTAACTGACAATTGTGCGGTCGTGTGACGTGGCTCTCAAACTAAATTGATGTCCTTTTTTCCCACCAATAAAGCTTTCTTTTGGGTTGTATTTGATGAACCCTGCAGTTTTTATTTTTGCGCTATAAACAAAAAGAGCGACAATTTTGAAAAAAATGCTATTTTTTTTACTTTTTGCTATAATAAATACCCCCCAAAATATATAAAACATTTTTTTTCCTCAGTTTAAGCCAATACGTATTCTTCTACATATTTTTGGTAAAAAAATCGCAGCGAAAAAAATCGAAGCGATTATTGATTGGTTGGTGCAAAAGTTTACAAAATAGGGAATAGTTTTATGGCGCTTTTATAAAAAAAATTTTTTTTACTAGTAATGGCAGCGATCAGTGATTTTTATTGTGACTGCGACATAATGGCGGACACATGGGACATTTTTGACACATTTTTGGGACCATTGTCATTTATACAGCAATCAGTGCTATATAAATGCACTGATTCCTGTGTAAATGACACTGGCAGTGAAGAGGTTAACCAGGAGGTGGCAGTGTAGGGGTTAAGTGTGTCCTAGGGGTGTGTTTCTAACTGTGGGGGGTGTGGCTGTCTTTTACAGATCACTGATCTCTGCTCCAATCACAGGGAGCAGAGATCAGTGTCACTTGTTGCTAGGCAGAACGGGGAGATGCCGATGTAAACAGTCAATGGAAATGGCACCCAGAAATCAACAAAAGTAGTACAGAAACTACTTTTGCGAATCAGTGCGGTGTCAAATCGGACGCTGCCATCGATTTGGCATGTGATTTGACATGTCCAATTGAATGCCAAATTGCATCAATGTGAACCAGGGCTTAAGGATAGGAAGGTTCAATTACACTTTAACACTGTCAGCAGATTGTCCTTTGCAATTTCATCAGTGCCTAAGCCTGGGTTCACGCTATTGCAAACAGGGACATCGCATGTGATGTGCACCACATTGCTGTGCTGACCGCATGCAATGTCTGTGCAATATCAATTCAGCCATACAGTTGTATGGCAGAACTCCCATTACATTTGCACAAAAAAGGGGCAGGAATCTTTTTTTTCTACAAATTGAAATGAGATCGCATGGGTGTTCACACTTATGCGATCCGATTCCTGTCTGAATTCACAGTTCACACTGCGATTTGCGAACCAATTGAGGGGTGTCATTAATTTTGTATTGACACTCGCAGCGGTTTGCATTGGGCAGTGTGAACTGCCTGCGAGGGAGATGCAATGCTGGAACCAGCACAGGAATCGCGGTGGTTCCTGCATCGCATATGTGTGAACCTTGGCCTAACAGCGCCTAAAAATAGAGGGCAACTGAGCATGTGCAGAGCAGGATGAGACAGTGTATTACTGGATTTTATACAGTATAAACATTCCTTTTTTATGGTTTACATAGCTATACCTGCAAAAGGGACCAGCCTGAACTGATCATGCAGGACTCTATATTCTGACAAAAGTTCCACTTTAAAATAAAAATACCAGAATAGCACAAAAACCCTGAAATAAGACTTTTGGAAAGGAGACACCCCAAGGTGATCTAATTCTTTGCTACAATTTTTTGAAAATGAGTTTGAGAATGGGGAACGAAATACACTCAGGCAGCGTACACACGCGCGGACTGTTCGCCCAACTTTGTCCGTCCAACAGTTTCGGCAAACAGTCCGCTCAAACTTAGCATGGACGGACATGGCCACACACGACGGACGAACAGTTTGCTGAAACCGTGCGCGATGACGTGAACGGCACGTACGACGGGACGAAAAATACGACGTCCTATACACTGCATTATAGCTTTCGGCGTGAAAATCCTTTCTGAGCATGCGCGCAACTTTGTTTGACGAACAAGCCTACACACGAGCGGACTGTTCGCTGAAACAAGGTTTCAGCGGACAGTTTTACGGAATTTCCGAAAAACCTTGTCCGTCAAACTGTCCGCTGAAACTGTCCGCTGAAAGCCCACACACGAGCGGACTGTCCGCCCAAACACTGTTCAGCGGACAAAGTTGGGCGAACAGTCCGCGCGTGTGTACGCGGCCTCAGGCTCCGTTCACATCTAGGCATATGGGGGCAACAATTGTGGTAAAATTGCGCAAATAGAATCGTGGGACGGCCATCATCCAAAAGCTCATGTACTTCTTTTGGGTGACAGGAGTCCTACGATTGTTTGTCACCTGACGAATTGCAGGAAAATCGCCCTGCATTTGGGGTGCTATTGAAATCGACGGGCAATGCACTGGGTATGTATAGGCGTCCTGGGATTTGCCTCTATTGCGAATCGTGGGCAGAATCGCAGCGAATCCACATGCAATTCAGAAATGCAGACATGTGAACAGAGCCTCATGTACAGGTCATATGTAGAAATAAAAAATAACAAATTACAAACATTAAAAAGTGTTTCACCAGCACTAGTACCAAGTACATACAACAGAAGCCTAAGCTGGCTCCTGCCACTGTCATCTGGGTGCCAGCACAGACTTGACACACCGTAGTGACATCACATCCAAGGGGCATGCACGGGGGGAGTAGTTTGAACTGAAATTTTTAATGTGCATGCGCAGGGCTGCCATCATATCGACCTGGCTGATGAAAGCGGCCGGCGCTCGATTAGGTTTGCCACCTTTTTATTTAAGTCAAACCCAAACACTTTATCGGCACACAGACATTTTTTTTTCTAATATGAACTATACAGTACATATATTTTGCTATTAAATAACATTTCTAATCATATGACGTTAATAACAAGAGTCTCCCTTTACATCTGAGTGTACAGAGTTCCTCTTTTACATCTGAACTTGAGTTCTCATTCATTGCAAGGGGGGACTCTGCAGACTCTGATGTAAGGGAGAACTCTGGGGACTCTAAACTGGGAAACTTAATTTAAGAGGGAACACTGAGTACTCCGATGTACAGAGAGGACTCGGATGTAAGGGGGAACACTGTGGCCTCTGATGTAAAGGGGAACTCTGATGTAAGGGGTGCTCTGAGAACCCTGATTTATCTTAGTGTACTCACTCAGAGGCAGGTTTTTGTTTACCTGCAAAACAGGGAATTAAAAACGGCACATCCCTTAGGAAAACCAGCACACAGTAAATGCACCAAGCACTGTTCGGCACATATTTAACCCAATAATCGCCCTAGATGTTAACCCCTTCCCAGCCAGTGTCATGAACCACTTTAATACAGAGCAATTATACCCCCCTTCCCACCCAGATCAGCTTTCAGTGCTCTCGCACTTTGATTGCCAATTACTCAGTCATGCAACACTGTACCCAAACAAATTGTTTATCATTTTTTTCACACAAATAGAGCTTTCTTTTGGTGGTATTTAACCATTTGAAATCCGCGCTATAGCCAAATGACGGCTACAGCGCGGATCTCCTTTTCCGGGACGACGTCAATAGACGTAGTCCCGTGTACGAGCGGCCTGCGCGCCCCCTGAGGGGCGCGCGCGGCGCGCTCTGTGATCGGCGAGTCTATGAGACTCACCTGATCACCGATCCGTGCAAGGGGTCAATCCCGACCCCTTATCACGTGATCAGCTGTCAGCCAATGACAGCTGATCATGTGATATAACGGAGCCGGTAATCGGCTATTATTCCTCCTCGCGCTGTCAGCGCGAGGAGAAAAAAAAAAAGCCGATCGCCGGTCCCGATCACGGCCAGCAATGCAAGCGCCCACCTGCCCCCTGCCAGTGCCCACCTGCCCCCTGCAGTGCCGCCCTTATTAAAAGTATGTGCCCCCCGTCAGTGCCACCCAGCAGTGCCCACAGTGCCACCCAGCAGTGCCCACAGTGCCACCCAGCAGTGCCACCCACAGTGCCACGCACAGTGCCCACAATCTGCCTCAAAGGTGCTGCACCCCAGTGCCACATATCAGTGCCCAGCAGTGCCGCCCATCAGTGCCCAGCAGTGCCGCCCATCAGTGCCCAGCAGTGCCACCTATCAGTGCCCATCAGTCCCATCTATCAGTGGTACCTATCAGTGCCCATCCGTGCCACCCATCCGTGCCACCCATCCGTGCCATCTTATCTGTGCCCATCTTTGCCCATCAGTGCCGCCTTATCTGTGCCCATCGGTGCCGCCTTATCTGTGCCTATTAGTGCCGCCTTAACTATGCCCATCAGTGCCCACCAGTGCAGCCCATCAGTGCCCACCAGTGCAGCCCATCAGTGCCCACCAGTGCAGCCCATCAGTGCCCACCAATGCAGCCCATCAGTGCCCACCAATGCAGCCTATCAGTGCCGCCTAATCAGCGCACTTCAATGAAGGAGAAAAATGACCCGTTTGCAAAATTTTATAACAAACTATTAAAACATGATTTTTTTTATTTTATTTTTGCATCTTTTTTTGTTTGTTTAGCAAAAAATAAAACTCCGAGCTGTAACTAAATACCACCAAAAGAAAGCTCTATTTGTGGGAAAAAAATGATAAAAATTTCATTTGGGTACAGTGTTGTATGCCCACGCAATTGTCATTCAAAGTGCATCAGCGCTGAAAGCTGAAAATTGGTCTGGGACTGAGGGGGGTTTAAGTGCCCAGTAAGCAAGTGGTTAATCACCACTGTTTTTTTTTTTTTTTTGCGATATAAGTGAAAAAAAGCGAAAATTTTGAAAAAAAACAAACACATTTTTTAGTTTCTATTATAAAATTTTGCAAATGAGTTCATTTTGTTCATACATTTGGGCAAAATTTATACATATCTTTGGTAAAAATAACCCAAATTAGTGGATATTATTTAGTCTGTGTGAAGGTTATAGAATCTACAAGCTATGGTTCCAATCATTGAAAATTGATCACACCTGATTCATTGACACCCTTCTCAATCTCATTTCTTGAGGCCCCAAAATGCCAGGGCAGTACAACTACCCCCCAGATGACCCCTTTTTGAAAAGTAGACAGTCCAAGGTATTTAGTAAGAGGCATGGTGGGTTTTTTCAAGTTGTTCACATAATTCTTGGGAAAACAAAGACTTTTTTTTTTTTTTTTTACACAAAATAGGAGAATCAATTATACATCTAATTTCATTCCTACCTATCACACTTTTGAAGGTCCTAGAGCACCAGAACAATGGAATTACCCACATAATTACCCCATTTTGGAAAGAAAACTCCCCAATGTACATTATATAAGGCATAAGGAGTCTTTTGAACATGTCATTTTTTTCCAAAAGTTTTTTGGAAAATGTGGAAGGAAAATTAAAACGTATTTGTTTTTACCCAAAGTTGTCAATTCATAATATATTTCCAACACACAGCATGTACATAGCGAAAATTACACCTCAAAATACATTCTGCTACTCCTTCTGTATATGGCCATAACACATCTGTGAGACTTTTAGGCTGGGTTTACACTGGAACCAGCTGCGGAACGCACAGGAATGCTGTGCATCTCCATTCTCTGGTTCAGGGACAAATCAGAAACAAATCTTTGCGTGAATTTGGCCTTGAAACTGAGCTGAAGACACACAGCGTTTGTGTGCATTGCACTCCACAGCTGCCCCAGAGATATGTGATAGAGAGCCAGTCACAATCTCCAGCTATGCAAATTGGATGTGGGGTGTGAACCCAGCCTTACACAGCCTGGCCACATAGAGAGGGCCAACATGCAGGGAGCACCGTCAGGTGTTCAAGGAACATAAATGACACATCTAATTTCCTGATGACCTATCATATTTTGAAGGTCCTGGAGCACCGGCACAGTGGAATTACCCACAAAATGACCCCATTTTGGAAAGCAAACATCCCCAACCTATATTCTATGAGGCATGGGCTGAAGTTAGGTACTCGGGTACTCTGATGGGCTTCAGATAGATACTCAGGTACTCTGATGGTCTTCAGATAGGTACTTGGGTATTCTGATAGGATGCAGATAGGTACTTGGGTACTCTAATGGTGCTGGAAACAGGTACTCGGGTACTCAGATGGGCTGCAGACAGGCACTCGTGTACTCTGATGGGCTTCAGATAGGTATTCTGGGATTCTAATGGGCTGGAAACAGGTACTCAGGTACTCTGATGTGCTGCAGGTAGGAACTCGGATACTCTGGGTTGGAGACATGTACTTGGGGTACTCTGATGGTCTGCAGATAGGTACTTGGGTACCCTGGGCTGGAGATGGGTACTTGGGTACTCTAATGAGTTGGAGACAGGTACTCGGGTACTCTGATGAGCTGGAGACAGGTACTCCGGTACTCTAATGGGCTGCAGATAGGTACTGGGGTACACTGATGGGCTGGAGATAGGTACTCAGGTAATTTGGGCTGGAGACAGTTACTCAGATACTTTGATGGGCTGAAGATAGGTACTCGGGTACTCTGGGCTGGAGACAGGCACTCAGGTACACTGATGGCCTGTAGATAGGTACTCAGGGCTGGGAACAGGTACTCGGGCACTCTAATGGTCTGCAGATAGGTACTCAGGTGCTCTGGGCTGGTAAAAGGTACTTGGGTACTCTTATTGACTGGTGACAGGTACTCAGGGTACTCTGATGGGCTGTGACAGGTACTTGGGTACTCTGGGCTGGACTCAGTACTTTACACTCGCTATTTTTAGCGCTAAAACATCTGAAAAGCACCTTCAGTGTGAAAGGGGTCTTAACAGGACATGGCAGGGGGTGTGTCCTATGTCTACATACTTTTGCTAATAAGTGTCCCTCCTTCTCATCTCAAAAAGCTGTCATGCTCTCCACCTCATCCAATCAGAGAATCGCAGATAGATCTCCAACTCTCAGCGGTTACTTACCTCTTTTCTAGAGTCGACAAACAAATGAAATAAAAATAATAATTGATACAAATTAAAATCTTTTTTTTACAACTGATAATAATAATAATTTACAGAGCTGTTAAAAAAACTGAATATTTTGATCCAGAAAATGAATCCCACTTGGGTAGTTGGATAAGGGACTAGTTATTTTCCCCTTTGTGGCAAAATAAACAATATATGATCCTCAGGGCAAAACTGCTGTTAGTTATGAGAGACCAGAATGCCCAGGAAATGTTCGGGCTTATAGAGTCAACCTGATGAAGTGCAAATTTGTATATTGATATGAATACAAAAATAGTCACACCACAAATTACAAGTACATTTTTGTAATAACCCGGAACGTAAGCTCACTGTAATGGCTACTTTCCATTTAAGCCGTGATCTCTAATGTCCTTTGAAAATGTTTTATACAGTGTGAGTATTGCTCTATTCTGCAGCCGGTATTTTTTTTTTGATAAAGTAAAATGGCTCCTTGTCATCACAACTTGTCCTGCTATAGAGGACAAAGGAATTTCTGGCATAATGGAGTGTGATAAGGAAGCCAGCAAGATAACAAGCTGAAGAGATCTTACTGCCTTTACCTTACAAGGAGAGATCTGCTTTCCAAATCATTATAAGAGGTTCTGATCTATTGGCTTCAGCTTCTTTCTCCTGGAATCCTTCAAAGAGAACATACCTTATACAACTATCTGGACCTTCTGAGATATACAGGTAAAACCAGCAGTCACTTTAATTAGAAAGAAACCACTAAATGTATTTATTTTTTCAAGTTTATCATAATTTATTTTGGATTAGAAAATATATAGTGAATAACAGTATAGAGAACAACTTACTTTCAGCAATTATATTCCGTGTGCGTGTGCAAAGGCTGTCTTAAGCCCCATACACACTATCAGATTTTCTGCTGATTTTTGTCTTCAGATTTACCAAAACCATGTAGTGCAAGGGTTCCTAAGGTTTGACCTCATATTATATGGTTTTGGTAAATCTGAAGACAAAAATCAGCAGAAAATCTGATAGTGTATATGGGGCTTTAGGAAATATTCTGTACAGGTACATACAGGTCCCAGACTACAATTTAGCTATTATTTCCGCAATCAACAAGTTGAAGTTGATTATGTAGATGGTAACTGTCAATGGTAACCTTACATTAGTAAGAAAATTCTGTTTCTCACAATAAAAATAATGCAGCAAATTTGTGCGACCTGGTAGAGCGAGGAAATAAGATTTTTTTTTTTTTTTTGTGATTAATTAACCAATAACAAATTCACCATGTCCTGTTAAAACCACCTTTTTAATTGTTTTAGAATTACACAAGATTTTAAGAAATATTAGCATTGCAACAGAATTTATTTTCCCCCACTGGAGGGAATTAGATCATGCTTTGTTTGTTTTTTTTTTTGTATATGCGTTTTTGATGTGTTTTTCCAACTGAACAGTGTGAAAGAAACCTTAAGCATAGATTTTTTTCCCTTGAAATTTTAAAGGCTTAAGTGAAAGTTCTGTACGATTAATTTATAACCCCCTTCCCTTACCACCCCTAGCAAATTCTGTATATTAGCAGTACTGCTCTGCTATACCTGTTTGCCCAAATATTTGAAAAGCAATCCAGTTGGGGATGTAGCTTTCTGTTGAAGTGATCTTTGACCACAGGGCACATGTTCAGTGCCAGGCAGGGTGCACAGTGAAGGGTAGTGGTGCTATTGATAAGCAAAACATATACTAAAAGCATTGCTGGAAAAAAGGGACAAGATGTGGAAAAAAGATAATTGTACTAAAAATGCAACTGTCTTTAATAGCTGAATTAAAAAAAAAATTCACAAGATGAAAAAAAAAAAATTGGACATTAAAGTTTACGTTATCTTGGATCAGATGTAAATCTAGCATTGCATAGTCTGATGGTGTTCTTTTTATGTTGTAGGCACCCACGCACATACATAAAAACAAACACATACTGGTACTCATATCTCCTGTTCCAACTTATGTTTAGAAAAAAAAATTCTAAGCATTGATTTCAAATCACTATTCATCTGAAACGAATGGAAAATTATAGATTAGTATTTATTATTGGAAGCATTCAAAAAATTGTACAAGAATGAATAATTAGGCTACAATTGAAGTAGTTAATCACCTCAATAGATAGATTATTAAAATAATAGTTCATATAGATGATGATGATGACAATATATTAACAAATAATAAACTTAACATTACTATAAATTATATAGATAATTAATTTTAATTTTTTTATATCTCTATTTCTCTCTGTCTCTCTCTCTAAATCACTAAAATATCATAAAAAAAAAATAAAGTTATTTTCAATGTACAGCTTTTATTAAATTGGTACTTAGTGATCCTGCCATGAAGGTCCTTGTTCAGGCACCCCCTGTCTTTTACATTGCGGTAACTGTCTATCAACTGTTCCTGCATTGTCAACCTATTGCAAGCAGCCCATATAGAGACTTGTAGCCTACATCCAGCTGTGCCAGCATAAATTTTGCATGGATGGACCATTGTTGTTACTATCAGGAAGGGTCCTTTGGAAAGATGGACAGATGATGTTGATGCACATGTAGACAGTTGTAGTAGTTGAAAGAAACTGTAGGAAATTAGAAGCACTAAGATGGGGAAAAAAAAGATATAAAATGATATTGATTTAGTAAACTTAAGCCTTTCCTGCCCCCTCCCTGCAGCCCTTTTATTGGGTCCTAAAGCTGAGGGACGAGATGGATTTCCAAATCATATGATCAGTGTGATTGACTGTCACAGTGGTCATATAATCAGGAGCCCACCCTGCTGGCTTCTGATCATAAACAGAGACCGGAAGCTGTCCAGAATAACTCAGTCACTGTGCTGGAATCCCTCCCTACCACCACACATAAGTGTTACATGGTCAGTAAAAGGTTAATGTTAGGTTAGGGTTTAGCTCTATTTTAGGAAGTAATGTATTAATAATTTGTCACTTGAAACAGCTTTAATAATCAATTTTTAGTAAAGTGCTTCCCTATGTTGGCCTACTTGTCAGTCTTTATTGCTAAGTGCCAGTGTAGGACCTGAATATCTCATGCATATTATTAGTAATAAAAAAAAGATGTATCTCTGGGCTGTGGAGGAGTGGCAGCTGACACAGATAAGTAATATACCAAACTTATAAATAATCTTGAGAAAAAGTGTGTAGCGCCAAAAGTAAATGAACAGCGATGAGATGAGAATACTGTGTTATACTGTAAATGGACAGCATTGAAATAAAGTACAAAAAAGTGTTAAAGTGAAAAATACTAAAGTGAAAAAAAATATATATAAGTCCAATCTTGTGGATGGAAATCAACAATAAAAAACAATGTAGTAACAAATATAGATTTAAATGCACAGCCCCATGATAGGATTAGCAATATAAACTTATTGGTGGAAACACAGTAGTTCAGTGCAAAGATATGCACAAAAATGTACTTGGAAAGTGAAGAGGTGGTCCAGTACAGTGCTCCAAAATCATCCACTGATCCCCTGCTAAATGGACACTCACCGGAAAACCTGTCTGCCATTACAGCAGCAAATACACACTCAGTGTAGATCCGCCATCTGTTGTGGGGAAGGCTGTTCAGCAACTCTTACCATGCAGATGTAGTTGTAGTAAATAAAGCTCACCAGGAGACAGATGAAGTCTCCATAGTGTAGTATTTATCGGAAATGTATGTTAAAAGCCTACAAAGAGACCCCCCACTATGCCAACATCATTTTATTGTATAAAAGGACTGAATGAGTTACAAACTCCATCAAAGCATGGCAGACTTTACCGGGACAACATGAGGCAGTAATTTAGCAAAAATATAAATTATATATTTCATTGTTACCTAATTGTCATTCAGTCTGATTTGACTATATGGAGGGGGGAAAAAGCTGTATATCAGATATTTTGTCAAATATGATGATATCGGAAATATAGGAAAGGGAAGGCAAAAGAACAAGGAGGGCAAGGTAAGGAGCCAGAGATATCCATAGACCCATATAGACTTCATATTGGAGTGCATTATGTATTATGCTTGCCAAACACTGGGATTAGTGTATCCAATCCCGAAGCAGCAAGGAAGTGTATCAAGTATATATCACTTCTACGAGCTGATAAGCAGCAGCTTCGGAATACACATAAAGCCTAGAAAGACGGGTCATTAAAAGGTTGGGGGGTATAAGCTAGCGGATATAGGTGCGATAGGAACATTAAGCTCACTGGAATTACCCACCTTATTAGCAAGTATAAAGCAAACTTCCAATGTTTGTTCGGATCTGGGATGGGCTGTTTCTGAGGGACACATCTCATCCCCGATCGCCACACTGTGGGCCCCTGGGGACCCACAGGAGCAGCAAGTAACCGAGGACGTCATATGACGCCCATCCCAGGATGGGAGATCCCATCTGAGGATGTCATATGACTATATCCCCGGTAATGAAGTGGTTAAAGGGGTTGTAAACCCTCGCCATTTTTCACCTTAATGTATTCTATGCATTAAGGTGAAAAACATTTTTTAATGTAGCAGTGCCCCCCAAGCCCCCCTTATACCTACCTGATCCACAAAATTTGCGTGACAGGAACGAGTACACCAGCTCCGGTCAGTGTCTCGTGTCCTGATTGGATAAATTGATAGCATCGCAGCCATTGGCTCCCACTGCTGTCAATCAAATCCAATGACGCGGGCCCCGGGGGGGTGCAAATGCTGCACTCTGGAGCACGCCCACATGGTAGCCCCCTCGGGAGAAAGCTTCTACTAGGGGGTCATCTGATGTGGGGAGGAGCTGCAAAAGCCACCGGGGGACCCCAGAAGAAGGGGCCATTGCAAAACGAACTGCACAGTGGAGGTAAATATGATATGTTTGTTATTTAAAAAACAAAACAAAAAAAACAAACCCTTACAATAACTTTAATGACCTTGAGGAGTCAGAGTTATAAAGAATACTTATAGCGGGACTTTAGTTAGAAAATGAAGTCCTGCTAGATGACTTTAGACTGGCGTCTTTTGTGGGTATAGCTATGTGAAACATTACAAATAGGTGCCTATAGTGTTTAAAATTCAGTAATACACAGCCTCACCCTGCTCTGCACATGCTCAGTTGCTTTTTATTTTTAAGCACTGCTGAGTTTGTAGAGGCTGATCTGCTGACAGCCAAGGAAGCAGCTTCTGTTTGATCTGAAACTGCCATGGTTCTGCACATGTGATCAGTAATTACACCAGACATTTGATAGTTTGACAGTTTGGTTGAGGACACAAACAAATGTGTCAGTTAGCAATCCTGGCATTCCTGGAATGTACCTGTTTTTTGAAACAGTTAAATCAATGGGTTTAGTTCCGCTTTATGATTTACTGCTGTTCAGGGGCTCTGTGGCAGCCTTTAGTGGCATAATTCTTAATGTGGAATGTATGTTCCTTGCTAAAGAACATTATTTTTCATCAAGCTGTTATGGGTAAAGTTATACTTTAAGTCACTTATATAATTTTCATTTATTCCACTGAGCTATAACTGATTAACAGTTAATTTTCCAACATTTACTAAGGCACTGTTCTGTTTGTATATGATAACTTGTTATCATGCAGGAAGCACAGTACTATTACTAAGACAGTGATGCTCAAACTTTTTTAAGGCCAAGAGCACAAACCGGCCTGGAAAGTGACAGGCCCTCTTGAATATTGTAATGATATATTTTTAAAGGAAAAAGATGTTCATCCAGATTTTGGTTTATGTTCATTAATGAGGGCCTTCAGAATAAAAATTTAATATGAATTAAAAAACAAAACAAATTGATGACTTACTAGAGGAAACATTCATATGAAGATCTGAATGAACATAAAACCTGAATCTCTTATCACTTATACATGCTTCAGTTTCTCACACAATCTCCTCACTTCATATTTGCTTTAAAAAAAAAATTACTCATTCAACTCCCCACGTTATATTTATATTTTACAAAAAGTTTATATTGTTCCTTTGACTCTTTACTTTTCCAATTCTATACACCTTTTTTTTTTTTTTTTATTAGTTTTTATTAATGAAAAGGAGCACACACAACTCATCACAAACAAATTATCAGAGGAGTAGTATAAACAGCAATGCCATAAACAAAAGTAGAGGAAACAGCAGACAAGGTCTCGATGGCCCACCTCACAAAGCGGGGGGTATCCATAGCCACAAGGTACTAAGTACCTCAGAGAGTCTCCTTAGCATCAGCAGTAACCACACTTAATGCATTAAGACTCCAATATTAACATTTCAAAAAGTGCACATAACTCCTTCCAGTTTTATCTATAAGAGTCTAGTGAGCTCTGAGAGGAGAACAAGCTCAGAAAAAGAGAGAAGAAAAGTCTAGAAAGTAGAAAGCGGGGGGGGGGGGTTGTCCATTCGCCTCAGCAGAGTCTAATTACTGCCCCAACCATCAGATTGAAGATTAGAGATTAAAACAGGCTTCTTTTACTAAGACACGGTTACATTACATCACACAGGTTGAGATACAATATCCGCATAAACAGAGGTGTACTTGAAGGCGACCCAGCAGGCCCATATTTTTTTGGTGAGGTCAGACTTGCCTCTCAGAGAGAGTGTCAAGTCTTCCATGTAATATAGCTGATCGACCTTGAGCAGCCAGCAGTGGAGCGTAGGGATCCTCCTCTGCTTCCAATACCGCGGGATAAGAGTTTTCGCAGCATTGAGGAGATGGGGTGTAATAGAGCGTTTATATGAGCCTGCTGGCTCACCCGAACAATGAAACAAAGCATACCATGGATCATTAGGGACCTCCCGACCCTGAATGTGCTTAATCCAATACAGGACTGCGAGCCAGAACGGGCGTATTCGTGGACAAAACCACCAGATGTGAGCATGAGAGGCTCGCTCACCACACTCTCTCCAGCAGAGCGGGGAGGTTTGGGGGAAAAACTGATGTAGTGTCACAGGCGTGTAGTGCCACCTGGTTAGCAGCTTGTAGGTCATCTCAGATGTTTTGGAGGAGCCTGAAGCAGTGTGTGCCATGGTAAGAATGTTAGACACTTGGGTAGGAGTGAGTTCCTTATCCAGATCCAGCTCCCAGTTTCGGATAAAAGTAGGGGTCTTGTGAGACTCCAGGGATAGCAACGTGTGATAAAAATAAGACAGGTTTCTCCACAGGCAAGGCATCTGAGAAAGCAGATTCTAGAAGCGTAAGGTCATTTATGGAACGTAGAGGTTTAGGAAGGGAGCGAACAAAGGCCGTCAGGCCGACAGTATTTCCAGCGGTCCATGAATGAGATAGGTAACTCCCCCATGATGACAGAGAGTGGGAGAACACCGGAGGGGCCAGTGAACTGATGGAGGAGAGTCTTATCCCCAAGACTCCAAGAAAAGTGTGAGCGAGGGCCCATATTACCAGGCGGAAAGTAGTTATGGCCCGACAAAGACAGCAAAGGTGAATTGTAGGGCCAGTTCAATTCTATACACCTTTTAAGCACTTTTTTTCTTCTTTGGAGTCTTCAAAAAAATTTTTCTTTGTTTTCTACAAAAGTTTTGGTTTTGTGGTAACAATTACGTTGTGTACACAGTAGCACAACTACAAAAACTCTTATGCCATGTACACACCAGCGAAATGTCTGACAGAAAAGGTCAGACGGAATCTTTTCATCGTATATTCCGATCGTTTGTATGCCTCATCAGACTTTCTCTTATACTTCACTGACCGACACAGCTCCTTTCTTAGCCATTGGGTTGTTATGCCCACCACTAGGAGAATACTAGGCATTACTTGTTATGTAACACTCAGAACTTTCCAGTTCCGCCCAGGGTGCGGTCCCTTGGGCAACGACCCTCCAGCCTGCCATGCAGTCATCAGTTTTATTTTGCCTAGTGAAGGAGAAAGACCTAGAAACCCTGCGGGCCCATCGGTCCGTGCTTTTTTCTGCAGAAGCTTGACTTTTTGTGCAAGATAATTGATCCTGTGATCTGCTGTCAACAGCCGGCTGGGTGACAGGCTGGATACTCTTATTCTTGTAGTCTCCCCAGGCAGGCCACGACGAAACCTCAGCTCCAGAGGTGGTCGGTGAGCTTTTATGCTCCGGGGCACACATATGACTGGGCTACTGATGTCTGCGTCACAGTGTACCGGGCCAGCAGCCACCCTGTACTGATCAGTGAGTGGGTCTGTAATGGAATGTCTCCCAGCTCTGCAGAACTGGTAAGTACAGCTCTCCCTGCCTCGGTGGGGCTGAGCAGCTGGGCATTCCCTGGCAGGTCAATTCAGGGGTCCCTCACTTCTCTCCCTGTCCCTTTCCCCCTCCCCCCAGGGGATGCTGCTGAGAGGTGTGTGTGTGTCTGTGCAGGGGCTCTCTCAGGGGGCTCTCACCTGGGGGGGTGGCGCTGGCTGGCTGAGTCCTGGGTCCTGTTTTTTCATGTCCTTGGTGTTCTGTGCAGCGCTGTACTCACCGCCATTATTTCTCCCTGTCCCTCATGGCTCTAGCATTCGGCGGCCATCTTAGGTGTGGGCAAGGGAAAGCATGCTCTCCTGGGTTTCGGTGGCCATTTTCCTTGTGATTTTCCCTATAAAGGACGCCAGCGGCCATTTTCTTGAAACCTGAACACGTGTTTTAGTGTTCTCTAGCGGTGGCATGTGCTCCTGTGCTCTAACGGCCATTTTCCCTGTGTTTTATGTCCTTATGCTGGACGTGGGGTGGCCATTTTCTTGAAGCCTGAGCACACTTCAGAGCGGTTTCAGCGCCATTTGCAGCTGCTTCCACCGACACTGTCTCCTCTGCACCTGGGAGCCCACAGAGACTACAGGCACTACCTTCTGGATAGTGCAGAACCCCTCAGGGAGGTGAGTCCTGCGGAAAAGAGCCCCTCAGCCAGCAGCAGTAAGGAGGGTGGGACTGTCACTGTCCTAAGTCCCCTTCGGGTGGCAGACAGGGTAGGGTCAGCATGGCTTTAGAAACTGGTTTCTTCCCCTGAAATCCAGGAAATTGCAACCAGGTCACTTGCGGACTGCGCAGTGCCCCTGGACACCCTGACGGCGGTCCTCAATTCGTTCGTTGCCAAGATGGAGGCAGCACGTGTTCAAAAGGGTCCTTTGGGGAGAGCTCTGATGCAGACTTGGCCCTGCTGAGGCTGGTGACCCCTGCTCTGTCTTGTCAGACGTCGCTGACCAGGACCGTTCGGACAGTGAAGATGAGTCCCCGTCCGGGTCCGTCCACGACAAAGTGCTTGTTGGAGCACTTATCACAGCTGTGCATGATACTCTGAAGATTCAGGAGCCAGCAGATCCCTCTGCTGATGTAGCGGTCCCTTTTGGGTCCCGTAAGCCAGCCCGTTCACCTAAGGTGTTCCCCTATCTGACTTATTTTGACAAGTTCATTTACAAGAAATGGGGTCGCCTGCAACTGAGCTTTTCGGTCCCCAAATCCATAGTGGTGCGTTACCCCTTTTGAGGAGAGCCTTCCCAAGAAGTGGTCGGCTCCTCCGGTCGTGGACCCCCCAGTATCCAGGTTAAATAAAGTAACTACGAGGGGACGCCTGCATTTAAGGATCCCATGGACAGGAAGGCCGAGGCAGTGGCTCGTTCCTTGTTTACGGTGGTGGGGTCCGCCATGCGACCAGTACTGGCATCCGCACTTGTGTCGCAGACACTGAGTGGGCAAAACTGTTGCACCGCGAGTTGGGAGAGCAACAGGCTTCTCCTGTCTGCGTGGAACTAGCAGACCAACTAGTGCAAGGCCTTAAGTACATTTGTGCCGTGGATACTCTTCCTCTGTTATCCAGGGCTTCAGTTTCAGCGGTGGTTCTGAGGCGCCTGATTTGGTTAAAATTCTGGTCTGCTGACCAGGCATCTAAGAAAGCCCTGACAGATCTTCCCTTTTTGGCGACCGGCTTTTCGGAGCCTCGTTGGATGACATTATTAAAAATGCCACCGGTGGTAAGAGTACCCTACTCCCACAGGCCAGGAAGGCTAAGGAGCCACGCCATAGGCAAGGGCCCTATTTTTCTGCTCAGAAACTTCTTTTTCGTCCGCCCGGAGCTTCGGCTACACATCCCCAGCCCAACAAGAAGGACAGAAACATCCCTGGAACCGCAAGCCTAACAAGCCTTCGAAAAAAAGTGCTACCACATGAAGGTTTGCCCCCACCCATGTCTCGGATTGGGGGTCACCTTTGGGAGTTTTCAGCCCGGTGGTCCTCTCGACTATCCAACCAATGGGTCTGCGATCTGATTTCCTCAGGCTACAAGATAGAGTTTCTCTCTTGGCTGCCAAACAGATTCTTCCCCTCCAGCATACCCGTATCCCCGGCTCACCGGGAGGCCCTCTTGGGGGCAGTAAGGGATCTGCTGAGTTGCGGGGTGGTTGTACCGGTTTTGTTTGTAGTTCCCAAGAAGGAAGGGATATGTCCAATCTTGGGCCTAAAAGCCCTCAATCAATTTGTGAAAGTGCAGAGGTTCAGAATGGAATCAGTTCGCTCAGTAGTCGCTGCACTCCATCAAGGGGACTCCCTGGCATCCTTAGACATCCAGGATGTGTACCTGCATATACCCATATGCCTTTGGCATCAAAAGTTTCTGCGATTTGCAGTCTGGGAAGCCCACTACCAGTTTGTGGCTCTTCCTTTTGGTCTGGCATCAGCCCCCCCGAGTCTTTACCAAGGTATTGGCTCTAATTTTGGCATTGCTGCGGCAAAGTGGGATCGCGATAGCGGGATACCTAGATGATCTCCTTCTGAGGGCATCTTCCACCTCAGAATTAGAGGAGGATATGGCAATCACCATGCAGACCCTGCAAGAATTTGGGTGGCTGTTGAACCTAAAGAAGTCAGTGATTGTACCAACCCAGCATCTGGAGTACCTGGGCTTGCTGCTGGACTCCAGGGAAGCAAGAGTTTTTCTCCCTTCAGACAAACTGCAGACTCTCAGATCCGCTGTAAAACTGCTGATGAACCGCAAGTGGTCGTCGCTCCTCTTCTGCATGCGAGTCCTGGGACTCATGGTAGCCTCCTTTGAGGCAGTACCATATGCCCAGTTCCACACCAGAGTCCTGCAGAAGGAGATGAAATGGGACAAATCTCAGTTGTCCCTGGATCGACAGATCCAGGCGAGCCAGTTAGTCAGAGATTCCCTGAACTTGTGGCTGAGGTCCCTGGTGATTCAGTCCGGAAAGTCATTCCTACCTCTGAAGTGGACAGTGATCACAATGGACGCCAGCCTATCTGGCTGGGGTGGAGTGATGGGGGTTCAGTCAGCTCAGGGCCTCTGGTCGACAGAAGAATCCAAGTTGCCGATCAATCTGCTCGAGCTCAGAGTGATCAGGCTGTGCCTCTCCACATGGTCGATGAGACTACAGGGGCGTCCGATCAGGATCCAGTCAGACAACGCCACGGCTGTGGCATACGTCAATCACCAAGGAGGAACAAGAAGCTCATCCACCACACGGGAGGTCACTCACATACTTCGGTGGGAAGAGCGACACGTGCCAACCCTGTCGGCCATTTACATCCCGGGAGTGGAGAACTGGCAGGTGGACTATCTGAGTCGCCAGATGCTAGGCCCAGGAGAATGGGCGTTGCATCCAGAGGTGTTCAGGCTACTGTGCCTGAGGTGGGGCACACCAGACGTGGATCTTCTGGCCTCCCGTCTCAATCGGAAGGTGCCGAGATTTGTATCCAGGACAAGAGATCCGTGAGCAGATGCGTCAGATGCGTTGGTGGCTCCGTGGGATCGGTACCAGCTGATCTACGCCTTTCCGCCACTGAAACTGTTACCACGTCTGCTCCACAGAGTAGAAGTCGAGCGAATCCTAGTGATTCTGGTCACCCCAGATTGGCCTCAGTGGCCTTGGTACACAGACCTAGTGCGCCTGGTGGCAGACGCCCCATGGTGACTGCCGTTACGAGAGGACCTTCTGTCTCAAGGTCCGATTCTCCATCCTGCTTTACCATCGCTGGCTTTAACGGCATGGTTATTGAGAGCCAGTTGTTGAGGAAACGGTGTCTGACGGACTCTGTGATCCCAACTATGTTGAGGGCACGGAAATCTTCTTCTCAGAAGATATATCATCGTACCTGGAAGGCTTACATCCCCATGTGTGAAGAGAAAGGATGGCATCCGCACTCCTTTTCTATATCCAGGATCCTGCTGTTTCTTCAGCAAGGAGTAGACCAGAAATTGGCGTTAAGCACCATTAAGGGGCAAATATCAGCCTTGGCTGTCTTTTTTCAGCGACCCCTGTCATCTCACTCTCTAGTGAGCACTTATGTTCAGGGGGTCCGACATGTAGTTCCTCCGGTGTGTCCACCGTTATCCCCGTGGGATCTGAACCTGGTGTTATCGGCACTTCAGAAGCCGCCGTTTGAGAACATCAGAGAAATTCCCTTGTTGACTCTTTCCCAGAAAGTGGTCTTTTTAGTGGCCATTACATTGATCAGGAGCTTTTCGGAACTGGCGGCCTTGTGTTGCAAGTTGCCTTATCTGGTTATCCACAAGGATAAGGTGGTGTTGCGTCCGCAACCATCTTTTCTGCCAAAAGTGGTCTTGGCTTTTCATATCAATGAGGACATTGTATTACCATGTCTGTGTCCTAAGCCGAAACACCCTAAGTGGCCCTTCACGCTCTGGACGTGGTTCGGGCGCTAAAGGTGTATTTGTCTGCCACTGCTCCCTTTCAGAAGTCAGACTCATTGTTTGTTTCGGTGGCTGGTCTAAAGAAAGGCATGGCGGTCTCGTCGGCCACCATTTCCAGGTGGATCAAACAGATTGAAGGGACAGGTGCCCCACTTTCTGGTCACGGCCCACTTCACAAGGACAATCGGAACGTCTTGGGCCTTCCGACACCAAGCGTCTGTTGCTTAGGTGTGTAAAGCGGCGACCTGGTCATCTGTCCACACGTTTACCAAGTTTTACAAGGTAGACGTCAGTGCACCGGCTGATGCCTGTTTTGGCTGCAAAGTTTTGCAGGCGGCCGTATAGTTGCAGTTGAATATGCAATATATTTTATTTTTTCCCGTTTTTTCGATAAAAATGCAGTACCCTTAAGTTAATGTGCTGTTGCATTACATTCCGCAGTTTTGGTGTGGTTGTGGGTAGTCACTCCTGTTGAGGGTACCCTGGTTTTGTGGTGGATTTCTCCACGAACTGTTTTTTGTAGGTAAAGTTTCACTAGTTGCCACTTGCCACGGTGGATGAAGTTTTCTATGCTGTTTTCCCACCCCTCGTTTGGCACTGCTTGGGGATGTCCCAATGGCTAAGAGAGGAGCTGTGTCGGTGAATATAAGAGAAAATAGGATTTTTTGTACTCACGGTAAAATCCTTTTCTCTGTAATTCACCGACCGACACAGCACCCGCCCCTCCTTTTTTCCATTACGTTATACTACTTGTTGATGTACTGATGACTGCATGGCAGGCTGGAGGGTTGTTGCCCAAGGGACCTCCCCCTGGGCGGAACTGGAAAGTTCTGAGTGTTACATAACAAGTAATGCCTAGTATTCTCCTAGTGGTGGGCATAACAACCCAATGGCTAAGAGAGGAGCTGTGTCGGTCGGTGAATTACAGAGAAAAGGATTTTACGGTGAGTACAAAAAATCCAAATTTTTTCTTTTACAAAAATTTTGACAGACCTAGAAATAGAACATGTTTTAAATCTTTCCGACGGATCCAATTCCTTCCGGGAAAACCATTTGACTGTATGCTGTTTCGAAGGACCAAAAACAACGCAAGGGCAGCTTGCTACTGGCTATTGAACTTCCTTTTTCTAGTTCCGTCGTACGTGTTGTACATCACGGATCGGACTTTGGCGTGATCGTGTGTACATACAACAGTTTCAGCGGAACTCTGTCAGAACTCCGTCTGAAAAAACCTTTGGAGTTTATTTCGAAGGGAAAACCGGTCATGTGTACACGCCATTAAAGTTCTCTACTGATTAATATGGCTCTTTTGTGGCTCTATTGGCTATCCGCTGCTATCAATCTGTGCAATGAGGAGTGCAACAGCAGCTAGAGCTGCTGCGCTCATGCACATCACTGGATCGGATTGGGCTCAGTAAGCAAAAAAAGGGGGGGGGGGGTCCAGGGAGAGCTGCAGCACAGAAGGTTTTTCACCTTAATGCATTAAATGTATTAAGGTGAAAAACCTTAAGGCTTTGCAACCACTTTAATCCTGTTAAACATTACCCTACAGACCCCTTCTAAACATTAGAAAGCAGGGAGAGAATTTTTATGTAAAAAACACTTAAAACGGTAACCAGCATTTTAATTTTGTTTTTAGGTTATGCAATGGTAATGGGAATATGTAACAAATATAGAATAGTTGTTATCCCAATTCGTCTGAAAAAGTGGAATTACACTTTAAATTATGATCAGTAGTCACAGACTTATCAGCCATTCAAAGGGCATCAGTGCCCCATGGGCTGTACACACTAACAAGGAATCCAGAACACCAAATTTAGCAGATAAAATAAACACAGCAGGAACTTGATGTCTCTTATCTCTTTTCTGCTTTAAAGCCTGCCGGCTGGACCAAATATGGGGATGTAAAAGGAAGTTTGAAAGGTAACACTAAGAACTGTGATAGCTCTATTCACTGTATCACTAAACAAATATGGCAATTCTGTAATTAGAACTCTTATCCAGACATGCAGCATATTTGAGGCCCTGGCAATTCTGTAGGTCAAGGCCTGTATTGGTCATGACATATATTTTGTTTGAGGAACTTCCAGAGAATGACAGCAGGAAAAAAAAAACATGAATCCTTAGCACAAGTAAATATATTTAGATGGAGGAAGGTCGATATGTATGGTATTTATTTATATATACAGCAAATACGGGAGTTCAGCATTTTATTGGATAGCAGGCTATAAAAGGGTGCTGATAGTAAATTCAATAAGTAGTATATATGGTGAAAGATAAAATTTATCCAAAGAACCAACATGGACCCATCAAATAGTAAATGACAAGGTCGCTTAAAACACAAAATTCACAGAGTGGACATACGTTACCACGTGGACACTGTGTCATGAGTGAAATAAATTGCCAGAACCATCAAGGCAGAGGCTGCACATCCCATCTTGATTGGGGAGGAACCATGTCCTCCGATCAATGTAATGCTGTGCAGTTGGCGCCATCAGGCCCACCGAGCTGTCCATGGGGCCAGAGGCGCACTTTTGCACTGATTTGTATATTGTTCGTTCTAAATATTTGGGATGTTGGCAGTATTATTTCACACTATATTCAGCCCCCAACTTCAATTTTTTTCTAGTGCCTTATTCAAATCTTTTAGCTTCTTAACTTCAACTACTGTGTAGCGCTTATCTATGCTGTTGGTACTGTTACCTTTTTGAGTACTCCAAGGTTCTCTTGGACCTGGCACTTTACGTGGCTCATGTTGCACTAGTGTCACAGTTGTATCCACCTCCAAATGATATTCTCCTCATAAACATCCCAGGCCATGGAACACATTTTTATAGTCAGTTGTAATTTGCTCTTATGATGGGGTGAACTTTTTTTCTCACAAGTATCTTGCTGCCTCAGCCTCGACACATGTTGGACTATCTTCCCTGACTTATCTTGATCTGTGGTATTGGAAAGGTATCTGTCATATATGATGTTTCGGGCAGGCAAAATATGGTTCTGTAACGCATGGAGAGCTTTTTTCTTATCACTTTCAGATACAGTGCCTTGCGAAAGTATTCGGCCCCCTTGAACTTTTCAACCTTTTGCCTCAGGCTTCAAACATAAAGATATAAAATTTTTATTTTTTGTGAAGAATCACCAACAAGTGGGACACAATTGTGAAGTGGAACGAAATCTATTGGATTTTTGAAACTTTTTAAACTAATAAATAAATGAAAAGTGGGGCGTGAAAAATTATTCGGCCCCCTTGCGTTAATACTTTGTAGAGCCACCTTTTGCTGCGATTACAGCTGCAAGTCGCTTGGGGTATGTCTCTATCAGTTTTGCACATCGAGAGACTGAAATTCTTGCCCATTCTTCCTTGCAAAACAGCTTGAGCTCAGTGAGGTTGGATGGAGAGCGTTTGTGAACAGCAGTTTTCAGCTCTTTCCACAGATTCTTGATTGGATTCAGGTCTGGACTTTGACTTGGCCATTCTAACACCTGGATACGTTTATTTGTGAACCATTCCTTTGTAGATTTTGCTGTATGTTTTGTGATCATTGTCTTGTTGGAAGATAAATCTCCGTCCCGGTTTCAGGTCTTTTGCAGACTCCAACAGGTTTTCATCCAGAATGGTCCTGTATTTGGCTGCATCCATCTTCCCCTCAATTTTAACCATCTTCCCTGTCCCTGCTGAAGAAAAGCAGGCCCAAACCATGATGCTGCCACCACCATGTTTGACAGTGGGGATGGTGTGTTGAGGGTGATGAGCTGTGTTGCTTTTACGCCAAACATATCGTTTTGCATTGTAGGCAAAAAGTTTGATTTTGGTTTCATCTGACCAGAGCACCTTCTTCCACATGTTTGGTGTGTCTCCCAGGTGGCTTGTGACAAACTTTAGACGAGACTTTTTATGGATATCTTTGAGAAATGGCTTTCTTCTTGCCACTCTTCCATAAAGGCCAGATTTGTGCAGTGTACGACTGATTGTTGTCCTATGGACAGACTCTCCCACCTCAGCTGTAGTTCTCTGCAGTTCATCCAGAGTGATCATGGGCCTCTTGGCTGCATCTCTGATCAGTCTTCTCCTTCTCTGAGCTGAAAGTTTAGAGGGACGGCCAGGTCTTGATAGATTTGCAGTGGTCTAATACTCCCATTTCAAAATGATCGCTTGCACAGTGCTCCTTGGGATGTTTAAAGCTTGGGAAATCTTTTTGTATCCAAATCCGGCTTTAAACTTCTCCACAACAGTATTACGGACCTGCCTGGTGTGTTCCTTGGTCTTCATGATGCTCTCTGCGCTTTCAACAGAACCCTGAGACTATCACAGAGCAGGTGCATTTATACAGAGACTTGATTACACACAGGTGGATTCTATTTATCACCATCAATCATTTAGGACAACATTGGATCATTCAGAGATCCTCGCTGAACTTCTGGAGTGAGTTTGCTGCACTGAAAGTAAAGGGGCTGAATAATTTTGCACGCACCACTTTTCAGCTTTTTATTTGCTAAAAAAGTTTAAAATATCCAATAGATTTTGTTCCACTTCACAATTGTGTCCCACTTGTTGGTGATTCTTCACCAAAAATTTAAATTTTATATCTTTATGTTTGAAGCCTGAAATGTGGCAAAAGGTTGAAAAGTTCAAGGTGGCCGAATACTTTCGCAAGGCACTGTAGATGGAGGTGCTGTGGTTTCTATAAATGTACAGACAGTCTCTCCCCATCACTAAGTTTAAGGCAGCCATTCTTACATTGGGGTATTTTTTGCCCAATCCAAAAGCCACCTCATGATCTTCATTGTGATCTTAAGAAGACCAGTTTGCTGCCAGGTCTCCCTTGAGATAGTCAATACTCCATCCATAGTTCATCTTAGATGACAGTGTGAATGAAGACTTAAACACAGCATGAATTAAGACTTTTCAATAACATTTGGACACTTTATAAACCTTTTCAGAAATGAGACGTAGGAAAGAGGGAGCTTAAGGGAGGAAGGGGAAGGTGGAGTGGTAGGATTCTAGTCACCTGTTTATTGTTGTGGTATACAAAAAAAACTACGCTATCCCTAAAATTAAAAAAAAAAACACTGGTAGGCTGCAGTGTGAATGGGATAAACACAGCAAACAAAAAAAGAATAGCAAAAACACTGAGTCCACCAATAAGTCCACCAAGGTCCACACCAGAACAAAAGATGATGGATTAAAAGTTATCCAAGATAGGTATTTAAACATAATAAAACGGCTCAATACAGTCTCTTAGTAAACATGTGTCCCTTGATATAATGGAAGTAAAAACACCACCGTGATCCGCAATTAAGTGAAAACCACCACCGAATGCAAAGCCGCTTACCAGAGGGCAAGCACAAACAGTGTTTGGCTATAGCCCAGCCGTGGCCTTTAACATCCAAATTGGAAAACTCAGGAAAGCTTCTCAGGGCGTTCAACGTGCTAGGCTTATTCCGTATGTCTTGTGGTCCATAAGATCGTAGGGTATATAAAAAAAGAGGGACCATAGCATAGTACAGTAACACAAGATGTTTTATTATAAAATTAAGTTGTACTTACAAACAGTTAAAAGCATAAAAAAGGAAAACGCCGGCCGGCATTCCAAAAACCCTTCCTCCTTCAAATGGATGCAGTGACATCACTGCATGCCCTCCCAGACACGTTTCGTCATACGCAAACGTTTTCAATGGGGGTTAGGGCGATACACTGACTAACTGCATTATATAGAACCACGCCTCGTTTTGAATGCAAGGAAATGGCCAAACAGCGCCATATTGGCTGTGGGAAAGCATGCCAATACTGCGCCGAGTTATAGGGTTATAAACCCATATAGTATAACTGACTAAAAAAACTTTTATTAATGGCAAAAAACTTTTTAAATAAGTTGCCTGGCAGCCCGAGACCTATACTAGACCTAAAAACATGGAACTAAACAAAAAAAAGGGGATAAAAGAACGCAACTAATGAATGTCCTCCAGCACTAAGCTAAACCCGGATTGCACGACCCCTGGTGGAGACATTCAGAATTGCGAATCAAAAATCATAAACCATGATTATTGGAATCTATACTAAACGGCTGTATTGAGCCATTTTATTACATTTAAATACCTATCTTTGATAACTTTTAATCCATCATCTTCTGTTCTGGTGTGGACCTACTTGTTTGTTGTTGATTTTCCTGCCACCTTGCCAATTTGATCATTTATAGTTAAAAACAGTTTTTATGATCCCACCTGAAGCTGAAACACTGTTGGATTAAGATGAAAGAAATTTTGTCCTTCCGGATGACCTTTTTTTTTTCTCCTGCACCATCCCCACAAAAATGTATAAAACATTTATTCTCCCTAATCTTCTAAACAGAGACTGCCCCCCTCCCCCTTCTATATCCTTTGGGCTGTGTAGAGTGGAGGAAGTAAGAAAAATGGAGGACCTGATTATCTCT
This sequence comes from Lithobates pipiens, assembly GCF_037356315.1. NCBI lineage: Eukaryota > Metazoa > Chordata > Amphibia > Anura > Ranidae > Lithobates > Lithobates pipiens. The sequence goes on along the minus strand of NW_027507788.1, from coordinate 136,876,594 downwards.
TCCCAAAATAGACACTGACAATTAGACAAAAGAACTGATTTTACTAGAAAGGCTTCACAATTTCAGAGGAAGGCAAAGCCCTTATGTTTGAAGACACCTAAATTGCCATTTAGCGTCCTAAATTTCACCCGAAGGATACATGTATACATGTTTCTATAAATCTCTGCCTGCTCATTTTTAATTGAATCTATTTTTCTTCCACTTTCTTTATCCCCTCCTTCTACCCCAATCCCCCCCCCCCCCCACCCACCACCACCACTTTCTAAATTTCCTCTTTATTCTCTGGCAAATTAGTACACATATAGAACCCCACATTTCTATCCTGATTATTCTCTACCCCTGTCAGATTTTCCCACTTCTACCATGTTTTTCCCCTATCCCTACCCTACATGGAAAATTGGACATTACCAGTTTAAATTACAAAAGCAAAGATATGTTACGTAGTTAAGCTCTTAACTTCACATCGATATATCAGTCTGGATGTCACACCACTTCCTCAAATTCAATCTATCCAAAACCGAAGTTATAATTTTTTTCCTCCCCTATAGGCTCCTTTCCCTTCCCATTATCTCTCTGTCAAAATTGATGGCACAACTATAAGCCCATCCCCAAATACCAAGGTTCTAGGTGTAGTCCTGGACTCTGAACTCTCCTTAAGCACCATGTCCAATCACTGTTCAAATCTTGCTGCCTCAACCTCCGCAACATCTCCAAAAAATACGCCCCTTTCTAGCCAATGACACAACAAAGCTCTTAAAGTGATTGTAAACCCTATTGAAAAAAAACTGAAAAAAAAAACCCTGCAAGACAAAGGCATAATGAGCTAGTATGCATAGTATACTAGCTCATTATGAATTACTTACCTGAGATCGACGCGCCCACAGCGGCTCTCATTCACTGCTCCGGCGACCGACATCTCCCCGAGGGGTTACTTCCGGGTATCGTGGCTCTGACACTGTGATTGGCCGGAGCCGTGATGACGTCGTTCCCACGCGGGAGCCGCCGGGAAAGGCACAGTACAACTGAAGCAACGGCACATACATATTGCTTCAGTGTTGCTTCATGCAAATACAGGCATATCTCCTAAACCGTGTAGGTTTAGTAGATATCCAGTGTAACTACAGGTGAGCCTAATTATAGGCTTGCCTGTAGTTTAAAGTGGTTGTAAAGGGTTTACAACCACTTTAATTCACTCGCTGGTCATCTCTCGCCTCAACTACTGCAACTCCCTTCTCATTGGCTAACTAGTCTATCTCCTCTTCAATCCATCGTGAATGCTGCTGCCAGACTCGTCCACCTTACCAATCTCTCTGTGCCTGCTACCCCTCTCTGTCAATCCCTCCATTGGCTTCCACTCACCCAACAAATTAAATTCAAAATACTAACAACTACTTACAAAGCCATTCACAATTTAGCCCCTAGCTACATCACTAGCCTAGTCTCTAAATACCAACCTACTCATTCTCTTCGTTCTTCTCAGGACCTCCTGCTCCCCTCCAGGACTTTTCCAAAGCCTCTTCAATCCTATGAAAAGCCTTACCCCAATCTGTCCGCTTATCTCCTACCCTATTAGCTTTTAGATGGTCCCTTTCTCCTCAGAGAAGCCAACTCTACCCACACCTAACAACTGTATTTTCATTTCCTCCATTGGGTCCCCCCAAAATACATGCCAGACCCTTATCTGAGCACACAAGCTGGCAGGCACCCCCCCTCCTGAACTATACCAGGCCACATGCCCTAAACATGGGGAAGATACTTTGGAGTAGCCCCCCCCCAAAGCACCCTGTCCCCATATTGATGTAAACACAGGTAAAGGAAGTGATGTCACCTTCACTTGTGGAGCCCTTATCGGTTCCAGAGAGAACAGAGAGGACATCTAACCGTGAGTTGCACCAACACTACACTAACACCAGTACACATAGGCACACTTGTCACCCCTGATTCCCCCCCCCCCCCAGTTAACCCTTTCACTCCCTGTCACTGTGTCACAAAGTGAAGTTTTCAGATTTTTCACTGATCACTGTACTGGTGTCACTTGTGTCACTAATCAGCGTTAGGGCAGTTAGTACTAGGTCCAGGTAGGTTTAGCCCCCTAATAAAGGTTTAACCCTCTGATCACGCCCAAGTTATCCCTTTCACCCCCTGTCACAGTGGCATTAGTATAGTGTACGGCAGTGGTCATCAACCCTGTCCTCAGGGCCCACTAACAGGCAAGGTTTGAAAGATAACTGAAATAAATCACAGGTGATATAATTTGCTGCTCAGTGATTTCACTATTCTAGTCTGCCTCTCCCCAAGGTAATACATAAAACCTGGCCTGTTAGTGGGCCATGAGGACAGTGTTGATGACCACTGGTGTACGGTGTAACAGAAAGTATTGCAACGACCACCATTTTATTCTCTAGGGTGTTAGAAAAAAATATATATAATGTTTAAGGGTTCTATGTAATTTTCTAGCAAAAAAAATGATTTTAACTTTTTAAACAACAAGTGTAAAAAGAGGCTTGGGGCTGAAGTGGTTAAAATATCAAATTTGTCATGAATGTACGCTGTAAAAATTCCTCAATCATATTTTATTTTTTCTCCTCTAGGGAAGAAGTAAAGATGTCTGATGGGTAAGTATTACTTTGTTTTTTGTATTTGTCATTTACTGTCACCTTTATGGTAAATGTGACGGACCCCGTACTCAAGAGGAGTATATCCGCCATATAAACTTCCCTTGCCCAGTACCAGCACGATCCAAGATCCCTTAGCCCACCCAGTCATTAGTAACTCAGTGTAGGGTGGTAAGAAACATATGGCTATTTGTTCAAACACAGGTACAAAGAGATATTCACTCAGGGGACAATCCCCCCTTCTCTGCATAATGACTCAGGGTGGGGTAAATGCGGAGTCCATTGTGGTTGTACTGGGAGTCTGGTTAGGACAGACCCGACTGGGGTTCTTGGTCACTCTGTACACCTAATACACACGGGGTGACTTACACATAAGAGGGCCCAGGGGAACTGTAAAATAGGTTGCCATAGCTCTCCAAGGTAAGCTGGGTTCCACAAGCCCCCCCCGCCCAAAGTGACTCTCGTCACATATCTCCACTTTTGACAGGAGACTAACACAGGAGGAGACCCCAAATGGGTTGCCTTCAAAGTTAATGCGTAGTTCCAGTCCCCCAATGCCTGTATGCAGGCAGTACCCCAAACAAATTGTCCTGAACAGAGCATTACTCACCCTGCCAACCTCTGCCTCTCTCGGAGAACATACCCACTGCTGGGGAGGAGTGCAGACTGGTTCCTTCCCCCTGGAGTTCTTTCAGCCGCTGGAGAGAAGACAGAGTGATTGGGCTCACTCCATCATGCTGTTGGGGATCTGGGCCGGCTACCCTGCATCCCCAGTGTATACAGGTGGAGACTGTAGTCCCATCCACTTTTACTAGATGAAAATCCCCCAGTGTTTGCAGAACCAGGCTGATATCCTCCTGTCCCAATGTCAGACCTTTTTCTGGGGTTGTGCCTTTTGAGACCGCAGTGCCATCCACTACCACAGGAAATCTATCTTCTGTTAGTTGAGGGCACGAGCCAGCAGCAATCTGCCCTGTTGCAAGCTGTTCTGCTGGGTTGCTATCAGTGGAGACCTCAGTCCTATCCACCGATATCAGCTCAAACTGCAGTTGTGAGGTGATGATTACACTGTCCCCCTGGAGCTCCTGCAGAGTTGATTGTTGTGGGCAGAGGTCAACAGCGCTATTCTCTGATGCCAGCTCTTCTGCTAGAGGCTCACTGGGTTGTTCCATCTCAGCAGAAAAATCTATTAAATTCCCAGTCTCTGGAACTGGCGTCTGGGTATAGAGTTCACCATCTCCTGTCTGTGGTACCCAGAAGATGTTATCAATGCTGGACAGAGGCTAGCAGAGCTCTGCCCTGTTGTCAGCACTTCAACTCTGGGTACAGCAATCTCTGGAGTTTCCGCTGGTAATTTTTGGACATGCTACTGAACGTGTTCTAGCAGTTCCCTTTAAGCCCTTTCCAGGTGCTGTTCTTTCCTTAGCAAATATTCCAAATCAGGTTTAAGCTCTGAGGCCCCTGCAAGACCGAGCATAGCCTCTCTGTATTCTCACAGGTTCTCAAAGGCAGGTTCCCCTTCATCGCCAAACACAATACCATCTGTAGGACTCTCCCACAGCAATCCAGGGCCGCTAAAGTCATATCCCTCCGGAGAGAATTCTGTTGTCTCTCCTAAGTATTGCTGCTCTGCATGCCATTACAGGGCCCAATATTGATTGTTCAGCTCTATCTCCTGCTGGACCAGCCTATCAAACTCGGACACCCATTGCTCCTGGGGCCGCTCTCTCAGGAATGGCATTCGCAAATCCTGTTGGTCACTTGCCCAGTTGCCCTGGGATTAGAAACAACTTGCCCTGGTGTATACCAGCGACTTTGAGGGCTCCAGTCCAGACCTCCACCCGAATCTGCAAAGTTTTACTTACCCAGTAACTTGGACTGTCTGTCCTTTAAACACTTATTGGGAATGCCAAGAAGATGAAGGAAGTGGTGTCATGCTGTCTCATAATGAATGGTACACCACTAGGTTTGGGTGTGGGTATATATATCAGGACCTACCTAAACTATTCCATCTATATATGTATCCAGTCATGCAGAACCTTGCACTACATCGTTGTTGGCAAATCTAAAGGAGAGGCAAACCCAAATTTGGAAGGACATAAACTATAGAGCCACTGGAGTGGGTCATGTTATCATGTTATCTTGAGGAAAGAAAATAAAAAACAATATTTCACAAAAGTGAGTAAACCCCTCACATTTTTGTAAATATTTTATTATATCTTTTCATGTGACAACACTGAAGAAATTACACTTTTCTACAATGTAAAGTAGTGAGTGTACAGCTTGAACAGTGTAGATTTGCTGTCCCCTCAAAATAACTCAACACACAGCCATTAATATCTAAGCCACTGACAACAAAAGTAAGTATATCCCTAAGTGAAAATGTCCAAATTGGGCCCAATTAACCATTTTCCCTCCCCGGTGTCTTGTGACTCGTTAATGTGACAGGGTCTCAGGTGTGAATGGGGAGCAGGTGTGTTAAAGTTGGTGTTATCGCTCTCACTCTCTCGTACTGGTCACTGGAAGTTCAACATGGCACCTCGTGGCAAAGAACTCTCTGAAAATTTGAAAAAAGAATTGTTGCTCTACATAAAGATGGCTTAGGCTATAAGAAGATTGCCAAGACCCTGAAGCTTCAGCCTGGTGGCCAAGACCATACAGCAGTTTAACAGGACAGGTTCCACTCAGAGCAGGCTTCGCCATGGTCGACCAAAGAAGTTGAGCGCACGTGCGAGTCATATGCAGAGGTTGTCTTTGGGAAATAGACATATGAGTGCTGCCAGCATTGCTGCAGAGATTGAAGGGGTGGGGCGTCACCTGTCAGTGCTCAGACCATACGCAGCACACTACATAAAATTGGTCTGCATGGCTGTCGTCCCAGAAGGAAGCCTTGTCTAAAGATGACACACAAGAAAGTCTGCAAACAGTTTGCTGAAGACAAGCAGGCTAAGAACATGGATTACTGGAACCATGTCCTGTGGTCCTGAGACCAAGATAAACTTATTTGGTTCAGATGGTGTCAAGCATGTGTTTTTGGCAACCAAGTGAGGAGTACAAAGCCAAGTGTGTCTTGCCTACAGTCAGGCATGGTGGTGGGCGTGTCATGATCTGGGGCTGCATGAGTGATTTCGGCACTGGGGAGCTACAATTCATTGAGGGAATCATGAATGCCAACATGTACTGTGACATACCCTCCCTTTGAAGACTGGACCGCAGGACAGGATTACAACATAATAACGACCCCAAACACACCACTGCTTTGCTAAAGAAGCTGAGAGTAAAGGTGATGGACTGGCCAAGCATGTCTTCAGACTTAAACCCTATTAAGCATCTGTGGGGCATCCTCAAATGGAAGGTGGAGGAGCACAAGGTCTCTAACATTCAACAGCTCCGTGATGTTGTCCTGGAGTAGGGGTGTACTCACTTTTGTTGCCAGAAGTTTAGACATTAATGGCTGTGTGTTGAGTTATTTTGAGGGGGCAGCAAATTGACACTGTTATACAAGCTGTACACTCACTACTTTACATTGTAGCAAAGTGTAATTTCTTCAGTGTTGTCACATGAAAAGATATAATAAAATATTTACAAAAATGTGAGAGGTGTACTCACTTTTGTGAGATACTGTACATATTCTGTATGAATGTACTTTGTTTAAAGTGGCAGTAAAGTATCCTTTTTTATTTATACCCACGGGTAAGCCTATAATACTGCTTACCTGTAGGTAATGTAACACCTGGATTGTAGTGCAAATCTTCAAAATGCAAAAAGCACTGAAAATGCATAGGTGTGAATGAGGCCTTAGCATGCACTGTTTAGGAAATATTTACTTTGGTAGTAGCCAGGGATGCCACTGGCGCATGTGCACTGCGCTCTCAATGACCGGCATGCCGTTTATTGAGAAAGCAGTGCCACAGCCATGTGCCAGAGCAACTTTATCGTGGCTCGGCCATTCAAACGGCCAGAGCCCGCAGCCCCAAAAGGAAGATGAAGACGGAAGCCCTGTCAGAATTGACAGGAAGCCGCTGGAGGGATCTGTTTTAAGGTACCGTATATACTCGAGTATAAGCCGAGATTTTCAGCCTCTTTTTTGAGGCTGAAAGTGCCCCCCTCGGCTTATACTCGAGTCATCGCTGTCTGCCCGCTCGATCAGCGTGTCGAGCAGACAGACAGCGGCCATTCTATTCAAAAGCCGCGCCTCCGGCTCCGCCTTCGCCTGTGATAGGCGGAACACTGAATTTCCCAGCAGCCTGTGTTCCGCCTATCACGGACATCGTATCATCCTCGTACTACGGACGAGGATGATACGACGTCTGTGATAGGCGGAACACAGGCTGCTGGGAAATTCAGTGTTCCGCCTATCACAGGCGAAGGCGGCGGCGCAGCTTTTGAATTTTACAATGGCCGCCGACGAAGAGGGCACGGGACGGAGGCAAGGCAAGGCACGGCACGGCACGGGACGGGACGGGACGGGGGCAAGGCAAGGCACGACACGGGACGGATGCAAGGAGGCAAGGCACGGCACGGGACGGAGGCAAGGAGGCAAGGCACGGGACGGAGGCTCGGGACAAAGGTAGGCTGGACACACACACACACACACACACACACACACACACACACACACACACATGGATGGAGACACACACAGGGATGGATGGATGGATGGATGGAGACACACACACACAGGGATGGATGGATGGATGGATGGATGGAGACACACACACACAGGGATGGATGGATGGATGGATGGAGACACACACACACAGGGATGGATGGATGGATGGACACACACACACACAGGGATGGATGGACGGACACACAGGGATGGACGGACACACAGGGATGGACGGACACACAGGGATGGACGGACACACAGGGATGGACGGACACACACACAGGGATGGACAGGCATGTCTCACCCTCGGCTTATACACGAGTCAATAAGTTTGCCAGTTTTTTTGGGGGTAAATTGGGGGCCTCGGCTTATATTCGGGTCGGCCTATACTCGAGTATATACGGTAAGTCCTTCGTATGTGGTGCATACTAGCACATTATCCTCTTAACTTACAGGGGTAATTTCTTTTTTTTTTTTTGTTTACTACTGCTTTAATTTTAAAACCTCTGAGCATAACCCTATAGGAAACCATAGAATGCTTTTTAAAGTGAATGTTATGGATGCATCTTGAAGCGAATATTGGGAAAATAAACATTTTTACTAAAAAAACAAAACAAAAAAAAACTATACAAAACCAGCTAATAAATATGTAAAGTTTCAAAAAATCAAACTGACCGCAAAGTATTAGCATTTCTCTTTAGCACTAAACCACATGTTGGCTGCTTAGATCTTATTGAAAAACCAGCATGGTCATTTACCCAGAAAATGTGTGTCCGCCCCACCTTTCTCACTGCTCCTGCTGTAGTAAAATCAATCTTACCCTGCAGTAAACTTCATTGTGTGCTATTTATAACCAGTCTTAGACTTGGAGAGAGATAAGAGATGTTTATTGAATCAGCCCACTGACATTTAGCAAAAATGGAAATATCAGGTTTGGATGAATGACTTTTAAACCAGATAAATGTAGAAAAACAATCAAACTGTTATGTAGATTTATAGTTGCTTAAAGGGTGACTCTACTTTCATGGACAAAAATATAACAAATAAAAAAATTAATAGAGCATAGAATAGTGCTTCACAAGCATTAATAAAAATAACTTTCCTTTTTAAACTGCGCTGCTGTAATTTTCTGTAAAATTCAATTCAATATGGCAACCTGGAGGTGTTCTGTACACTGCCATTTGTCATTTCCTGCTTGTGTGAAGAACTCTGCACTAAGATTCAGGTCAGTTTTTATGCTTCCTCTGCAACAAAAATTACATTTTTGCTGAGAAATTCCCTAATCATTTCTAAAGTGATGCAGACAATGCAACTTTTCTAATCTTCTGGTAACTGTGCATTTGACATTGTCTAAGCCCTTGTACACACAGTCGGACATTCCGACAACCAAATCCATCGGATTTTGTCCAAAACTGTTGCATACACACGGTCGGACAAAGTTGTCGGAAAATTCGATCGTTCAGAACGTGATGACGTTATTTCGTTACGACGGGACTACGTTCACGCAAGTAGCCAATAGCTTTGGTGTAGGAATTTGATCTGAGCATGTGTGGCACTTTGTCCAATCGGAATTCTCTACACATGATCGGAGTATGTCTGATCGGAGCATTTTGTCAGAAAATTTTACCAACAAGTTGGAAAACTTGGTCCGTTGGATGCTCCGACGGAAACAGTCCGATGGAGACCACACACAGTCGGAATATCCGACAAAACGGTCCGATAGGACACATTCCGTCGGAATCTCCAACCGTGTGTACAAGGGCTAATGCCAGCCATACATGGGTTGACATCCAAAATAATTTTCTTACAAAAATTAAGAATTTTTTTTTTGTCAAACTTTGCACCATTAGTGGGCCGCAGCAACGGCCAATTTTCGTGCAGCCATCGAGTTTGAGTGATCGGGCACGTTGGAAATTTATTGAAAAACAAATGAATTTCATTTGATTGTGAATGAATCAATGATGGAAGAATTGCGTGAGAAAAGTAATCATAAAAGAAATGAGAATGAGCTGTGACCTGGAAAGAAAAGAAGGTTCCCAGCCACAAAATTTGTTTTCTGTAGAACATAAGGTGAAATTGAAGGCTTGGTTGCTCGAATTTAAAAATCAATGGTTCACAAAACGCACTCAATTTCTGATGTTTAAAAGAACTTTTGTTAAGAAATTGATTCCTGTATGGCCTGCATAACAATCTGCAGACATCTACAACAAAGTTTCTTAAAATCTTTGCAATTTACATAGATCAACTAGATGGGATTGTTTTTTTCTCAACAAAAGTGAAGTTACTCTTTAAGTTCTCTTTTACGTCTCTTTAGCAAGTTTAAAGGAAGTTTTTTTTTTTCTTATTACAGTAAGGTCCTTGAGCAACTCTGATTTCTAATGCTATTTTTTTTCTCTCTTGCAGGGAAGAAGTAACAGTAAGTAGTTTGCATGAGCTTGTCTTTGAAGTTCAGTATGCCTCAGGACCATTGATCTGTCTGTATTTTATAACACAAGTCATTTACATAATACTCAGAGAAAGTCGTAAGCTTTTTTTATTAATCTATATTTCTCCTGCAGATGTGATAACTAATTAAAACGATTGATACTGAAAATATATTGTTTTTAGTAAACCAAAACATTTTCTCCTGTGCCTTAAAGTTGTATTTCAAGATGCCTAAACACCTATTGGTGAATTGTTCTGCTTTTTTAATGGCCTAGATGTGGTTTGTTACCTGAACAAATAACAAACTCGATGGACCTAAAGTCCTCAGAAATCCTCAGTGGACAGTATACAGTGGTGTGAAAAAGTGTTTGCCCCCTTCCTCATTTCCTGTTCCTTTGCATGTTTGTCACACTTAAGTGTTTCGGAACATCAAACCAATTTAAACAATAGTCAAGGACAACACAAGTAAACACAAAATGCAATTTGTAAATGAAGGTGTTTATTATTAAAGGTGAAAAAAAATCCAAACCATCATGGCCCTGTGTGAAAAAGTGATTGCCCCCCTTGTTAAAACATACTATAACTGTGGTTGTCCACACCTGAGTTCAATTTCTCTAGCCACACCCATGCCTGATTATTGCCACACCTGTATACAATCAAGGCATCACTTAAATAGGAGCTGCTTGACACAGTAAGGTCCACCAGAAGATCCTTAAAAGCTACACATCATGCCGAGACCCAAAGAAATTCAGGAACAATTGAGAAAGAAAGTAATTGAGATCTATCAGTCTGGAAAGGGTTATAAAGCCATTTCCAAAGCTTTGGGAATCCAGCGAACCACAGTGAGAGCCATTATCCACAAATGGCGAAGACATGGAACAGTGGTGAACCTTCCCAGGAGTGGCCGGCCGCCCAAAATTACCCCAAGAGCGCAGCGACAACTAATCCAAGAGGTCACAAAAGACCCCACAACAACGTCCAAGGAACTGCAGGCCTCACTTGCCTCAGTTAAGGTCAGCGTTCATGCCTCCACCATCAGGAAAAGACTGGGCAAAAATAGCCTGCATGGCAGAGTTCCAAGGAGAAAACCACTGCTGAGCAAAAAGAACATCAAAGCTCGTCTCAATTTCTCCACAACACATCTTGATGATCCCCAAGACTTTTGGGACAACATTCTGTGGACCGATGAGACAAAAGTGGAACTCTTTGGAAGGTGTGTGTCCAAGTGTATCTGGCGTAGAAGGAACACTGCATTTCATAAAAAGAACATTATACCAACAGTAAAATATGGTGGTGGTAGTGTGATGGTCTGGGGCTGTTTTGCTGCTTCAGGACCTGGAAGACTTGCCGTGATAAAAGGAACTATGAATTCTGCTGTCTACCAAGAGATCCTGAAGGAGAATGTCCGACCATCTGTTCGTGTACTCAAGCTGAAACGAACTTGGGTTCTGCAGCAGGACAATGATCCTAAACACACCAGCAAGTCCACCACCGAATGGCTGAAGAAAAACAAAATGAAGACTTTGGAGTGGCCTAGCCAAAGTCCTGACCTGAATCCTATTGAGATGTTGTGGTATGACCTTAAAAAGGCCGTTCATGCTCGAAAACCCTCTAATGTAACTGAATTAGGACAATTCTGCAAAGATGAGTGGGCCAAAATTCCTCCAGGACGCTGTAAAAGCCTCATTGCACGTTATCGCAAACGCTTGGTTGCAGTTGTTACTGCTAAGGGTGGCCCAACCAGTTATTAGGTTTAGGGGGCAATCACTTTTTCACACAGGGCCATGATGGTTTGGATTTTTTTTCACCTTTAATAATAAACACCTTCATTTACAAATTGCATTTTGTGTTTACTTGTGTTGTCCTTGACTATTGTTTAAATTGGTTTGATGTTCCGAAACACTTAAGTGTGACAAACATGCAAAGGAACAGGAAATGAGGAAGGGGGCAAACACTTTTTCACACCACTGTATCCGTATTTATTATTATTGTATGGTGTAAAATGGGACTCTTTTTGTCTGTGATCAGCTTGGATTTTTTGCAGGTGAAACTTTTTTGTAAATTTGAAAAATATGGTTGTCTCTGTGTTAAAATGATGGGCCAGAATTTCAAAAAGGCAAGACTTATGCAGTGGCCTCTCAGCTGCTCCCTCCGGCCGCTTCCTCCTCCTGCACCCTTTTCCCTCCCTCCCTCTATAATCTGTCCTTCAGCATCTGCCATTCGTTGTCCCTCCATCTCTGCCTGGCTCCCTCACTAACAGACAGCCTTTCAGTCAGACTCAGTTCCCTTTGTGAGCAGGGGTGCAGAAGCTGTAAAAGCTGAGGTGGAGCTGAGCACTAGGAGGAGAAAGTTGCATTCTCCTCTGCTCTGAATGCTGGGGCCTCTGCATTATGTCACTGGTTGCTAGAAGCCAGATCGTCCTAGCAACCAATATTTTGACAGCGACAGAACTTGGGGCCTGGGTCCCTCAGTACTCCCAGGCCCCTCAGGGTGCATGGGCCCTCTACAGGTGTATCAAAATTGTACAATATTGGTGTAATATATCCAACCAGAAAATATAATTTAACTTTGTATTTATAATTTTTATCTCCTCTACGCCACACACCGAAAAAATTACTTTGGATGCTGCCCCCACGCATATCCACACAGTTTATGCAGTGTTATACTTAAGTGAAAAAATGAAGAAGGGCAGGTATGGCGCTGTTCAAGGGTGGAATATCAGCATGAGTTAGGATATAACAGTGTGACACTCTATATGACCCTATATTATATCTCAAGTGTAAACATACAAACTCCCAGTTCAATTAATGGAAAACAATAAATTTGCATCAAGAAATAAATATAAATGTGCATAAAGTGGCAAGTGCAAAGTGCTTCACTGGTGTTATCTAGTGCTAGTAATACACATATGCTAAATAATGTTGTGCTTATATACAATTCATGTGAAAATTAAATTAATAATCTGCGATCATATATTGTCCATTAATTAATCCAAATTGTCAAATATAAAGTGACAGGTGCTCTTCAAATCCATGCCTTTGTGATCCTTATGGTGCTCCTATAGGTATTGCACTCACCCAAACCACTCACCCCACCCAGGGGTATCTCTCTTTCACAGTATCTGCCACATTATCATATATGATTCTTTGCTACCATGCAGAACATAAAGTGAATCAAACTAAAGTGCAATAATAAAGTACATTAATCCTAAAGTGCAATATTATAATGTCCAATTAAAAATACATCTTCTCATGTGCATCTTCCAAAGCAGTTCCAAAGTTCATTCAAAGTGCATAAAACTGTGATTGCAAAAAAGTGCTTTTTAACCAGTGACCTGCTCCACAATCACTCTGGTGCTCGTGCATCACCTTCCACCACTCCATCCAGCTCTCAGCAAACTCTCCATCAGCTTCCAGCACTTCCACCATAAGAAGAGGACTTTCAGTATTGTGATATCGCTTTTTATTTATTTATATTTATTCCAATATACCAACATGGAAATAATAGAGATCCAACACTTTTTCCCATCTAGTATGAAGAAGAGGAAGAAGAGTATGAAGAAGAAGAAGTTGTAGAGAAAGAGCCTGCGCCTCCTCCTGTCACTGCGCCACCACTTATCCGACGCAAATCATCAGCCAATTACCGTTCCTATGCCACCGAGCCACATGCTAAGGCAAGACATTGTTCCCTATTCCAGGGTAGTAATGAGAAATATGATTGCAGCAAAATATATTTCATTGTAAAATTACTAATTTTGCCTTTGACAAAATTTCAATGAAATGGGTCTCTAATTACCCATTGTGGCCCTGCTTAGTTGAAATGTGTTTAAAAAAATAAGCCACCTTTTGAAAACCTTTCCATGTTGCTTTGCATGCCCTGTGATGCCCCCCCCTCCCCCCAAGCTACCTTTGCATCCAGTTAGTAAGTAGTATGTTGCAACAAATAAAAGGATGTAATAGTGCACATAGTAGATGGGGCAAAATATGTGAATAATATTAACATGGTTTCATAACAAAGACCTACAGATGAATAAATTATAGTAATATCTTCCTTTAAAAAAAACAATGTTAACTTGACAATACATGGACATAAATTGCAATCCTGATAATACATGGGCATCAAACAACAATATGTGAAAATGAAGATACATAGGCTACAAACAGGCAGCTGTAGCAATACATGGCAACAAACAGGAAATTATGATATACAGTATGTGGGCATCAGGTATAGAATCTTTCGAATAATGCCATGTGTAGCAAAGTGCCGAGTCCCTTGAAGCATAATGGTGACCTCCAGAGTGAAGGACAGCTGACATCCTTCTGTATAGAGTGGCTTGCAAGGCATGGTGGGTGTAATGCAAGATGAAATGTTGGGTGACAGACACTTTTTGAATGCAAAGAGATTTATTGTCTCTTGAACAGAACAGTGGGAGAGAGGGTTAGGGACAGGACACCCTTAAGTAGATGCAATGATAATTGCCAGGCTCTGAGACTTCTATAGGAAGACAGCTATACAGGTGAAGGCCTCCAGCCAGACACCACTTCTGCATAGGTAGAACCGCTGTCTCCTATGACAACAGTCTTGTAGTAGTTACTCATGATAGTAAATTCAACTATTGGCAACACAAACAGTTCTCTGTTTACTCCACAATCACTCACTGTGTATCTTCACTCAACAAACTCCCATAGCCACTGGATCCCCTGAGCTCTTCCACTTTTAGCACTCAGTATCTTCCTCAAGCGTCACCCCGCATCCCTGCTGGGTCCTTGGCTTGGCACTCACAGATACTCTTCAAGCGTCACCCCTGCTTGGCCCCCTCTGATGCTCCGCAAGCATCACCTCTGCTGTCCAGCTGGGTCCCTGGTTTGGCACTCACTGAAGCTTTCCCACATCTTCACTGTCCCCAACTGGTGAGAAAACTGCTCTGGTACTGACTTCAGATTACTCAGTGGTCTCCAGTAAAAAGGTGGATAGTCCCTTAGTTGCGACAGCATCCCCTTCTACCTCTGACCATAGTTGGTCTTCTGTCCGGCTGAAACGCTATTCTGGTTGGACTGCAAGCAAGTAGTCCCAACCCTATGCTGCTCTCCTGCTTCTGGATAGGCCACAGATAGCCTAGCAGCCAGATGTCTCTGGGATAGGTCTCAGGCTTCTGCCCCAGCAGCCTGGGGGAGTACTACACAAGTTCACCCAGACAGCCATCCAGGTGGCACAGAACCCCATTAACCTGGCTCCACCTAAATAAATAGGCTCTCCCAGCAGGCCAAGGGACCAAAGAACATCCCTGCCAATTAGCTGAGACAACCCATCCCATTTATGTCTGAGCTTTCAAAGCCCCTGTCTTGTCTAATGTCACTACTATAGTGACACCCAGTGACAGAAGAGAATCTTCTAACAATTAGCCAAGACAACTATCGCCTGACAACTAAATTTGATAGCAACTCTGTCTAAACATCAGGGTGCTACACATGCAATGCATGCAATTGTAACAAAACGGGGGCAGCAAATTGTACAAATTGTGCTGTGTGTGTGTATACAGTATATATATATAATATTAGGGCTGTTACTGATTAAAATTTTCCTGTTTTTTTTTTTTTCATCGATTCATTGACTAATTTTGATTAATTATAACGCACATACAGATCCAACTATTTTTAGCTGATCTCCTTGCATTGCAACTCTCCATTAGTCAGTGGTAAATGTGGTATACACTATATACAATCACCCGACACTAGTTAGTTTCCACAATCCATGACTTAACTTCACAGTTCACACAAATGCATTTTAAATTAAAACTGTAGCACTGACGTAATTTTTTTTCCCCACAGTTGCGTGACAATCCCTCCACCTCCGGTCTAACTAATCACTCTCACCTTATGGCATGGACCCCTGTGCAAACAGGTGGTCATGCAAGCGGGTATCAAAAGGGTTAACATGCACCATAAACTTCTCTCACATCTCCTTAGATTTCAGCAAGGACGCCAGGTCATAGGTAGAAAGAAAAGATCTAAGTGCTCACCGCTTAAATAGCTCCTCCCCCGTACGGTTACTTTCAATCAGAACTTCGACATCACTGGACTCCTCCTTCCTTTCGTTAGCAGACGGAGGCACTTGGGAAAGGGGGGAGGAGTCCAGTGACGTCAATGTCCATGACGTCACTGGATCTCCGACGGAACTCCCTGAAGACCCAGAAGCCAGCAGAGAGGTGAGTACCAATCAAAAGAATTTTTATTGATCAAAAAAATTAATCGATTAATCAAGGAATTAATCTTTAATTTCCACAGCCCTAATGTGTATATATATATATATATATATATATATATATATATATATATATATATATATATATACATACATACATACATTTCTGTTATTGCTATTTAGTGCCTATTGGAAATAAATCTGTCTTTTTAAAAGGGTTGTTCGAACAAGTCAAGACAGCTTCCAGCCTGGTAATACATGAGAACCGAACGGTGTTGCTAATTTTAAAAGTATTCTCATTTCTATCCTATGTGACAGTAATCAAATGTTTTTCCTGATAAACTGGTATTCATTCTGTAATACCAGTACTAATCTGTAGCATTTACATCTTAGAACTCTTTATCAAGCTTATTGAGTACAGTGCTGTAAAAGAATGAGGAATGAGATGACCTCCATGAAATTAAACTTGAATGGTACTTATGGGTTGCATTTGGACTGCTAGTCTGGACTTGAACCCTAATGTGTGCTTTGTCTACTAACTGTCCTGGGCAATGATTCACATATTTTATTTAACAGGAAAAAAATGCATGGAGCTCATAGCAAATAATCAAATACGAGTGCAATGCAATGCAGATAAAAACAAAAAATGTAATATTTACTTAGCTGCAGGAGATTGATAACCAGGTTGATTTAGTGGTTTCAGTTTACAGATGCAAAACCAGCATTTTTTAACCAGAGCTATGCAGAAGCCTAGGGCTCCTTCTATGATTGCTAGCATTCCCATTAACGTTTCTGTCTATCATATAAGCAATCAATGATACCAATGATCATCAACGTAACAGGGAACTACTCTGACCCACAATAGGGGTATTTTTTCCACTGGCCACCTATGTAAGAGGACCCTTCTCCCACTGACTGAAAAAATAAGAGGGCTCTTCTTAGTTTGACCACCAATCATGTTTAATATAGCTTTCCATTTAAAAATTGCATATTACTGTGTTATTGAAACTGCCTAAATAATGAACCAAATGTGATTTATTTTAACAGAGAAAACCAAAGATTACTGCATCCCGGAAACTGCAGTTGAAGGTAATGTGATTTTATTTGTATATATTGGAGTAAACTATGTATATTATAATCGGAGAGTATTTTAATATTTGTTCAAAGATACTGGAGGTAGTGTCTTATGTCTGCTTCTCAATGGGGAATGGGTGAGTAAAGCTTTGTGAAATCACTTCTATACAAATAAAGCTGTTCCTCAGAGATTTGTTAGAGAACCTTAGTGAACAAACAGCATCATGGAGGCCAAGGAACACTAGAACATCAGAAAAGTCAGGGATAAAGTTGTGGAGAAGTTTAAAGCAGGGTTAGGTTATAAAAGAATATCCCAAGCTTTGAACATCTTACCGAGCACTGTTCAATCCATGATCTGAAAATGGAAAGAGTATGGCACAACTGCAAACCTACCAAGACATGGCCGTCCACATAAACTGACAGGCCGGGTAAGGAGAGCATTAATCAGAGAAGCAGCCAAAAAGGCCAATGGTAACTCTGGAGGAGCGCAGGTGAGAGAATCTGTCCACAGGACAACAACTATTAGCCATGCACTCCAAAAA
Organism: Lithobates pipiens; assembly: GCF_037356315.1. Taxonomy (NCBI): domain Eukaryota; kingdom Metazoa; phylum Chordata; class Amphibia; order Anura; family Ranidae; genus Lithobates; species Lithobates pipiens. The sequence continues at coordinate 136,859,126 of NW_027507788.1, read as the reverse complement.
TCTGGCCTTTATGGAAGAGTGGCAAAAAAGAAAGCCATTGTTGAAAGAAAGCCATAAGAAGTCCCGTTGGCAGCTATTTTGCAAAGAAGATTGGGCAAAAATGTCACTCTCTAGATGCTCAAAGCTGGTGGAGACATACCCAAAAAGACTTTCAGCTGTAATTGCAGCAAAGGTGGTTCTACAAAGTATTGACTTGAGGGCTGAATACAAATGCACGCCACACTTTTAAGATATTTATTTGTAAAAAAAATTGAAAACCATTTATTATTTTCCTTCCACTTCACAATTATGTGCCACTTTGTGCTGGTCTATCACATAAAATCCCAATAAAATTAGCATGACAAAATGTGGAAAATTTTTAAGGGGTATGAATTAGTACTTTTTCAAGGCACTGTATATATATTTATATACATACACACACAGACACACCCACACATACACACACTCTCTCTCTTATGGCAGAGCCAGTACAGTGAAAGAGAAGTACGGTAGCCCTCATAAATGGCGGGAGGGAGATATTTCCCATCTACCTGCTGGCACACAGAAAGATAATGCTAATGTGCAGGGGGTGATAAGGGTGTGCCCAGGCACATCCAGCACACCCCCTGTGCATGTCTTATATGCCTTCTCTAACTAGTCAATAAGAGAATGTAAAATTTTCTTTATTTTGATTAAGGGTCTGATGCTTCAAATTGCTAAGCATGAGATGGAACAGGAAGAGGAAGCTAGAGCCCAAGAGAAAGAGAGAGTCTTGGCTGAGCGCTGTGAACCTCTTCAACTTTCTGGATTGTCAATTTCTGAGCTTCAGGTAAAGAATGGTAATAATAAATAAGATATTTCAGGGTTGAGAGCCCTTGGAACCATACATATATGTATAATACACAGTATATATACACACAGTACATAGACACACACAATACATACAGTAAATAAGGAAGCACTCTTAAATGATCTAGTCCAAAACTGAAAAAATAAAGTATTATTTAAAATACCTTTTTCTGCATTTTTTTTTTTTTTAAAGTTTGGTGTCTTTGTCTTGAGGTGATTCCTGATGTTTCCAAGTAATTGAAAATGAGAAATTTTGCTATTACCTTAAAAGTTTAGACATATGTGGAAGTCATTTTATATAGCCAAATGATTCTTGACAACGACAATACATTACCAGGTAATCCCTGAGAAGATCAGTCTGTCATTCAGGAACAACTCCACAAAGGTTTTTACGTATTAAAATTTGGCCAATGAGCTGTAAAAAGATAGATAATCCTTTCTTAGAACAAAAGCTCTTATAGTCTATGGGGTAAATGTGACTTTATTACTCAGGTACAAATGGAAGCATTAAGAAAAAATTGTCTGTCACAGTTGAATTTGTCTAAAGTAGGCAATGAGGCAATAGGAACTTCCTTGTATTGTGATATGTAAGCTCTGCTGTCACTGTTACATAGTTAGTCTGGTATACACAATCCTTCACCCATATTTGATACAAAGGAAAGCAAAAAAAAAACCCAGCAAAGCATGATCCAATTTGCTCCAGCAGGTGAAAAAAATCCTTCCTGATCCCCCAAGATGCAATCGGCTATTCCCTGGATCAGCTTTACCTATAAATGTCAGTACCCAGTTATATCATGTACATTTAGGAAATAATCCTGGCCTTTTTTTGAAGCAATCTACTAAGCTGGACAGAACCGGTTCTTGAGGGAGTCTAGTCCACATTTTGACAGCTCTTACTGTGAAGAAGCCTTTCTGTTTTTGGAGATTAAATCACTTTTCCTCCAGATGTAAAGAGTGCCCCCTTGTCCTCTGTGATGACCTTAAAGCGAATAGCTTAACACCAAGTTGACTATATGGACCCCTTATGTATTTATGAATGTTGATCATATCCCCCCTTAATTCTCTCTTCTCAAGAGAGAAAAAATTCAGTTCCTTAAATTTTTCCTCATAGCTGAGCTCCTCCATGCCTCTTATCAGTTTGGCTGCCCTTATGGCACTTTCTCCAGGTGCTATGAACAGAGTGCAGAGTTCATTGGTGTGCTGTGTACAGAGTGCAGGGTTAAGGGGTGTGCTACATACAGAGTGCAGAGTTCAGCTCTTTCATAGGCTGTCCATTGTCCAATTCCACTCTTCTTTGGCTCTGACCTCTGCTCCACTCTCTCCATCCTCAACCTCTGCACATATCTCCCTCCACACCCCCCCACCCCAAAAAGCTTCCTCACATCTCCCCTACCCAGCCTGGCTCTAGTAACCCCGCCCCCCAGCATTATCGGCGGCTCTGCCTCTCTCTCGCCTGCAGGGAGATCATCGGTCAGCATCGGTGCACCCCAGACACAGGTGGGCATCCCAGTTCAACTTACTATGTGATGCCAAAGAAGGGGGAGCAAAGACGTGGGACTTTATATGAGGCATGTGGTTGCAAAAGAGCTGCCATACACTATTCTTTCAATCAACACTATCTGAATACCAAGTTTACCTTTAATATTCTATTATGGAACCAAGGAGTTCATAGGCTTTGCAAGTATAACTAGACATTACTTCTTTATTTAATATTTATTTCGGTGAATTTTGGAAGGTTTTTGGTTGCCACAGTATGTGATATTATTTTATGACTTTATGTACTGTATTAGTGCATTACCATTATATTATTGTTATGTGTATCTACCTGCTATGCTTAGTTGTATTTCAGGGCAATCAATAAAAATTCCAATATGTTTATCAATTTACCTCTTTTGCAACCAAGTGCATCATATAAAGTCCCACTTCTTTGCTCCCCCTTCTTTGACATGACAAGGGATGGAAATGTGTGACCTTACCAGGCCACAGTTTCATTTAAAGTCCCAAGGGATGGAACAATTGGCCCTACCAGGCCATGCGATCATTTAAAGTCCCTAAATATAATTTTTCTCTTCAATATTTACTACGTGATGCCTCATCCAGGGCCGTTTTAAGGCAGGGCAAAAGGGGCAGCTGCCCTGGGCCCTGTCATTGTTGTGGGGCCCAAAGCAGCTGCCTCATACTTGCCAACCATCCTGGTTTAAATTCTCTCGTCCCTTGAGGTTTTGGTCCTGTGCTGTGTCCCAATATCTGAGTGTGAAGTGCTGCTACTAATGCTCTGCCCTATTGTTGTGTACAGATGACTCACCTGCAGACTCTGTGTTTACATGTAAATTACCGGCATTCATATGTACATAGCGGCGGCATTTATATGTAAATAGCGGTGGCCGGCGGACTTGATATGTATATCATGCCCCCTGAGGTCATATCCACAGTAATCTCTAGCAACCAATCAACAAACAGAAATCATGTGCTGTAACCTCTAGTAACTAATCAGTGAGCCGTAATGTGTGCTGTAACCTCTAGCAACCAGTCAGTGAGCGGTAATGATACACTGTAACCTAAGCAAACAATCGCAATAGCTGCCTGATTTGATTCAGAAAACTGATTTTGAGTCTTGCTGCTATTTATTGTATGTCTCAGAGCAGGTGGAGAGCAAAACTGCATGGGGGGGCCCCAAGAAAAGTTTTGCCCAGGGTCCAATCAGTATTAAAGACGGCCCTGGCCTCATCCCACACTGCACCTGCATCTCCCTTGTCCCCTCAGTGAGTGCAGGGCAGGAAGGGATCTGTGAGAGCCACCGAGAGGAAAGTTGTCCTTGTAAACACAGAAGGCTTCTGTGTTTACAAGTGACGGTGCTGAACGGGGAGCAAAGGGCGAGATTTAGAGGCGACAGAAGATAGTTCTGCCATGTTCCAGCTGAAAAAAAGCCCTGGGTAAGAGGGCCACTTGAAATGGCCTGGCAGGTCGGATTTGCCTGCAGCTTGTGTTTGACATGTGTTCTAGGGAGAGAATGTATACAAATGGGATAATGAAGCTGAGATATAATACTTGGGGATGCCATATTAAAACATCCTCCTGCTTTTGTTTTAGATAAAAGCAGAAGTGATTGTGCTGTTATATAATTATTTTACATTGTCGTTCTTGTAGGATATGTGCAGAGAGCTTCACGCCAGGATTGATGTTGTGGATGAAGAAAGATATGACATGGAAGCTAAAGTGAATAAAAGTATTATTGAGGTACTGTACAATCTTTCATTCAGAAAACAATAACTTGATGAGAAATTAGTGCCAAAAGCCATAAAAATTGCATTTATTTGCATTGTAACTTTACAGATCTGCTTGAATAGTTGTATGTCAATACACATGTTATAAAATATAAAGAAACAGTATCCTTTACAAAATGTACCTTTTATCCCTAAAAAACAGTTTTTAATTTTAAGTCATTTGACTGTTTAGGCGTTAAAAAGTGCTTTTTGCAGGCAACAAACGATTCTTCTCAGTTTCCCTTCCCCTAGTTATTTAACTCATAGGGACTCCTTTACTTGGGCGGACTGACCATTCAGGCACTCTGGCACTGCCCGAGGGTTCAGAGTCAGTAGGGGGCCCCATTAGAAGCTCAACACAGTATATTTAATGGGAGGGTGAGGGGAGCCCAGGATGGGAACAGATGAGGGGGTGGAAGAAGCGTTTACCCAACCAGCAGGGGAATGCTAGTGACAGGGAGGGAAGCGGAGTCGGTGGCGGCCTCTGATCCCGGATGTAACTCTCACATTATGTACTGGCGGAGCGAATCATGGTCTCGGCTTTCATGCCTTACTAGACACATCTGGTGATGAAGCCGGTGTTCCACCAGAATTGGTGACACATCAGATTAGGTAATGGAAGTGACTTTCCGCCAGCAGTGCATGTGTCCACCACTACAAGGTTTGCTAATCTGACAGAACACCTGCAGTCAGAAGACACAGCAGTGTACATGTGGGGTCTCATGGTGTAGGATGGCGTGAATAGAGGAGCCTCTCTCTCTCACCCCCCTCTCCGTCTTTCACCCTACCTCTCGCTCAGTCCCTCTCTCGCTTTCTCTCTAACTCCCTCTCTTTCTTACCCCTCCTTTCTCTCCCCTCGCTCTCTTAAACCTATCTCTCTCTCTCTCTCAGCCCCTCTCTCTCTCACCCCCTTCTGTCTCTCTCACTTCTCCTTACTTCCCCTTTTATCTCCTACCCCTATCTCCCTCTCACCCCCTCTCTCTATCACCTCCCTTTCTCTCTCTCACCCCTTCTCTCATTCCCCTGTCTCTCACCTCCCTCTCTTACACACCCCTCTTTCTCTCTCTCCCCCTGTCTCTCACCTCCCTCTCTTACACAACCCTTTTTCTCTCTCTCACCCCCCTCTCTCTCTCACACCTCCTCCCTTTCTCTCCCCCCTTTCTCTTTCACCCCCTCTCTCATCCCTCTGTCTCTCATCTTCATCTCTCTCACACACCCCCTCTCTCCCCCCTCCCTCTCTCTCTCCCCACTTCTTTCCCCCTCCCTCTCTCTCCTTCTGAACCTCTCTCCTACTCTTCCACTTTTCTCTCTCCCTCCCATTCCTATCCCTGCTCTCCCCTCATCTGCCCCCCCCCCCTTCCTCCCTTATGTCTCTATCCCTGCACCCCCTCTTAGTTTCTAATAGGAGTTTCTGTCATATTCCAGGTTCTTAGTAAGAAATGAGCTGTCAGTAGATTTTCCATGATTTGTCAGGGGAAAAAAAGTGGCAACCATCTTGGTTTTGTGAGGAAAAAAAAATTGTGGCAGCCTCTTTTAAACCTGGAAGTTCCCAGCGGCTTCTATGGAAAGAAGCCAGGAACCTCCATGCAGACTATATTTATATGCACGACTATGCATTTGAGTTGCACATAATCTCCTCTTGCCCAGGGGCTCCATGAGTTGTCAATCCATCCCTGCTCTGTAGCATTAAAATTGTCTAGTGAGAGGCTGCAGCAAACAGGAGATTTGTGGGAGACAACCTGTAAACACGCAACCAAGAACATAAAGACTACAGTGTCATCCTTAGGCCAGCATATTAGCAGAAGAAGCTGTATTGTGATGTTTGTAAGAGATATTATATACCTGTAAGTGTTCTACAAGGGGTGGACCAAAATATGGAAACACTACATGATTTGCAGGTGTGAAAGTGATTGCATGTATTGCTTTGAAAGCAGAAGTGATGTAACATTCTTTTGCTTCTGCTGTGTGAAGAGACGCCTAGCTAACAGGTGAGAAGCCCCACTTTCATCATTCACAGCATGCGCTGCTAGAAATAGGGAGTCGTGTCAGAGCCTTTTGGGTTTCAAAGAGGGTAAATTGTTGAAGTTGCTAATTTATTTGCAGTGTCATGAGGTACAGTATCACAGGTTATGATGGCATATACCGTTTCTGGCAAAACATCGTCTGATAAGTGCGGTCAACATGGCCAACTGACCAAAAGAAACAAAAGGACATTGCCCAGGATTGTAACCCACATGAAGAGTGGTATCAAATTCCATTATCCACTGTCCTTATATTTGTCTTATGTCTTATATAATACTTATATTTGTCAATTCCCAGTCCAACATTATATTAGGTAAGGATTTTGTTATTTTACCATACTTGTTTACATAGTTTTGTCCAACCCCTGTACTTACATAATGCTTAGCATACATGCATAGGAAAAATATAACTGATACTAGGTACTTTAAAACAGAGTTCCACCTAAAAGTGTAACTTCCGCTTTAAGCACTCCTCGCCCCCTTACATGTCACATTTGGCTGGTAATTTTTTTTTTGGGGGGGGGGGGGGGGGGGATTGGGTACCTAGTTTTGACAGGTACCCAGCTCCCACTTCTGCTCTTGCCGTCTAGGTGACTCCTCCTCTCCCCCTCCCTTCCTGCAATCTTCTGGGACTGAGAAGGCGCAGAGTGACTTGTGCATGTGCAGTGCGCATCCGGCTGCAAAGCCACATGCTGTCACCACTAGGTGCCCACTAGTGATGGCCCGAACCTCCGACGGGACGTTTCACGAACGCGGACCGCGAACGAGCCCGACCGTTCGCGAAACCGAACGTTCGCCGCGGGCCCCATTGACTTCAATGGGAGGCGAACGTTTCAAACCTTTAGGTCGAATTTGCAGCCACGAGGTAATTATTAGCAGGGAAAACATAGTCCCACCACCTGGCCAATGACATAATACATGTATGAGGTGAATTTGGGATCGATAACTACAAGCATTCTTTTTTTATTTGGGAAATTGTTCTGACAATTCAGGACTGTGGAGCGCATGAAGGCAATGGAGGAGAGGGAAGGTCAGGGACCAGGGTAGGCAAAGAAGAGGGTGCATGAGATGATCACCAGCAGCGTCACATACAGCAATGACACATGCACCGTGATAGAGGCATCTGACAAAAGCACCGTGATAGAGGGCACTGACATGAGCACCGTGACATAAAGCATTAACACCAGCACCGTGACATACAGCATTGACAGCAACACCGTGATAGAGAGTACTGACATCAGAAGCGTGACATTAAGCACTGACATCAGCACCGTGATATACAGCACTGACAGCAGCACCGTGATAGAGAGCACTGACATCAGCAGCGTGACATACAGCACTGACAGTAACACTGTGATAGAGAGTACTGACATCAGAAGCGTGACATACAGCACTGACATCAGCACAGTGATATACAGCACTGACAGCAGCACCGTGATAGAGAGCACTGACATCAGCAGCATGACATACAGCACTGACAGCAACACCGTGATAGAGAGTACTGACATCAGAAGCGTGACATTAAGCACTGACATCAGCACCGTGATATACAGCACTGACAGCAGCACCGTGATAGAGAGTACTGACATCAGAAGCGTGACATAAAGCATTAACACCAGCACCGTGACATACAGCATTGACAGCAACACCGTGATAGAGAGTAGTGACATCAGAAGCGTGACATTAAGCACTGACATCAGCACCGTGATATACAGCACTGACAGCAGCACCGTGATAGAGGGCACTGACATCAGCAGCGTGACATAAAGCACTGACATCAGCAGCGTGACATACAGCACTGACAGCAACACCGTGATAGAGAGTACTGACATCAGAAGTGTGACATACAGCACTGACATCAGCACAGTGATATACAGCACTGACAGCAGCACCGTGATAGAGAGTACTGACATCAGAAGCGTGACATAAAGCATTAACACCAGCACCGTGACATACAGCATTGACAGCAACACCGTGATAGAGAGTACTGACATCAGAAGCGTGACATTAAGCACTGACATCAGCACCGTGATATACAGCACTGACAGCAGCACCGTGATAGAGAGCACTGACATCAGCAGCGTGACATACAGCACTGACATCAGCACAGTGATATACAGCACTGACAGCAACACCGTGATAGAGAGTACTGACATCAGAAGCGTGACATACAGCACTGACATCAGCACAGTGATATACAGCACTGACAGCAGCACCGTGATAGAGAGTACTGACATCAGAAGCGTGACATTAAGCACTGACATCAGCACCGTGATATACAGCACTGACAGCAGCACCGTGATAGAGAGCACTGACATCAGCACCGTGATATACAGCACTGACAGCAGCACCGTGATAGAGGGCACTGACAGCAGCGTGACATAAAGCACTGACATCAGCAGCGTGACATACAGCACTGACAGCAACACCGTGATAGAGAGTACTGACATCAGAAGCGTGACATTAAGCACTGACATCAGCACAGTGATATACAGCACTGACAGCAGCAACGTGATAGAGAGTACTGACATCAGAAGCGTGACATTAAGCACTGACATCAGCACCGTGATATACAGCACTGACAGCAGCACCGTAAGCAGGCCCAGGAGAAACTCAGCACAGCACAGGGATGGTGTGATCCCCTCATAATAAGAACCCCCAGGAGGAAGTCAGCACAGCACAGGGATGGTGTGATCCCCTCATAGTAAGCAGGCCCAGGAGAAACTCAGCACAGCACAGGGATGGTGTGATCCCCTCATAATAAGAACCCCCAGGAGGAAGTCAGCACAGCACAGGGATGGTGTGATCCCCTCATAGTAAGCAGGCCCAGGAGAAACTCAGCACAGCACAGGGATGGTGTGATCCCCTCATAATAAGAACCCCCAGGAGGAAGTCAGCACAGCACAGGGATGGTGTGACCTCACTCAACCCTATGTACTGTAGCACCCTAGACCAAGTTACCAGTCCTTATAAGAACTTTTGTGGACCAAGCAGGTTGTGTGTTAGTGATTAGCAGACTGTACGTCAGTCCCTATACCAATGAAGGACTGCTGCAGTATAGGGCAGCAGTCAGCAGTAGTGCACCTCAACCCTATCTATTGTGGACCGATAGCGGTCCTTACAGAACAGCAGACTGTACCGCACTCAACCCTATGTACTGTGGCACCCTAGACCAAGTTACCAGTCCTTATAGGAACTTTTGTGGACCAAGCAGGTTGTGTGTTAGTGATTAGCAGACTGTACGTCAGTCCCTATACTGCTGAAGGACTGCTGCAGTATAGGGCAGCGGTCAGCAGTGGTGCACCTCAACCCTATCTATTGTGGACCGATAGCGGTCCTTACAGAACAGCAGACTGTACCGCACTCAACCCTATGTACTGTAGCACCCTAGACCAAGTTACCAGTCCTTATAAGAACTTTTGTGGACCAAGCAGGTTGTGTGTTAGTGATTAGCAGACTGTACGTCAGTCCCTATACCAATGAAGGACTGCTGCAGTATAGGGCAGCAGTCAGCAGTAGTGCACCTCAACCCTATCTATTGTGGACCGATAGCGGTCCTTACAGAACAGCAGACTGTACCGCACTCAACCCTATGTACTGTAGCACCCTAGACCAAGTTACCAGTCCTTATAGGAACTTTTGTGGACCAAGTAGGTTGTGTGTTAGTGATTAGCAGACTGTACGTCAGTCCCTATACTGCTGAAGGACTGCTGCAGTATAGGGCAGCGGTCAGCAGTGGTGCACCTCAACCCTATCTATTGTGGACCGATAGCGGTCCTTACAGAACAGCAGACTGTACCGCACTCAACCCTATGTACTGTAGCACCCTAGACCAAGTTACCAGTCCTTATAGGAACTTTTGTGGACCAAGCAGGTTGTGTGTTAGTGATTAGCAGACTGTACTTCAGTCCCTATACCAATGAAGGACTGCTGCAGTATAGGGCAGCGGTCAGCAGTGGTGCACCTCAACCCTATGTATTGTGGACCGATAGTGGTCCTTACAGAACAGCAGACTGTACTGCACTCAACCCTATGTACTGTAGCACCCTACACAGACCAAGTTACCAGTCCTGATAAAGAGCTTTGTGGAACAAGTGAGTTGTGAATGATTAGCAGACTGCAGCAGAAGGGCAGCAGTCAAGTATAATATTCTTTCTATATTTGGAAGAAAGAATATTATACGTGTACAAGCCTATTACCGTACCACTGATACCAGTCCTGAAAAGAACCTTTGTGGAACTAATAGTAACAGCAAGTCTTTAAACTGACCCTCACTGCCTGACAACACTGCTTCCTTCCTGTCCCTATACAAAGTGGCAAAAAAGAGTAGACTGGAACGATTAGTGGTTACTGGAATAGCTCTTTTGTGGACCTGATAGTAACAGCTAATGATGATGATGATGATGATGATGATGAAAGACTAATCTGGCTGTCCCTGTAGCACACACCGTCCTTTCCCTTTCTCTAAACTGACAAAAGACACTCAGGCTGCTGCAAGAATCAGTAGCACAGCAAACCTATATACACCTAACATCTATACCAGTCCTGAAAAGAACTTTTGTGTACCAAATAGCTAGCGTTTTATCTGTCCCTACTCCACACAGCAACCTTTCCCTATAGTGACAGAAGAAAGAATGTAAAATGGCCACCGGATCGGGTGTATTTATAGGTTAGGGGGAATGTCCAAGTGTCCATGTGCTGTCATGTCTCAATTGGCTGTCCTGTACCCCATGATAGACGTGTCATCATAGGTCAAAGTTCTTTTACACATTAAACACGTAAGTCCGCCGGGGCGAACGACGGGAAAAGGCGAGCGAACGAGCGGACCGCGAACGACCGAAATTCGCCGCGAAACGACCGCCGGGCGAACCGTTCGGCCATCACTAGTGCCCACACTTGCAATGCTGGTGCCGCGGCGAGGAAAGGGAGACAAACGAGGCTTCGGATGGCCTCATCGCTGGACCATGGGACAGGTTAGTGTCTGTTTATTAAAAGTCAGCAGCTACACTTTTTGAAGCTGCTGGCTTTTAATCAACTTAAAAACAAGTGGAACACTGTTTTAAGTGAAAGTTGCAGAAGCCCCCTGTAGCACAGGCTTAGTATTGCCTCTGTAATATATGCAGAATATTGCTCTCTGAAACATTGCATTGCATTTTCTGGCTAAACTGATAGCAGGAGGAGAGGCTCTATTGGGTACAGCTGCTAAGAGAACAGTGAGACCCCCACTCAGATTAACATATGACACCCCTGGAACAAGCTCAGAAGAAGCTATTCCCACTGTTCACAGACTTCCTGATTCTCAGGCACATTCTATGGTGGTACCAGTGACCGATGTCCCCAACCCATCGCCTAACACACTTTGGTGGCAGGTCCCATTACCTAATGCATTTGTTAGGAAATGTCATAAAATCAGCCTAAGATCATAGGCCTAATTTGTTGGTCCATGTGTAAGGTTACTGTACAAATGCTATGTTATTATTAACTGCACTCATCTCTCTCTTTGGGGGACCAAACATTTTTTTAGAAGGGGGTGGATGTAGCACAGGCTTAGTATTGCCCCTGTAATATATGCAGAATATTGCTCTCTGAAACATTGCATTGCATTTTCTGGCTAAACTGATAGCAGAAGGAGAGACTCTATTTGGTACAGCTGCAGGATTGAAGGCAGATTGGGTCCTGCTGTAGCTAAGAAAGAAGCCCACCCCTAACAACAAAAGCAATGAAAGACAGGATTGGATAGCTGCCCAGGAGAGCTGTGATTGGGGGAGAGAGAGGAGGACACAGGAGGAGAGACAGACGGCCATTGTGGCAGGCAGACAGAAAAAAGTATCCCATGTGTTTATCTCTTGAGCACTTCCAGAGCCTGTGACTCTCCTAAAGGAAGGTGCACACTTGAGAGGGGAGTTTGCAGTGTGTTATTCTGCCTGATTACTGAAGATGTGCTAACAGTGCAGAGAAATCTAGAGACCAATTTCAGTGCTGCAGCAATCATCATCATTATACTGTTTGGAGGTTTCTGTGGCATGTGTTGTTCCCATCACCGTCCAGTCAACTGAGACAGCGATCAATCTACCAATTGCTGGAAGGAAGATATATCAAGTGCATCTAATGGTGAGAGATCTTCTGCCATCCTTGTGTATGTGAATCTAGCTGCTAGGTCCTATTTACTGTTAATGCAGCTTTATCTGAAGGTGGATCTCCACATCTGTTAATCTTTGTGACACTTTGCGAAGATACCCCTGTGTTTGTGTGAATAGAATTCCCACTGGCCAGTGGTAAGCTAGAACCTACAAGACCTAGGTAGGATCTTATAGTCAGTAATAGTGATGGCCGAACGGTTCGCCCGGCGGTCGTTTCGCGGCAAATTTCGGACGTTCGCGGTCCGCTCGTTCGGCGGACTATTGGCGTCGTTCGCCCGGCGGACTTTCGTGTTTAATGTGTAAAAGAACTTTGACCTATGATGACACATCCATCATGGGGTACAGGACAGCCAATTCAGACATGACAGCACATGGACACTTGGACATTCCCCCTAACTTATAAATACACCCGATCCGGCGGCCATTTTATATTCTTTCTTCTGTCACTATAGGGAAAGGTTGCTGTTTGGAGCAGGGACAGATAAAACGATAGCTATTTGGTACACAAAAGTTCTTTTCAGGACTGGTATAGGTGTTAGGTGTATATAGGTTTGCTGTGCTACTGATTCTTGCAGCAGCCTGAGTGTCTTTTCTCAGTTTAGAGAAAGGGACAGAGCCCTGTGTTTGCTGCTATTTTAGGGACAGCCAGATTAGTCATCATCATCATTAGCTGTTACTATCAGGTCCACAAAAGTGCTATTCGAGTAACCAGTTATAGTTCCAGTCTCCTCTGTTTTGCCAGTTTGTATAGGGACAGGAAGGAAGCAGTGTGTCAGGCAGTGAGGGTCAGTTTAAACAGTAGCTGTTACTATTAGTTCCACAAAGGTTCTTTTCAGGACTGGTATCAGTGGTATGGTAATAGGCTTGTACACGTATAATATTCTTTCTTCCAAATATAGAAAGAATATTATACTTGACTGCTGCCCTTCTGCTGCAGTCTGCTAATCATTCACAACCCACTTGTTCCACAAAGCTCCTTATAAATAAGGACTGGTAACTTGGTCTGTCTAGGGTGCTACTGTACATAGTGTTGAGTGAGGTACAGTCTGCCTTTCTAGAAGGACTGGTATCGGTCCACAGTACATAGGGTTGAGGCGCACTACTGCTAACTGACCGCTGCCCTATACTGCAGCAGTCCTTCATCGGTATAGGGACTGACGTACAGTCTGCTAATCATTCACACACAACCTACTTGGTCCACAAAAGTTCTTATAAGGACTGGTAAGGTATAGGGTGCTACAGTACATAGGGTTGAGTGAGGTACAGTCTGCTACTCTATAAGGACTGGTATAGGTCCACAATACATAGGGTTGAGGTGCACTACTGCTAACTGACCGCTGCCCTATACTGCAGCAGTCCTTCATCGGTATAGGGACTGACGTACAGTCTGCTAATCATTCACACACAACCTACTTGGTCCACAAAAGTTCTTATAAGGACTGGTAAGGTATAGGGTGCTACAGTACATAGGGTTGAGTGAGGTACAGTCTGCTACTCTATAAGGACTGGTATAGGTCCACAATACATAGGGTTGAGGTGCACTACTGCTAACTGACCGCTGCCCTATACTGCAGCAGTCCTTCATCGGTATAGGGACTGATGTACAGTCTGCTAATCATTCACACACAACCTACTTGGTCCACAAAAGTTCTTATAAGGACTGGTAAGGTATAGGGTGCTACAGTACATAGGGTTGAGTGAGGTACAGTCTGCTACTCTATAAGGACTGGTATAGGTCCACAATACATAGGGTTGAGGTGCACTACTGCTAACTGACCGCTGCCCTATACTGCAGCAGTCCTTCATTGGTATAGGGACTGAGAGTTTTGTCACAGGGTCATTTAAAAAATGACAGGCAGAGGAAGAGGCAGGGTAGGGGTAGGGCAGGAGCAACAGGCTTGAGCCAAAGTGGGAAGTTGCAGAAGGTGCGTTCAATTACTTTAAAGGACGCACCAGACTTGGTTGAGTGGCTCGCTCAGCCTTACTCTTCTGCACCCTCCTCATCCTCCCGATCTGCGCCCTCTTCTTCACTCTCTGCTATGTGCACCCCCAAAGACACTACCACCAACAACACCACCACCACCACCACCACCACATACCTTCCGCTTGAGTCACAGGAATTATTTTCCGATCCATATCAAGAGGACATTTCTGATGCGCAGCCACTCTTGGCATTGGATCAGGAAGAGGAGGTAGCAACAACCGCTACTCAGCAGTCTGACGACAGTACCCAGATCAGCCCAAGGAGGAGGTTGGTCCCCGGTGTTGCTGCCTACTCCAAGATCTCTACTTATAGGGGTGGGGAAGGTGACGTTGATGATGACGTGTCTAGTGATGTCACGTGGGTGCCCACAAGAGAGGAAGAGGAAGGGAGTTCAGAGGGAGATATGGACCAGCAGATATGGAGGAGAAGCAGGAATAACTTACATTGCACAGGAGGGACAAAGCAGACTGCAAATGTATCAGGAGCGAGTCATCGACCATGTATGGTCACATCTGGCGCTCCCAGGACACCGGCACATGGCTCCGCAGTGTGGGCTTTTTTTAAGGTGTCTGCTGCTGACAATAGCGTTGCCATCTGCAATCTTTGCAGTCAACGCATTAGTCGCGGTAAGCCCAACACTCACCTAGGGACGACCGCCTTAAGAAGGCACATGAGCAGCCATCACAGAGCCCAGTGGGAGCAACGCAACACACAAAGCCACACTGCAGGCTCTCACCGTCCAGCCTCGTCTTCTACTTCTCCCTCTCCTCACAATTGTCCTCCACTCCACCTCCCATCACGCCAAGCTCACGTTTTTCTGCAAAAAGGCAGGCTTCCGTGGGCCTAATGTTCGAGCGTAAAAAAATGATGACGCCGGATAACCCTCTTGCCCAAAGGTTGACGGCTGGCTTGTCAGAACTGATAGCCCGCCAACTACTGCCATATAAACTGGTGGACTCGGAGGCCTTTCGCAAATTTGTGGCCATTGGAACACCACAATGGAAGGTCCCAGGAAGGAAGTATTTCTCAGAGAAGGGCATCCCAGAGCTATATGGCCATGTTCAGCGGCAAGTGAATGTATCTCTGGCACACAGTGTCGGTGCCAAGATACATCTGACCACAGACACGTGGTCTAGCAAACACGGGCAGGGAAGGTATATCACTTTTACTGCCCACTGGGTGAACCTTCTGATGGCCGTCAAGCATGTAACCCGTGGCACCTGTGTAGATTTGGTTTTACCGCCACGAATTGCATGCAGGCCTGACTCTTCTTCTCCTCCTCCTCCTACTCCATCCTCCTCCCTCTCCTCCTCGGCTGACTCCTCCTTTTCCGCTGCTAGCCTCTCTTCCGCTGCGCCACCCAAGCTCCCCAGAACCTATTCGACATGCCAGGTGACACGTTGCCATGCCGTGCTGCGTCTGTTGTGCCTGGAAGCCAAGAGCCACACTGGCCCGGCACTCCTTTCAGCTTTGCGTTCACAGGCAGATCAGTGGCTAACACCGCTCAATTTGACAGTTGGTAAAGTGGTGTGTGACAATGGTGCCAATCTGCTTAGCGCATTGAAACGGTAAAATCACGCACGTGCCATGCATGGCACACGTCTTAAACTTGGTCGTGCAGCGATTCCTTGTCAAATACCCTGGGGTCCAGGACATCTTGCGGCAGGCAAGGAAAATCTCGGCCCATTTCAGAAGATCTTACACGGCCATGGCTTGCCTTGCTGACATTCAGCGGTGACACAATCTGCCGGTCAGACATCTTATTTGCGATTGCCCGACGCGATGGAACTCAACCTTCTATATGCTTGATAGGCTGCTCCAGCAGAAACGTGCAGTTAACGTCTACCTGTATGAACTCTGCGGAAGAACCGGTTCTGGGGAGCTGGGTTTTTTTTCACCACGCCAGTGGCTGCTCATGCGCGACGCATGCAGACTTCTGCGCCCATTTGAGGAGATCACCAAACTGGTCAGTCGCAGCCATGGCACCATCAGTGACATGGTACCTTATGCCTTCTTTATGGAGCGTGCATTGCGTCGTGTCATTGATCAAGCTGTGGAGGAGCAGGAGCGGGAAGATGAGGAAGTCACAATGCTGGATGAATTCCCAGGGGGGGCTACTCTATCTGAGACAAGTCAACAACAGGAGTCTGAAGAGGAGTCAGAGGAGGATGGTGCCGGGGCGGATGAGGAGGAGCAAGAAGAGCATGCTTTAAACCAGGGATCTCAAACTGGTGGCCCTCCAGCTGTTGTGAAACTACAAGTCCCATGAGGCTTTGCAGGGCTGACAGTTTTAAGCATGACTCCCACACTCAGAGGCATGATGGGACTTGTAGTTTTGCAACAGCTGGAGGGCCGCCAGTTTGAGACCCCTGCTTTAAACCTTTCTGGGATCCCTGTTGTGCGTGGATGGGGAGAGGAGAATGAAGAGGACGACATTATCCTGGATGATGAGCAGGAGCCAGGCCACCACACCGCTTCCACTTTAGTGCAAATGGGGGCCTTCATGCTCCAGTGTTTTAATAGGGACCCCTGTATAAAAAGCATAAGGGTCAAGGACAAGTACTGGGTGGCAACGTACTTAGACCCCCGGTACAAACACAAAATGGCAGAAATGTTACCGCCGTCACAGAGGGCTGTCAGAATGCAGCACTTCCAGGCCTTGCTTCGAGAAATGCTGCATTCTGCTTATGCGTGCGCTGGCAGAGGAGCAATTCCCACTCCCAGAGAAGGAGTTGCGGGTACCAATCCAACAGCACCTGCAAGAAGAGGCCGGTTTGAAGATGTGCTGGTGACTTCGGATATGAGGTCATTCTTTCAGCCGACCCATCGACGGGTGTCATCCGGATCCAGCATCAGGGAACGCCTAGACCGTCAGGTGTCCGACTACATCGGGTTAACGGCCGATGTGGACGCTCTGAGGAGTGATGAACCCCTGGACTACTGGGTGGGCAGGCTTGACCTCTGGCCAATTTGCAATGGAACTGTTGGCTTGTCCCTCATCCAGTGTCCTGTCCGAAAGGACGTTCAGCGCAGCAGGGGGGATCGTGACCGATAAGCGTACTCGCCTAGCTCACGACAGTGTTAACTACCTCACATTTCTAAAAATGAATGAGGCATGGATCTCGGAGGAATTTAACACATGTGACCAGTAGACCATGTATATGTCTATAAACTATTTTTTTAATCGAGCACAGAGACCTTCTTTCTTCATTTGGCTCACTTCCTTGTCCAAAAAAAGCACACCGTACTATATGCCTGCACCCTCCTCTTTGAAGAGGTTGAGCGGTGTCATATTTCTACTGGGGCTGCTTATTATGAGGGGCTCCCACCATCCCTGTGCTGTGCTGACATCCTCCTGGGGCTGTACCTCTGTTGTGCAAATTATGAGGGGCTCCCACCATCCCTGTGCTGTGCTGACTTCCCCCTGGGACTGTATTTCTGCTGTGCATATTTTGAGGTGCTCCCACCATCCCTGTGCTATGCTCATTATGAGGGGATCACACCATCCCTGTGCTGTGCTGACTTCCTCCTGGGGCTGCTTACGGTGCTGCTGTCAGTGCTGTATATCACGGTGCTGGTGTGAGTGCTTAATGTCACGCTGCTGATGTCAGTGCTCTCTATCACGGTGCTGCTGTCAGTGCTGTATATCACGGTGCTGGTGTGAGTGCTTAATGTCACGCTGCTGATGTCAGTGCTCTCTATCACGGTGCTGCTGTCGGTGCTGTATATCACGGTGCTGGTGTGAGTGCTTAATGTCACGCTGCTTATTTTGTGGCTGCAAATTTGACCTAAAGGTTTGTGAAGTTCGCCTCCCATTGAAGTCAATGGGGCCCGCCGCTAACGTTCGGTTTCGCGAACGATCGGCCGCGTTCGCGGTCCGCGTTCGCGAAACGTCCCGTCGGAAGTTCGTCCATCACTAGTCAGTAATATCACTTTTGGGAAATTTTTGAACATTATTCTTTGTATTGTATTGTACAGTTTTGTTCACCACTCATTCAGTGCATTTCAGGCAAGGCCTCCCACTGGCGGTTAGTGAATGAACACAAATCCTGTTTTCCTTTACTGAGAAGTTGTAGTATATTATTGCACTTAATATTTGTATTCTGTTAATCAGTTTATCTCTTTTTAGGGCTTTTTGCTAGTTCTAATAAAGCCCAGCTAAAAGTTTAAACCGTGTTTTAGTGTTACTGAGATGCTGGGGAGGGTGAGCCATCACTGGTGTGGGACAGAAGACCCATACATTAGTGGCCCTTTGCGGGGGTGGCGCTACACCACTATTACCAGTTGGAATGTACTTATTTTACTACTTGTAATTTGAATTCCACAAATGCTTTTTACCTCCTGGTTGGGGCAATGCTGAGGACTGTGGCCTTGCAATAGCATGCTGCAAAACCCATCCCCACCATCAGGAGCTCTGGTTAGGGCTGATTAGTGCTAAGACCCTGTGCTTTGGGTGAGTCAGTATCATCCGCCGAGGTGACTTCCACATGTACTTATCCTGCTGGTTTGTAGAGTGCTCTCTGCCTACTAGGGAGCAGGATCTATTGGTTAGGTTTGCTCATTGTACTCAGGTGCAGCTCAGTTTGTTCTGACTGTCCCTCACTAGTCCAATAGGGAGGCATATTGGACAGTGAGAGGAGACCTGACAAGTGAGTGCACAGGCTTTGTAACAGTCCTGGCCATTGGCAGAGGAAAAGTGCTGCATTGCATGCTGGGATACTGTATTTAAAGCCCGGGCACATGTGGTCAGAGTTAGTTGAGGCAGAGAACAGAATCCAGGAGGGAGTGGGTGGCTGCCCTCTCCTCTGTGGAGGTGGTCGTATGGCCCTGGGTGGTCGACTCAGGGGGCTAGAGAGAGATAGAAGCTGAACCCGGAGGTCCTGCAGATCTGACTGGAAGGAAGACACCAGGAAAAATCTGATTCTGCCTACTGTGAGGACAGATCTGTGTCTTTGGGGTCTGTCGAGTGAGGGCCACCTCCTTCAGCTAGCAGAGTTGGTGGACAGGTGTCAGTAAAGGGGATTCTAGAGAGAGTATCCTGAAGATAATGTAGTGCATCAAGTCTGCTGCTAGTGAGTGCAAGAACACTTACTCCCATCCTTACATTTGGCTGTATGTGTCAGATCACCTTGAGGTGAGGTGACAGGTGCACACCGTAGGATCAGGAGTGCACCGCAAGGTTGTGGACCCTACGGCTGACTGCTGCAGACGGGGGACATATCCCACTGGGGTTAGAGCGTAAGATTCCCTGGGGCGCGGAGTCTAAGAGCCAGCAGGCGTTCACCAGCGCCTCTGGTGGTGAGGATGGACTTGGCTGCAACTGGCTCCAGGTCGCGACCCCCAGGGTCCCCCAGCTCACACCCACAGTAGGCAACAGGAGGAAAGGGATGGTGAGGGACAAAGCCAAGGTTGGGGCCACAAGCAGACAAGAATAGTCAGGGACACGCCAAAAGCTCAGGATCACAGGCAAACAGGGATAGTCAAAACACGCCAAAGTCAGTAATGAAAACCAGTAGCAGAGCAAACGGCAGGAAACAGGAAGCTAACACACAAAGGAATACACAATGGTTGATCAGCCCTGATGGCCTGCGGTGCACAAGTTAATATAGGGCTCCCTGATAGGGCCTGGGGTGAAGCCATGCTTAGAGGAGAGGTTATAAAAACCACCAGGTGGAAGTGGCTGGCCTCTTAGGCTGAAGACATGAGGTGAGGTAAGCAAACACAGGAAGATCGCTGCATAACCATGACAGTACCCTCCCTCTTACGAGGCCTCCCCCTCCCCCGTCTGGGTCCAGGCTTAAAGGGAAACTCCAGATGGAACCTCCTTAACAGACAGGGAGCAAAGACCTCAGATGCAGTGATCCAAGACCTCTCCTCAGGACCCAACCCTTTCCAAAGTACAAGGTATTGAAGAATGCCTTTACGGAGCCGGGAATCCAAAACTTGACTAACCTCGTATTTTAGATTATCCTCAGAGACCAAAACAGAGGTAGGGAGAGGACAAGAGGACTTGAGGACAAAAGGCTTTTAAGGAATGGGTAAGGGCATGAGAAGATCAGGAGTCTGAGCAGGGACCCCCACACCCTTAAAGATGAGCTGGGCATCCATAACAGGACCACCAGACTGGGCAGAGGTCAGTGGATCCCTAAGGTCATGTTGGTTAGAAAGTGACATGTCACAAGAGTCAAGCTGAGTAGCTGCAACACAAACAGAATGCAGAGAACCCTGAGAAAAAGATTGAAAACCCCTCCTGGCCGAATGAGGTATTCTATCCAAAGGATGGATTGAGCCTCTTAAACGGGTTTGAACGGACATAGTAGCAGTAGGGTGAGGCCAGGTCACCGAAGGTGCTAAACAAGAAGCAGGAAGCTCATTGGGCATGGGCTGGACTGGCATAACTGGTGAAGGGGTCGACTGAATAGTATTGTCAGGTGTAGCGACCATCTCAATCGCATCACAGGGCATAGCAACTGTGGAACTTGCAGACAAGTTAGTCTGGCTGTGCGTCCAAGGGAAATTAGGGACAGGCAAAGGTAAATGGTTATGCGAACTGGAGTGAATGATCGACTCAGGTTCATAGGTGGGCCCCTCATCCAGAGTACCACATGACCTAGAGAGTGCATCAGTCCGACTATTGCAGGACGCATCCCAGAGATCGCTATATACAGCGGGAAGAGCAGAAGATACTGGGATGTTGGTAACAGGAAATTTCTCCTTTGGGGTACCCTTGAGTAGGCAGGAAGAGGAACAGGAGGAACCCCAAGCCAGGACCTGACCGGCAGACCAGTCAGCGTGTGGAGAATGGAGTCGTAACCAAGGAAGACCTAATATGATAGGAGATGAAGCCTTAGGTAAGACAAGGAAGGATATCCACTCCTGGTGGAGTGTCCCTACTGACATCTTAACAGGAAGAGTCTGGAATCGGATAGGGCCCCCTGGGAGAACAGTGCCATCAATCGCCAAGACCACCAATGGCGTTGTAAGGGGCAAAAGGGTAAGTCTCATGGAGGATGCAGTTTCCCAATCCATGAAATTGGCAGCGGCTCCGGAATCCAGATGTGCTGAGACCGAACGAGAGGAAGCATCGTCATGAAGCAACACGGAAAGGAGAAGACGAGAAGGTGAAGGTGACATTTCAGGGTCTAATACTCCACCTTCCAGATGTATTTAGCCCTGAGCGTTTTTCCGGACGAAGAGAACAAGTATCACGGAAATTACCTTTGACCCAACAATAGAGGCATAGGCCCAGAGTTCTGCGCCTAGCACGTTCTTTGGGAGATAACTTTGTCCGGCCCAACTGCATAGGTTCCTCAGCAGGCAGGGGGTACGCCTCGGATCGAAGAGAAGGGACTGGGGGCTCAGACTGCCTAAAGAACGGGGAGTGCTGGCGTCTTTTTTCCAGGGCCCTCTCCTGAAAGCGAATATCGATCTGGTTACTAGACATGTGCGATTCGTTTCGCACGAATCTCCAAATTCGTACGAATTTCTCAAAATTCGTACGTTCGGAAGGATCCGAAATACGAATTGCCGTGCGTCCGAATTCTGTACGGAATACGAACTTTTGTTTACAAATTCCGGATCTCAGTCATTATGCTTATTATGACTTGCAGAAGACTTCTGTGATAGAAGTCAATGTAAATTGCCTGAAGACATCAGTGAAGGACTTTCATCCTCTCTGGGCAGGCTGCCAAGAAAAGAACAAAATGATACAATGTTTCTTCTTCAATGGGCTGAACTCCATGTGTAGAAGTTTTCAGTTTAACCATTTAAAGAATAAATCTTTTCTGACACTTGTTGCTTACAAGTAAAAATCCAGTATTTTCTGCTGGAAAATCACTCAGAAGCCCCAAAAATTATATATATTTTTTTTAGCAGAGACCCTAGGGAATAAAATAGCGGTTGTTGCAATATTTTATGTGACGCGGTATTTGCGCAGAGGTCTTTCAAACGCAAGTTAGCCCTTTATCACGGTGCTGGTGTCATTGCTGTATGTCACGCTGCTGATGTCAGTGCTCTCTATCACGGTGCAGGTGTCATTGCTGTATGTCACGCTGCTAATGTCACTGCTCCCTAGAGGTCCACCGGAAAAAAAAAGGGCTAACTTGCATTTGAAAGACTGCTGCGCAAATACCGCGTCACATAAAATATTGCAACAACCGCTATTTTATTCCCTAGGGTCTCTGCTAAAAAATATATATGTAATTTTTGGGGCTTCTGAGTGATTTTCTAGCAGAAAATACTGGATTTTTACTTGTAAGCAACAAGTGTCAGAAAAGATTTAGTCTTTAAATGATTAAACTGAGAACTTCTACACACGGAGTTCAGCCCATTGAAGAAGAAACATTGTATCATTTTGTTCTTTTCTTGGCAGCCTGCCCAGAGAGGATGAAAATCCTTCACTGATGTCTTCAGGCAATTTACATTGACTTCTATCACAGAAGTCTTTTGCAAGTCATAATAAGCATAATGAGCAATGTTTTTGCTTTTAAATTCATCGTAAAGAACGTTTGTACACGTTAACGACAATTCGTATTTCGTACAAAACAGAACGGAATTTCGGACACGAAATACGAAGTACGAATTAATTTTATTACGAAACGGAACAGAACGAAACAAATTTATTGACGGTGCCCATGTCTACTGGTTACACAAGGTGATGACACTGTCCAGATCAGCAGGAAGGGATCTTCCTGCTAATTCATCCTTCACTCTATCAGGGAGGCCATGTAAAAAGGTTGCAATTAGGGCCTCATTATTCCAGCTCAATTCAGCTGTGAGGATACGGAACTGAAGAGCATACTGTCCCACAGACGCGGACTCTTGACGGAGACGTAAAAGAGCGCTAGCCGCTGAGGAGACACGACCCGGTTCCTCGAAGATATTCCGAAAAAGTTTCAAGAAATCAGACAGGCTAGAAACCACTGGATCATTCAGTTCCCACAGAGGGGCGGCCCAGGCTAACGCCTCGCCGGACAGGAGGGATATGATATATGTGACTTTTGCCCGATCGGATAGGAAGTTTTGGGGCAGAAGTTCAAAATGAATTGTGCACTGGCTAAGGAACCCCCTGCAAGCCTTGGAGTCCCCAGAGAAACGGACCGGAGCTGGTAGTTATAATGAATGTGTGGCTGCGACTAATGCGATAGGTGCAGCGGCAGATAGCGGTTGAGGTTGTTGAACCGGGGGTCCTAATGAGGCCTGAACCTGTTCAACACGGGATGCCAAATCCTGAAGGAATCGCATTACCTGGGTCTGATGCGATTCTTGGGTCTCAAGTCGCCGAACTAAGCTCTGCAATGGATCATCTGCAGGAAGCGGCACGTCAGCCGGGTCCATGGCTGATCAAACTGTCAGGTCACCTTGAGGCGAGGTGACAGATGCACCCCGTAGGGATCAGGAGTGCACCGCAAGGTTGTGGACCCTACGGCTGACTGCTGCAGATGGGGGACAGATCCCACTGGGGTTAGAGCGTAAGATTCCCTGGGGTGCGGAGTCTAAGAGCCAGCAGGCGTTCACCAGCCCCTCTGGTGGTGAGGATGGACTTGGCTGCAACTGGCTCCAGGTCGTGACCCCCAGGGTCCCCCAGCTCACACCCACAGTAGGCAACAGGAGGATAGGGATGGTGAGGGACAAAGCCAAGGTTGGGGCCACAAGCAGACAAGAATAGTCAGGGGCACGCCAAAAGGTCAGGATCACAGGCAAACAGGGATAGTCAAAACACGCTGAAGTCGGTAACGGAAACCAGTAGCAGAGCACACGGCAGGAAACAGGAAGCTAACACACAAAGGAATACACAATGGTTGATCAGCCCTGATGGCCTGCAGTGCACAGGTTAATATAGGGCTCCCTGATAGGGCCTGGGGTGGAGCCATGCTTAGAGGAGAGGTTATAAAAACCACCAGGTGGAAGTGGCTGGCCTCGTAGGCTGAAGACATGAGGTGAGGTAAGCAAACACGGGAAAATCACTGCATAATCATGACAGTATGGTTAAAGTAGTGTGACTGCTTCCGCAAGTAATCCGGTGAGGTCAAGTGAGAGTATGCCACTAATCCCTTCTCCCATCCACGTTCCAAAATAAAATACAAAAACACAAATACCCTGGACTGGTCATTGAGTAACAAGCAAGCAACAGAAGGGTGGGGCAAGCGGGTACCCCTAGCGACCAAGTGGGAACCCTCAGCAACCAGCTGGTGGTAACCAGCCAGAGGCCTAAGAAGTCAACACTCAGCATGCCCTACAGGGACAGTGCTATATCTATAACAGGTATAGAGCCAGGGGTGTATAGGCAGGAGTTTATATTTAGTACTGCCTTGTGCATGCCTTCAGTTGACCTGAACTTAAATTGGAACTTTAGTCAAAACATAAAGTCCTGCTAGATAACTTCAGGCTGGCCCCTTTTGCAGGTATGGTTTCAGTATGTAAAACATTATAAATATGTGCCTATACTGTGTAAAATCAAGGAATACATTGTCTCACCCTGCTCTGCACATGCTCAGTTTCTCTCTATTTTTAGGCACTGTGCTGAATTTGTAAAAGGCAGATCTGCTGACAGCCTAAAAATGTACTGCTGTTTAGGGGTACTGGGCTTTACCAAAATGGCAGCCTCCAGCAAGAAGAAACAAGAGCAATGCTGGAGGCAATTTACAGCACACATTCATTTTGGTAACATACAGTAACTATTAATGTGAAATGTATGTTCCTTGCTAAAAAAAAAAAAAAAACATTTATCAACTTGTTATGGTTAAAGTTAAGCTTTAAAATATAATAGTACAAAACCTATAATATAAAATTTCAGGCATTATTTAACCAAACCCCTTTAACCACTTAAGGACCAAGCCTTTTCTGACACTTGTTGTTTAAAATGGAGATTGTTGTAGTACTTTACGTTACACTGCTTTTGTGCAGCGGTCTTACAAACGCATTTTTCAGAACAAATACATGTTTTTTAATTAAAAAATAAGAAAACAGTAAAGTTAGCCAAATGTTTTTCTATAATGTAAAAGATAATGTTACACTGAGTAAATTGATACCTAACATGTCATGCTTCAAAATTGTGCATGTTCGTGGAACGGCAACAAACCTTGGTACTTAAAAATCTCCATAGGCAGCGTTTAACCAGTTCCTGGCCACGCTATAGCCGAATGACCGCTACAGAGTGGACCTACATTACAAGGAGGTCGTCAATAGACGTCCTCCCCCTTTGCACGTTCCCCATTCGCCCCCTGCAGGTCACACGAGGTGCATGCTGTGATCCTCGAGTCAATGAGTCACAGATCGGATCCCGACCCCCTTACCAAAGACAGCTGATCACGAGATGTAAACAGAAGCTGTCAGCGTGAGGAGAAAAAAAAGCCGATCACTGGCTGCTGTGTAAGGGACATCAGTCCCAAGGAGGAAGAGGCACAGCCACTTCATCTGTACCCATCAGGGCCATCTTCCAGTGCCACCTGCCAGTGCCCACAGTGCATATCAGTGCCACCAATCTGTGCCCCACAGTGTATATCAGTGTCACCAATAAGTGCCACTTATCAATGCCCACCAGTGGTACCAATCAATGCCTCATCATTGCCACATAGTAGTGCTGCCTGTCAGTGTCACCTACCTTTGGCCATCACTGTCCATCACTGCCACCCATCAGTGCCCATCACTGCCACCTATAAGTGACCATCAGTGCCAGCTATCAGTGCCAGCTATCAGTGCCACCTATTAGTGCCACCTATTAGTGCCACCTATCAGTGCCCTCCATCATTGCCATAATTGCCACCTCTCAGTGCCACCTCTTAGTACCCACCAGTGCCACCTCATCAGTGCCCATCAGTGCCACCTTATCAGTGCCCATCAATGCAGCCTATCAGTGCCCATCAGTGTAGTCTATTAGTGCCCATCAGTGCCACCTCATCAGTGTACATTAATGAAGGAGAAAAATTACCTGTTTTCAAAATTTTAGAACAAAATATAAAACAAAATTTTCGGTCTTTTTTCATTTTTTTAACAAAAAATTCAAGTTCAATCTAGCTTATAGTCACAAAAGCTACTGAACAAATCAATCAAAACTATTATTAAAAGCTTCAACTGCAACAATTAAATGATTTAAATTTTCGATTATGGTTTTACCAAAGGGTTGATCGGGGTAATGACAATCAGCGGAATTGATGTCACTTAACATCCATAAAGGCCGTCAACTCTATTGAATGTCGCTACATTCAGGCTGTTCACATATAATTTTGGCCTGGCTTTCTTTCATGGATGTCTCTCTTGTACGCTACTTCAGTTGCTTATATTCATGCCAGAAACAGAATTTGCAGATATTTTCATAGAAAGAGTAGAATAAGATGGGACTGCCTCTGTACCCCTATTTGGTTGCCCTAGCTATGGTACATGCTAACTTAATACATCAGTCCTTACAGGAAAAAAATTTGATTTAGGATTGTAGCAGTGCAAATTGGAGTTGCTTAACATTATAAAACATTTGGGTAAACTAAATGTATTTAACAAATATCATTTGATGTACCTTTCCAAACATCTCAACATGTTTCAATCTGCTTCAATTTGCATCCCAATAATTATATTTCTGGCTAAACTTGACTGGCTAGTGTATAAAATATGGCTACTGTACTGACCACTGGTATCCAAGGATCCTATGAAGAATTCATACATTGAATGTACAGGTTGCCATTAAAAACTGCAATATATTTTGTTTAGATATTGAAGTGCTAACCTGTCAATTTGTATTGGTATTATGCAGAATGCTAATTTAAACTGTTTCACTGAATTCAGTTCACCCCATTCAGTTCAGCCTACATTTAGAAAATTTGTATGGCCTCCAGAATGCAATTGTGGTGGGAATAGAAAGGGGTTAAATATTTATATATGCTTTAAAGTGCGTGTATTGCCCACACATTTTTTTTCCAGTTTTGGATGGAGTAGGGGTGAATTAATACCCCTATTAGTTGATTCGTTTTGGTTGTTTGTGTCCTAAGGACACAACAGGAACTAAAGGGAAATCTCTAAAAGGTGATGAAAATGTCCACTCTTAGACAGTTGTCAGTGGAATAAATGTTCCCATTGGAAGATTTACCTTCATTGTTTTATCTGGGGACAACTGTCAAATCTTGGATTTCCTATTAATTTCCTTTTATTGACAATGGTCTTGGCATCAACATTTCAGTATATTCACTGGCTGTACTAAACACATACGTGTTATGTATAAGGTTATGTATAAGGTAGATAAAATGGCTGCCTCTGAAGCAGCCGGTCCATATCCAGTAAAACCAGTCAGGCAAAGTCCTTTCAGCAGACCAGCTTCTCCCCGCTGTTCCAATATGGACTGATATAAGTATCATTTATATGCATATGTCCCTTGTTCTATCTTGACCTGAGCCAGCCTTTGCTTTATGGAGGTTGCAATAGTCCCTGTGTAACCTTGTGGACATTATGGACCAGAGCTATGGATACATGATTATTCAAGTCTTTTTAAAACGTAAGCCTCCGTGTCCGTGGTCTTGATGGATTAAGCTCCCGCTGGGGTGCAAGGGAGGTTTTTACAGCCTTGAAGCCTATGTTGGGCTATTTACATTGGGTCATAATCCCAATATCTAAAGGAAGCATGTATGTTCTGTAAAATATTCTCCTCTGGATTACAGTGCCCTGTGAGAATCTGAAGAGCAAATATATGGTATTAATTTGGGTTCTGCAGTAAATACTCTAAGTAGATTCTGGGACTCTGGTCACTTTTGAGGACTATCTTTTCAGTGGATACAGATATACATTGGATTTACCAGCTCATTCATTGGTTTACGAAAGTATTTATACAGTTACTTTCCATTTGGATAATCACATTGGACTCACCAACACCATTATTACCATCGTTATTGTGTTTACAGAGTAACATTACAGGACATTTATATATATACTGTATATTATGAGTATGAGTGATCAGTATTGGAGAGAGATGGGCATATGTTTCCAATGTGTGTTTTTGTATGTGTGGGGTTTTTTTGTGTTATTTTAACTTTAACTAAATAGAATGAAGTATATTATACATTTTTGCATATAGTCCAGTGAGTGGTTGAAGGAGTTTTTCCTCTTCATATTTTTTTAATTTTTCTACATTAGAAAAGGGACTGAGTCTAAAATCAGGTTTTTATTAGTGTTTTTGGAGTTTACAAGGCTCTGTAAAATATCCTACAGCAAATTATGTATACTGCATGCAGCCTTTTAGTTAGAACAGAATTAAAAAAATAATAAAACATGTACAAAAGAACAGTAGAATAGCCTCTCCTACACCCGAATGCTCCCATGGACACAGGCTGGAATCTTTCAGCTCCGAAACTTGGTACATCCACTCACCCACACACTCTATTCATACCTTCAATTTAAACGCGACTTTTTCTCTAAAGGCTCTGATTTAACTTTGGACAAGCCCACCCCATTTGAACTTTTGTGTTTCCAAGGCCCATACCAAACCCATCTTATCTATGATATCTATAGATATCTACATGAAGCTCTCTCACTCACTAACACGTATCATTTCTACATGCAGAAATGGTCCTGGATTATTAAGCAGCCTATTCAACTTCCGCAATAGCAGAAGGTATGGGAGACAGCTTCCAAATCTTCAAGATGTGTGGAACAGAGAGACGACATATAAAATACTTATTTTTTTTGGTATAGAACCCCAGAGATCTTACACCCCAGAGATCTAACAAAGATACGACCCCATGACGCCCTGGGTGTGTTGGCGATGCTGGGAAGATACTGGCTCCCACTTTCACATTTTTTGGGAGCGCCCCATTATCCAATCTTTTTGGGCTTCTGAAAGAAATGTAGAAATATCTAAAATCTACATATTCTAGTATTCTATTATACTCACAGGGACGTTTCTGGATGAATAGCAAAGTCTTTGTGTAATATGTCAGTGTCCTTTCTCCTAAAGGGTGTGTAGAGGAGAAATGTATGTGTCTTTATCCAAGGCCGCTTTTCCAACGTACTATTAGGAATTAGTTTCTTAGTAGAAATTGAAGAATCCTTTGTTCATTCAATACTTCAAGAAGAGTTGTTTTATTGTTCAGAAAGATAAGCAAAGACAACTGACATCTGGTAACATATGGCATGGTGATGGCCTCAGAAGGAGGAAGGGACATATGATGTTACATTCTCCAAAGTGTAGAGTTCTTTCTCTTCCCACCTCTCTTCCTCTCCTTCCCTCCCTACCATACAACCATTATCCATTCTTTAACTGTTTCATAATGTTATGTCAGCATATCCTAGAATAACACCCATTCTTATATGGCTTCAGTCTAAAGTTAAGTTATATAACACCACTGATTGTCCTGACATAGTAACTCAAAAATAGAAGTACCTATACAGCAGAACCATATCTCTCTGTCCTATGTCCCTGTGACCTTCAAAGACTAGCATTACATTATAACATTCATGTGTATCATATTTTTTGTTCAGAAACTTTTATCACTTAAAATATTAATTAACTCAAAAACTTCTAACAGATTCTATAAATGCCCATCTACAGAAACTCCTTGAAATCACTCTACCCCTGGACCCGATCCAGTTTCTTCTGGGTCTGCCGTTCCGTGGCATCCCTGGACACACCCCAAAAATGAGTTGCCTATATTCTTCTGGCAGCAAAAAGGGCTATGCGCCTGAGATGGTTTTCAACAGACTTTGCAAATATTGGAATACATCCGCAGAATTTTTCACCTAACTGCAACAGTTCATGATACACTTCCTCAATTTAAAAAAAAATTGGGACTTGTGGGATCACTCAGAGCTTAACCCAGAAACTGTTCTATCACCCTCTGGTTATCTGGCACTCTCTTAAATATAGATGTTGAACTTTATCCTCTCCCATCTCTATTAATCTGTTTCTTTTGGGATACCATGGTGTTCTGGCTTGACATTTACTACCTGCTTGTTTGTTTGTTTGTTTTTTGATATTGAAAAAAAAAATCTTAATAAAGATACAATTTATAAAAAAGAACAGTAGAAAAAAAAGGAAAGTTACCTTGCAGGATATTCTGTTGATCTCTCTTACAAATATACAAAATCAAACATCTTCATAGTTAAAAAATACTCTGCAAATAAAAAAGGAGGCTTTATCTATCGTAATCTATTAACATCTGTGTGTGTGGTTACCATTTTCATACATAGAATAGGAAATTTAATTTTACCTGTCAATGTGTAACTATTCTGGAAATGAACCACAAGATGGCGATATTGCTTGGTTTACAAGCTTGCATTATGCTGGACATTGCTTTCTGTCTAATAAATGTAAATAGAGAAAGTTAATATGTAATTGAATATTTCACACTATAGTACATAAATGATACAAACACAGAAATTAAATAGCAACAGTAAAATATAACATGTTCGATATACTGTATATAGAAAGAAACAGATCTGTTTATCAAACAACCCAACATTTTTTAAATGCTTGCATTCTCAGGTATTTGAGATGGCCAAAAAATGGCATCACTTTAACATTATGTTATTTGCTGGGATGCATAGAAGGAAACACTTCATAACTGGCTATAGTTTTGATATAAATTGCTTTTAAAGGCCCCTGAATATCCATGGCAAATACTTACATTTAAAATATGCATTAAATCCCTAAAATCCAAAAACAAAAGTTATATTACAGCTTGCCAACCTTCAAATGTGGTGACAGCATTACTTTTCTTTTTTAGTTTATTTGAATCTTTACTTCACCTGGTGATCTGCCCAGTAACATATTTTCTGTGTAATATCTTAACCTGTCACCTTAAGAGTTCCCTTCACTGGAACTAAGGGGCCAAGCCCAAAAAATAACCCCACACCATAATCCCCCCTCCACCAAATGATTTGGAGGAATGGCCCAATACTTTTGGCAATATAGTGTGGATGAGTGACTTTGGGGTGGAGGAACTTTGGGGTGGAGGAATAGGGTTGAGGTCAGAGTCCTGACCTCAACCCTATGGAACACCTTTGGGATGAATTAGAGTGGAGACTGTGCGCTTCTGGAAGAATGGTCAAACATTTCCATAGACACACTCCTAAACCTTGTCGACAGCCTTCCCAGAAGAGTTGAAGCTGTTATAGCTGCACAGGGTGGGCCAACTCAATATTGAACCCTACAGACTTGACAAGATTGGGATGGTATTAAAGTTCATGTGCGTGTAAAGGCAGGTGTCCCAATACTTTTGGCAATATAGTGTATTTGGACTTCTGTATTGTAGGGGGCCAGATGGAGAAAATCGATAGAAATCATAAGGCATTTGCAGTTCATATGCAATAGTAATGCCATGCCATGCCCACATGCTGTATAGCTGCATATTAAACCTTTGGGATCTTTACACTCTACCAGACACAAGGTTTGGAGGGATGTTTGGTAGCTTACACAACACTCATGGAATTAGGTCTTAGGCAGTAAGGAACTACCAAAAACTGATGCTATAAAAAAATTTCATAAAATTGTTGGCTATGAATTAAAATAATTTCTTAATTGATTTAGTTTCAATAAAATGTAAACTTGCTTATGACTATTGATTGCTGCATTTTCTATATTAGGCTTGCTATTTGTATTGCCTTATTAAAGAGATAAAAATAAAATCATTTTTTTTCATTAAAATAAAAAGGATGTCTTACTTACCTGCTCTGTACAACAATACTGCACAGAGCGGTCCCTTACCTCCTCTTCTTGAGTCCCCCACCAGCGCTGTCCACTCTTTCTTTGTTTGGGTGCCCCCTTAGCAAGCTGTATGCTATGGGGACACCCATGCAGGCGTGCTCCTGAGCCAGGAGTGTATGAATGCACACAGCGCTAGTAAGCTACAGGAGTTTGACTGACAGCTGCAGAACCGTATGGCTCCTGCTGCCCTCAGTGACATCTGTAAGACCAATAAGAGCGGGGCTACACCCAGGACAGCACAGGATTGGTAAGAGGAATCAATAAATTGTTTAGGGATGATGGGGGAACAGATAGTGGGGTGTTGTTTATCTTAATGCAGGGAATACATTAGGTTTATAAACAGTTTTACTTTAGAACCATTTTAATTAGCTACAGACCATCCGCTGCAGTTGTACTGCGGCAAGTTGGCTCCCCTGCAAGAATCTGCGTCATTGTATGTCGAGCATGTGTGCCCATTCATTAGTGGGAGAGCCAACCAGTGGGTCTGGCGGAGTCGATGTTCACCGGCCACCTGCGTTCGCTCCAGAGACAGGCAGACCGGGGATCTGTCAGTGTAAACAAACAGATCCTCGTTCTGTCAGGGGAGGAGAGATCGTCTGTTCCTAGTGATTAGGAACAACGATCTCCCTCCTTCTCCAGTCAGTCCCATCCTCAAACAGTTAAAAACACCTCCCAGGGAACACTTAAACCCTTGATCGCCTCCTAGTGTTAACCCCTACCCTGCCAGTGACGTTTATACAGTAATCAGTGGCCTTTTTTAGCTCTGATTGCTGTATGAATGTCAGTGTTCCCAAAAAACTGTAAAGTGTCCGATCTGTCCGCCGCAATGTCACAGTCCCACTAAAAATCACAGCTCACTGCCATTACTAGTTAAAAAAAAAAATAATAAAAATTCCATAAATATGTCCCCTATTTTGTAGACGCTATAACTTTTGAGCAAACCAATCTATTTACACTTATTGTGATTTTTTTTTTTTACCAAAAATATGTAAAAGAATACATATACATATTGACCTAAACTGATAAAGAAATTTTATTTTTGTTTTTTAATTTTTGGGATATTTATTATAGCAATAAGTCAAAAATGTTGCTGTTTTGTTTTTTGTTTTTCAAAATTGTTGCTCATTTTTTGTTTATAGCGCAAAAAATAAAAACCGCAAAGGTGATCAAATACCATCAAAAGAAAGCTCTATTTGTGGGGAAAAAAGGACATTGATTTTGTTTGGGTACAGCGTCGCACGACCGCGCAATTTTCAGTTAAAGCAATGCAGTGCTGTATTGCAAAAAATGGCCTGGTCATTAAGGGAGCAAATCTTCCGAGTCTTAAGTGGTTAAAGAAGCCCTATTTTGTCTTCACCTAATACCGCTATCACCTAATACAAACATACAATATACGCTATATTTTAATTAGTCTAACTTAAAATTCACAACTGTTTGCACTAATGTTTTTGTGTCATGAATGTGGAGAGAGGTTCAATTTGAAATTGGGAACTTTATCTATGTCTCATTCTAAAATGATGCCACACTGTCTTTCTTAAAATTACAACCACATCCTGAGGGGAAGTGCTTACCAGAAGGGCCTTTGTTTTTTATGATATAAAGGAGTCCAAGTTTCATATCTGCTTTTCTCATTGCAACTTCCCATGTTTCTGTTCTTGTGAGATAGCTGATGTGCACAAGAAACTGTTTTTTTATGTCATAATTACATATCGACCACAATATGGAGCTCATAATTATCAAAGTGCCAAGTGCTAATTTCAAGATGTGAAAATTAAGTAAAGTCCATCCTTCCACCAGCAGTATATATTCAGCTAATCTTTGCAGCTGTGTGCTATGGGGACACCCATGCAGGCGTTCTCCTGAGCCAGGAATCTATGGATGCACACAGCGCTTGTAAGCCACACCTCTGCTTCCTCAACACAGGAGTTTGACTGACAGATGCAGGACCCTATGGCCCTATGACTTACTTATGCGTACGCTTCTGCGCGCGAGCACACTTTACATTTTTTTTTTGTTGTTTTTTTATTATTATTTATTTTATTTTTTTATTTTTACACTATCCCTTTGAAAAAAAATGTTTGGATCACTTTTATTATTATTACAAGGAATGTAAACATCCCTTGTAATAGGAAAAAAGCATGACAGGACCTTTTTAATGTGAGATCAGGGGTCAAAATGATCTCAGATCTCACATTTAAAAAATATATTTTTTTTCAATGACAAAAATATTGTCCCTTTAAGGCCATTAGGCGGAAGTGACGCTTGAGATCGCTTCGGTCATCCAATGGCATTGATTCGAGTGGGGGCCAATATTCCCTCGACCTCCTGCCTCTCAGGAGACAGCATCGGATCGTCCCTGCTGCTACCAATGGTTCCAGAAAGAAACAGGGAGGACTGGGACACAGTGGCACCTCTCCCACCACCGATAAAAGTGATCGCATGGTGAATCCGTTGCAGAGACCACTTTTATCCTAAAGCGGACCGCCCGCCATTGAAGAAAATACCGGGGTTATAGCAGCTATCTGCTGCCATAACAACGGTATTTAACGTCAAAGGACCTGCGTAAATTAACAGCGGGCGGTCCGGAAGTGGTTAAGCATGTTCAAATATAACATAGGTCAAATAAACCATTCAATTTAAAAAGAAAAATAATTATAGCATTGTAGTTTCCTGGCTGCACTGTTCTAAGTTCTCGCCACACACTGGGAGCTTGAGCGCGGACTACAACTCCCGGAATACAATGCAGCCGTGCCCCCCGATTTATGAGATTTTAAACTCATATGTCAATCCAAATAGTATTAAACATATAAAATCAAATTTTACTGGTCATATTGTACCTTCAGAGATGTGAAAAACTGAAGGTATAAGATCTAGTTGATCCTCAGTATATGGTGAGTCTTCTGCAAGTTTTGTGAACAAACCACTTCTTCAGGAGGAATAATGTGAGATACTATCTATAATAAAGCATATATACTGTAAAGACAATCAAACAAAAAATACATAATTAATGATACAACAGCAAATATTGCATGGGGTGACCACAAGCTACCTTTCCAACGAGGACCAGTGTCTGGAGATGGCCAAGGCTGACTAGCCAACACAACTGCCCCACGGCAGAAGGGGGGGGGGGCATGCAGTGGGCCTGAAGACAATCACATGAACCAACAACTAAAAATAGAAAATGCATGACAAACATACAACTAGCTATTATAGAATATTGCTAGGTCAGGGGAACAAATTATAACACAAGAGAGACCAAAGGTAAAGGAGAAAGCAGAGGAAGGGAGGAGAAACTAGAGGGATTAACGCCAGAAAAGTGTCACAGCAGCTTTATTGAATTTCCCCCACTAACACTTTACCCTTTTTGGGTAAAGCAACACTATATCCTGATAGCCCATCCCCCTCAGTAATGATCTGATCTTCCTTTTGTAGACTGATGTTATATACTGTATAGACTCTGGTTTAATTACACATTATTCCCCTCATTACACACACTGAGATGGCACACACAAGCTTATCTTCATTAGGTGACTAGATCAGACTTTGCAGAATAAACAAACAAGCTATTTATTGAGAGTAGTTCACAATGTTGGTACAAAATGTTCCATTGCACCGCG
This sequence comes from Lithobates pipiens, assembly GCF_037356315.1. Taxonomy (NCBI): domain Eukaryota; kingdom Metazoa; phylum Chordata; class Amphibia; order Anura; family Ranidae; genus Lithobates; species Lithobates pipiens. The sequence goes on along the minus strand of NW_027507788.1, from coordinate 136,823,590 downwards.
TAAGAGGTATCATTTACACAGTCATCTCCATTACAATGGAAAACTCACCAATGAACCAATTAGTTTAACATAAGTCACTCAACTACTCTGTAGCACCCTCTATCTCAAGTAGGTTGCTAGAGGTAGTTTTTTTTTTTTTCCAGTCAGCGCAGGTGATGGCAGTGGCGTCATCCACTATTGTAAGTTTCAACACTGGAGCATACTTAGGGTATACTCTGGCAGCAGGGACCAGTGAGGGAGAGTGGATTGGTGAGGGGTGGACTATCAGAGGATACTCTAATTTTGCCCTAAATTAGCAAGTGACGATGTCTTTTTAAGTAAAAAGAAACTTATAGTTCTGATCTCAAATAATGTTGCCTTTTTTATTTTACAGATTGAGGACTTGAATCGGAAGATTTTGGACCTCCGAGGGAAGTTCAAACGCCCATCACTGCGAAGGGTACGCTTGTCAGCTGATGCCATGATGCGAGCACTTCTGGGCACAAAACACAAGGCAGCCATGGATCTAAGGGCCAACCTCAAACAAGTGAAGCAAGCCAAAAAAGATGAAACAGATAAGGTAAGTGTTGTATTGTTGTATGGCTGTGTGTTTGCAGAGCTAAATTTTCCATAAAGCAGTTATTGCCATTAGAAATGGTAACAACGTACAAGTTATAGTTATTTTATTTGTACATTTTCCTTGCATTGCCATCTTTTGATACTTAAGGATACATCTAGCAAATCTGTGAATTGAAGCACTGCAGAGGCCACATCTCTTTCTTTTGTTGGATACGCTGCGGCTGTACAATATAACAGATTCTTGTTCTAGTTAAACTGAGGGAAAAAAAGTGAAACTTTACAAAAGAGTGTACATAATTCTATATGCTTATGGCACCATGATGTCTAAATATGTCAAAGTAGTGGGCACTTCAAGGGCATTTGACTTAAGATACACCGCTAATAAAAGTTTTAAAAAGGGAGAGCAAAGCCAGAAGTTTTTTTTTTAAAAGAATGGACAAAGCCGAAATCTATCCTTTCAGAGTTCTTAAGGCCAAGTTCTGGTGAAGACCTAATTTTAGGAAGGTCAGAATGCAGGCACATAGTAATCTCTGGGATTTAAGTGCCTCTGTTCACACCAGCACTTCCAGGTACAATAGTAGAGCTTTTTTAGCAGTGGCTTTTCTTGTTTTTTGCAAGGTATAAATTAAAGACTCTGACCCCAGGGGTTCAATAGCCATACTGTTAAAGCCAGGGTTTGTGAAGCAGGATGGAGCAGGGGGCCCTGATGCAGGTTTGGCCTGTTGGGAAGAGGCCAGAAGCCGTGTCCTAGTATGTTTGTGTACCAGGTTCTTCTGGGCTAGTATGATTGAGTGAAAACCACCATCTCCTTCTTTTGCTCTATCTTGTGGAGCAGATGAGGTAGAATGTGCACTGGGGAGAAAGTATAGATTAGCCTGAGCTGAGACCAGGGGATTTGGGCGCAAGACTTGACCCACAAAGCCTTCCAAATCTTCCACAAATCCCACTTACCAATGAAGATACGCTGTCAATTCTAAGAGTGGGGGGTGTCTGTTACAGTTTGCCTTTCTCTAGAATCCCAGCCCTGTGGGTTCAATCACTGATTTCAAAGGAAAACAAAGTAAAGTAAAAACTCTACCCTCGCACCAGTTTCTTAACTCAAATAAACCAATACTGCCCAAGAAAAGTCAGATTTGCAGAATGCCATGAACCATCTCTGGTCCTAGGGAGTAGTTGTGCCAGTACCCCCTACAACACAGACTCAGGTTTTCATTCATACCAAGGCCCGACTAAGGTATTCCTCCTATTCTGGACCTTAAATCTCTCAACAAATACTTTCAAATCTTCCTCTCCACTTCAAATCTCCCCTAAAGTACAGCTTCCCCTCTACATATCTTGCCCCTTAGTACATCTACCCTCTCCCCTTAGTAAATCACCCCCCCCCCCCAGTACAGATCTTCCTACCTAGTACAGATCCCCTCTAACTACATCTCCTCCCAGTGCAGAGCTCTACCCCCTTTAGTATAGCTCCCCCAGTACAGATCTCTTCCCCTTAGTACAGCCCCCCAATATAGTTCCCCCTTAGTACAGATCCGATCTACCCAAGACACACAGCCATCTAGTTCAACCAACAGAAAAAAAAAACACAACAAATAAATAAATAAATAAAAAGCCTCCATATACAGAATCCTATAACTGCAGTTGATCCAAAGAAAAGCAACAAAAAAAAGCATATTTAAAGTATGGTCCAATATGCTCCAACAGGGGGTTAATTTCTACCTGAGCAGACAGAAGGCATGCTTTGGAAAGCAAAACATTGCTTGTGTCATAAAAAACAATGTTATTGAATAAGGCATGTTCAGATCTCTGCAGTGTGTTGGGCTTTGAAAAATGGGGCTTGTCTATTTTTCTGTGAATTTTCACACCGTATTGTCCAAATTAATTGTGAAAATGCATTATAACAAATGTTAAAAAACTTACAGTATCTAAAAAAAATAAAAAAATAAAATGTGGATATGGGTGGATGTACACCTGGCCTGTTACCTATACTTATTATGTTTTATTGAGAACAATATCTGTGTTTCCCTGTGTCACACAGGATAAACTGGAAGTTGGTGACTGGAGAAAAAATGTTGATGCCCTGAGCGGAATGGAGGGCAGGAAAAAGAAATTTGAATCCTCTGGCACTGTGCAGTCCTAAAAAGGTACCATTACAGTTAAACAGTTAATTATGTAGCCTGTAATCCAGGGGTCTCAAACTGGCGGCCCTCCAGCTGTTGCGAAACTACAAGTCCCATGAGGTTTTGCAAGGCTGACAGTTACAATGACTCCCACAGGCAGAGGCATGAAGGGACTTGAAGTTTCACAACAGCTGGAGGGCCGAAAGTTTGAGACCTCCCTAAATGAAATACCATTCAGAATGTTTGGTGGTTGTGGCAATGGCAAGCAGGCATTTAATGGGAAAATAAAACAGAGGGTAGCAAAATAAATAGCTTAATACTAGATGTTAACTGCTGGCATGGTGTCAGTATAATGGCCATCAACAAGTACACCATCATGTGTTTGGTCCCCAGGATGGTGTAGGCCTGTACATGGTAGCACCCACCACAGCCTAACTTCAAGTCCCTTGCTGGATTCTCTACACTCCTACATTGTTCTGCTTTTCTCAGGTGTTATTGCATATCATGGCCTCTTAAAAATGTAAAATGACTTACTCCAGCTCAATTACTCCAATTCTCTATTACATTTGGCTTGATCATTTATACTGACAATTAATGAAGTACACACGTGCTATAGGACGATTGTGTACAATCCCCAAAAAATAGCCAAATCTCGAGCAAATATAATCAAATTTTCGTGTATTTTTGTAAAGTGTAAGTCCAACTTTCCTTGCCTAGGTGCATGCAATATATTGCAAATATATCAGAAAATTTAATTGCAGTGTCACAGCTGCTATCTGTACTTAAACTCACACAATAATTCCACTAACTTCTTAAATCCTGCAGGCTTTTCTACCTGAATAATAAGTCATGCTATAGTCACATGATAAGTCTAAGTCCATTGTTGTCATTTAAAAAAAAAAATTCAGACAACAGCAGGGATTACATGAGCAAAATATTACATTCCTGGGAGAAATCTGAACACCAAACAATGTCCAGAATGCTCTTATAAAACAAAAACATATCTGAATTGTTTGGCATTTTTAGAAATCATAGCTGGATGCAGAGTATACCAGATATCTGGTGGCTTCTGAAACTAATATCCTAATGTATTTTTGTCCATTGTACATTTTTCATATTTTTTTCTTTATTTGTCTTCTTCCAAGTACTCTGGAGCAATACACACTATGGCCGCGTACACACGCGGGGACTGTTCGCCCAACTTTGTCCGTCAAACAGTTTCAGCAAACAGTCCGCTCAAAATTAGCATGGACGGACATGGCCACACACGACGAACGAACAGTTTGCTGAAACCGTGCGCGATGACGTGAACGGCACGTACGACGGGACGAAAAATACGACGTCCTATACACTGCATTATAACTTTCGGCGTGTAAATCCTTTCTGAGCATGCGCGGAACTTAGTTTGACGAACAAGCCTACACACGAGGGGACTGTTCGCTGAAACAAAGTTTCAGCGGACAGTTTTTCGGAATTTCCGAAAAACCTTGTTCAGCGGACTGTTCGCTGAAACTGTCCGCTGAAAGCCCACACACGAGCGGACTGTCCACCGAAGCACTGTTCAGCGGACAAAGTTGGGCGAACAGTCCCCGCGTGTGTACGCGGCCTATCAGATTTTCTGCAGATTTTTTTCCTTCAGATTTACCAAAACCATATAATATGAGGTCAAACCTTAGGAGTTTCAATGTGTATGCAATCAGGCAGTCTACTACCTGGGTTTTTTAAATCTGAAGACAAAAATCAGCAGAAAATCTGATAGTGTGTATGGGGCTTGAGTCTCCCAAGAAAACGAAAAATTGTTATCAAATACTTACCCTAATTTTCCATTCCTGATTAACTCCACGGTAGCACACAAATGCCATGGAATTAATCAGGAAAGGAAATTTACGGTAAATATTTCATAACAATTTTCTGTTTTCCAGAATAACTGAATGGCAGCATACAAATGGGAAATAACTAGTCACAAACAAGAATGGGATGCAAAAAAAATAGGGTTTAATGGCTTTAAAATGTATGGAGATTTCTGGACATCTTTAGAATCACATCAAGGATAAGAGTCTGGTATATATTTTTAGGGGGAACCTGTTTTTTTTTTACTTTTTGCATGGTGTCCCCCAATAATGTCATACTATCATATCTATGATAAGGGTCTGGTATAGAAGTAGTAAAACCCTGGCTGTTTGTTTACAAACATAAGATAGCAGACAGGAGCTGTCATTTTCAGGCAATTTAAAGTATGTGTAAACCCTCACCTTGTAAAACAACCCATTTAGTTTAAAATAAAAACATAAATACCTTTTTTTTCCTTCTTTAGAATTGATCGCATACCCTCTGTTCTCAGCTGCATAAGAGCTAGGAAGAAGAAACAGCAGCACACCAAGCTTTTTTTTTCATGTGTCTGCCCTTCCATGTGCTCCTTGCTGTGAAGGCCAGTTATAGGTGGGGGCAGGGACCCTTTGGTTGCACACTGAGCTTCCCAGAAAATGGCTATGCAGGTGAGGCGTGCTGTGCAGAGGAGGCTGAGTTCCCAGCACAGCTAGAAAACTGTCTCATGTCTAGTGTGGTCAGTTTTTAATAGGAAAACAGAGAGACTGGCAGGAACACAAGGTATTTCACACAAAGGAAGCATTACAAAGAGAACAGGATATTTTTTCATACAAGTACATGGTACAGCAGGGACATATAAGGAATATGAAATATTGGGTTTACACATTCTTTAACCACTTGCTTACTGGGCACTTAAACCCCCCTCAGTCCCAGACCAATTTTCAGCTTTCAGCGCTGATGCACTTTGAATGACAATTGCGCGGGCATACAACACTGTACCCAAATTACATTTTTATCATTTTTTTTCCCACAAATAGAGCTTTCTTTTGGTGGTATTTAGTTACAGCTGGGAGTTTTATTTTTTGCTAAACAAACAAAAAAAGATGCAAAAAAAAAAAAAAAAATCATGTTTTAATAGTTTGTTATAAAATTTTGAAAACGGGTCATTTTTCTCCTTCATTGAAGTGCGCTGATTAGGCGGCACTGATGGCTGCATTGGTGGGCACTGATGGGCTGCATTGGTGGGCACTGATAGGCTGCATTGGTGGGCACTGATAGGCTGCACTGGTGGGCACTGATAGGCATAGTTAAGGCGGCACTAATAGGCACAGATAAGGCGGCACCGATGGGCACAGATAAGGCGGCACTGATGGGCAAAGATGGGCACAGATAAGATGGCATGGATGGGTGGCACGGATAAGTGGCACGGATGGGTGGCACGGATGGGCACTGATAGGTACCACTGATAGATGGGACTGATGGGTACTGATAGGTGGCACTGATAGGTGGCTCTGATAGGTGGCACTGCTGGGCACTGATGGGCGGCACTGCTGGGCACTGATGGGCGGCACTGATGGGCGGCACTGGGGTGCATCACCTTGGAGGCACATTGTGGGCACTGTGGGTGGCACTGTTGGTGGCACTGCTGGATGGCACTGTGGGTGGCACTGTGGGTGGCACTGTGGGTGGCACTGTGGGCACTATGGGCACTGCTGGGTGGCACTGATGGGGGGCACTTACTTTTATTCAGGATGGCACTGCGGTGGGCAGGTGGGCACTGGCAGGGGGCAGGTGGTCAGCTGTATTGCTGGCCGTGATCGGGACTTATGTCCCGATCACGGCCGCCGGTGATCGGCGCTTTTTTTCTCTCCTCGCGCTGTCAGCGCGAGGAGGAATAATAGCCGATTACCGGCTCCGTTCTATCACATGATCAGCTGTCATTGGCTGACAGCTGATCACGTGATAAGGGGTCGGGATCGACCCCTTGCACGGATCGGTGATCAGGCGAGTCTCACAAACTCGCCGATCACAGAGCGCGCCGCGCGCGCCCCTCAGGGCGCGCGCAGGCCGCTCGTACCCGGGACGACGTCAGTAGACGTAGTCCCGGAAAAGTAGATCCGCGCTAATGCCGTCATTTGGCAATAGCGCGGATCCCAAGTGGTTAAACTTCATTTATTTTTCTCTGTAAATGTCAGTTTTGCTGTAGTAGGTTGTATATATCGTACAGATGAGTCAGTTCACAAGCGGGTTAAGGGCATCCCTGAGCCATGTTATTTAAAGGAATTTTGCATGTCTAATGCCGCATACACATGACCGGGCTTTCCGACAGACTAGGTCCAACGAATCAGTCCGTCGGACAGTCCGATCGTGTGTGGGCTAATCTGATTGTTTTTCATTAAAAAAATAAGATGGATCTAGAAATAGAACATGTTTCAAATCTGTCTGACGGACTCAATTCCTATCGGGAAAACCGTGCGTCTGTGTGCTGGTCCGACGGACCAAATACGGCACAAGGGAAGCTATTGGCTACTGGCTATTGAACTTCCTTTTTTAGTCCCGTCTTACGTTATCATGTTCAAAATGAATGGACTTTCAATCAGACTTAGGCCATTCGTTTGTGGGCAAGTCCGTTCATTCGGAAATCCGTCGGAACTCCGCTGAAAGTCAGTCGGGAAGACTGTCAGACCTTTTCTGCCGGAAAGTTCGGTTGTGAGTATGCGGCATAATATTTCTTTTCCGGCATTATTAAAATGGCTTCTCCCTACCAAATACATTTTTTTACAAATTGTTTTTGCTATGATACATATTCCCCAGAGCAGTGCCCAGCCTCCCACCACTTGTTTGATAATCCCTGGTCTATTAATCTAAAAAAAAAGGTTATTACTGATTTCTACAAATTTGCCTCCTTTTGGCTTTAATGGGGTTCAGATTCTGCAGCCACACTTTAGTAAAGTTCTCTGGACCTATCCGTAGTCCATCTATGGTATATTCAGCTGATCACTACTGCCCGGTGCCTATTTTTTTTTTTATGCGGTTTACTACAACTTCAAAAAGAACGAAAGCTTTGCATGACCTTCTACTTCTCTTAGCTGTCTGTAGTTGGTTTATGCACAGATTTAGAACAACTTCCTTGAAGAAGGGCGGACACATATTGCAAATTATTTTGGATCTCTTGTTTAGGAAATCATCTTAAGGAACTGTAGAATATGCCAGCATTGCATAAACCTTTATACATTGTTGTATGTTTATCTCAGGTCAGAAGATGGATCGTCAACATCATCCTGCAGGACCCATCGCCCCTTCGTGGAGGTGTTTTTACCATTTTTTATATTTAGTGATCATTATAAAAGAAACTCACCTTTTCCAAATTACATTTACACACCACTTCTGTCTCTTTGTCATTAACAAATAAACTGTTTAAAATACATTTTGCCTTCTTTTGTTATATTGCTACATCCTAGCATATTATTTGCTGATAAAATGAAATATAAAATTTGCATTTTTGTGGCTCATATACAGCAGCTTTTATTTATTTTTTTTACTTTTAAATTGACTGGGCAAATGTTAGAACCTATGTCAAGATTTTATTGCTGTTTGTGTCCTTGGGAGATTCGCCCTCTCATTTTGTACCAGTAGCCACTGTCACAAGTAGGGATGGGCGAACGGTTGAGACCAAGCATAAGTTCGGGCCGGACATTGGTTGTTCGGATGTTCTGCGAACACCGAACAAAATACGGTGTTCGGGGAAAATTCGGAACACCGTTAAAGTCTATGGGACACTAACATGAAAAATCAAAAGTGCTCATTGTAAAGGCTTATATGCAAGTTATTGCCATAAAAAGTGTTTATGGACCTGGGTCCTGCCCCAGGGGACATGTATCAATGCAAAATCGTTTTTTAAAACCGTCCATTTTTTCGGCAGCAGTGAGTTTTAATACCTAACCACTTCACAGTGGCGTATCTAGGGTATGGCACATATGGTAAGTGCCATGGGGGATGCTCGTGAGTGTCTGGGCAGCAAGCAGTGTTGCCAACCGCGGCCGCCGCATTTTTCAGCAGTCTCCGGAGCAGCTCAATCCGATCCAGTATTTGGCCAGTGGGCAGGGCCACCCAGTCCCGAGGGCAGACATAACAGAGGCTAGGCGGCGTGCTACTACTGGTGGTAGGTGAGTGATGTCATGGTGCATCCCGCCAAGCATGCCAGAATTTAAAAACAGTCACCAGGAGCAAGAGGCGAGAGGTGCAGGAGGAACGGAGGAGCCCTCATAGTGGTCTGAGTGTCCTGACGATCCAGAGAGTCAGGGACAGAGTGACAGCATGAGCGTGACAGCCCAGGCCAGGCATCCACAGCACGAACGGACCAGCCCAGGGCAGGCAGGCACATCTTAAGGTAATACATAGAGTAGGTGATGGAGGCAGGATGGGGGGATCATGGAGGTAGGAGGGACGGTGTGATGGTGACAGGAGGGACAGTGTGATGGTGACAGGAGGGATGGTGTGATGGAGGCAGGTGTGATGGAGGCAGGAGGGATGGTGTGATGGAGGCAGGAGGAATGGATCATAGAGGCAGGAGGGATGGTGTGATGGTGACAGGAGGGATGGTGTGATGGAGGCAGGATTAATGGTGTGATGGAGGCAGGATGAATGGTGTGATGGAGGCAGAAGGCATGGTGTGATGGTGACAGGAGGGATGGTGTGATGGAGGCAGGAGGGATGGATCATGGAAGATCAAAGAAAGGCAAGGCACTCGGTGACGGTCTTGGTGACTCGGGGGCAGTGGCACTCCCCTACAGAAAGGAAGGTCAGGGCACTACACCATTGTGGGGGGTGAATTGGACAGAGGAGGATATACTACACTATTGTATATAATATAATTTGTTAATGGAAAGATTAAAGAGCTTGACTTGTAGTTTTGTTAGCTGTTTTTTTTTGTTAAGGTTATCTGAAAGATGGGTTTCAAATGTTTTGACAGGGGTGCAGTTTCAGTGCTTGCCATAAGCACCCTTTTCACTAGATACGCCTCTGCCACTTCAGCCCCGGAAGAATTTACCCCCTTCCTGACCGGAGCACTTTTTGCGATTCAGCACTGCGTCGCTTTAATTGACAATTGCGCGGTTGTGCGACGTGGCTGCCAAACAAAATTTACATCCTTTTTTTCCCACAAATAGAGATTTCTTTTGGTGGTATTTGATCACCCCTGTGGTTTTTATTTTTTGCACTATAAACAAAAAAACAGCGACAATTTTGAAAAAAATGCATTATTTTTTACTTTTTGCTAGGTCTGGTATGGATTTTGGGGGGGACCCTATGCCATTTTAAAAAAAAATTGGCGCAGGGTTCCCCTTAATTTCCATATCAGACCCGAAAGGCCTGGTATGGATTTTAGGGGGACCCCATGCAATTTTTTTTTCATTTTGGTTTCGGGGTTCCCCTTAATATTCATATCAGGCCCAAAGGGCCTGGTAATGGACTGGGGGGGGGGATCCCATGCTCGTTTTATCTACATTGTCAAGACCCAACAATTCATTACAGCCACGAGTAGTTTCAAATGACAATTTTTCCTTTAGAAATGTCATTTTGGTACTGTTCTAAACACAGGAAAACTGCACCACTTTACAGGTATACTATAGACACCCCCCAGGCACGATATTTAAAGGAATATTTAATTTTTATTGTTTCACTTTAAGCATTAAAAAAATCACTGCTTTCGAAAAAACAGCCGTTGCATATACTGCATTTATAACTTGCATATAAGCCTTTAAAATTAGCACTTTTGACTATTCATGCTCGTGTACCATAGACTTTAACAGTGTTCAAATTTTGTGCTTGTTTGGTATGTTCTCGTGCGAACCAAAACGGGCGGTGTTCAACCCTTCCCTAGTCGCAAGAGTGTTGATTTACTAAAACTGGAGAGGGCAAAATCTGGTGCAGCTCTGCATAGAAACCAATCAGCTTCCAGGTTTTATTTATTTGTTAAGCTGAAATTAGAAGCTGATTTGCTACCATGCACAGTTGCACCAGATTTTGCACTCTCCAGTTTTAGTAAATCAACCCCATAGACTCCTAGGGGTTGATTTACCAAAGGCAAATAGACTGCAGTTGCACTCTGCAAGAGCAGTTGCTCCAGAGCTTAGTAAATGAACAGAAGCTCTGCTGATTTCTACCATCCAATCATGTGCAAGCAAAAATGCTGTTTTTTTTTTTTTTACTTTCCTTGCACATGATTGGGTATTCTTTGCAAACTGAAGCTTTACCTCATTTAAGTCCAGGAGTCCTGGTCTATTTACCTTTAGTAAATCAACCCCAAAATGAGAAAAAAAAATCTAAAAGAGGGGATTTTCTTACACTTACTATGGTGTCAACAGGACAGAAAGGGAAGGAAAATCGTCTCAGTGACACAATAATTAAAAAAACTGGTGGGCTTTATCAATATTCCTACTCTATCCAAAACTGAAGAGAAAAGTTTTGGCTTTAAATATACTATACAGTCAAAGGCTGTAAAAATGTTGTCAAAATATGGTCTAATCAGACTGAACCACAGGATATAACCAGATTATCTGACACCAAAATAACAGTGGTACTATGAAGTGATTGTGGTAAAGTCAGAGGATACAAATAGGATGTGAAAAATAGCTGAAAACAAACCTCCACCAGGGGGTAAAAATCCTACCTTACACCACCCCCCTTTAACCACTTCAAGACCAGACTGTTTCACCCCATTCCTGCCCATGCTATTTTTCAGATTTCAGTGCTGTCACACTTTGAAAAACAATTACTCAGCCATGCAATACTGTATATAAATGTTATCATTTTTTTTTTAGATGGGCACTGATGAGGCTACACTGCCGGGCACTGATACGGTGGCACGGATGAGCACCATAAGGTGGCACTAATGAGGTGGCACTGATGGGCACTGATATGCAACACTGATGGAAACTGATAGGAGGCACTGATGGACACTGATAGGTGACACTGATATGCAGCATTGATGGGCACTCATAGGCAGCACAGATGGGCACTAAAAGGTGGCACTGATGGGTACTTATGGGTGGCACTGATGGGCACTGATAGGCAGCACTAATGAGCAATGATAGGTGGGCACTGATGGGCATGGATGGGCACTGATAGGTGACACTGGTGGACACTGAGTGGCACTGATTGACACTGATAGATGTCACTGATTGGCATCACTGCTTAGGAGGCACTGGCAGGTATTGCTGGTGGGCACTGATTGGCATCATGTGTGCGCACACATTGCCATCCATGGCCACCGGGGATGCCATCCTGGTGGTCATCAGTGTTGGCCAGCACTGGTGATCCTGGTGGCATCTCAGGTGGTCCTGGGGTGGGCATACAAGGGGGGGCTGCGCTGATAAACAATCCGCACAGATCGTCTCTCCTCTACTTGCGTCTGTCAGACACGAGTGAGGATAAACAGCTTTTCCTGTATACATCGTGATTAGCAGTGATTGGACATGGCTGATCATGTGGTAGGACATGGCTGATCATGTGGTAAAGAGTCTCTGTCAGAGACTCTTTACCTAGGTCGGAGTTGCTGTATGTCAGACACGCTGCAACAATGTGGCCAATACATAATTGAAATTAGTAAAGAAATAGCACAAAATGAAAATAAACAGTTGCAATGCGGAAACATCTCAACATGTTTCACCATACATCATAGGGCTTCTTCAAGAGAATTCATTTATCTCGCATAAGCATATAATCACTGTACATTTCATTTGAACTGATATGGATAATCCACAAGTGGCTGGATAAAAGCAAAGATCATATGATGATACCATAGAGAGGGATATGTTATAGAGAACTACATCCTTCAGGATCCATCTACAATTAAGTCAAGATGCCCAAACTTCTGGTGGAAACCTGGACTTCTATGTATTGATGTTAAAGAGTTGCACCCAAATTATCCACAGAGGAAGGTCCACAACAGTTGGACCTAACGGTATAAAAATACCGGTATCCCCAACTATAGATATGCTCCTTAGATTCGAATTGTTGGACAGCAATTCCCTCCCAGGATGATCTGCCATCTGCAGATCATCCTGGGAGGCAATTGCTGTCCAATGTCGTTGTGGACCTTGCTTTGTGCACTGGTCCAAATCTTTGTTGGAAGGGGGATTATGATGTGGGCAGGGGTTAAGTCCTGGGAAAAAAAGTGTGGGAATTGTGTGTAAATATACGCACTCCTTTTTTAATAAATAAAGTGCAATATTTATTGTAAAGTGACAGTTTACGAGGATACCTCCAAAATTCACATGCATCAAAAAAATAAATATGGAAAACAGATCTAACAACAAAATAATTTAACCTACGTGCTATACCAACAAAAAAAAAACACAATGTGTGATAATGGTTCAATGCAGACTCACTGTGCCCATCATTGCGGCCTCGCTGTGCCCATCGATTCAGCCTCACTGTGCCCATAATTGCAGCCTCTCCGTACCCATCAATGCAGCCACACCTCTGCCCATGAATGCAGCCTCACCTGTGCTCCATCAATGCAGCCTCACCTGTGCCGATCAATGCAGCCTCACCTGTGCCGATCAATGCAGCCTCACTGTGCCCATCAATGCAGCCTCACTGTGACCATCAGTGCAGCCTCACTGTGCCCATCAATGTAGCCTTACTGTGCCCATCAATTCAACCTCACCTGTGCCCATCAATGCAGCCTCACCTGTGCCCATCAATGCAACCTCATCTGTGCCCATCATTGCAGCCTCACCTGTGCCCATCATTGCAGCCTTACTGTGCCCATCAATGCAGCCTCACTGTGCCCATTATAGAAGCCTTACTGTGCCCATCAATGCAGCCTCACTGTGCCCATTATTGCAGCCTTACTGTGCCCATCAATGCATCCTCACCCTGCCCATCATTGCAGCTTCCCCCAAGCCCAAGGTGGGAAGCGCTGCAAGCCAATGGGAATTTGCAAAAATCTAAACACATGCTGTCCTTCTCAGTGGCGTAGTGTAGCGTGTGTAGTACTGCAGCAATGGTTAATAGATCATTGGGCACTCGCCAAGCTCACACCGTTCACTGTCAGATTGTCAGGCTCAGACTGACTGACATGGTTCTATACCACCAGGCAGCATTGAACACAGTGGGAGCGGCACCCATAGTCCCGTCCACCGCTAGAGAGTAGTGGGCGGGACTATGGGCACCACTCCCAGTGTGCTCAGTGCTGCCTGACAGGGTGGGCTGGACTACAGGCAATGCTCCTGCTGTGTTTAATGCTGCCTGGAGGTGTAGAACCATGTCAGCCAGCCAGAGCCCAACAATCTAGCGGTGAACAGCATGAGCTCGGCGAGTGCCCAATGATCTATTAACCCTTGCTGCAGTACTACACATGCTACACTCCGCCACTGACAGGGACATCATGTTTAACACAAGAGGAGGAGAGAGGGCAGGGTCGGCCCCCTGCAGCCACAGTGCAAAGGGAATGTCATTCCTGCTGTAGAAAAAGTTCCCATGTGTTCCTGCAGGACTCAAGCCCTGGATGTGGGGTTGTTTTTCAGGGGTTGTTCCAGTGAAGGGAACTCTTATGCCCCATAAACATGAGCGGATTTTCCGTTTGAAAAATCTTGGATGTTTTTTACGACGGAATTCCGCTCAAGCTTGGCTTCATATACACGGTCACACAAACGTTTGCTGAACTTTTGATCGTCAAGAACGCGGTGACGTACAACACCACGACAAGCCGAGAAAATGAAGTTCAATGCTTATTCAATTGTTTCCGAGCATGCATAGGAATTTTGCTCATCAGAATTGCTACAGACGATTGGAATTTCTGATGGGAACTTTTTCCAACCAAAAATTGAGAACCAGCTCTCAATCTTTTGCTGACTGGAATTTGGCCAGCAAAAGTCCAATACAGCATACACACAGTCGCATTTTCCGACCAAAAGCTCTCATCGGTCTTTTGCTGGCTGAATTTCCAATCGTGTGTATGCAGCATTTGAGCGTCAGCATACCAAGACATTTTGAACAATTTCATACTCCCAACTTTGTGGGAACAGTTTGGGGATGTCCCCCTCCTGTCCCAACATGACTGCGCACAAGTGCACAAAGCAAGGTCCATAAAGACATGGATGAACGAGTTTTGGGTATAGGAACTTGAGTGGCCTGCACAGAGTCCTGACTTCAAAGGGCCAATTCAATATTGAACCCTACAGACTAAGACTGGGATGCCATTAAAGTTCAAGTGCGTGTAAAGGCAGGCATCCCAATACTTTTGACAATATAGTATATGTCTAAATATGGGTTATAATCCTACTGAAAATGATCCTGTTCCTATTGCAGCAGTTTTTTTGGAAACTTATATCACTACAATGCCATGTAAAGCCTGAACAAAAGCCAGGACCCTCATTCTATGACAATGAGGTCCACTGGTTCAGTTTAGCAGAGTATTAACTCTGTTGACTATGAAAAGCCTTCTGTAAGGTACTGAAAGTTCCCCTGGGCACAGTCCACATACCAACCATTGTCAGCGTTCTGCCTGCAAAGAGCACAGTGCAATTGTCTTCATCAAACAGCTGAGAAGGAGAAAAATTGGACAGTTACCAACAAATAAACATCCCATATACAATATACTATATTGCTTTATTACAAAGGTCTGCTTTCATTCATTGACTCTGGTAGAAGTTTGTTTCCACAATGTACAAGTCTATGCTTTGCTAAGTTACACATAAAGAGGCAGATTATTTTAACCATATTGTAACACTAGAACAGATAAAGAAAAGGCTGCTGTACCTATGGGAAACGCAGGAAAGAGATCCCTGACCATTTTTACAAAACGCGCATCTGCAGGGCAGCTGCACAGAAGCATACAGTGCCACGCACCTGAAAATGAGCTGCACAGACCACAACTTAAAATTTCCCGCGGACTACTAATATGAATCTTACATGCCTTATACACACATTGTTCCAGCTCTCTGCCCCCCTCCCACTGGCTTACACTGCTGTCTTATACACACAATGCTCTGGCTCTCTGCCCCCCCCCCCCCCAATCCGCACTCTGTATCACACCTTACACAGACACATCATTGGATCTTACCGCCTTATTCAGCCATGTCCTCGAGCTCCATGCTCCCTCCCACAGCCTGTGATCAGCGCTGCCATTGGAAGTCCCCTCCTTCTTCACATTCTGCTTTCTGCAATACTCCTGGTGCCTCCCTCTGAGTTCACAGGAGCACAGGAGCCAAAACTACAGAGGTGGCATCGGGTATCAATGCACGCTGACAGTATTAACTTTCAGCGCACATTGAGAACAACAATGGAAATAACACTGGATTATATACATCAGCCACAATGTTGATTTGTGGCAGAGCCTCTGGGGACCACCAACATTTTCTCGTGGACCATCAGTGGTCTGCGGACCACTGGTTTGCGACCGCCGTGCTAAAGAACAAAGCATTTTGGCTATGAGTGTAGGAACGCATGCTATTTACATGAATTCCCCCCACCCGCAATATTGTGATCTTATTATAAGAGAGAAAATCTACACTTTCCTGTGTCAGAAGTTTCGGTTTGTGCTCAAACAAGAGGTATGCGACATGGCACTGCACAGGTTAACACATGACTTTCATGTATACTCTGAGAAATAACATTTCCTGTGAAGAATTACACATCCCACAATCCCTGTGTCTCTAAGGCCTCATGTACACTGTTGCTGCTAAACGGACGTTTAGGAGCAGTTGGGCATTTTTTTCAACTGACCCTGAACTCTCCTCTATGTTATCTTATCAGTACATCTACACAGGGTCATTTATAGTAGTTTCTGGGCAGTTGAGTTTAGAGGCTTTTTTTGGAATGAAAAAAAAATGGTTTCAGAAGCGTTTAGAGGCATTTCATTCGCTAAACATGGCTAAATGCGGTAACGCGTGTGTAGCCGCGTTTCGTTTAAAGGCGTTTTTCATTTTTGGCTATTTTTTTTTTAAACACTTCTAAATGCAAATGTGGCAAAACTGACGTTTTAATGCCCCTTTCGCACGGGTGGATAGAATTCAGCATTTAGCTGCGGATAGATCAAGTTATCTACCACAGCTAAACTCACACAATGCTTTCCTATGGCCCAATTCACACACTGCATTTAGCAACAGTTTCATTACATTGCCCTGCCACTGTCCTTAAATTGCAAGACATTGCAGCAGAAATAGGCCTTAGAGAAAGGGTCCAAGTAAGACTTGGGTGGTATTGAAAGATGGATAAAGGAAAATTTGGTAGATAGACTGCTGTCTGACAAGATCAGGGAAACCTTGCAAAGGAAAGGTAAAATCAATCCTAATTTAAAGTACTGTAAACTCTTACAAGAAGTTTTACCATGTCAGCTAGAGGTACAGCCTTGGATGCACCTATGACCATTGTAGGTGAGAAACAAATAGACCCACATGCAATCAAACAGACTTCTCCATGTGAGTTGGTAATCTGGAAACTGACAAAAGGGATGGCTCAGCTCCAAAGAGCGTTATCTGTGTTTAAACACAAACAGGAATACTCCTCTAAAGGGCAAGGGGGGATTCCCTGTTGTGGATAAGGAAAACACTGCCTTAGAGGCTGGCCATCTTTAATATTGATTGTGCCCTGGGCAAACATTTTCTTGGGCCCCCAACTGCTCTTAGACATATAACGATGTAGCGCTGACCCCTAAAAGAGCTGCTGGTTTGAATTGGGCCTGCACTCTACCAAGAAACCCCACTAACTTGACTCAATCCCCTTGGCACAGCTGTGGTGCAATGTAATACAGTACAATATAAAACAATGTAAAGTACCTGTATAATAACCTCAGGATCCTCTGGCTCCACCTGGTGGGGAAAAACAGCACGCCACACAACTGGGCACCAGAAATATTTTTACTGCAAGTATATTAAAGCAGGTGGTTACGGAGATTGTACTGCCATCCCAACGTAGGATGTCAGTACAATATAAATCAACAGACAAATGCAATATAGGTGTAAAAAAATACTGCGCTGTGAAAAGATGTGTTCTACCAAGCTGCCAACACTACTGAAGACTACACAGTAACATACAAAAATTAAAACAAAAAAGTGTGGCGCTTAGGTGGCAACAAACCACATGAACCAGTAAGGCACTAATTCAAGCAAAGAAAATTACATACACTTAAAAAAAAAGAAATTATGTGTAAATTCCGTTGTATATTAAGAGATCTTACTCCCAGGTGGAAGAGTGCATGAACCTCATGCACACAAAAGATTAAGGTAAATAAAATTAATTTAACATATATAGTCCATCAAGTGAACGTCTAACAGTCCTTGAAATTTGTAATATCAATCACAATTCCAAACTTGAGGTGACGTGAAAAAAGGTGAAATTCAACTTCTGATGTGTAGAATAATACCACCACCACCGTGATAAAGAAGGGGAGAGGAGGCTTACCAAATGACGTGGACTCAGAGGAAGGCTTACGCCTCTCGAGTCATATGGGCCTGTAGGTTAGCAAACCAGATAATCATACATCTAGTATGTAATCTCCCGCAAGTCTTCAGGTCATGAAATCATCCGTAGCGATCCTCCTATAGTGCTCATCCCACGAAAATAGGGGGCTCAGGTATCAAAGACCATGGAAGTAGAAAACTAGCATAGCGTGATACCGTTTTAACATCCAATTTATTAAAAAATAATAATAAAATTACACTCACATTTGGTTCAATCGTAATAACATAGTCAGAAAGTAGCGATGTCTGTAAGGGGGTCCACCCGACGCGTTTCAACTAAACAGCCGTCCTCTGGGGTGTGGACCCCCCCAAACAGCATCGCTTATAAATACAAAATGACCCCAAAATAACCAATGACCCCGGAAGCACTTGCCACTTCCGGTCACATGTTCCGGAAGTGTATATATTAAAAACTCCTCCATGTATATTTATTATCCTTACATATAGCATCATCCCCATCAGAGATGCCCGCCAAATATCCAAAATATAAGCGAGACTGAATATTTGGATATGAAAGATTTTCCACATCTTGGGCATAAATTAGCATCCGTCCTGTGTCATAACCAAGCCTCGTTCTGATCACGAGGCCTGGCCATCCAAACAGCAGCATGCAGCATAGTCTATTATATAGTATATTAAAGCAGGTGGTTACGGAGATTGTACTGCCATCCCAACGTAGGATGTCAGTACAATATAAATCAACAGACAAATGCAATATGAAAGATATATATATATTTCTATGTATCTAAACCTGGGAGCTCCCGCTACTTTAAAGTTATACGTGAGGCCTCACTTAAAGTACTCTTCTTTCTTCGCTAGCTAAAATGACTCCTCTGATATTTGTAATCCAAAAGGTAGGTAAGAGTTAGCTTAAGGTACTCCAGGTATAACTCCAAGAACTTATACACAAAGCTTGGGAACTAAAGTGAAGTAGGCCTCAAGCCTGCTCAATGTCAGTTGCTCTGTTACGCCTCCGTGGAACAACAGGTTCCAGCGAGGCCTGTAAGTGAGTCTAACTGTGTGCAGCAAATTAACAAACGGTGGGCTGTAACCAGCTCACCAACTGGATCGGAGTTCTGGGTGATGACTTTGATCCGGCAACTGTAGCTTGCTTCTGTATTAGCTGGGCAGATGCTCTGTGTCACTCTGCTGACAGGATCTGGTCCTCCGATACTCCGATAAGCATCTCCGGGCCTCGTCAATCTGATCACCAGCTCTCAGGCTCCGTCAAATAACCTTGCAAACAAGCAGGTTTGCAATCTGCAGTGACTATCTGCAGCTGTCTCCCGGAAACCTCCTCACAGATCCGCACAGGCAGGCAGCGTGGTCCCAAGAGACCTAAAATGACCGCAGCTGTCCCTTATATCCCCTACCCAGCATGCACTGGGTAAGAGAGTGTTCATGGGTAGGTCACACACGGACTCCTGGGTAAGGAGGTCAACCTTCAAAATCCAAAACAGTCACTTCCTGTACAAGTCTAGGTTTTTCTGAGGTAAATCATAAACAGGTGTGTTACCCATATTTGGCCACTAGATGGCTCTAGTGCGAAACCACAGTAATGTCCATATACCTCACATTAAAGCATGTATAATAACATCAATAAAAAATGATGTCAGCGCTACAACAAATAGCAGTAAGACTTAAAATCAGTTTACTGCAGCAGATCAGGCATCAATTGCAATTGGTTGCCAGAGGATACAGCATATTATTACTGATCACTGACTGGTTGTTAGAGGTTACAACACATCGTTTTTGCTTGCTCATTTATTGTTAGCGGTTATTGCACATCATTACAGAACGTCCACGGAGCCGCAGCAGCAGGATGTGGGCGTAGGGACGGCATGACAGCTGCTTTGAATGCACTGTCGCCGTTTTAATGTGGGTAAGGAGAGTGGCCGCTTTAAGAAGACTAGAGTAGGCGGGGCGGTGGGCGGAGCCTGCCGTTTTACAGTCACGGGGCAGAGGAAGCCAGGGGCAGTCGGAGAGCGGAGGAGGAAGTGATTCCCACCCACCCTCCCCTTTTTGTTTTTCAGGGATGTTCAGCGGGGTATTATTAGGTGGGTTGGCAGTTTTTTGGGGTCAGTTGAGAAGGTCAAGTGGTGCAGGTGGAAAATAGGTGGTACCCATCCATGGTGATGGGGGTGGTTGGATTTGTACTTCACGGTTACATGGGGTTAACCGGGAAGAGTAAAAGGGGTAGGTCACTGCATTGGTTGGGTATAGCCTCCGAGACAGGGGTTTCCGTCTGGAGGTCAAGAGGTTAAAGGTTATGTGCAGTGACCAGTAGGGTCTATTTAGGCTATGACCCAGGATACAGTTTTACAGGAAAGTTGTTTACATGTTAATTATGGTTATTTATTAAAAGTTATATTTTGTTACATATATATATTTTGGTTTAATAAATCAAGGCCTGTCAGCCATTTACTCCAAACATAGTCTGGTCTGGTTTATGGGGGGGGGGGGGGGTGTTGGGTTTGGAGAGAGGTGGATGTATTTTGGGTAAGAGTGACATTGAGGTGAGGTGTCAGTCAATACAGAGGTCATGCTCACTGAGGGAAGTACTACAGGAGATAACCAGAGACTGCAAATATAGTACAGGAGATAACCAGAGGCTGCAAATCTAGTACAGGAGATAACCAGAGGCTGCGGATCTAATACAGAAGTTAACCAGAGACTGCAAATCTAGTACAGGATATAACCAGAGACTGTATATCTAATAAAGGAGATAATCAGAGACTGCAAATCTAGCAAAGGAGATAACCAGAGACTGCAGATCTAATACAGGAGATAACCAGACAATGCAGATCTAATACAAGAGATAACCAGAGACTGTGGATCTAATACAGGAGATAACCTGAGACTGTGGATCTTATACAGGAGATAACCAGAGACCAGAGTACAGGAGGTGATCAACTAAGTAACCATTTTAAAATTATACCTATCAGCAGTGGACAACTATACTGTTCATAAACAACAGGTCAAGGTTAGGATAACAGTCAACAAGCAGTCTATGGGGAGAAGGACCTACCTAGCCAGCCAGGCTCATCACCCACTCCCATTGATCAAGGGAAGGTTCTCTCAGGGGTCCAGGTGCGGGGCCTTTAGGGGTCCAGGTGTGGGGCCCTTAGAGGTCCAGGTGCAGGGCCCTCGGAGGACAAGGCATGGGGCCCTCAGTGGTCCAGAAGCAGGGCTTGCAAAGGTCTGGGGGTGGGACGCGAAGATGTCAGCAGGTGTGTCTCTCGGTGCTCCTATTTCAATCTCAGCTCTGAGCATACAGGCTGAATGGAGCGGGGCCAGAACGGCAGTGGAGCTCCTGGCCCCAGCCCCACCTCTGCCCTACTGGCTGGGGAATACAGCGATGCATTTCTGCGATCAGTGGTATTATCATGGGACCCCAATTTGCGGGCAGCGTTGGCTCAAGGAGCAGCTCTTTGGCGGGCCCCCTGACAATGACAGGGCCCAGAGCTGCCCTTTTTGTCCCTTGTTAAAGTCCCCATGCTGGGTAATTGATTTGGGCCATCTCAAGAGAAACTACCCCAACCATACACAGTCAAACCCTTCAAACTAAAATACCCTGCTGCCAGGAGGAGTGGAACAACTCCCCATCCAAAGACCAAAGATGTGAATGAAGAAGCTGAAGAGATAGAAATCCCTAATTTGACTGGAGGAATGCCTAATGCCGCGTACACATGATCAGACTTTCCGACAGGAAATGTTGGATTTGAGCTTGTTGGCTAAAAGCCCGATCGTGTGTATGCTCCATCGAACATTTGTTTCTTTTATTTTTAGCACATATGGTCACTGTTGACCATGATTAATTTTTGGAATTTCCTTTTTTGGAAACCATCTTTGTCCAGTCCTGGTCTGCCTTAACCACCTCAGCTCCCACCAGTGATACCCATATGGGGTTATTCTGATTCATTTTGGCACATTGCTACTGCATAGATATAGACAATGTAAGTACTTTTGAGAGTGGTTTTGGGGGGTTTATCCTAGCCAATATTAATTCTAATTACTTTATTTTAATCTCTGCTTTCCGTGACGGGGTCAGACCTTACAGATATTCTTATTATTATACTACAGCATTCAGTTTTCCACGTGCATGCTCCTGAAGAGTGGATGAATCCACGAAATGCATAGAGCTACTATATGCCATGTTTTATGCCAACTATATGTTTTACTTACGTAATGATCACTTGTAATATGTGATTTGTATTTTTAGTGGTCAATTGTTATTTCTGTATGTTTATCCATTGAATGGAATATATTGGTCTTCTTGGTGTACTCATGATTACCCTCATGCAACTTACCATTGATTTTCCAATGAATTTAAATGTTTTACACCTGCCTGCTTCATTTAAAGTCCCAACCCCCAGTCATCCTGATTGCTTTATCGAACATTTGTTGTCGGACTTTCCGCCAACAAATGTTGGCTAGCAGGTTCTCAAATTTTCCACCAACATAACTTTGTTGTCTCACTTTCTGATCGTGTGTACACAAGTCCGTCGCACAAAAGTTCACGCATGCTTGGAATCAAGTATGAGCTGGAATCGCTTGGTCTTGTAAAACTAGCATTCATAATGGAGATAACACATGACTATTGAACTTCCTTTTTATCGGCTCGCCTTAAGTCTTGTACGTCACTACATTTGTAATTGTTAGCCAACATTTGTGTGACCGTGTGTATGCAAGACAAGTTGGAGCCAACGATCTTCAAACAAAAATCCACGGTTTGTTGTCGGAAAGTTTGATCGTGTGTATGCAGCATAAGAGTGGGTCTCAGTTGAACCTCATCCATGTAGTAGAAGATTTTATCTGTGCAGGGACACCAAGAGAAAAGGCATTGGTTGCCCCCCTAATAGAGGCATTACAGTTATGGTAGTGGCCTATTTTTAAAGAAAGATCAAAGCAGTGACCAGAAATCAGTGGCCCACATCTCATTATGAGAGATGTTATACTGTTTTGCAAAATAATGTTCCCCCTTGACTAATCCTATGGTGGACCACTTTACCAAGTTTGCGTTGGCATTACCAAGTACTACCCAGATGGTGTGGAGGCATTTCTACCTTCACTTTGCTTATCCACAGAAGATCCCCTTTTTCAAAAGTATATTTTCCAACAATGGTGCCACTCACTAGCCATTAAAACGTCACTATCCCGTATGACCCAAAGTGCATTGGGGCATGTAAGTGGTTCATTTGCACCCTGATGTAACTGCTGAGAGGCTTAGCTTGTGATTAGGTAAGGAAATTAAACCATTACTTAACCAAAGTCTGGTCTGGAAATACAACCACACATTACACATTCCTTAACAGGCTTCCTACTCTTCCATGTTGTGTTTGACCATACTCTTGTGCGACCCATAGACCTATGGGTCACAGAGCCCACATAAGAACTTGAACACACTCCAACCTCCTGGATTCTTGGGAGGAAACAATGCCTGCATGAAGTTAAACAGCTTGTTAAAGACTGATTATGGGTACAGCAAGGAAAGTTGGAAGCTAGTCCAGTGCAAAGGTGTACACCAGCAAAGAAAGCTGCAAACACATTGGAAAGAAGTCCCTGGTGTAGCCCTACAATAAATTTACTGTCTAGTAAAATTTGGGCCTAGCTTTCTTATACTAGCCCTAAACCTGGATTATTGTAATTGTTGTCGATCAAGAGCTTCGTTATAGATCTCTAACAGCCTTGGCAAAAGAAATTCAAAGTATTTTTGATACACTTCTAGCGGTAACCCGAAGGAAATGAACTGGTTGGTCGCCTCCTAAAGCTCCTTTAAGGTAAACAGTGCATCTAGATGTGACTGCTGGGACCATGGAGTCTGATAATTGAGACAGTTGAATGGACCGTAAATATCCCAGAATATCCTCTTGCATGTAGGACATCTCGGAGGCATAAAGGTTCAAATAAAAAGCAACTCTCTCATAACAGTATTCGGTGTGTTGACCAGGGAAGTTTTAGTGCCCCGATAATGGGAACTAACATTTACAGCTTGGCAAGGAGATGACCAGTCTGCTTCCCTTCTTCATAAAACATTTTTTCTCTGCCTTGAAAATTTAATTAATCAAATTGGTCAAGGAATCTTGGGCAGATAACCAGGATGCTCTGGAATGCTCTGTAGGGTTGGATATATATTTCTATCCTAACCTCCGGACGTGCTTAGTCAGTTTCAGTTTGTGTTCTTTAGTGCCAATTTTGATAGCATTTATAGCCAAAATAAAGACACCCCTTAGATAACATTTAGCCTAGGTTCTCACTACTGCAATGCGATGTACTGCGAATTTGATCAGTTTTTATGTCCTGTGTAAAGTTGCGACTTTACCTTGCATTTGAGGTGGACAGGAGTGAATTTACCATGATTTTTCCGCAAATTTCAGGAGGCAGACAGTGAACAATTTGCAGAGATGTGTATTATGTGCTGCGAGTTTACTGCAAGTTCAGTTGAAGCCTATGAAGATAAAATTCTCACTGCACCATAGGAATTTGCATCACACATGCAGTCAACAGGCACAGGACCCTTTTTTTTCTTGCACCAAATTGGCAACGCATGGATGTGAACCAAAGCCATGGTATACTATGCTTTTTACATGACTTACGTGAATCTGTGTGTTCCTAAACGCATCAAACCCGCTGTAAATTCGCATCAGTGTGAACCCAGGCTTAAAAGCGTCCCATCCGTCAAACCCATCCTCATATGGAGCATTGTCTTGAAAAAAAATCTTTCTTTCTATAATTTTGTTCGATGGTATTGCCAGATGGGAGCCCTTTCAACCAGAAAGCATTCAGGTGCCACGGGGCCTTCAGCAAGGTATTGTGTAGTTGAGCCGATAGCCACAATACCCTCGGAAAATGCTCCGACACCTAGCGTCATACTGTATTATAGACACTAAGGGGAAAGCAGATGCCTTATTTAGACAGAGGTCAATGCAGGAAAGCGAGGCATGTGTTTTAGAGAAGCAGGAAAATTGGAGGGTTAAATAGGTATTTCAGCTGCCACAGATCCACCCATCCCAATTCAGCAATAAAGCGAAACAAGGTAGCTCCCCTAATTAATAATAATAATTATTATTATTATACAAGATTTATATAGCGCCAACAGTTTATGCAGCGCTTTACAACTTGAGGGTAGACAGTACAAATACAATACACTTTAATACAGTAGGAATCAGAGGGCCCTGCTCCTTAGAGCTAAAAATCTAAGAGGGAAGATCAAGAGATACAAGAGGTAATAACTGTGGGATCCAGGGAAGCTGGGGGATGTTTATCCAACCTAGGGTTCAAAATACCGTCAAAGTCCCCATCATGTAAAGAGGGACATCGAGTCAACATAAAGGACATAAACTCCTTCAGAACCACCGTGGAGAATGAAGGAGGGATATATACCACAGATATTATACAAGTGATCATATACAATCCACAGTAGAGAAATATATAATGGCCTTCAGTGTCCACTGCTGACTGAAATTCCTGAAAATCAAAATATTTATGCACTAACACACTCACACCCCTGGAATAGGATGTGTGAGTTGAGTGATATGTGTGTCCTACCCAGGAGTATCACAGACAGCACAAAGTGTCTCTTTTAAGATGTGTTTCTTGCATCCCAATAATTGCTGGGTGATACTTGCTTAGGGCAGAGTTCACCATTTCTCTTTTCAAGGGGCTATTTAAGCCCCTGACATTCCAAGTTACCACTGATGCATTATCAATGGTTTAGCAAAGATAGGCAAAAAAAGACCAGGAACCAATGTCAGTGCAAGTTTAGAGGGGAACCCCAGATAGGAATTTCAATGGGGAGTAAAGCATTCCCAGCAGTACCAGAGTAAAACAGTTATGGGACATCTCCAGCAAAAAACAATATTATAAACAAAAAACAGTCTGGTGAGGCACAACTGTGCTGCAAAAAAACAGAAAACAGCCAGGAAAATAATGTACCACCCAGCAGATAGCTTCCAATGGTATCATCATACTGGTGAAGTCTCTTTCTCTTCGGAAATACACTTATATACTTATATAGGTAGTCAGGAGCAGAGAAGAAAAAAAACAACCTGTTTACATCACCAGCCAGGGCATTCTTACACTACTTAGGCATCCAGGTGCAGATCAGCATTGCAGTGGTAGTAGAGAATCTGCAGTAAAGTATCTGCATTCTCCAATTGTTGTGCCCGCAGTGAGGGCTCACTCACATCTAGCCAATCTACCATCTCTGTTGCTGTACTGAAAAAGTATGCCAGACCCCGAGTAGTGATTCACAAGCGAGCCAGGTATAGCATGGCATCCAGAAATCCCAAGTGATGCAGCCTTTGCTTGACATTCACAAACTTGGCTCTTTTGCGTTGCACCGCAGCAGAAAAGTCAGGGTAAAAGAAGACCTTTGTCCCATTACATTGAATGTTGGGTCTTTCTCTCGCCAGGCGTAGTGTCTTTTCTCTGTCACGGCAGTGGGGATGGTGAGCCAGAATTGGTCTGGGGAGTGTAAACTCATCTTTGCCAGAAGTGTCCAGCAGCCACTTATCAACAAACTCGGTACCCTCCACCGTCTCTAGCAGGCCCACAATGTGAATGTTAATGCATCTCAGCCTGGTTTCAATGTCATCAGCATTATCTCTATTGTTGTGGGCTAAACGAGTGGTTGAACAGGATTCAGCAATCAGGGGAGGAAGTTTGTCTTCCAAGTCACTGATGCAACTTTCTGCCGCTGTAATTCTTTCTATAATTATTTTGCAAATCTTGTCATGGCTTAAGGAGATGTGGATGAGAGGGTACTACTGGATAGCTGACAAGGAGCTGAGTCAATCAGTGCCAGTTTTGAGTGGTAAAGCGGGCAGGGAGAGGATCCGAAGCTCCATAATGTGGGTCCACTCACATGCCCAGTACGGCCACACCCCCTAAAATTTGAGCTGAGCCTTGCTCAAAAAATTGTCCTGCTGCAAGCCAATTTTACACTTTTGCATCATCTGTGGTCTCTTAGTTGTTAATGAGAGTTTGATAAAAAATTGACCAGTGGCAGGACAGTTTTGCATGAGAAAGAATATGGACATTCTGAGCAAATCACTGGCTAATTTCTATACCCCGGACAAAACAGGCACAATGCTGCTTGATGAAAAATGATGTATAGCTACAAACATTAGCCGAAAAAGTCTTTTTTACTGCAATGAATCAGTTTAGGGTGCCACTGTTGCTCTATGTAAACCAAGCTGACTGCAAAAATCAATTCCACTGCCAGAGTAAGCCGTCACTGAGGCTGTCCGTGAAAGGTTGTACTGTTTCGTAGCACTATGTATACGTTTACAGTAGAATTCCAGCAAATCCTAACTACTCTTAATAATGTGCCCTTCCCACCGCCTAACAACTATTTTGACTAAAGATCTGTATATTTATCTATTTAAAGGCCACTGCTCTCTGGTCATGTGATCTTCCCTATATCAGCCAATGGCAGTTGCAGAGGAGAGGAGGGAGTGCTAACAACAGATGGGCCATAGGTGCCTTTGGGCGACATCACTGCTGCCAGGCATAAACAACCATTATTTAGCATTCTCTCCCCTACAGCAGTCACTGTCTGATACAGGGGAGATCACCTGACCAGACCTAAGCAGCCTGTAAATAGGTAAATATATACATCTTTCTTACAGAGATTAGTCAGAATGTGAAGCTTTGCCTGGAATTTCATTTTAAGGTATCCCAGACAGTATCCTGCTCCTATAGACTTAATGGGATTGAGTTTAGATTCACTGAATTTCAAACAGGGCTCTCCGAACCCCAGAAAATTGAACATGGGCAGATTCGCTCATCTCTGCTGTGAGGTATCCTCCCTCAATACATGTCCTACTTACTATTGACACTGGTACAGAAAGTAATGGGGAACTTAAATGTCAGAACTTTCATAGGAAGGACAGAAAGGGGAAATCTTCTAATGGAGATCTATTCTTGCCATAACCTTCTAAGAAGGTTGTAATATTTTTTTCTTCTTAATTATTGTGTCTTTGAGACAGGAAGTAATTAGAAATCTTCCTGATGGGACAGAAACAGAGTAAAAAAACTGTCAAGGGTCTCCTTCCCAACTCCTAACACCTAAAAAAAAAAAAAAGGAAGAATACAAGCATTTACGCTGAATTGCGTAGTCACAGTTCATCACTTATGGACTTCTAAGTTGCACTCCATGATGTAACCACAAAGTTTTCCTAGTATGTGATTGTACTTGAAAAACTTGTCAATTGGGCCAGTGTTGATAAAGAAAACTAAGCTCCTTGGATTTTCATAATCCTCCAACATTATCAGAATCCATGCTACAAGCTAAATTTACACTCTGCCCAGCAGCTGCCTGGACTCCAGTTACAGTGCCATCCCGGTAGTTTTTAGACAATGTGGCTTGACAAACGCTTTCACCATTCCATCATTGTAACACAGAGCATACAATGCAGACAAAATGATTACCACACTATTCTTATAAAGGGGGCCACTTGAAAGATTTGACAAATTGCTGATGGTGTTTCCAACACAAGAAAAAGATCAACAACGTCTTAAACAAAATGATTTCCTGCCACTTACCGGTTAGTTAGCAGCACTACGCTTTAAATACTGTAAAGAAACGTAATGCATGGTTTGATTTGTGAAGCAATTTTTGCAACTCAGCTTTCACCAATAAAGAGTTATTAAAAACAAAAAAACACAATAATTTTTAAGAACTTCGTTTCACAAAAAGTGATTTTTCCATTTTTGTTAGTTGCTGGAGGGTTATTTCCTAATGGCCTCTTATGTTTCTGAGGGACCTACAACACATTTCTTTTATCTGCATTCTGCGCAATGCAAGAGTGCTTAATATGCTCAAGTTGTGCCTTTTTGTAATAACGTTTTATCAAAGAACATTCGGTTGTATTTTGCAGTTTTTCCAGTCTGCCCATACATTGATGAAAATTTGTCAGGTTCCTGTTGAACTGGTCAAATTTCGATCAATCTATGGCAGGCATTATCCTAGATGAGGGTCTGCTCTAAATGTAAAAGGTGAACACCCACAAATAATCTGCATGGGTGTTCCCCTATAATTCATATGAGGCCATTCAGGTCTGAAATAAATTTTGTGGGGAGCCCTTAAAAAAATAGTGCTAGGTTCACCCCAAATTCCATTTTATGTGATAGACCAACACAAAGTGGAAAATAATTGTGAAGTAGAAAGAAACTGATAAATGGTCTTCAATTTTTTTTACAAATAAATATCTGAAAAGTGTGACGTGCATTTACAGCCCCCTTTACTCTGATACTTCTATCCAAAATCTAATGGAACCAATTGCCTTCAGAAGTCACCTAATTAGTAGAGTCCATCTGTGTGTAATTGAATCTGAATATAAATACAGCTGTTCTGTGAAGCCCTCAGAGATTTGTTAGATAAAGTTGTGGAGAAGTTTAAAGCATAAAAAATATCCCAAGCTTTGAACAGCTCACTGTTCAATCCATAATCCGAAAATGGAAAGAGTACGGCACAAATGAAAACCTACCAAGACATTGCCGTCCACCTAAACTGACAGGCTGGGCAAGGAGAGAATTAATCAGAGAAGCAGCCAAGAGGCCCATGGTAACTCTGGAGAATCTGCAGAGATCCACAGCTCAGGTGGAAGAATCTGTCCACAGGATTTGGATCTCCACAAATCTGGCCTTTATGGAAGAGTGGTAAGAAAAAGCCATTGTTGAAAGAAAGCCATAAGAAGTCCCATTTGCAGTTTGCTAGAAGCCATGTGGGGGACACAGCAAATATGAGGAAGAAGGTGCTCTGGTCAGATGAGACCAAATTTTACTTTTTGGCCTAAAAGCAAAACGCTATGTGTGGCAGAAAAATAACACTGTACATCACCCTGAACACACCATCCTCACCGTTAGACATGGTGGTTGCAGCATTATGTTGTGGGGACCTGTTAGAGTCTGCAAAAGACTTGAGACTGGGGTGGAAGTTCATCTTCCAGCAGGATAACAGCCCTAAACATACAGCCAAAGCTACAATGGAATGGTTTAGATCAGTGGTTCTCAATCCTGTCCTCAAGTACCCCCAACAGGCCATGTTTTCAGGTTTTCCTTTTTCTTGCACAGGTGCTTTAAATCAGAGTCAATCGCTAGGTATTTTGGACAGGTATTTTATCTAAGAGCAATTCCCAAAACATGGCCTGTTGGGGGTACTTGAGGACACGGTTAAGAACCACTGGTTTAGATCAAAGCATTCATGTGTTAGAATGACCCAGTCAAAGTCCTTCCCTGAATCCAATTGAGAATCTGTGGCAAGTCTTGAAAATTGCTGTTCATAGACACTCTAAGGGGGTTATTTACTAAAGAAAAATCCACTTTGCACTGCAAGTGCACTGAAAGTGTACTTGGAAGTAAAGTCGCTGTAGATCAAAGTGGATTTGCCCGTAAATAACCCCCTAAATCCAATCTGACTGAGCTTGAGCTATTTTGCAAAGAAGAAAGGGTAGCAATTTCACTCTTTAGATGTGCAAAGCTAAACTTGTAAGGGGTATGAATACTTTTTCAAGGCACTGTCATCTGCTGGACCTGTCATTAAGCAGAAGTGAAGCAAAGGGACAAGATGTGCATCACCAGGCAGGATGTTGGCAAGTTAGCAAGGTTTATGATTGACATGGATCTACATTGTGGGATGACATGATTAAAAGTGGATGTACATTGTGGGACTTTTTTAGAGTTAAACTCTGCTATATTTTTAAATAGAGTACATGGGTCCCAGGGACTTTTTTGCCATAATGTGCTAGTATGTACATAATTTTAGAACGTTTGCTCTGTTCAGCCATTTGACTGACCAGGCCACAATGATGTCCCTCCTGCACATGCACACGGATTTCACAGAGTGGTACCTTAAATGTACACTGAACTGCTGACGACAGGGTTTCTTCTGTCATAAAAATCCTACCTGCCAGCTATTTTTTAATTTTTTTTGTTTAATTCCACTTTAACCACTTGCTTACTGGGCACTTAAACACCCTTCCTGACCAGACCAATTTTCAGCTTTTGGTGCTCTCACACTTTGAATGACAATTACTCAGTCATGCAACACTGTACCCAAATGAATTTTGTGTCCTTTTTTTCCCAAAAATAGAGCTTTCTTTTGGTGGTATTTGATCACCTCTGGGGTTTTTATTTTTTGCGCTATAAATGAAAAAAGACCGAAAATTTTGAAAAAAAACGCATATTTCTTTGTTTCTGTGATAAAATTTTGCAAATTATAATTTTTTTTTCATAAATTTTGGCCACAATTTATACTGCTACATATCTTTGGTAAAAATAACTCAAATTAGTGGATATTATTTGGTCTTTGTGAAAGTTAGAGAGTCTACAAGCTGTGGTGCGAATCGCACAAAATTGATCACACCTGATGTACTGGTGGCCTATCTAAATTCTTGCGACCCGAACAAGTCAGGAAAGTACAAATACCCCCCAAATGACCCCTTTTTTGAAAATAGACATTCCAAGGTATTTACTAAGATGCATGGTGAGGTTTTTGATGTTGTCATCTTTTTCCCACAATTCTTTGCAAAATGAAGATTTTTTTATTTTTATTTTTCTCACAAAATTTTCAATGTAATAGGTTATTTCTCTCACATGGCATGTGTATACCCCAAATGACACCCCAAAATACATTCTGCTACTCCTTCTGAGTATTACGATACCAAATGTGTGAGACTTTTACACAGCCTGGCCACATACAGAGGCCCAATATTGAAATGGCACCATCAGGCGTTCTAGGAGCATAAATTACACATTTCATTTCTCAACCACCTATTACATTTTTGAAGGCCCTGGAGCACTAGGACAATGGAAATGCCCACAAAGTGACCCCATTTTGGAAAGATAACACCCCAACGTATAATCTATGAGGCATAATGAGTCGTTTGAATGGTTCATTTTTTTTCCAGAAGTTTTGGGAAAATGTGGAAAAAAAATGAAAACGCATTTTTTTTACGCAAAGTTGTCCATTTATAAGACATTTCCAACACATAGCATGTACATAGCAAAAATGACACCCCAAAATATGTTCTACTACTCCTCCTGAGTATAACGATACCAAATGTGTGAGACTTTTACACAGCCTGACCACATACAGAGGCCCAATATTGAAATAGCACCATCAGGCGTTCTAGGAGCATAAATTACACATCTTATTTCTCAACCACCTATTACAGTTTTGAAGGCCCTGGAGCACCAGGACAATGGAAATGCCCACAAAGTGACCCCACGTGGCACTGACGACACGTGGCACTGACGACACGTGGCACTGACAGATGGCACTGGAGGCAGATGGCACTGGAGGCAGATGGGGCTGACAGATGGGGCTGACAGATGGGGCTGGCAGATGGGGCTGACAGATGGGGCTGGCAGATGTCGCTGACAGATGGCACTGGGGCTGGCACTGGCAGATGGCACTGGCAGATGGTGCTGGCTATTTGCTCTGGCTAATTGCTCTGGCAAATGGGGCTGGCAGATGGCACTGCGGCTGGCAGATGGCACTGGCACTGGTAGGTGGCGCTGGCAGGTGGCACTGGCAGGTGGCACTGGCAGGTGGCACTGGCGGCACTGGGGCTTACGGCACTGGGGCTGATGGCACTGGGCTGACGGATGGCACTGGCAGGTGGCACTGGCGCTGGCAGGTGGCACTGGCGCTGGCAGGTGGCACTGGCAGGTGGCACTGGCACGTGGCACTGGGGCTGACGGCACTGGGGCTGACGGCACTGGGGCTGACGGATGGCACTGGCACTGGCAGGTGGCACTGGCGCTGGCAGGTGGCACTGGCAGGTGGCAGGTGGCACTGGCAGGTGGCACTGGTGGTGGCAGGTGGCACTGGCGGCACTGGGGCTGACAGATGGCACTGGCGCTGGCAGGTGGCACTGGCGCTGGCAGGTGGCACTGGCGGCACTGACGGCACTGGGGCTGATGGCACTGGGGCTGACGGATGGCACTGGCGCTGGCAGGTGGCACTGGTGCTGGCAGGTGGCACTGGCACTGGCAGGTGGCACTGGGGCTGACGGCACTGGCGGCACTGGGGCTGATGGCACTGACGACACTGGGGCTGACGGATGGCACTGGGGCTGACGGATGGCACTGGGGCTGGCGGGTGGCACTGGCGCTGGCAGGTGGCACTGGCGCTGGCGGCACTGGGGCTGACGGCACTGGGGCTGACGGCAGGCACTGGCGCTGGCAGGTGGCACTGACGGCACTGGCACTACTGGCAGATGGCACTGGGCTGACAGATGGCACTGGGCTGACAGATGGCACTGGCACTGGGGCTGACAGATGGCACTGGGGCTGACAGATGGCACTGGCACTGGGGCTGACAGATGGCACTGGGGCTGACACATGGCACTGGGGCTGACACATGGCACTGGGGCTGACACACAGATCGCTCTCCCTCCTCACACACTGTCTCTGTGTGAGGAGGGAGAGACACGGCAATGGGAGATGATCTCATATGTTTACATATGAGATCATCTCCCATTGGCAGCTGCGATCGCGCTGTGAACAGCCGCTTTGATTGGCCATTCACGGCGATCTGTATTTGCCTGTCTCCGGGAGACACGGCGAATACAATACTTCCGCGATGCGCGCCCCCGGCGGCGCGCATTGTGGAAGTAAGCACAAGGCCGTCCAGGGACGGCCAGGCGAAGGAACCCGCCTGCTCTAAGGCTGTCATTCGGCTATAGGGCGGGCGGGAGGTGGTTAAAGGACCTGCCAAAAACAATGTGTGTGTTTTCTTTATTGTTTACATTTTTTTTTTGTGAATGAGTATGTGTACTATGTACCCCTTACTTATTCACATGGGGGCGGTATCTGGGGACACCCTTATTGTTAAGGGGACTTCCAGATATCACTAAGCTTCTTGTCCGCAATTCCCCAAAATCACTGAACCAGGGTTGTGAGGCAACATCCCTTGTCCTCATCAACATGGTACCCCCCATAATAAGGGCATGTGACCTGGTATGTTCCAGGGAGGGGGTGCATGCTCTTCCAACCCTTTTTTGGCAAGTTAGGCTGCATACTCAGATAAAGGTCTGGTCTTGATTTTTAGGGGGGATCGCACGCTGTTTTATTTTTAAACTATCCCACCCCTTCACTTATGTGGTGGGGATTGACGGTTATTTAAGTGAATGGGGCGACTGGCGTCACTGGGTGTTAAAGACTTGGCAGTGCCTGCATCTGCCAGCATTCTTAAAGCTGTATTAAACCCAAAACCAAAAATGTAATATATTGCAGCTTACCACTCATTAGCTGTCAGATATTTCCCTGAGCAGTTATCTTCCGGTGCTGTTGGGTTAACAGCAGCCACTGCTAGTGTGAAGAGATGGACTCCTTGCCTGCTCCCTTTTTCCCTCTCTGCCTTTGAGAGACTGGGCAGTGGAGATCGTATCATTCATACACTCCTCAATTCGCAGAATACAATGTGTTGTGGGCAAAAAGTAGTTCAAGATCTCTGAATGGAAGAGAGGGCAGAAGAGGGCAGGTAAGTAGTATAGCTCTTCACAGTGACAGGTACTATGGTGGTTAACCTTACAACATCAGAAGATAGCTGCTCAGGGCAATACGTGTTGCCAATAAAGGGGGCATGATAGGTCTGCAGGACATGAGATACACAAAATCACATATAACTAATGTGTTTGTTGCTGTTTGGTGCTGTTTCCCAAGTAAACAGTTACAAAATGTAATTCACATGAGTGAAAAGGGGCTTTAGCGATTATACGTGGAAGACCCAGTGGGGGTTCCTGGTGAACAGCTGCAGGCAAAAGTATTGAAAATAATGGCCAAAGTTCCCACAGCTAATTGGGGGCTCTTGCATATAATTGCTCAAGCAGTGATTACTTGCGAATGTACAGCCGCGGATGCAGACAGCCTATGTCTTCCAGGGACGTGCAGTCATGGGAGGCAGGTGAGGCAGTGCTTCGCCTGCCATTAAAAAAAAAATGATCGACTTCGAGGGTCGTAGCTCATGGACCTGGGGGGGGGGTGGGGGTAGCTAGCTGAAGTCAGTACTATTCCACCACTGGACAAAATTTAGGGCTCCTATCATCTATGTT
The DNA here is from genome assembly GCF_037356315.1 of Lithobates pipiens. Taxonomy (NCBI): domain Eukaryota; kingdom Metazoa; phylum Chordata; class Amphibia; order Anura; family Ranidae; genus Lithobates; species Lithobates pipiens. The sequence goes on along the minus strand of NW_027507788.1, from coordinate 136,788,553 downwards.
TCCAGAGATACGGGGCTCCTCATGCAGCCTGTCAGAAGCTACATACAGGGAAGCCAGTTTAAATACAAGATTATGGTTAAGAAAATTCTGCAGTGGAGGCTGGCCTCTCACTGCAGTGTCATAGAAGGGGGGCATGTGTCTAAAAGACAAATGCTTCCTTCCAGCCCCACCCTCATAACTACAAGGAAAAACATGTGTTTATGTGTATAAGATTTACCCATAATGCCATGTTTTTCTCACACAGTTAAGAGGTAGAATGTGAATCTGCTGCTGTTGAAAAGGTACAAGCTAAATCATATATTATTATGCTATATGTTATAAGATAATAAATTATTACTTATCTATTTACTGTGAAATTAGTGGTTTAAAGTTATAACTTCAAACTTCATTAATTTGTCCGTTAAGCCACATGCTTGAGTATAGTTTTTGATAGTATAGTAATTTACCTTAAAAATTATATATAATAATTATTTGTACAGTATTTCTTAATTGTGCGGTTGAGCTTGGGTATTTTCTGCTTGTATAGTATTTTATGCATGTGTGGGAAAACCTTGTCATAAACAACAAATGCTGATACTCTAGCCTTCACTCTATCCCCAACACACTTTTTCCTACAATTGCAAAAAACTCTCCTTACAGGGCCATTTTCCTCAACCACAGTGAGTAAGAAAACCTGAAAGGATGGCTTCTTTTATACCAGAGGAAATGGGATGTCTCTAAGAGACAATAGAGTGTCTCTGATTGGTCCTGTGAAGATCACGTGGCTCCCAGAAGCCTTCTTGACCATCAAAATGTCTAAAAAAAATGATTGGATCTCTCATTATTTACATTATGTTATCAGCTACTGAAGCATGTAACCTGGAAAAACATTATTGTTCCTATCATTTTTATTGCTAATTCCTTTTAGGCCTCGTTTACACGGGTTAAATTAATCTGTGCCCTGGACAGGGCCAAGTTTTCCGGCATGAGGATGCACAGGTGTTTGGCAGTCTCACTGTTGTCTATTGGAACAAAGTGGGTGCACAGACACAGAACCATGGGAAAGATTATTTCTGTTCTTTTTAGGTGAAACTGCATCCAAATTTTTTATTTTTTTTGTAGTTTTAGACAAAGGTGTGAAGGGTTAGAACCTCTCTCAGGTTTTTTATTATGTTCCCACTGGGAAGATTTGACCACATAAGCTATCTTAGTGGCACAAAATTAAGTGAGTAGAAATCCTACTTTGAGAGTCAACAGAGCAGATATTCCTCTCTACTTTTGTTCTCATGACATCTGTAACATATTAAGTTTATGCTTCTGTTACAGTGGCATCCATTACAGTGGTATCTGGGAAAGAAATTGAGTGTGAATATTCAGAACAGGGAGGCAGGCAGCTGTAAAAATGTGACAGAGCTCTAGGGCTGGCTCTGCTATTAAGAATTTCTGTAACTTTTAACACAGGCATCCAAACCACAGGCATTAGTTGCTATCCTTCAAACAGACACGATTTTAACAGAATCATACTTACCCTTGTAGCAGTACATTATCTCTTTGTTAACTCCTAGTTTAGCAATAGCATTTCCGGTCTTCATATTGCTAAGTATTATTTTTCCTCATCCTGATTAAAATTTTCGAAAAGTGAAAATTTCGAAACTGTTAGTATGGAAGACACGAAACGCTGCTGCGACGGAGACTTAGTTCTCTAGCTGGCATGCGGAGGCCTCGGCCGACAGTTGAGAGCACTTAAGTTTCCAGTTGGTACCAATGGACTGAGATTGATCCCCCCCCCCCCCCACTGCTTACATAATTGTGTTATCCCCTGCGTGGGGGTATGCAAAACTGTTACTATACTGTTATTCTATATACTGTTATGTTTCCAGCATAAATAAAGAATTTATAAAAAAAAAAAAATTCGAAAATTAATTTCCTTGGAATGGTGAGCTTGTCCTTTACCCTTTGGTGGACAGATTCAATTTAGTTTCCAAGCCCAAGGCTGAAATTTTTTTTTATAGCTGTGAAATTTCTAAATATCTAATTAAAGCATTGTGAGGGAGAAGTAGTGCAAGCTCTGTAAAAAGTAGTAAGGCAGGCCACTTTAATTGCTGGCTCCCGCAATTTCCAGGACTCCCGGACATACCTAGAGAATAAAAATTGCACTGTTTCTCACCCTTAGGTACTCTGAGAGAAGTTGCTTAATGGGACAGCAGTAACTAGACACTTTAGCCCCCACAAAGTTGGGGTTCTTCCTTCAATGTTTTGAGCATGCAGGCTGTCTGTCCTCTCAATGACATCACACACAAGTTAACATCACCCCCTGCTCAACACCTCCATGATGTTGATCTATAAATTAAAGTCCCATCTTAACAGAGTTGTTCTTTGTTTTATCTTCTTTTCTCCTGGATGAAGACTTTGTACCTACCTCATTAAATTTGAAGTGCACAGATATGGCGATGTGTCTTAAATATTGGCTGATTCCAGGGAGCTAAACCAGCCAACGGCCTGTTTTTGACTGCCAATATGATCATGTCATTAAAGCGGGAGTCCACCGGGACTCCGCGTTTTTTTTTTTTTTTAAAAGCCAGCAGCTACAAATACTGCAGCTGCTGACTTTTAAAATAGTGACACTTACCTGTCCAGCGCGCCCGCGATGTCGGTACCCGAAGCCGATCTCTAGGTCGCCTGTCGGGTCCTGCCGCCGCCATCTTGGGTATGGGAATCAGGAAATGGAGCCTTTCGGCTTCATTTCCCGGTTCCCTACTGCGCATGCGCGAATCGCGCTGCGCAATAAGGACGCTCCCCGCTGCCTCTGGGATCTGTGTGTTTCCCAGCAGGCAGCGGGGCACTTGCGGGAAAGGGCGGGCACTTGCGGAAAGGGGCCCCTTTCCGCAGAGAACTATCCCGGAAGTGGGTGCAATTACCTGGATTATCCAGGTAACTGCACCCCCCTCCCCCCTGAAAAGTGCCGATTGTGGCACCGGAGGGGGGGAGGGTTCCGATGAGCGGAAGGTCCACTTTAGGATGGACCTCCGCTTTAAGTACAAGGAATAGAGGATGTATAGTGGCGCTAGAGGATGTATACAAACACATACAATATAATAATAATAGAATCAGACAATTACAGGTTTGAAAGGATGGGAAATATAAAGCACATCATGTAAAAGCATAACATTTTTTTATTTCAGTCCATGAAGGAAGTCCATAAAAGTTTAGACTGAGACAGAGTGGCGCCAGACTAAGTGCAGCATTAAAAGACAATTGGCAACTCACGAGATGGTTAATAGAACAAGAATTTAGGGTAAAAATGTCCATCCGAAAGCTTCTCCAGATCATTAGATTAGAATTAGGACGATCCGGAAAAGCTTTGGGACGGACATCCGGAGAAGCTATTTGCCCTAAATGCTTGTTCTGTTAACCATCTTGTGAGTTGCCAATTGTCTTGTCCTTTTAAAATAAATCATTGATTTTAATGCTGCACTTAGTCTGGTGCCACTCTGTCCCTGATCATGCCATTTGTCATGAGCGATCCATGAATTACCCTTCAGCTTGGCGTTAATCTGCCTTCTCTGTAATTTACTTCCTGCTTGCCTGTACAGCATCTGTCACTTACTGCCTACTTTGCCTGTACAGCATCTGTCACTTACTGCCTACTTTGCCTGATGTGCTTTCTGTCACTTACTGCCTGTTTTGCCTGGTACAGTAGCTGTCATTTATTACGTGCTCTGTTTTGTGCAGTCTACCACCTTGTTTACCTTGCTTACTGCAATCTACCATATCCGATTGCTTTGTGCTGTGTAGCCTAAACCATCTACTTTTTTAATAAGATCCTTAATTATGTTATTACCTTGGCCAGGTCTTTTGGACTGCCTCAAATTTTCTTCTAACACTTATGCATGCACAATATAGTCAGGACAATTTGAGGCGCCGCTGTGTGCAGGGGAAGTCTCCGAAAAGGAACACCTATTCTAACAGGTTAAAAGTTTTTTTTTCAAATTCATGCTGTGATTTCAATAATATTTTCTTAAAAAATAAAAATTGTAAATTCACCTTGGTGAATGGTGACACTGTTTTTTTGTAGTGTTTTTTTTATAACTAAACCCGTGTTCCTGCTAAGCTAACAAAACATGGGAGCCATAATTGGAAAGTATTGAATGGAGTGGTAGTCAATGAGTCAGTATCGGCAGCTTTCATATTTTCTTCAGTACAGGTTTCCTTTTAGTCAATAGTGAAAAATGAAGTACACATATGTACACTGTTGACTTTTTCAACATATTTGAACAGGCAAACATTAGATCTTTATTAAAACAGTGTCTACAGATAAAGGTGATACTTAAATAAAAACACAAGAACAAATTTGTCTTTTCAGTAATTTATTCAACAATTATTTATTCATTATTAATAGATGTAATGTTGTACTGTTGAAAATGCAAGTACACCCTTGTCATCAGAAGCTGGTATTGCCATTTCAGCAGATTTCTTTATCATTTTTAATAATTGCCTGACAGTCTCTGTCATCATCTTTGTGAAATTTTGGTCCACTTCTCTTCGTAAAAATGTTTCAGTCGCAAGATGTTTGTAGTTTTCCTTGCGTAAATTGCCAGTTTCAAAATCCCCTTACAAAAAATTTAGTAGGAATCAAATAAGGCTTTGACTAAGGCAAAACATAACCTTCTATTTCTTCCTTTTCAGCCAGTTTGACACAATGTGCTAATATTTTGTTTAACATTTTGAAAGACTGATTTCTAGCTCAGCTTCAACTTTTGGACAGATGGCTTTGTGTTTGTCCTGGACTCACCACCACTGCAGTGGTTACCGAGGGGTTAACAAGAGCACAGAGTAATTGCAGAGACTTCCTATTTAAACCTCCCAGCTGCACAGAGACTTTGCTGTCTGATCTGCAGCTTGTACCTGTTGTACAGGATGCCAAGGTTGGGTCCTGGACGGGTGCTATGTAGCACCAGTATTCGGGTTTTGGCCCCCTTAATGGAGTCACGGTAGACTTCAGGGGGTCACCCAGAATGGGTGAGGAATTCCGGGTTTAGTCAATCAGGAGAGGACTGACTCGCAGTCCTCTCTATATTAATAGAAAGTTAGTTGGGACCCAGAATTTGGGGGGCTCTGAATTGATATTCGGGTGGGAAAGAGCCTCCCTCCCTGACCACAGGGATTCAGCATACAGGGGGTTAAAGGCCTCTGGGAAACAACTCATAAAAGACAGGAAGTAGTGAAGAGGTGGTGGTGAGGAGGCTGCTAAAGATTCGATAAGACTCTCAAAATTCTGGGGCGAAGACTCGGCTACAAAACTGTATGTGTTTTTCTTTAATTTTTGCTTTGTGCTGAAGATAAAGTGGACTTTGTTTTATGCTGAAGATAAGCGGACTTTGTTTTATATTTTTTATCCTATGTGCCGAAGAAAGCCTTATTTTTGATTTGCTTATAAATAAAGATCTTTTGGTTTCAAGTTTAAGCAGTTTATGCACTTAGTCCCGCTGAGCTATTATCCCCAAAGCTTCAACTGTGAAACCTATTCCTGAGATCCTGATTCTGATTCCTGTGTGGACCCGGCTCACTCTGACTACGTTTGCTCTCTGTTACCCTGACCCTGGCTTGCCTTGTTGACTACGATTACCTCTCTACTGCTCGATATCCTGTTGCTGAACTCTGCTTGTATCCTGACCATTCTCTGCCTGTTGTCTGTATCTGCATCTGATCATCTGTTACCAAACCTGGCTTGTCTAACCACGCATGTCTCCTCAGCTTTGCACCTACCAGCCTGCTTTGTGTTCCTGTTTCCTGCTGCATTAGCTTAACTGACAACACCTGCCATTCAACCTGCTGGTCCATCCTGGTGACACATCTGCTACACCGAAGACGACCCAGGCACCCATACACTGTCAGGCTCTTGTGGCCACTATGGCAACACTGGTGGCCCTTGAGCCAGGGTTGTATGTGAAGCCTTCCCATTGCACGTCAGGCTCATCAGGCAGGTACGTGACAGTGTTCTCATCAAGCACACTTCAACATGCAGAATGTATAGCTGAATGCATGCAAGCTGAACAGGTTCTGAAGCAGCAAAGCAACCCCAGACCATAACATTTCAACCACCTTGCTTCACAGTTGTTACGAGGTTCTTTTCACCAAATGTCTTTGGCTTAGGGCAAACATATCTACTGTTACTGTGACCAAACAACTCTACCTTTGATTAATCACTCTTCTGCACAATGTTCCAGAAGGCCTGGTCTTTGCCTGTATGTCCAATAGAAAACTGTAGTCTTGCTAGAATGTACTGTGTGTGTATGCATATTTGTGCAAACACACTAATTCACACGATCACACTAACTCATGTGGGCACACTGCATGGACATGCAAATCTAATCCCAGTCTTAGTGCCACATGGTCTAATTAGGCAACAGAGCTAAGTTAGGAACTTACTGAATACTTCATCTGCTACCCTGCAAACCCTTAACCTGTTCTTTAGATCTGCTTCCCCTTTGCTGACCTGGCCTTCCCTTGGAATTGTCTCTGCCCTGCTTTCCTGCTATTGACCTTAGCTAGTTCCGTTCAATGGCTTGTCTCTGCTGATTACTAGTTTGACCTCGACTAGTACAGCTTGTGTCTGCTGACCTTTTGGTGTGACCATGACTTGCTTCTTGGCCACAACTCTCCATTCTACCATTTCTGCTGTCTCCTGTCAAAGACATGCAGGTAGGTTAATTGTCTTCTGTCCAAAATTGGCCCTAGTATATGAATGGGGACCTTGGATTGTGGGCTCCTTGAGGGTAGGGACCAATGTGAGTGTACAATGTACAGGGATAGGGAAAATTGTAGACACTCACTCAGGTTGAACTGAATGGACTGGTGTCTTTATTCAACCTTACTAACTAACTAACTAACTGTCAGCTACTGTCCACCACCTGCCCAGACCTTGCATCCAGCTTACTGTGTATTTTTCAGTATCTCAGACAGCTGCCCTCTGCTCTACCTGCTCCCAGGGACTTTCCTGTCTGCCTCACAGCCAAGTCTTCCTCCTGAAGGAAGTTTCAATGGACTGGACTTTTGGCACCCATACCATTATGTGCTACACTCCAGGGATGTCTGGATCAAGGGTATAAGGGTGGTCTTCTTCTTATCTCAGGCTACAATCATTTATGTATAACCTGATTCTAATTTCCTTGGAAGAAATGTGTATTTTCATTATTTAGATAATGAAAATGGATACACCGTGTTAATTTTTTGTGTCATTTGTTCACATGCAGTATCTCACAAAAGAGAGTACACCCCTCACATTTTTGTAAATATTTTATTATATCTTTTCATGTGACAACACTGAAGAAATTACACTTTTCTACAGTGTAAAGTAGTGAGTGTACAGCTGGTATAACAGTGTAAATTTGTTGTCCCCTCAAAATAACTCAACACACAGCCATTAATGTCTAAACTGCTGGCAACAAAATTTTAGCAAGGCAGTGGTCATCTTGGAGGTGTGTTTGGGGTCGTTATCATGTTGGGATACTGCCCAGCGGCCCAATCTCAGAAAGGAGGGAATCCTGCTCTGCTTCAGTATGTCACAGTACATGCTGGCATTCATTGTTCCCACAATAAACTGTAGCTCCTCAGTGCCGGCAACACTCATGCAGCCCCAGACCATGACACTCCCACCACCATGCTTGACTGGTTGCTGCCAAACACACTTGACACCATCGGAACCAAATAAGTTTATCTTGGTCTCATCAGACCACAGGGCATGGTTCCAGTAATCCATGTCCTTAGTCGGCTTGTCTTCAGCAAACTATTTGCAGGATTTACTGTGCATCATCTTTAGAAGAGGCTTCCTTCTGGGACAACGGCCATGCAGACCAATTTGATGCAGTGTGCTGCATATGGTCTGAGAACTGACAGGCTGACCTCCCACCCCTTCAACCTCTGCAGCAATGCTGGTAGCACTCATATGTCTATTTCCCAAAGACAACCTCTGGATATGACGCTGAGCACATGCACTCAACTTCTTTGGTCGACCATGGCGAGTCCTGTTTGAGTGGAACCTGTCCTGTTAAACCACTGTATGGTCTTGGTTACCATGCTGCAGCTCAGTTTCAGGGTCTTGGCAATCTTCTTATAGCCTAGGCCATCTTTATGTAGAGCAACAATTATTTTTTTCAGATCCTCAGAGAGTTCTCTGCCATGAGGTGCCATGTTGAACTGCCAGTGATCAGTATGAGAGAGTGAGAGTGATAACACCAAATTTAACACACCTGCTCCCCATTCACACCTGAGACCTTTTAACACTAACAAGTCACATGACACAACGGGGAGGGAAAATGGCTAATTGGGTCCAATTTGGACATTTTCACTTAGGGGGTGTACTCACTTTTGCTGCCAGTGGTTTAGACATTAATGGCTGTGTTGAGTTATTTTGAGTGGACAGCAAATTTACACTGTTATACAAGCTGTACACTCACTACTTTACATTGTAGCAAAGTGTAATTTCTTCAGTTTTGTCACATGAAAAGATATAATAAAATATTTACACAAATGTGAGGGGTGTACCCACTTTTTTGAGATACTGTGTATGACCTTTACCGTGCTATCACTATCTGATGGAGATTTTATGTTTGCCTGCTCAAATATATTGAAAAATTCAAGAACTGAATTGTACTAAACACACACACACTTTTATTCACTGCAGTCCTATACAATGTTATGCCCTGTACACACGGTCAGACTTTCCGACGGAAAATGTGCGATCGGATCGTGTTGTCCGAAAATCGGATTGTGTGTGGGCTCCATTGGACTTTTTGCAACGCAATTTCCAACACAATTTGAGTGCAGGATCTAAAATTTTCCGACAACAAAATCTGATCGTTTAAATTCTGATCGTGTGTAGACAATTCCGACGGACAAAGCACCACGCATGCTCAGAATAAATTACAAGACGAAAACTATTGGCCCGTTTATAGTCCCGTCGTAACTGTTCTATGTCACCGCATTCAGAACGATTGGATTTTCCGACAACTTTGTGCAATCGTGTGTATGCTAGACAAGTTCGGGCCAAAATACATTGGAAAAAATCTGACAGATTTTGTTGTCGGTAAATTCGACCGTGTGTACAGGGCATAATGCTCAGAAAGTTAGATGAAATTGCCATTGAAGCCTACATTTCAATGTTTTTTTTTCTATTTCAAGTTTAATCACATCATTGGATTCTGATGACATAAATAGTATAGCACATGCAGCTTCATTGTTACTGGAGATCCCACTGATCCAATACAATCTCAGTATACAGAACAGGGGTGTCTGATTTCTCCCACTAAATTCTTACACTTACTGAGGCCAGCCCAACTACAAAACTGGAATTAGTGTGCCTTCTTTGTCAGTTAATTCCATTGCCACTGTGAATACATCCAGTAGGTAAGTTAATGAGCATTATATCTTTTAAAATTCTCAATGTTAGCAAAATTATTTAATAATTATAATACATAAAATATACTGACATTTATGTATATGCCATGTATACTGTAATTTATGTATATGTCATATTTATAGGCTCAGATTAATGACAAATGTACAGGTAATGTGAAGCAAATGAATGATTTCAAAGTATTGACAGATCATTACATTATCTATGGCCATTTTTTGTCATTCACGTTTTATGTATAAAGTTCTGAAACAAAGCACAACAAAACTTTTTGGATATTGAAACACTGTAAAGTATATTTTACAACATCGTTAGCTGTACAAATGATCATATGAGGAGATCATCGCTAATGATGCAAGCAGTCGGGTTGAAATATTTCCTCTTTTAGGGGCAATTCACAACAGACGCAGTTCCGTTCAGTTCCATGCGCTTTTTTTCTGCACTAAAAATGCATGCACAGTGTTTTCCATGTATTCCAATGGCTCTAGTTCACACCGTGCAGTCAGGTTCTGGTTAGTTTCCGGTCAGTTTCTGGTGCAGAACCGGAAACTGACCAGAACTGACTGTATTGGTGCAAAAACAACGGAACTGCACGGAACTGCATCTTGTGTGAACTGCCCCTTAATGTTTCTCTGGGTTGATAATGCCGAGAAGAGCTCATATATGTCACAAATATACCCATTCCAGACATATAAAGGAAAGCTGTGCTAAGAGAAATACGGAGACTACCATATCTAATCTTCCTCTCTGAAAACTCTAGCTGCCTGTCTGTAATGGTGATCATGTCAATTCTAGCTGTCTGTGATGTTGTGAAGCTTTGATAAATGCAGCAATGCATGTCTACATGGCGCTTATGTATTTTTTTTCCCCATCATATCTGCTCTTAGCTTATTTTGGCCAAAGAACTAATAAGTATCTTAAAGTGGTGTTAAACTCTGCTAGGCCACTTTTACCTACAGGTAAGCCTATAATGGGGCTTACCTGTAGGTACAGTGAATATCTCCTAAACTTGTACTGTTTAGAAGATATTCAGAGTGCATGTAGCCAATTACGTCACTGGCACATGCGCTCTGAAGGTCCAGCATACAGTGCCAGATGTTCAGAACCCATGCCATAAACGGTGGCTCCCGCACACATGCGCGGGAGTGATGTCATCACGTTTCTGGCCACTCATGTAGCCGGAGTCCGTGAACCCAGAAGGAAAGACCAGGGGAAGATGTCAGCCCTTTCAGCGCTGGAGGGCTTTGTTCTAAGGTAAGTTTCTCATAATGTGCTAGTATGTGATGTATATGATGATGCAATGATCCCCTTTTATTCCTTAGATTTAAATTTTCTTTTAAAAATACAGTTGCTGCTACTGCCCATCTACCCCATGAGTATGATACCTTTGTTCCCATCTTTGACAATTGATTTTATGAAGTTACATAGTACAAAGTGTATTAATGGACAGATACCCAGAAAAAAAACCTTACTGAGCTACAACTTTTTATTATATTCAGACTAATTAAATATCCTTGCTTTTTGGTTGCTCTCAACAAGCAAATTTGGATATAATAAGGTAAAATTAATTTGTAAAATATAATAGCCAGTAGGTACAAATTAAAAGTCTTATTCCCTAGCCTGGACTACTGTAACCCAATGAAGAGTGGAATATTCTTGGCAGTTACTTGTTATGGCTGTTTCATAAGGGCTTCAGCTTGTATAAGAGCAGTGTGAACAACAAGATTTGACAAGGCATATGCAGAGCTTTCAGCAAGCTTTGTTGAAGCTCCAGTTTGTAAATGTTGAACACAGATCCTAATAGGAGTATTGATTGCAATTTTAAGTAAGCTGCTAGCTGACTTCAGCACATCTTGTTGAAAACTTGCTGAAGCCTGCTAGCAGCTTGATTAAAGTGACAATCAACAGTCCCATTAGGGTCTGTGTTCAACATTACGCACTGGAGTTGAATTGTACTTTAACCACTTGCTTACTGGGCACTTAAACCCCCCTCAGTCCCAGACCAATTTTCAGCTTTCAGCGCTGATGCACTTTGAATGACAATTGCGCGGTCATACAACACTGTATCCAAATGAGCTTTCTTTTGGTGGTATTTAGTTACAGCTCGGAGTTTTATTTTTTGCTAAACAAACAAAAAAAGATGCAAAAAATTAAAAAAATTAAATCATGTTTTAATAGTTTGTTATAAAATTTTGCAAACGGGTCATTTTTCTCCTTCATTGAAGTGCGCTGATTAGGCGGCACTGATGGGGTGCATTGGTGGGCACTGATGGGCTGCATTGGTGGGCACTGATAGGCTGCACTGGTGGGCACTGATAGGCATAGTTAAGGCGGCACTAATAGGCACAGATAAGGCGGCACTGATGGGCACAGATAAGGCGGCACTGATGGGCAAAGATGGGCACAGATAAGATGGCACGGATAGGTGGCACGGATAAGTGGCACGGATGGGTGGCACGGATGGGCACTGATAGGTACCACTGATAGATGGGACTGATGGGCACTGATAGGTGGCACTGATAGGTGGCTCTGATAGGTGGCACTGCTGGGCACTGATGGGCGGCACTGCTGGGCACTGATGGGCGGCACTGGGGTGCAGCACATTTGAGGCAGATTGTGGGCACTGTGGGTGGCACTGTGGGTGGCACTGCTGGGTGGCACTGTGGGTGGCACTGTGGGTGGCACTGTGGGCACTATGGGCACTGCTGGGTGGCACTGACGGGGGGCACTTACTTTTATTTAGGATGGCACTGCAGGGGGCAGGTGGGCACTGGCAGGGGGCAGGTGGTCGCTTGTATTGCTGGCCGTGATCGGGACTGATCCCCCGATCACGGCCGCCGGTGATCGGCTTTTTTTTTTCTCCTCGCGCTGTCAGCGCGAGGAGGAATAATAGCCGATTACCGGCTCCGTTCTATCACATGATCAGCTGTCATTGGCTGACAGCTGATCACGTGATAAGGGGTCGGGATCGACCCCTTGCACGGATCGGTGATCAGGCGAGTCTCATGGACTCGCCGATCACAGAGCGCGCCGCGCGCGCCCCTCAGGGGGCGCGCAGGCCGCTCGTGCACGGGACGACGTCAATAGACGTAGTCCCGGAAAAGTAGGTCCGCGCTAATGCCGTCATTTGGCAATAGCGCGGATCCCAAGTGGTTAAAAGCTTCAAAAGCATCTGAAAACTCTGCGAATGCTTTGCCAAACCTTAATGTTCCTGCTGCTCCTGTACAAGTAGAAGTCCACGCGAAACAGGCTTTGCCCATCATCACTGCTCTTTGCTCTGCCTTATCGAATAGGTTCTAACGTGTAAATAATCATCATCCCTGTCAGTGTACCTGTGCACTTCTACACTGACTGCCAGAAGGATACAGTAACTGTACAACTCTCCAACGGCTGCAGCACATATAAGAGCACACTAAGTAAAACAAATTGTGTATACTGTGCCATACATTGCATTTCACAGACTGCTGAAGTATGTACTTATACTGTACGTCTATACCACTAGCAAATGTTTTAGGAATTAGGCATCTTTTTGATTTTTAACAAATGGCATAGTTTTGCTAGTGCAAGCAAAAGCATTTCACATTTTGTTAAAGATTTTGGATCCATGCTGGTAATGGTTTTGGCTCAATTTTCTGTAATTTATAAAGTATGTAGCTTTTTAATCAGATTTTTTGTTTTTATAACCGTGCTGTTTGGTGTGTGCGTGTTTTATATATATATATATATATATATATATATATATATATATACTGTATATACACTATATTACCAAAATTATTGGAATGCCTGCGTTTACACAAGGTCCATAAAGACATGGATGAGCAAGTTTGGGGTGGAGGAACTTGATTAGCCTGCACAGAGTCCTGACCTCAACCTGATAGAACCGCTTGGGATGAATTATAGAGACTGTGAGCCAGGCCTTTTTGTCCAAAATCAGTGCCTGATCTCACAAATGTGCTTTCAGAATAATGGTCAAACATTGCCATAGACACACTCCTAACCCTTGTGGACAGCCTTCCCAGAAGAGTTGAAGCTGTTATAGCAGCAAATGGTGGGCCAACTCAATATTGAACCCTACGGATTAAGACTGGGATGCCATTAAAGTTCATGTGCGTGTAAAGGCAGGCGTCCCAATACTTTTGTTAATATAGTGTGTATATATATATATATATATATATATATATATATATATATATATATATATATATTACTGTGCAAACGTTACAGGTGTGAAAATGCTGTATTAATTAGGAACGCTTTCAAAAAATATAAGTGTTAAAGTAGTAGTAAACTGCATTTTTTTTAAACCCTGTAAGACAATTGCATAATTGCATAATGTGCACGAAGCCTTCTAGCGGCGCGCTGTCACTGTTGAAGGGGCCTCCATCTTTTTTTTTTCCATAAAGATTTTATTAAGGTTATAACACAGGCAGGTACAAACATGCATAAGCAAAACAAGCTTAGCTTACAATACAAGTCAAGGCAAGACTTACGAAAGGGCAGGAAATATCTCCTGGGTAAACCCAGTAATAGGTAGGGGGGAAGGAGTCCGTTCCAACATTCTTTTATGGTAAGTGCAAGTGTCACAACTCATGAGCACAGGCGATAGGAGAGGGAAGTCGGACGGCGACCAGCACGCGTCCAGACCTCCCAATAGTAGATGTGCGGAGGGGAAGGGTCAATTATGGCGGAAACGGCACAGCCGGGTATGAGGGAGAGGGAGAAAGAGAAGAAAAGGCAGGGGGGGGGGGTAACGGAAGGGGGAGAGAAGAAAAGAGGGGGGGTGAGAGAAGGAGAAAGGAAAAAAGAGAAGGAAGGGGGAGGAAAGAAAGGGAAAGACATGACAAGAAGGGAAATAAAGAGGGAGAGGAAAAGGAGAGGGAAGAGGAAAAAGAGGGGAGGGGGTGCAGCCCCTCGGCCAGAATCAATCGGGGGGAGGGGAGCAGGGGAAGGTTCCAGAAGCCCGGGAATGGGTTTAGGCACTAGAGGAGGGAACGTGTTGCTTGAAATCTGCGGTAGTGGTAAAGTGTGACCAACAGGCCCAGGTGATCGAAAATTTCTCCGTCCTTTCCTGCGCAATATGAATCAGCTCTTCCATGTCACCAATCCTGGAGATAGTGGCAAACCACTCACCCAGAGTTGGGGTGTGTGTGGTCCGCCAGTGTCTGGGGATGCACAATCTTGCGGCGTTGACCATGTGCATAGCTAGGGATTTATAGTAGTTTTTTTTAGACAGGGACGTGTGATGGAGAAGAAACTGCTCCGGTGTAAAATCCAGGTTATAGGTGGTAATTGCCAGGATAAGTCTGTGGACTTCCCTCCAAAATAGTTGGAGGCTTGGGCAAGTCCACCAGACGTGAATCATCGTCCCAACATCAGCATTGCATCTCCAACAGGTATTTGGGACGGCGGGGGAAAACTTGTGGAGGCGAGAGGGGGTCCTATACCATCGTGTGAGGATTTTGTATCCATTCTCCTGGACAGCAACATTCATCGAGCCACCGTGTGCATATTCATGAATTCTCGTCCAATCTCCGGGTGACAGGGAAGTATCTAGTTCCCTATGCCAGGAGGATTGTGATGGGGAGAGGTCCAGGACACCTGGGTCCGAAATGAGAGCATACAGGAGGGAGATAAGGTGCTTCTGAGGTGTCTTGCGATTACACAAGTCCTCGAAGGGGGTGAGTCGTCTCGTCCAGCAATTAGGCGCATCTCGGGTGGAAAGAAAGTGGCGAATTTGCCGATATGTCCAGAATGGAAAGGAGGAGGACTTGGAGAGGCTCTCGAGAGTGGCATGGGAGGCAACCTTACCCCCTGGGTAGAAGTGAGAGGCCAGAACGTCCTCGAAAGGCCATTCTCGCCGAAGAAATGTGGGTGAATTGCCAGGGGGGAAATCCGGATTGCCTCGTAGCGTGGTCAAGGGGCCCGGGGTCGGAGCAAAATCTAAGCCAACAGGGAGTTTCTTGAAAAGTAACAGGGAGGTGTGGATAAATGGGTGCCTGGCCAGCGCCGGGGGCCATTGTGACTGGAGCAACCAGGGAAGAAGGTGGATAGGTATAGGAGAAAAGGCATTTTCTAAAAGAACCCAAAGTTTGTCGCGGGAGTGAATGTTCCAGTCTGCGATTCTAGTGAGATGGCAGGCTACATAATATTTGTAAAGGTCCGGGAGGGCAATACCACCTTTTGATTTGGGTAACGTAAGACGGGCATATTTGATCCTCGGGGGCGAACCTTTCCATAAGAAGGTAGAGCACATCTGCCGATAAGATAAGAAAAAAGAATGGGGCAGGGCTATAGGGATGGTTTGGAATAGGTAAAGGAAGCGAGGTAGTACAATCATTTTAAGCAAGGCCGCCCGGCCAAACCATGACACGTTTAAATGTTGCCAATCTTTAAGATAGTTTTGGGTTTGGATCAAAGTAGCATGAAAGTTGAGAGAGTAAAGGTCCGGGAGGTGATGCGGGAGTTTAATACCTAGGTAGGAGATCGCGGTCCGTTCCCACTTGAAGGGAAAGGCGTCCTGACAATGGGTGACTTCGGAAGGGGGCAGGGTGACATTTAACGCCTGAGACTTGGTATAATTAATTTTGAGGTTGGAGATTCTCCCGAAGGCCTCAAGGTCTTGGAGTAGAGAGGGCAGGGAGGTACGCGGGGACGTCAGGGAGAGCAAAACGTCATCAGCGAACGCGGAGACCTTATATTCCCTGTCCCCCACCGCCACCCCCCTGATATCCGGGTTTGTCCTGAGTTTGTTTAAGAGGGGTTCCAGAGTAAGGATATAAATTAGGGGGGAGAGGGGGCAGCCTTGGCGGGTGCCATTGGTGATGGGGAAGGCGTTCGATAGGTGGCCATTTACTCTCACCGCCGCAGTGGGGGCGGAATACAGTGCCATGATGAAAGCGAGCATGCGGTCCCCCAGTCCCATGGATGTCAGGACTGCTTGCATGTAGTCCCAGGCCACTCTATCGAACGCCTTCTCGGCATCAAGGGAGAGCAGAAAGCCCTGGGTCTTGGACGAGGTGAGCCAGTGGTGTAGATTTAAAGCACGGGTGGTGCCATCTCTGGCTTCCCTACCCGGGACAAAACCCACCTGGTCATTAGGGATGAGGTCAGGAATCAAGGGCAGCAGTCTGTTGGCAAGAATCTTCGCATAGATTTTTATGTCTACGTTTAGTAGCGAGATTGGTCTATAGCTAGACGGTAGAAGGGGGTCCTTGCCTTCCTTCGGTATTACCGAAATGTGAGCTCTCAACATCTCACCTGGTTGCGCAGATGGATCAGCTAAGGCATTGAACGTGTGGAGTAGTTTAGGGGAAAGGACATCTTGGAAAGTCTTATAGTATTGAAGGGAAAACCCATCAGGACCCGGGCTTTTACCAACTTTCATTTGTTTAAGGGCAGCATCCAGCTCAAGGGGCGAAAACCGCGCCTCTAGAGACTGTACGCATTGGGGGGGGATAGATTTAGGGCCATGGAGGGAAAGAAATTCCGTAATAAGGGCATTGTGTGTGTCACGCGTAGTCTGGGACTGTCGGGGCGGTCGGAGGTTGTAAAGTTTGGTATAAAAGGTTTCAAATTCCTTTGCGATGTCAGCATTCTTAGTCAATAGGGGGCCCTTAGAGGACCGTAGGTTGTGTACAGTGGGGGACAGTTTGGCGGACTGAACAGAGCGCGCCAAGAGACGGCCACATTTGTTGCCATGTTCATAAAAGATTCGTTGGCCAAGGATGTATCGCCTCTTAGCGCGTCTGCCCAACTCCTCCGCGATTAGAGTGCGAGTTTGGATCAGGTCCTGGAGGGTGGATTGGGCCTGAGATTGTTTATGGGCGAGTTCGAGCAAGTTCAGCCATTGCATAAGGGAAGATACACGTTCCTGGTGAAGTTTTTTGGCCTGCGAGGACAAGGCCAACAACTCTCCCCTGATCACGCATTTGTGCGCCTCCCAGAGGGAGATCGGGGAGACTACCGAGCCTGAGTTCTCCTGAAAGTAGAGCTGCAGACGTGTGCGGATGCGTTCCAGGGCGAGGGAGTCTTTAACAGTGGACGGGTTGAACCGCCAGATTTTTGTCCTAGGGCAAGATTCGGGGAAAGATAGTGTGAGCGTAATGGGATGGTGGTCAGAGAGGAACATGGGTTCAATGGAGGAATGGTGCAGGAAGGGGAGGTCGGCTTGGGACAGGAAGAGAAAGTCAATTCTGGAATATTTTTGGTGGGGGGCCGAGAAGTAAGTGTAGTCTTTAGTCGAGGGATAGAGGGTGCGCCACGCATCGTGGAGGGACAGGGCTTGCAGTTGGGCTTTAATCTGGCGTAAGGCCTTGTAGGGCAACGATGAGGTTCCGGTGGACGTATCTAGGAGAGGGTTTAGGGGTACATTAAAATCCCCCGCCAGAAGGAGCATTCCGTTCCGGAAGGAGGACAGAAGGGCACAAGTTTTGCGGAAAAAGGTGACCTGGTGTTCGTTGGGGCAATAGATATTGGCCAACGTGATTGGCGTGGATGCATAAGTACCTTTGAGAAACACGTACCTGCCCTCAGGGTCCACCAGGGAGTCAGTCAAATGGAAATTGGCATGCTTGGAGATAAGGACAGAGACGCCCTTTGATTTCGCAACAGGGTTGGTGGCATGGAAGGCAGACCGGTATACGTGGTTAGACAGTTTCGGAATGGCATCGGAGCGGAAGTGCGTCTCCTGCAAAAAAATAAAGTGAGCCTTGAATTTGGTTAAAGATGAGAGCACCTGGGACCTCTTTTCCGGTAAGTTTAGGCCCTTCACGTTAAGGGATACACATTTCAGCTGTAGAGGGCTACTAATCGGGGGAGAGGGCCGCATCATCAGAGGCAAACGGAAACAAGACCCGTACCCGGGGTCAGTAGGAGTAGGGATCTAGACGGGGTAGGGATAGAGGGGGGGCTACACCCCTAAGAGAAAGCGGATGAGAAGGGCAAGAAGGGGAGGAAAGAGAAAGGGAAGGGAGGGGGTTTAGAAAAGCGAGATCGAGAGAGAGGGCCGGGAGGGGACAGAGGAGAAGACAAGGAGGGCAGAAAGGGGAAGGAAGAGCCGGAAAAGAAGCGAGAGGAGGAGAGAAAAAGGAGACAAGGGTGGGGATCCGGAGGGGGGATAACCAGAGGTAGGGTTAGACCAGCTACCCACCTAAAGGGGTGGAGGGGGGATTCCGGTATGTCAGCTTGGTCTTCAAAGAGACCGCTGTGTGGGGACTGTAGAACAGGCGGGGATCGCAGGATGGCCGCGTCCTGGGGGGGAGAGTGGAGGTGAGGGGGACTCCACCTATTGCAAGGTGGGCCCGAGCGTAGTGGGGAGCCTACCAAGAGAAAGGGGGGATCCTAAGGGAGGACCACATATGGAAACAGCAGGAACAAACTGTGAACATAATATCATGCAGTAATTGCAAACAAAACATGGAAGAGAGTTCAGCTAACATTCAAACAGCCTAGATCGCCTTACAAATTGAGCACAAAAAAGGAAAGCCGGAAGCCGGCCAAGGTGAAAGAAGTCCATGCACCAGCCAGTTCAAGGGGGTGCGGGAAGAAGAAGAACCAAAAAAAAAAAAAAAAAAGGGGGGGGGAAGGGGGGGGGGAGAAAACCCCCAACAACCCCCCCCCCCTCGGTGCAGTAGCCCCATCCAGAGGGTAAGGTGTATGCCAGGGCATATCCATTAGAGATCTTCTCCAGAGAGAGCCCAGCAGATGGGGGCGTTCAGGGTCCACAAGCTTCCAGGTATGGTGATGGGTGCAAATGAAAAGATCACAGGACAGCCAATAGCTAGTGGGTAGGAAGGCGCATGTTGCAGTTCCTCGGGAGACGTGAAAGGCTTCGTGTCACAGGTTCTCGGAAGGGGAGTGAGCGGCAGAGAAGAACGAACGAATCCATCGCAGGAACATTGTGCATTAAGTCTATTGCCGGGAGCTGCGCGTGGAGAGGAGGCGGAGGCACGATAAAGTCAATGCAGGTAAGGTCTCCACTGCGCATTATACGAAGGGAACGCCGTCCCCAGCGACATTTAAGCTATAGGTCAATCCAGTCTCCCCTCGGATTTCCAAAGGGTCGAGACGAAGGGTCAAAACGAGTCGGCAGTAGTGGCAAGCAGCGGGCACAAAGTAACTAGACGGTGGTCCGTGCGGGTGGAGTCGTTCGGAGGGGCTGAAGGACAACTTCGAGGATAGGCACAAGGTCAGAGAACGAAGGGATCTTGTGGGTAAAACAAACAACCCGGGCCGTCAGTGAGAACGGAAGGGGGGGTAGAGGGAGAAACAAGGCAGGTCCCGGGGAAGGAGGGGTGGAGAGGCTGGTGTGGTACTCACGGACGGCAGATCTTCGGCAGCAACAGAGTTCCTCATTCCACCAAATCTTCCCCTCTCATTAACGGAGGAGAGGGGCTGCGCTGACGTGGGTCGCGGCGTACCGGGCGGGCATTCGGCGACACCGGTCCAGGCCTACGATGACGGGATCGCTGACGAACCGCTTTCGGTGAAGGGTTGAGCGTCACCGGCCTCCAAGGTTCAGCTGGGAAGAAGATGGAATACCAGTCTGGAAGTTCAACAAAAGGGAGATCAAGTTGAGCACAAAAAGCCGGCAGGTCTTCAGGTGTACGGAGGAGAGCCGAGCGCCCCCTGGCGGATGCGGATAGGCCAAAGGGGAATCTCCAACGATATTGGATGTTCCTGGTGCGCAGGGCTTCCAGTAATGGTCGCAATGCCTTCCTGTTCTGGAGGGTGATTTGCGAAAGGTCCTGGAACAGCTTCACCTCAGTTCCATTAAACAGTATACGGCCTCTCATACGTGCCTTGCGGAGTATTTCTTCCTTGAGGGGGAAATTCACAAGGAAACAAATTATGTCTCTGGGGGGCTCAGAGTCTCTGGGTGGAGGACGGAGGGCACGGTGCGCCCTTTCCATGTCTATGGGGGAGTCCGCCGGTCGCTCCATGAGGTCGTTAAAAATGGCGCATAGTGTTGGCTGGATGGCGTCAGTTTCGACGGTTTCGGGGATCCCTCGCACCCGAATATTGTGCCGGCGGCCCCGATTGTCGAGGTCCTCGACATGCCTGTGAAGCTCAAAAACTTGGGCAAGTTGGGAATCATAAGCAGACTGTACCTGGCGAATGGCGGCAGCATGCGTCTGTGTGGTCTGTTCCACGTTGTCCATGCGGTGGGCCACCGCAAGGATGTCGGCCTTAAGATCTGCAATCGCCGCTGTCACTGTACATTTAATGTCCTGTGCCACCTTCTCCAGATCCAGGAGGCTCGGCGGATGAGTCCCTCCGGCCGCAGACAAGGATGCTCCAGGCATGGTAGCAGGCGATGGTTCGTCAGGCGAGGCCGGGGACTGGGCCTGCAGAAGCACGCGGGCCTGGTGTTTCTGAGACCGAAAGATCTCCGGAATGTGCCTCCCTTGTGGGGTCTGGGGATCCTTAGGGGTGCGGGAGACGGACGAGCTTCTGGTGGATCTGTGCATAGCAGGGAAGGGTGGTAGGCTCCCGTATGTGCAGCTAAAACGTCCCCGGAATGCGGGAGCTCCCAAGTTAGGCAGCCATCTCGGTCTCCGTCCAGGCCACGCCCCCGGGGCCTCCATCTTTACCTGATCTTCATTCATGTCCTCCGGCCATCTGATTGGCTGCCACGTGATGACGTCACTCCTGCAATTGTGGGTGGGGGCGATCGCGGAATACCACCTCTTCCTCCCAGTGGGCCATAAAACAATTGGCCATACTGGGAGCAAAACGTGCGCCCATCGCCACACTACGTGTCTGTAAATAATACTCCATATTAAACCTGTTAGAGAGTCTTAAGTTTTGTCTGCTAAATAATTATTTCTAGTTTAATAGGGAGTATTATTTACAGACACATGGTGTGGCAATGGGCACGAGTTTTGCTTTCAGTGTGGCCAATCTTTTTATGGCCCACTGGGAGGAAGACGTGGTATTCCGCGATCGCCCACCCCAATTGCCTTGTTACAAGAGGTATATAGACGATTTAGTGATGTTTGGGAAGGTGATATGTCTAGTTTACAGTTATTCATGGATAAATTAACCAGTTGCCGACCGCCGCACGACGATGTACGTCGATAGCATGGCACGGGCAGGCATATTGGCGTACATGTACGTCCCTTGCCTCCCGCGGGTCGGGGGCCCGATCGGGCCCCCGCCCGGTGCCTGCGGCGGTCGGTATTCGTGCGGGAGCGATCCCGGACGAGGGGACGGCCATTCGTTCATGGCCACCCCCTCGCGATCGCTCCCGACGAATAGGAATCCCCCGTGACATCACTTCCTCTCCTGTAATGTAAACACAGGAGAGGAAGTGATGTATTCTCTCCTCCGTGTCGGTATTTTTCGTTCCGACACGGAGGAGAGCGGATCAGTGAGTTGCACCAACACATCCCACACACAGTAGAACATGCCAGGCACACTCACACCCCCCCTTTACCCCCCGATCACCCCCCCAATTACCCCTGCCCCCCAGTCACAGTGACACCAATGTCATTTTTTTTTTTTTTTTTTTTTTTTTGCATTGGTGTCATTTGTGACTGTAATAACTGTTAGGGCAGTTAGAGTTAGCCCCCTTTAGTTCTAATGTACCCCCCTAACCCCCCCAATAAAGGTTTAACCCCGTGATCACCCCCCGTCGCCAGTGTCACTAAGGCTGGGTTCACATTGCAGCGGTTTATGAGAACGAATGTGATTCGCACCGCACTGCAGTGCAAATCACATCCGATCTCTGTGCGATTCGAGTTCAGCCATTCGCCGCACCCGCCGCACCCACCGCAAATTCGCACGGGACCCTTTTTTTGGCCCGCAGCAGAATCGGATCGCATGGGTGTTCACACCATGCGATCCGAGTTTGCAGATCGCACTGCGATATGCGAACTGATCTGGGGGTGTCAGTAACATTTCACTGACACTCCCAGCAGTTCGCATAGGGCAGTGTGAACTGCCGCCGGGAGGCATGCGATGCGGGAACCCGCCGCGGATTCGCGGCGTTTCCGCATCGCTCCAGTGTGAACCCAGCCTAATAAGCGATCATTTTTCTGATCGCCGTATTAGTGTCACAGGTGACGCTAGTTAGGCAGGTAGGTATTTAGGTTCGCCGCAGCTTTTTATAGCGCCAGGGACCCCCATATACTACCGCATAAAGCCCCCTGATTGCCCCCTAGTTAACCCTTTCACCAGTGATCACCATATAACTGTTACAGGTGACGCTGGTTGGTTAGTTATTTTTTATAGTTTCAGGGCACCCGCCATTTATTACCTAATAAAGGTTTAACCCCCTGATCACCCGGCGGGTGTCATTTGTGACTAATAACTGTTAGGGCAGTTAGGGTTAGCCCCCTTTAGTTCTAAGGTACCCCCCTAACCCCCCCAATAAAGGTTTAACCCCGTGATCACCCCCCGTCGCCAGTGTCACTAAGGCTGGGTTCACATTGCAGCGGTTTATGAGAACGGATGTGATTCGCACCGCACTGCAGTGCAAATCACATCCGATCTCTGTGCGATTCGAGTTCAGCCATTCGCCGCACCCGCCACACCCGCCGCACCCGCCGCAAATTCGCACGGGACCCTTTTTTTGGCCCGCAGCAGAATCGGATCGCATGGGTGTTCACACCATGCGATCCGAGTTTGCAGATCGCACTGCGATATGCGAACTGATCTGGGGGTGTCATTAACATTTCACTGACACTCCCAGCAGTTCGCATAGGGCAGTGTGAACTGCCGCCGGGAGGCATGCGATGCGGGAACCCGCCGCGCATTCGTGGCGTTCCCGCATCGCTCCAGTGTGAACCCAGCCTAATAAGCGATCGTTTTTCTGATCGCTGTATTAGTGTCACAGGTGACGCTAGTTAGGCAGGTAGGTATTTAGGTTCGCCGCAGCTTTTTATAGCGCCAGGGACCCCCATATACTACCGCATAAAGCCCCCTGATTGCCCCCTAGTTAACCCTTTCACCAGTGATCACCATATAACTGTTACAGGTGACGCTGGTTGGTTAGTTATTTTTTTATAGTTTCAGGGCACCCGCCATTTATTACCTAGTCTCACTAGTGTACCCCTAAATTTAGGGGTGTCTACTTTCCAAAATGGGGTCATTTGGGGGGGGTTTGTGCCATCTTGGCATTTTATGGCCTTCAAAACTGTAACGCCCTTAGAAAGCCTGAAGGCGGTGCTTGGTTTTCGGGGCCCCGTACGCGGCTAGGCTCCCAAAAAGTCACACATATGTGGTATCCCCGTACTCAGGAGAAGCAGCAGAATTTATTTTGGGGTGTCATTTCACATATGCCCATGGCATGCGTGAGCAATATATCATTTAGTGACAACTTTGTGAAAAAAAAAAAAAAAAAAAAAAGTTTGTAATTTTCCCGCAACTTGTGGCAAAATATAAAATATTCCATGGACTCAACATGCCTCTCAGCAAATAGCTTGGGGTGTCTACTTTCTAAAATGGGGTCATTTGTGGGGGTTTTGTGCCATCTTGGCATTTTATGGCCTTCAAAACTGTAATAGGTAGTGAGAAGTGAACTCAAAAATTTACGCCCTTAGAAAGCCTGAAGGCGGTGCTTGGTTTTCGGGGCCCCGTACGCGGCTAGGCTCCCAAAAAGTCCCACATATGTGGTATCCCCGTACTCAGGAGAAGCAGCAGAATTTATTTTGGGGTGTCATTTCACATATGCCCATGGCATGTGTGAGCAATATATCATTTAGTGACAACTTTGTGAAAAAAAAAAAAAAAAAAAAAAAGTTTGTAATTTTCCCGCAACTTGTGGCAAAATATAAAATATTCCATGAACTCAACATGCCTCTCAGCAAATAGCTTGGGGTGTCTACTTTCTAAAATGGGGTCATTTGTGGGGGTTTTGTGCCATCTTGGCATTTTATGGCCTTCAAAACTGTAATAGGTAGTGAGAAGTGAACTCAAAAATGTACGCCCTTAGAAAGCCTGAAGGCGGTGCTTGGTTTTCGGGGCCCCGTACGCGGCTAGGCTCCCAAAAAGTCCCACATATGTGGTATCCCCGTACTCAGGAGAAGCAGCAGAATTTATTTTGGGGTGTTATTTCACATACGCCCATAGCATGTGTGAGCAATATATCATTTAGTGACAACTTTGTGTAAAAAAAAAAAAAAATTTTTTTTTTTGTCATTATTCAATCGCTTGAGGCAAAAAAATTAAATATTCAATGGGCTCAACATGCCTCTTATCAATTTCCTTAGGGGGTCTACTTTCCAAAATGGGGTCATTTGGGGGGGTTTTGTACTGCCCTGCCATTTTAGCACCTCAAGAAATGAGATAGGCAGTCGTAAACTAAAAGCTGCGTAAATTGCAGAAAACGTACCTTAGTTTGTAGATGTGACAACTTTTGCGCAAACCAATAAATATACAATTATTGACTTTTTTTTTACCAAAGACATGTGGCTGAATACATTTTGGCCTAAATGTATGACTAAAATTGAGTTTATTGGATTTTTCTAATAACAAAAAGTAGAAAATATCATTTTTTTTCAAAATTTGCGGTCTTTTTACGTTTATATCGCAAAAAATTAAAATCGCAGAGGCAATCAAATACCATCAAAAGAAAGCTCTATTTGTGGGAAGAAAAGGACGCAAATTTTGTTTGGGTACAACATTGCATGACCGCGCAATTACCAGTTAAAGCAGCGCAGTGCCAAAGTGTAAAAAGACCTCTGGTCATTTACCAGCAAAATGGTCCGGTCTGAAAGTGGTTAAACAGTAACATCAAAAATATTAAGCTCACCTGGAATATTGACCAACAACAGATTACCTTTTTAGATTTGGAAATTTTTAAGAAAGATGACTGCTTTCAAACCAGAAACCATTTTAAAGCCACCGGTCGCAATGCGTATATTCCTCTAAATAGTTGCCACCACAGGTCATGGTTGTGCAACATTCCTAGAGGACAATTTATCCGGCTCCAATGTAACTGTACATCGGAGGATGAGTTTTTATCTCAGTCCCAGGGTTTAGCAACCCATTTTAGACAGAAAGTATATGCACATTCTGAGATTAATTCTGAAATTGAGAGGACAAGGCTTACTGTAGACAGGATTTCTAATGTTCAGGATGGTACTGCTGGATTTAAAATGGTAATGGATTATAGTATTCAATACAAGAAGTTTGAAAAAATTGGCCAATTTTGAAATATGATGGGATACTAGGCCCAGTGCTTCCAAATCGACCTGAATTCATTTATCGTAAAGCACCTTAGCTTTGAGCACCAGGAGTTGTAGATACGCCTAAGTTAGTGGATAACAGGTTATTCAGATTTTTATCTGGTGTTTATGCATGTGGCAGATGTGCCACTTGCAGGAATGCTAGGAATAATATTAAGAAGCGAAAATATTTTATTTCAACGTTTACACACAAACAGTATCAGATTGAGGGTCTCATTACATGTGTATCACTTGGTGTGGTGTACATGCTCAAATGCGACTGTGGTTTGCAGTATGTTGGTCATACTTTGAGAGCATTACATAGGTGAGCACATTAGTAATATTAAAAGGGGAATTAAAACCCATAGTGTGTCTAGGCATTTTAGAATGTGTCACCAACGAGACCCCAAATGTCTAAAGTTTTGGGGTATTGAGAAGGTCCCTAGACATTGAAGAGGAGGTCAGTACATCCCCCAGCTAAGTCGCAGGGAATCTTTTTGGATTTATGAGACCAAGGTGATGTCACCTGCAGGGATTAATGTTCATTTTGACCTCAATTGCTTTATTTCCAATAGATAGGTGGTATTAACCTTTACTCTGGAATTTTTAGTGCTGCATGAAGTTTTTAGTGTTGTATGAATTTTTTATGAATTTTTTATGAATTTTTTGTATCAATTTTTAATGTTATATGGAATTTTTATTGTCTATTTATGTGTCTGTTTTTTTAAATCAGGAAGATGGTCGTGGATTGATGTCATTTTTATTTTAAAATTATTTTTAAATTTTGGGTAGCGTGCTCCTTTATCCATTGTATGTGTTTCTTTTAAAAGAATTGAGATCTGTGTGCACTTTGTTTAATGTATTTATGAGGATCTAACTGTTCCCTATATATTGTTAAATTACCGCCAGTCTTATTGACATAACCTTATTATAATTTTATGCACTCTATTTCTGTCTGTTATTTCATCTCTCAGTTAATCGTTCCCCTGGTGCATATTGAGGTTTTCTCTATGTGATACAAGCTGTGATTGGGCTGCTTTATCCGGGAGATGAATTTGCTTATTGATGGTTACCATGACAGCATATATACAATGCAGACCGTCTACGTGTATCCTTCCCCGCGCTGATGAAGTCCCGTCCACAGACGTAACGCGTATGGGAGTCAGGCGTCACCTGTGATGTCACCCATGGCCATCTTGTTGGTTTGATAACATTGTATGCTTATGCGCCGCCACTCGGATCTGAGTGCTGCTGAATTTGAGTAGATTTTCATATCCTTTTACAAATAAATGCACAGACAGAGAGCATTAGATCGTTTTCCCTCTGTTTTATTTATGCTGTGGAGTACCAAATTAAATACAAAAAGTGTGGATTCGAGGACGGTATCCAGAGTGTGTGTTTACTGCCTGGTGATCTGCTTACTGCTTTGTGACCTGTGTCAGGTCGAATATATGAGGTGAGAGGCCATTTTATCTGTAGTGGAGGGATCACTATCACCAGATATATCGTCTTGTTCTTCACCGCACTGAATAAGATTTGTGCTGTTCTCACATGCACTTACTTGGACTTTGTATATATTTAGGAATTTATTACGGACTTTCAAGAATTACGCTGCACTGTTTTACAGTTTTTAAAGCCTTATTATAGGCTTACCTGTAGGTACAAGGCAAAAAAATGACTTTACTTCTACTTTAATGGTTTATTTTTATCTACAAAATGGAAAGTAAATGAACAGAAGAGAAATCTGAATGACCACCTGATCACCTGAATGATCAGTGTGACCACCCTTTCCCTTAAATCCATCATCAATTCTCCTAGGTACACTTGCACACAGTTTTTAAAAGAACTCGGCAGGTATTTGTTCCAACCAACTACAGATCTCCTGTGATGTTGTCTACCTCAAATCCTTCTGTCTCTTCCTGTAATCCCAGACAAATTCAATGATGTTGAGAACAGGGCTCTGTGGGGGGCCAAGCCATCACTTCCAGGGGTGCTTATTCTTATAAACACTGAAGATAGTTCTTAATGACATTGATTATATGTTTAAGGTCATTGTCCTGCTGCAGAATACATTTGGGGCCAATCACACACTGAGGCCAATCACTGATGGTATAGCATGATGGAAAAGTAATTGCTTGTATTTCTCGGTATTGAGGACACCATGAATCCTGACCAGATCTCCAACTCCATTTGCAGATATGTATTTGTACATTCTGAAAGTGGATTGTGGGATATGTCGTTTTTTCACAGGAAGTGTCAATTTTCACACTACAGAGAGAGAGTTCATGTATTAACCTGTGCTGTGCCATGTTGCACACCCCATGTTTAAACACAAACTGAAACCTCTGACACCAGAATGTGAAGATTTACTCTACTTAAGACTGCGTGTACAGGGTAACAAATGAAACGACACGATCATTGCACATCCTCTGCTGGTGAAAAATACAAGGTGCAGGTAGGAAGATTTATAATGACTTTAAAGACATGTCATTAACCACTTGAGACCCGCGCTATAGCCGAATGACGGCTACAGCGCGGATCTCCTTTGCCGGGACGATGTCTATTGACGTCGTCCCGTGCACGAGCGGCCTGCGCGCCCCCTGAGGGGCACGCGGCGCGCTCTGTGATTGGCGAGTCTATGAGACTCGCCTGATCACCGATCCGAGCAAGGGGTCGATCCCGACCCCTTATCACGTGATCAGCTGTCAGCCAATGACAGCTGATCATGTGATATATAATGGAGCCGGTAATCGGCTATTATTCCTCCTCGCGCTGACAGCGCGAGGAGAAAAAAAAAGAGCTGATCACCGGCGGCCGTGATCGGGACATCAGTCCCGATCA
Source organism: Lithobates pipiens (assembly GCF_037356315.1). Taxonomy (NCBI): domain Eukaryota; kingdom Metazoa; phylum Chordata; class Amphibia; order Anura; family Ranidae; genus Lithobates; species Lithobates pipiens. Next base: position 136,760,149 of record NW_027507788.1, on the reverse strand, counting down.
CGGCCAGCCCTGCCAGTGCCCACCTGCCCCCTGCCAGTGCCCACCTGCTCCCTCATCACTAAAGATCATTAAAAAATAAGTGCCCCCCGTCAGTGCCACCCAGCAGTGCCCATAGTGCCACCCAGCAGTGCCCACAGTGCCACCCAGCAGTGCCCACAGTGCCACCCAGCAGTGCCACCCAGCAGTGCCCACAGTGCCACCCAGCAGTGCCCACAATCTGCCTCAACAAAGGTGCTGCACCCCAGTGCCACATATCCGTGCCCATCAGTGTCATCTACCAGTGCCCACATATCAGTGCCCAGCAGTGCCGCCCATCAGTGCCCAGCAGTGCCACCTATCAGAGCCACCTATCAGTGCCACCTATCAGTGCCCATCAGGCCCATCTATCAGTGGTACCTATCATTGCCCCTTAGTGCCACCCATCCGTGCCACCCATCTGTGCCACCTATCCGTGCCATCTTATCTGTGCCTATCTTTGCCCATCAGTGCCGCCTTATCTGTGCCCATCGGTGCCGCCTTATCTGTGCCTATTAGTGCCGCCTTAACTATGCCTATCAGTGCCCACCAGTACAGCCTATCAGGGCCCACCAATGCAGCCTATCAGTGCCCACCAATGCAGCCTATCAGTGCCCACCAGTGCAGCCTATCAGTGCCGCCTCATCAGCGCACTTCAATGAAGGAGAAAAATGACCTGTTTGCAAAATTTTATAACAAACTATTAAACATGATTTATTTATTTTTTGCATCTTTTTTTGTTTGTTTAGCAAAAAATAAAACTCCCAGCTGTAATTAAATACCACCAAAAGAAAGCTCTATTTGTGGGAAAAAAATGATAAAAATTTCATTTGGGTATAGTGTTGTATGCCTGCGCAATTGTCATTCAAAGTGCATCAGCGCTGAAAGCTGAAAATTGGTCTGGGACTGAGGGGGGTTTAAGTGCCCAGTAAGCAAGTGGTTAACCAGCAGTAGCAGACTCTGAAGAACACACATAGAAATAAACAGAAGTGGATGGTCTCCTCACTTTTGACATTTTTGAAGTATACAGTCATCTGCTATTTTCAGCTAAGACTGCAAGCAACATGCCCAAAATAATTTGCATATCAAACAACTAAAAATAACTGCTTAATTAGCACCTTTACTCGCTAATAAAAAAGGTGATGTACATAACAATTACCTTTGTGATTTCCATTAAATTAAACAGATAAATGGAATTTTAATAAGAAGGTTAAGACTATGCTACGAACATGGATGTTTTTTTTATAAATTATCTAACCATTTTTATCTGTAGTAAGGGTTTTTTCAATAGGACAGTTCAAATGTAATTTGTAAACCAATGTGTTCTACACCAGAGGTTTAAACCTCAGTCCTCAAGTACCCCCAACATCCCGTGTTTGCAGCTTTTCCTTTATCTGGCACAGGTGCTTTAAATCAGAGTCAATGCCTTGGTATTTTGGACGGCTATTTTATATAAGAGAATTTCCCAAAACATTGCCTGTTGGGGGCACTTGAGGTCTGAGATTGAGAAGCACTGCTCTACACTACCTCATTAACTACTTCAGCCCCGGAAGAATTTACCCCCTTCCTGACCAGAGCACTTTTTGCGATTTGGCACTACGTCGATTTAACGGACAATTGCGCAGTCGTGCAACGTTGCACCCAAAAAACATTGACGTCCTTTTTTTCACACAAATAGAGCTTTCTTTTGGTGGTATTTGATCACCCCAGTTTTTATTTTTGCGCTATAAACAAAAAAAGAGCGACAATTAAAAAAAAAAACATTCTTTTTTACTTTTTGCTATAATAAATATCCCCCAAAAATATCTAAAAAAAAATATTTTTCTTCAGTTTAGGCCGATACAATAAGTGATTATTGATTGGTTTGCGCAAAGGTTATAACGTTTACAAAATAGGGGATAGTTTTATGGCATTTTTAATAATATTTTTTTTTATAATGGCAGCGATCAGCGATTTTATTATAGTGACTGCGACATTATGGCGGACACATCGGACATTTTTTACACATTTTTGGGACCATTGTCATTTATACAGCAATCAGTGCTATACAAATGCACTAATTCCTGTGTAAATGACACTGGCAGTGAAGGGGTTAACCACTAGGTGGCAATGTAGGGGTTAAGTGTGTTCTAGGGACGTGTTTCTACCTGTGGGGGGGTGGCTGTGTATGACATGTCACTGATCTCTGCTCCGATCACACGGAGCAGAGATCAGTGACAGTGTCACTAGGTAGAACGGGGAGATGCTTGTTTACATTAGCATCTCCCCATTCTTCCTCCCCGTGCGTCGATCGCGGGTATCCAACCCGCAACCCAACTCACAAAGCTTGCCGCGGGCGCACACACGTGCCCGCTGGCCGCCTCTTTAAGGGCAACGTACAGGTATGTGATTCTGCCTGTAAGAGCCCTTCTGCCGATGTATATATTGGCATGAGGCGGTCGGCAAGCGGTTAAAAAGGGTAGGTGACCAGATAAATAAAACCACCTGCAAAGCACCGGCGGTTCGGTGGCACTGCCCAGTGATTTCAATGGGCAGGGGAACTTTAGGAGCAGTGTATTCACTGCTCCTACATCGCTGCAAAGAAGCCGCTTGCAGGACTTTTTTTGACGTCCTGCCAGTGCAGCACCCCAGTGTGAAAACACTCGGGCTTTATCCCTGGAATTGCAGCTGAGGCTTTTTTCAGGCACTTTACATGCACTATTTTTAGCGATAAAGTGCCTGAAAAAACCCTCCAGTGTGAAAGGGGTCTAAAAGAAGAATTTCAGGTATGGATATTGTTCCATACTTGTAGTTACATTGGTCCAGCTTGGACCACTGTAAATATGCATATAGCATACCCTTGGGATCCCTCTAGAAGCTGGAAATGACTGAAATAGACACGACTACTCCAGTGATCTTCACCTGCTTTGAGGACCCATGTCAATCATCCACCCTGCTGCATTCTGAACACAGGTGTTCGGCCACTGAACATGGGCACCATTCAGAGATTACTTTGCACTTTCTCAATGAATGCAAACAATTCTCTTATTGGACAAGGTGCATAGTGTGAGATCCTCAACTGTCTTTACATCTTGTCCAATCAGAGAATGCTTTGCATTTATTGAGAAAATGATAAGTGATCTCTGAAGCAGCAGCATAACTCTCAAACATGCCCCCCCAGGAACAATATTCTTTAATAGGGTGTGTCAGACCAAAGGAGAGGTAGGTGTGTGAGAGCTAGGGTCCGACTTTCCTATGCATTGGAGGCACAGGCTTTATAGGATATATATTACGGTATAAGCAATCTCATGGGGACTCATTCTGAGCAGCTGTCCTGCTGCTTAAAGAACATGTAAGGGGGCGGGGGGGGGGGGGGGGGGGGGTTAGTACCAGGCATAGGGAGGTCCGGTGGAACACCCGTGCTACTCTGAGCTGAACTGGGTCAATAACCCCTGCACGGTAACTTTACCCGAAGGCATGCTCACCAATGCCCAGGATAAGGCATGGCCATGGTCATGTGAAGAGTCAAACATCAAGGCAGCTCTCCGACCCAAAGATGAACCACATGTGTGTACTACAAAAAATATGATGTTCCTCCATAAGCTGCTTCGTTCCATGTCCTACACACTTGTAGTGATATATGGTGTAGTGATATATGTTTTTCTTTTAGAGAGACAGGCTGAGCCTCTGCCCACTCCACCAGTCAGCATACCTCTGTTACCTCAGTCCCAGTAACAGAATGGGGTCACACAGAGCACACACACAGACCTCATGCATGCTCACACTTAACTGGTCTCTTCCCATACCTAGTGATCAGGCCATTGATCTTCATAACGCTAGTCCACTCCCGATGACTAGCAGCTAGGGAGGAAGTCAGAGCACCAGAGGACCTATCACCTAACCAGGTACCATGCCAAAGAATGGTTGCTGTTCTTCCTTGTGATTACTCATGGCAACTCCCTCTTCCTCCTTGTCTTACTGAATGAACCTCTGTCGTAGTGATGTTGCAAATACAAAATATTGGATCAAGAGTTTTAGCTCTCATACCGGCATGTGCAATGATGTGCAACCTGTGTAATGAAATCAATGTTTTAGGTGCGTGTATGTGGGGACCAAAGATTATTTTGGGGGGTTAAGTGCTTGGGTGTAACTTACATTTTTTTTATACATTTTCTTTTTCAGTAAACATTATTTTTCATCACATGGGGGAAAAAAGTCCCCTATGTTATGCCTTTTTTCATGACAAGTTTTTGTTAATTAGACATCAGGGGTCTTTAACCACTTACAGACGGACCATTTTGCTGGTCAAAGACCAGACCACTTTTTGCGATTCGGCACTGCGTCACTTTAACTGACTTTTGCACGGTCGTGCGTCGTGGCTCCTAAACAAAATTGACGTCCTTTTTTTCCCACAAATAGAGCTTTCTTTTGGTGGTATTTGATCACCTCTGCGGTTTTTATTTTTTGCGCTATAAACAAAAATAGAGCGACAATTTTGAAAAAAACGCATTATTTTTTACTTTTTGTTATAATAAATATCCCCCAAAAATATATAAAAAAACATTTTTTTCCCTCAGTTTAGGCCGATACGTATTCTTCTGCATATTTTTGGTAAACAAAATCCCAATAAGCGATTATTGATTGGTTTGCGCAAAAGTTATAGCGTTTACAAAATAGGAGATAGTTTTATGGCATTTTTATTAATATTTTTTTTTTACTAGTAATGGCGGCGATCAGCGATTTTTATTGTGACTGCGACATTACGGCAGACACATGAGACATTTTTGACACATTTTTTGGACCATTGTCATCTATACCGCAATCACTGTATATAAATGCAGTGATTCCTGTGTAAATGACACTGGCAGTGAAAGGGTTAACCAGTGGGTGGCAGTGTAGGGGTTAAGTGTTCGTAGGGGTGTGTTACTAACTGTTGGGGGATGGGCTTTCATTTAGTGAACACTGATCTCTGCTCCAATCACATGGAGCAGAGATCAGCGTCACTAGTTGCTATTCAGAATAGAGAAATTATGTTTCCAACGGCATTTCTTCAATCGGCCGCCCCGTGAGACGATCGTGGGTATGCCCGCGGCGATCGAGTCCGCGGGACCCACGATCGGACTCACGGGGGTCCCGACCAGCACGGGAGCGCGCCAACCGGCGACGCGCTCCCGATGGCAGGGCGGCAAATTTAAAGGGACATACCTGTACGCCCATTTGCCTGCCTGTGCCATTCTGCCGACGTACATCGGCGTGCGCTGGTCGGGAATTGGTTAAAGATGTCTCACCTGCTCTCTGTTGAAACAAATGAAGTGCAGGTTCTCAGCCAGTGAAAGTGACACAGGACCTGTAGTGGCTTTTAAAGCATTCCCTGTGGAAAACTTAGGGTACCAAAGTTTGTTGCAATTTTATGGCTGTATGCATTTTTAGGACTCGACATGTTGATTATCTATTTACTTGGCACAACCTCATCTTTTACATTTTACCAAAAATGGGTAATATATTGCGTTTGTGTTAGCTCTAAATTAACATTAGTGTATTTTTTACTGAAATTTTACATGCACTTGATAAACTGTCGTGTTAATACTGTGCGACCTAAAAAATTGTAACTACCACTATTTTATTCTCCAGGGTATCATAAAATATATAATGTTTTGTTTTTTTTTGGTAATCTTTGGGCCTTAATTTTTTTTAAAACATGCAAAAAAACACAAACATGGCTCTGGCAGCAAAAAGGTTTATCAAGGAGTAAACAAGGGCATTTCCACAAGCACAGCGGCAATATACCGAGAATACTGCAATGCAAAAGCAACAGCCAGGGCCTTATCAGGACTTGGGCAAGGAGACAGCGAAGCTACATACCAGGTTCAGTTTGGGATTAAAGTACAGCAGATCACTGATATAACCTGTGTACTAAAAATATATGTTCTGCTAGAACAAATGATTTGGTAAGATGATCATACTAGCTTTGTTAAACAATTTGATGATATGAATCATGGGTTTATAGTAGGCGTTGATGAATAAACCTTACATCATCACTGAAACACACAGGAGAATGGAATGCGTTATATATATAAAGAGATGTGAGATTACAACGGAGCATATTACAATAGCAATAACACATCTTCAAAATAAACTTGACATTTAATGCAGCTGTCAGACTAATCTTTCTTTGTGTCTAGCCCCATGGTAAGCTGAGATTTTAGGATTGCTTTAATGCCAAATTCAGATCCCTTACCAAATAAGCTTTTTAACAATAAAACACAACTTTGTGCTCTGATTTTGGGGATTTTTAATTATAGAGTCACTGCTTATTTGGATCAGTGGTAATCTACTATATATATATGAAGATGTTACGCTGAGAATCCTGATCTTTATTCTAAAGAAAAAAAATCTTGATTCAAATTTTTTCCAGAATTGTGCAGCTCTAGTGTGTGTATATATATATATATATATATATATATATATACTAGAGCTGCACAATTCTGGAAAAAATTTGAATAAAGATCACGATTCTCAGCGTAACATCTTCTTTCACATTATACCAAAAAATTACTGATTTTAACTTGTAAGCAACAAGTGTCAGAAAAAGGCTTAGTCTTAAAGGAGGAGTTCCACCTGGGGAAAAAATAAATAAAAGTCAGCAGCTACAAATACTGTAGCTGCTGACTTTTAATATGTGGACACTTACCTGTCCAGGGAGCCCACAATGTCGACACCCCAGCTGATTTTCGGATTGGCTGTCGGGTGCTGCCACCGCCATTCATTGTAAGGGAGACCGGCAGTGAAGCCTTTCCGCTTCACAGCCGTTACCCTACTGTGCATGCACGAACCGGCCAAGCAGCGAAGGAAGGAGGAAAGGGACCGAACTTCTGAGGGACGGTGCTGTGTTTCCCCGGTGTGGAGAAGGGCACCTGTCAAAAATAGGTACGATTTCCACCCTCCCCCCTTGAAAGGTGCCAAATATGGAGAAAGCAGATAAGCGGAAGTCCCACTTTTGGGTGGAACTCAGCTTTAAGTGGTAAACTGACCTAATTTAGAGACCGAAGATTATTCCTTTGATCTAAAGGAACTAAATGTTACAATTGTTCCTTTCATCTCAGCACGGAGCAATGTTGATAAACATTTGTCGAATGGTTGTTTGTTTTTTGACAGATGTGAGTGAGCAGAGAACAGCTCCGCACTTGTTACATGAAAGAATCATGGAAATGCCGGATTAAGATCATGAGGGGGGGTTGAATCCAAAACGCGATATTTTAACGATTAATAGTGCAGCTCTAAGATATACACACACAAACATACAGCAGCCCTCAAATTTTCCACTCACCTACACACATTAGGCAGTGGAAAATGATGGCTGGTGAGCGTAGGCTGCCTGGGAGCGGGTGGGCGAGCAGTGCCAACAGGCAGCGTTGAATGGGAGTCCTTCTCCCAGTGATTGCTGAAAACAGATGGCCGGATTATCAAAGAGCGGGGAACATCGCTGTAACAGCTTTCATTCACATTGGCGTGTATTCCCGACGCTTGATGTCACATACAGCTCTAGCCTTGCCTCCTGGCCTGGGTACTTTGATAGACAGATCATCTGTCCAATCCCGGGACGTGTGACGTAAATCAAAGTACCCGGGCCAGGAGGTGGGGCTGTATGTGACAGCGAGCTATGGGAACACACAGCAATTCAAGTGGAAGCTGTTACAGCGATGTCTGCACAGGTGCCACATATCCGTGCCCATCAGTGTCATCTACCAGTGCCCATCAGTGCCACCCATCAGTGCCCAGCAGTGCCACCTATCAGAGCCACCTATCAGTTCCACCTATCAGTGCCCATCAGTCCCATCTATCAGTGGTACCTATCAGTGCCCCTTAGTGCCACCCATCCGTGCCACCTTATCTGTACCCATCTTTGCTCATCAGTGCCGCCTTATCTGTGCCCATCAGTACTGCCTTATCTGTGCCTATTGGTGCCACCTTATCTGTGCCTATTAGTGCCGCCTTAACTGTGCCTATCAGTGCCCACCAGTGCAGCCTATCAGTGCCCACCAGTCCAGCCTATCAGTGCCCACCAGTGCCGCCTTATCAGCGCATTTTAATGAAGGAGAAAAATTACCTGTTTGCAAAATTTTATAACAAACTATGAAACATGATTTATATTTTTTTGCATCTTTTTTTGTTTGTTTAGCAAAAAATAAAACTCCCAGCTGTAATTAAATACTGCCAAAAGAAAGCTCTATTTGTGGGGAAAAAAAATGATAAAAATTTCATTTGGGTACAGTGTTATATGGCCGCACAATTGTCATTCAAAGTGCATCAGCGCTGAAAGCTGAAAATTGGTCTGGGCAGGAGGGGGGTTAAAGTTCCTAGTAAGCAAGTGGTTAAACAGGACAGGTTCTACTCAGCACAGGCCTCACCATGGTTGACCAAAGAAGTTGAGTGCACGTGCTTAGCGTCATATCCAGAGGTTGTCTTTGGAAAGTAGACATATGAGTGCTGTCAGCATTGCTGAAGAGGTTGAAGGGGTGGAGGGTCAGCCTGTCAGTGCTCAGACCACACGCTGCATACTGCAGCAAATTGGTCTGCATGGCTGTCATCCCAGAAGGAAGCCTCTTCTAAACATGATTAACAGGAAAGCCTGCAAACAGTTTGCTGAAGACAAGCAGACTAAGGACATGGATTACTGGAACCATATCCTGTGGTCTGATGAGACCAAGATAAACTTATTTGGTTCAAATGGTGTCAAGCGTGTGTGGCAGAAACCAGGTGAGGCATACAAAGACAAGTGTGTCTTGCCTACAGTCAAGCATGGTGGTGGGAGTGTCATGGTCTGGGGCTACATGAGGGCTACCACTACTGGGGAGCTACAGTTCACTGAGGGAACTATGAATGCCAATATTTACTGTGACATACTGAAGCAGAGCATGATCCCCTCCCTTCAGAGACTGGGCTGCCGGGAAGTATTCCAACATGATAATGACCCCAAACACACTTCCAAGATGAGGGTAAAGGTGATGGACAAACCAAGCATGTCTCCAGACCTAAACCCTATTGAGCATCTGTGGGGTATCCTCAAACAGGAGGTGGAGGAGCGCAGGGTCTCTAACATCCACTAGCTCCGTAATGTCGTCATGGAGGAGTAAAAGAGGAATCCAGTGGCAACCTGTGAAGCTCTGGTGAACTCCATGCCCAAGAGGGTTAAGGCAGTGCTGGAAAATAATGGTGGACACACAAAATATTGACACTTTGTGCCCAATTTGGACATTTTCACTTAGGGGTGTACTCATTTTTGTTGCCAGCGGTTTAGACATGAATGGCAGCACGGCAAAATATAAAATATTCCATGGACTTAACATGCCTATCATCAAATAGCTTGGGTTGTCTACTTTCCAAAAAGGGGCCATTTGGGGGGGGGGGGGGGGGTTGAACTGTCCTGGCATTTTATGCACAACATTAGAAGCTTTTGGCACACTCTTCTAATCACTTGAAGACAAAGAACTTTCTGACACCTTTTGTTTACATATAAAAATATTTTTTTTTACTAGAAAATTACTTTGAACCTCAAAACATTAAGTATTTTTGTTATAGAAAAGGCCTTACGGATTAAAATGGTTAGTTTTGCACTTTTTTGAATTGTAATGCACTAAAACACACTATATTGTCCAAATGTTTGGTACAATATAAAAGATGATGTTATGGCAATTACATAGATACCAAACATGACATGTTTTAAAATTGCGCACAACTGTGCAGTGGTGACAATCATACCTTTTTAAAAGCCTTTACAGGTTACCACTTTAGATTTACAGAGGAGGTCTACTGCTAGAATTACTGCCCTCGATCTGATGTTCACAGTGATAACTCACATGCATGGTGCAATTGCTGTTTACATACGACACAAGACTGACGTTTGCGTTTGCCATTTTTTATTTTAATTATTTATTTTGCTTTTTTTATTTTATTTTTACACCGTTCCTTTCTTTTTTTTTCTTTTTTTTATAATTTTTATTGTTATCACAGGGAATGTAAATATTCCTTATGATAGCAATAGGTAGTGACAGGTACTATTTTTTGAAGAAAATTGGGGTCTATTAGACTCTAGATGTCTCCTCTGCTGTCAAAGCATCTGACCACACCAAGATTAGTGAGATAAGATGTTTTCCCAATTACCCAATGGCACTGTTTATATCAAGTGAAACTGAAGTCATGAAATGCTCATAGCTTCCAATTTCTTAGGCCATAGAGATGATTGGAGCCATTCTGGTCTCTGATTAGCTCTGTGGTCAGCTGGCGGAACCACTGGCTGCATTCTCGGGTTTCCTGGTGGGACAGGAGAACCTGTGAAAACCATGGAAGACGCCTGGGAGGGGGGGGGACATTCCCTCCTGCTGCTTGTAAAAGCAGTCTAGTGGCTAATTAGCCACTAGGATTGCTTTTACATGAAAGCCGACCGCCGGCTGAAAAGAACCTGAAGGCATCATTCATGTATAATCACTCATAACCTCTCAATACCAGTAAGTCACTGGTCCTTGTTGGACATATATTGTAATGTTCTTTTTTTTCATGCAACCTATGGGCTGAACGAAAAAGGGATGGATCGGTGGATATGCCCACCATTAGAATACCGCCCTGCATCCAACCAAATATAATGATGGGCATATATGCACCATTTTTTTTTTAACTGTGGTGGTAAAATCACCTCCTACAGCGCTGGAGTCGCTGATTTACATATCATGAGAGCAAACCCTGTTGCTGTCAAAATAAATAAATATGTGTTGCAGCTGAATGGGCTACCTGAAGAGCAAACAATGGTAACAATAAAACGTTAACTCAATAAAATAACAACAATCTGTGCCAAAAAAAAGAGTAAAAAATATATGCCAAAGCATGGGGGCAATCCGCCCCTAATGCTAGGGGCAAATCGCCCCTCCATCCCTGCCCCCATGCTTCGCATATATGCTCTTTTTTTTAACTGTGGTGGTGAAATCCCCTTCTACAGCGATGGAGTCGCTGATTTACGTGTCGTGAGAGCAAACGCTGTTGCTGTCAAGATACTGTAAATAAATCAGTGGCGTACCTGAAAAGAAAATAATGTTTAACAATAAAACACAGTAAACAGACAAGAAAAACAAACATGATAAAACATAGTAACACTAAAACATTGCAGTTAAGCATAAAATACAGTAAAACAGAGCAGAACACTAGAGAGAGAACAATAGAGAGAGAAGAACAATAAAACTACAACTATTTTTGGCTTTTTAAATTATATATATATATATATATATATATATATATATATATATATATATATATATATATACCCGTATATACTCGAGTATAAGCCGACCTGATTATAAGCAGAGGCACCTAATTTTAACACAAAAAGATGGAGTCTCGGCAGCCGTTCACTGCAACAAAGCCCCGCCTCCTCCTCATCCATGATAGACAGAACACTGATTCAGTTTCCCAGCATTGTATCAGTGTTCAGTGTTTTGTCTATCACGAATGAGGAGGCGGGGCTTTTTTACAGTGGACAGCCGCCGAACAGTTAAGACTGCATGACAGCGGGAGATCCTCACTCGAGTATAAGCTGAGTGGGGCTTTTTCAGCATAAAAAATGTGCTGAAAAAAGTTGGATTATACATGAGTATATACAGTATATATATATTTTTTTACACTTTTATTTGTAACTGTAACGGTTTCAGGTTCAGGTCTCTCAAAATGCGATGGCATCTTTGGAGACCCTGTGAAAGTGTGCCCTGTGCAGTGCCGTACCCTACACTAATACTCCACTAGTGTGTGGTAGAGTTGGAAACATTCACAGATGCAAAGACCAGGTCGAGCAGGACATAAGGGACAATAATAGTGGCTGTCACTCCTATATCCGCGTTTCCTACAGACACCACATCTTCTTTGCGGGGCTCGTTGGGTAGGGGTACCAGAGATAGCATACAGAAAATGTATGCATTTGCATTGAGAAGTTGGGACACAGCACTGTCTGGAAACAGAAGCGCTGTGACAATCTCTTCCTGGAATTTAAGGAAGGATCCAGTTTGTCCTGACACTTTGTATAGCACATAAGCGTTCAGCAGAGCCAAATGAAATAGGTGTACAGACACATTTTTGTACCAGCGTCTGGCCTTACGGGCAATTAATTAAGGCGCCATCAACTGGTCGTTGAAGTCCACCCCTCCCATATTAAGGTTGTATTCATGGACACAGAGGGGTTTCTCAACAATACCAGTCGCCGTTGAAATTTGGACAGTTGTATCTGCGTGAACGAAAACATTCCAATTATCCCTTCACTTCAATGCAAGCTAATTATTACACTTCAAGCAGGCTTTCTCCCCCTCTCTAAGTTGTGATTCTACAAGCCGCTGGGGGAAGCCCCGGTGAATAGATCGCACGGTGCTACATGTGCCAATTTCACAATCCAGCAGGTAACTAAAAAGTGGCACGCTCGTGTAATAATTGTCCACGTACAAGTGGTACCCCTTTCCGAATATGGGTGACACCAAGTCCCAAACAATCTTGCCAGTACTCTCTATGTAGTCTCGGCAGTTGGGGGGGGGGGGGGGGGGTCCATGTGACTGTCTTTTTCCTTGTAAACCATAAAACTATATGTATAGCCTGTGGCCCTGTCACGGAGATTATACATCTTGACCCCAAAGCTGGCATGCTTGCTGTGGAGATTCTGTTTGAAAGACAAGCAGCCAGAAAACGTAATCAGGGACATCAACGCAGATAACTTGATTGGGAGTAAACAAGGCTGCAAATTGTTGGTTGAAGTGGTTTATCAGGGGCCAAAGTTTGTGGAGCCAATCAAATTCAGGGTCACCCCGAGAACAGAGTTCATCGTCATTAAAAGGCATGAACCGCAAGATCTGCCCGTATCGCGCCCTGGTCATGGAAGCAGAGAACACGGGCATATGGTGAATTGGGTCAGTGGACCAATATGACTGCAACTCGCATTTTTACGTTATGCCCATGAGGAGGGATAGGCCCAGAAAAATCTTAAAATCAGAAACCATAATAGGTTTCCATTCTCTAGCATAATCTGGGGATTAGTGGTGATGAAGTAACCATCATACAAATTGCTTCGGTCCACAATAGAGCTATAGTGATCCTCTGTGAAAAACAGTGAATAAAAATCAAGTGAGGTAAAATTAACTGTTTCCACCTGAATTCCGGGTTGGCCAGTGAATGAGGGAAGTACTGCAGAAATGGTGGGCTCCCAATCAGGATTGGCAAAAGGGCACTTTGGGCTCATGGGCTTTGTCATCTTGGTGGCTGCGGGACACTACTTGTGCTAGCCACTGCACCAGCTTGAACTACACTTATGGGACTCCCCGTGTCACCACATGATACTGCAGTGCTGGTTTGTCTACGACCAGGATGTACTAGGCCATTGGTGCTTGCTAGTTCACCAGAAGGATGAGCGGCACTAGTGCTGGTTCTCTGCTCCATACGAGAGCCAGAAGAACGGGGTCGGGTACGCCTGACCTTAGCAGGGACCCCTACTCTGTCATCAGAGCTATCTGTCAGGGTACCACTGTTCTCTACTGGTCCTGACAGTGAGGCTGCCTCCCCATTGCTCTCATCTGTCATTCTCCGCAATGTGTAGGCCTCTTCACTAGTGTACCTCTGTTTGGACATTTTGGCTTTAAATTTATAGGTACCACTAGCGCGACTCACAAGCAAAAGAGCACCTGACTGTCAGAGCCTGCTTCAATCGCTACCAAAAAATTTTTTAGCTTACGCAGGGATCGATTGATACTGCACTTGGGTGGGCTGGGTTGGGCTGGGCGGAGGGGCAAAGCACAGGTGCTAGCAAGTGTCCGGGCTGATCCTGCTAACGCCGCATTTTTGGGAACACCTAAACTACTGGGAAAGCTAATATAGTTCTGATCAAAATAAAAGATATTGATCCGTTCAGACACTATACTAGTAAGGGAGGTGTATGGTGCATGCATGGGTTAGCGCTTTTGGCACAAATCTGACGCTGCCTGGGACTGACGCTGACCCTAACTGAAGCTAAAACCTGATGTCTCCTGCCAGGTGATCAGGGGGTGTGAGGGGAGATGAACACAGAAGATTTTTTACTTTAATGGATAGAATGTATTAAGATAAAAAAAATATTCTGCCTTTAGAACCACTTTAATTCTAGAAATGTTGTTTGATACAATAAAATATTGTAGATTTTGTTCAGTACTTGTTTTATTGTGATGTATGTATAATGATATCATCCTTAACAAATTGTGAGTTTCTGAACTCTAGTTATTTATCTACAGGTGAGCTCAGCGCTTGACAGCATGTCTGACACAGAAGAAGTGGATTATGAGTAAGTCACCTTTTTATAGCCACATAAGATCTTGGTTTACCTTCAGTATCTGAAAATAAATGCTGACAACTTAAACTCTGGTACAATAGGTCTCTGAGATTATATTCAACAGTTTATGTTTACATGTCTTTGTCATTAAAGCATAACTATTGGTAACTTTATAAGCCTGCCTAAATACACAACTACCAAGGCACAATGTATAGTATAATAAACATTTTAGTGATTAGCGTAAGTTATAAGATGCTTAAAGAATAGAGCAGACAATAGCAAAGCCAACATGTATATGGTTTGATCAACTATATTGATCCTAAACAGACTCCACATTACTGACATGTAGGCAGAGCAGTAACCGACATCAGCAGAGATGTTGGGCCATTGATCAGAACAAGCACAGGCAAACTGGGTATACAAATAGAGTGCTAACAATTTGCAGGACTAATCCAAGACATGACCAGGCAAAAGTCAGACAGACCTGAATCTAGGGCATAAGCAAACAGGCTGAATGTCCACTAGTCTATTTAAACACTCTTGATTAGGGCAGGTGTGCACTTCAGAAAAGTGTTCTGTATTGCCAAGTATTGACCAAAACATGGTGAAGTCTCAAGGCTGACTGCTACAGTGTCAGAAACCATGAATCAGACTGAGACAGAAGTACAGTTAAATCTCACTTGTTTAATCATAATAAAAAAAGGTAAACAGAGTCACATAGTCAAAACATAGCCAGAGTTCTAGAACCGGAATGAATAGTCAGACAAGCCAAAGCATCAGGGAGCCAGAGATGAGCATAGTAGTAGAACAGCAAGCAGAATCTGGAGCCAGAAGGAATGTCAGCCGAGCAAGTCTTTAACAGGAACACAGGAGAGTGTCTCTAGAAATGTGACCAAAGGTGAAGGCAGAGATCATCTGGGCTGGACAGCTTAAAGTGGATTTAAACCCACTCTCATCCTTTCCAAACTACTGCAATATTGGTTATCTAGAAGGATGTACATGCCTCCTGCATGTATACTTATCTGTCAAATGTCTCCCCTCTGTCTGCTATGAGACCCGAAAAACTGCAGATTTTGTGGGTGGGTCTGTTTTCCAGGGCTCAGTGGGTGGAGTCGTGATGTCAGTAGACTCCCCGCCCACCTCTACACTCCCTTTATCAACATGCATTTTCTCCTGTGTACTTCTTACACTGAACTTCTGCTATGATCACTAACATCCAAGTCAAAACCCAGAAAAGTCCCCACATGACTTCAGCATGCCAAATCATGCTGAGATGTGGAACAGCCAATCCTTGCAGAGCAGCAGAAGAAAGGAGTGGGAGGGAATTAAAAAATAATGCATGTCTCTTAGACTAGTGCAGGGGATATGTAAATCACCTGTCACTCAATGCAAAGGGGGAGGATTTGACAAAGTTTTTCTCTGTTTGTCAAGATTTATCTCACTGAACAATAAAAGAGATTGCTCAGAGCTGGATTAACTCTTTGTAGCAAGACTGGGCTCAAATTATAGAAAATTGAATACTCTATATTATGATTTTTTTTTCGGGTTTACATCCACTTTAGACCCCCTTTCACACTGGGGCGTTTTTCAGGCGCTTTAGCGTTAAAAAAAGCACATGTAAAACGACTGAAAGAAGCCTCATCTGCAATCCCAATGTGAAAGCCCGAGTGCTTTCACACTGAGACCCCTTTCACACTATGGCGTTTTTCAGGCACTTTAGCATTAATATAAGCGCCTGTAAAGCACCTGAAAGAAGCCTCAACTGCAATCCCAATGTGAAAGCCCAAGTGCTTTAAGAGCCCTTTCACACTGCCAAGCCCGAAAAACGCTCGTAAAGTGCCACTTAAACTAGCTGCGCTTTACCAGCGTTTTTCAAGCGCTAGTGGGGTGCTTTTAACCCCTGCTAGTGGCCAAATAAAGGGCTAAAAGCACCCACAAAGCACTGCTGCCAGCGATTTGCAGGCACTTTGCAGATGCTTTTCAGGCGCTTCCCATTGATTTCGGGCGTTGGCAGTGTGAAAGGGCTCTTAGACCCCTTTCACACCATGGCGCCCATAGCATCGGGCTTTCACACTACAGACAATGGTGCAGCTGTTTTAGGGCGGATTGCAGGTGCTATTTCTAACGCTATAGCACCTGAAAAACGCCCTTGGTGTGAAAGGGGTCTTAAAGCACTTGGGCTTTCACATTGGGATTGCAGATGAGGCTTCTTTCAAGCTCTTTACAGGCACTTTTTTAACGCTAAAGCGCCTGAAAAATGCCTAAAAACTGCCCCAGTGTGAAAGGGGTCTTAAGTAGGCAGGACTGACGAGCAGGATATCATCAACAGGTGTGCCACTGTGGAGAGATAGGAGCTGGAAATTAGTCGAGTCGACAGCTGAGCGACCAGCTCAGAGAAGGAAGGGCTGAGCCCAGCCCTGACATACAGGCTTTTCCCTTTCACTATGGTTCCCCACCAATCATTAGGGCTGGGAGCGACAGAAAGCCATGAATGGAGGTTTCCTTAACAGGGTTAAAAAACGCTGATGTAGGTCTTTTGCTACAAGCAGCAACTGAACTGCCATATATGCCTAGTTTGTTTAATTCATGGAGAACTCTGCGTTAGAATAATATCTTTGGAGTAAATCCAGCCATTGATGGATTAAATCTCAGCTGGTTCAGCAGGGACAGGCCAAAATTTGACCCATCTATGTGCACACTGGTTGTATTGAAGTTGATCCATCAAATAAATTCAGCGCAACCAATCTGTCAGAACACAATAGCGGGGCAGGAGTTATTCCCCCCATCAACACTAAATGTGTTGATGGAGGAATCAAGCAGTCTTCTTTCCTTCTACCCATGGTGGATAGAAAGAAAATTGCATAATCTATGGGCTGCTTAAGGCTATAAATACTTTGTGAATTGATATTTACTCACCCCTGAGTTATACCTATGAACATAAATGATTTATATTTATTAGAAGAACACTACTATAGCACTTTACCACTCAACCTTGCATACTGAAATCAAACTGAGAATTATTGATGGTAAATAAATTACAATTTTAGACCTTATAGTTTATTTGTTTACCTTTTAAATTAGAGATAGAGATTTTAAAGGGATTAATAGTTCAATAGGCAAGTAGAGTTGGCAATATACTATGAGCTCTATGCCAGAGCAGTCCTAGAATAATGGGGCTCCAGATTTGGGTGTCACCAGAAAGAATATGCATTCTTTATGACAGGCGCCAATTAAGTAGGGGCTTGGTGAAATATTTAATGTATTCAGAAATAACAGAAATGTTGGGTGGTCTTGGGTAAAAACAGGAATCAGATACTTATAAGGAACAAATATTGAATTACTCTGAGTTCTGAAGTCATAGAAGGCTTTCTTTAGTTTTCTTTGCTAAAAAAAAGAGACTTGGAATGTACTGTAACTTTTAAACATAGATGATTAACATACACGCTCACCTCAAGTTCCTGGATTAAGGAGTTTGTTTTAGGGAACAGTTATGCCTGGTACACACTATTCCTTTTTTGTTGTTCAACTTAGCGGGCTAAACAATAAAAAATTGAGGAGCTAAGGGGGAGCTTGCTGTACCAACTATCTGATGTTAGTACAGCGATCTCCCTGCTGAGCTATTGTCTTCTGACAAGGGAACAGTGTATGTTTTTCCTTTTAATTTGTTTTCATACTTATGGATACCTACGTGTGATAATTTATCTACTTGTTTTTCCTCCTATAGGGAACAGCAAGAGGGTAAGTTTGCTTTTTGTCCCATTTACCTGCTCATGTATTCATTTTCAATGTACACAATATTTATTTATTATGCTGACAGACTGGTAACTTTATATTCTGACTATCTTAGGTCAAGCCATTGTCACACTTCTGTATCTATAACTTTATTACTTCTAAAGACAAGTTAAATGTTAGGTCTATTCTGGCAGAATGAGGGGAAAATAGTGCAAAGAAGAAGTGTCAGCTAATGGGAGACTGAACAGTCCATTCAGCCCATAAGTTCACTTTTCTAAAAATAAATAAATAAATAAATAATAATAATAATTTTGGCAGGTAAAAAAAGGAAAATAAAGAGCATTTCATTTTTTCTTAAGGATCCGGAGAGCATTGCACTCGTGATCTTGCAATGTCAAGCTCCTGCAGACACTCAGTACAGGTGCCTGCTGTATGTGCAGATAGTTACTGAAATACAGGAAGACTCAATAAACTACAAGGGCACTCACCAGCACACTCTCAGTTCTCTGAGAACTACAATTCAACTTCTACAGTGGCAGACAGGACCTGTAGTTCATTCATTCACAGAACCCTGTGAATGAATGAAATGGCTGGGCAAAGCCCTGCACAACCGCACTGTTTAAAATTGTGACAGCGGGTGCGAGGAGACGATCCCCTGCCCACCGTCACAATGGAGGATCAATTATTAACTATTGTGTTCTGGATTGTATATAGCCAGATCTGTTAAATAACCAGTTCCCGAACGTGCTAAAGCCAAAAGACGGCCACAGCTCAGTTGTCCAGTTCTGAGAGGGAGTCCATAAATGTCCTCCCAAATCCCTGCCCTCTGCGTGCCTCCTGCAGTGAGCATCAGGTGCACTCTGTGAATGCTGTGTCCTTAGGACACAGCTAATCACAGATCAGGGTAAGGGACTACTCACACCGGCCCTTTACTATGTGATCAGCTGTGTCCAATCACAGCTGATCATTTGTAAACTCACTCTGTCTGTGGGAGGGAGGGAGAGCAGCTAACTGGCAAGCCTGTCAGCACATCATTTACACCGATAATCAGGTCACTGATCATCTGTGCCCTGATTATCAGTGCAACCCAATCAGTGCAGCCTATCAGTGCCCATCAGGGCATCCTATCAGAGCAGCATCATCAGTGCCTCCTCATCGGTGCCTATCAGTGCCGCCTCCTCAGTGGCCATCAGTGCCACCTCATCAGTGGCCATCATTGCCTCCTCATTAGTGCTCATCATTGCCCATCAGTGCTGCCTCATCAGTGCCCATCAGTGTAGCCTCATCAGTGCTCATCAATGTAGCCTCATCAGTGCACATTAGTGAAAAAGAAAAATGGCTTATTTGCAAACTTTTATAGCGGGAACTAAGAAAAATAATGTTTTTTTCAAAATTTTATGCATTTTTCGCTTGATTAGCCAAAAATAAAAAAAAGTGGTGATTAAATGCCATCGAAAGTAAGCTTTATCTTTTTTTAAAAGTTGATACAAATTTCATATGAGTACAGTGTTGCACTACCAAGCAATTGTCATTCAAAGTGGGACAGTGCTGAAAGCTGATCATTGGCCCAGGCAGAAAGTCTCCAGTATTGAAGTGGTTAAGCTTAATTTACTGTATGTGGCATCGGTTACGCTCAGTAAACAGCTGCCCATATATTTGCACTGAGAAAGGAGTGATGAAGCATAACCACTGACCTGCCAGACAGGAAGTACGGTGCTCATGGGTAATGAGCAATATAATGTACGTGCAAATGCTTTTAAGGCATTTGCACAGTAATGCTACTTACTTTAGGCTGGTTACATTCAAATAAAAAAGTCAACTGAAATAACTGTACACACCCTTTTAGCATTTAATAGTGACCCCCGACATGAGTAAATTTCAGGGATGCCTACTTCTAAAAAAAAATACGTATTGGCTGTCTTTGTCTGTTGTCAACAGTTTTTGAGTCATAGACCTAGAACATGCATTCTGTAAAATAGGTTTCAGAAAGAGGTAAGAAATTCTTGAGTCAGTGACTCAGGAAGCAGTGGAGCTTTTGGATCGGCATGGAAGCCAGGTAACTAGATTGTAAGCTCTCACGAGCAGAGCCCTCCTTGCCCTCGGCTCTCATCATCTTGAATTGTATTGTAATTGTACTGTCTCCCTTTATATTGTAAAGCACTGATCAAGCTGGTGGTGCTATATAAATCCTGTATAATAATGATATACATTTTTAGAAGAAACATTAAGCATGAGCAACCTATGTAATATTCTTGTCATGGGTTTAAAACAGCATTCTTGAATGGCAAGTTCTGTATTTATCAAAAAATCCCACAGTCCTGCCCTCTAGCCCCCTTAATAAACTAAGCTAAACCACATCCCCCCCCCCCCCCACCCCTGCAGGTACTTACCTCTGATGGTGATGGCAGCCCCTCTACATCCCACATGTAAAAATCTCCTGCCAGGATGCCAGCGCCTGTCTACTAATGTCCCATAGACTTGAATAGAACATTGCCCCTGCAGTACGGGTACATCCCATTCCACTCTGTCTAATTTCATTTGATTTTGTATTTGACAGACCACATATTGACTATAAAGAATGGAACAGGCAAAATACACTTCTACCTTCACTTATTCCACAGCGTTGGTCTCATTTGAATCCATTACAATTGTTTTTCTTTGTAATCATTTTTCTTTTTCTATAGTTTTTACTAACAGTTGTTTTTCCAAAACACCTTTTCAGTTTTACTGCTCATCCCCACCTAAATTTTATAAAAGCAACAATAAAACAGAATTATTATTTTTTTTTCTTTTGTTTCTTTCTTGCGATTAAAAAAGAAGAGGAACAGGAAGAAGAAGGTGAGGTTACACATATTTTTACACACAGTGAGGCTAATTTACTAGGAGAGTAAAGACTGTGAGATGTTTTGTTCTGTCCGTTCACATATATAAAGGCCTGTCCACAGCTGAGACTAATAAGAGGTCCTACTACAAGGTAAGATTTCAGACTAGGAATGGAGGCATTTTCCACCCAAAGCTCTACAAAGTCTCAGGGCTCCATGACCCTGTACAGGACTTATTACAATTTGAAAGAAAGGGAAGTTTGTATGCCCCATATCAATCACAAACAAGCCTCTCACCATGTGTAGGTGACAATCCCAGGGGACATTTACACAACTTTGACAGTCCTGTTTGTCAGTTCCTCTCAATATATATATATATATTCACATATACACACACAGTATCTCATAAAAGTGAGTATACCCATCACATTTTTGAAAAAAAATTATTATATTTTTTCATGTGACGATACTGAAGAAATTACACTTTGCTACAATGTAAAGTAGTGAGTGTACAGCTCTTTATTGAGCATCTGTGGCGCATCCTTAAACGGAAAGTGGAGGAGCACAAGGTCTCTAACATCCACCAGCTCTGTGATGTCATCATGGAGAAGTGGAAGAGGACTCCAGTGGCAACCTGTGAAGCTCTGGTGAACTCCATGCCCAAGAAGGTTAAGGCAGTGATGGAAAATAATGGTGGCCACACAAAATATTGACACTTTGGGCCCAATTTGGACATTTTCACTTAGGGGTGTACTCACTTTTGTTGAGTTATTTTGAGGGGACAGCAAATTTACACTGTTATACAAGCTGTATACTCACTACTTTACATTGTAGCAAAGTGTCATTTCTTCAGTGTTGTCACATGAAAATGTGAGGTTTTGTGAGATACTGTATATACACAAACACACACACACATACACACCTTTCTTCTACACCCCAGTTCCTATGTTTTTGTGCATAGGACATGGAAGCTAAAAGACTCAACTATAGAGAAACATAGGAACTTGGCTGCAGAAAAATGGCAGCAGCTGCCCTAGACTGATGGGTCAAAATTTCTATTATTTGGCTGTAGCAAAAGGCAGTTTGTTTGCATGTCATTGCTGTTGTATAAATAGAGTGTCATTTGAAATATTAGAGCATGTATGCTTTGACTTCTAAGCTGTCTGCAAAAACAATTTACCATATGTGTTTTTGCTGTTCCTGCAATTTCTGAAGAAGCCGTAGCCAGAGATCGTAGAAATCAATATTTGCTCTTATGTTTTACCATGTAATTTTTGTGCAAAGTCCAGTAATAGGAATCAATCTGATATTATATTTTAGTGATCTGATTAAAGTAGTTCTGATTGGTTTCTGTATTTTACCGCACTTTACACACGTTCACTGCATTTTGTAGAGATTTATTTTTAAAAGTGGCTGTGTAGGCAAAGTATAAAAACTCTCTTAGCAGACTAATAGGGTTAAAGGTGGCTATATATGTCACCCTTATGGGGAAGATTGAGCAGACACTCTTTGAATGTATAAAGAATACTCAGAAAATATTAATTGAACTTGAATTACATTGTAGCATTTTAGACATGTAAACAATTGCCTGTTTCCAACAGAAATTAGATACTTGTTGGAATGATTTTCCAACCTTTTGTTAAATCTTTCTCTTTAGACAAATGGTTTGGAAAAATGTTATCACCATAAAGGATTTTTTAGCATATATATGTTACATTATATGAAGTGGCCCAAAGCCGAGTACACACTAACAGCTGACAGAGCCGCTGTACCAACCATCCGACATTGGTAAAGCGATCTCCCCCGCTGAGCTGCTGTGTTCTGATGTGGGAATGCCATTGGATGAGATCGCTGATCGGGAGTCAGTCGGGTGCTAGTTTTCCAGCATGCTCATCCAACAGAAGCTGGCCAAATAGACAGACCGACATACACACAGGCCGAAAGTTGGCTGTTATTTTTTTTAACCCTCAAATGTCTCCTGGCATTCGGCCCGTGTGTACCCGGCTTTAAGCTGGCCATAGACAGTTGCAGTGGCGTCACTAGGGGGTGGCTTCTGGGGCTATAGCCCTGAATCTGGGGCCCATAGCCCTGAGTCTCTGCAGGGGTAAGTGGTGGGCTCTCTGGGGACCCCTGATTTTAAGGGGGAGGCTCTCTGGGGACCCTGATTTAAGGGGGAGGCTCTCTGGGGACCCTAATGTAAGGGGGGTTCTCTGGGAACTCTGATGTATGTGGGGGGCTCTCTGGAGACCCTGATGCAAGGGGGAGGCTCTGCAGGATCTCCATTGCTAGCCCCGAGCGCCGCGGTGAGCGCTGGGACCATTCTGATACCGAGCACCGCCGAGTGTGGCCAAGTGCGGCCGAGTGCAGTAGCAGGTCCCGCCTTCTGGAGCCTGCATGTCTATGATGGACGTCCCACTGGTCCAATGACGGGACCACGGGATGTGTGACATCCATCATAGGCACTGTTGGCTCCAGAAAGCGGGAATTACAAAGCGGCTACCACGCCACATCCCCGCTTGGCGCTCGGGCGAGCCGCTCTCCTCTCCTCTTCTCCTCTTCCTCTGAGGACTGGCTGCTGTGACACTGCACACCAGGGCTGAGGTAGGTCAGACAGTGTATGTGGGTCAGTGTAGGTAGGTCAGTGTATGTAAATGTCAGTGTAGGTAGGTCAGTGTAGGTCGGTCAGTGTATGTTAATGTCAGTGTAGGTAGGTCAGTGTAGGTAGGTCAGTGTATGTTAATGTCAGTGTAGGTAGGTCAGTGTAGGTAGGTCAGTGTATGTTAATGTCAGTGTATGTTAATGTCACTGTAGGTAGGTCGGTGTATGTTAATGTCAGTGTATGTTAATGTCAGTGTAGGTAGGTCAGTGTATGTAAATGTCAGTGTAGGTAGGTCAGTGTATGTAAATGTCAGTGTATGTGTAGGTCAGTCAGTGTAGGTAAATATCAGTGTAGGTATGTCAGTGTAGGTAGGTTAGTGTATGTTAATGTCAGTGTAGGTAGGTCAGTGTATGTAAATGTCAGTGTATGTGTAGATCAGTCAGTGTAGGTAGTTCAGACAAGTCAGTGTAGGTAGGTCAGTGTATGTAAATGTCAGTGTATGTGTAGGTCAGTCAGTGTATGTAGGTCAGGCAAGTCAGTGTAGGTAGGTCAGTGTATGTAAATGTCAGTGTATGTGTAGGTCAGTCAGTGTAGGTAAATATCAGTGTAGGTATGTCAATGTAGGTATGTCAGTGTATGTTAATGTCAGTGTAGGTAGGTCAGAGTATGTAAATGTCAGTGTATGTGTAGGTCAGTCAGTGTAGGTATGGTCAATCCTACTATAGTGTGTTTCAAACAGTCCTTCAAAAGTCACTAACGATACACTCAGCTACTAGTACTGTCCTGCAACAGTCCTGTTGCCAGTGCAGCTCTTCTACCAGGCAGGTTGACTCCACCCACAGGGACAGCAGTAGTACTGAGGTAAGGTTTACTTCCATGCTCTAAGACAACTTGAGATATGGATCAATACCCACAGTTTGTGACAGCATGCTCTAGTCAGACACAGGGGTTGATTTACTAAAACTGGAGTGTGCAAAATCTGGTGCAGCTGTGCATAGTAGTGAATTAGCTTCTAACTTCAGTCTGTTCAATTAAGCCTTGACAAAAAAAAAAAAGAATGGAAGCGGATTGGTTTCTATGCAGAGCTGCACTCTCCTGTTTTAGTAAATCAACCCCATGTGCTTCTGCCAGCTGGTGATCCTATGGAATATCCCTTTGTCAATTTGGAAGTACAACAATTCACGCAAACTGCCAGCACCGCCCTTAACTTCCCTTCATACACTATCTCTGCCTAAATCTGCACCTTTAACCCTGCATCTTCCTCCACATACATGTGTAGCCAAGGGTTTGCTACTATAGTCATTATAGTTGAACAGTTAGTTTTTGTTTGCAAATGAGTTTGGCTCCCCCTAGTGATTGCTGGACTCTGTTCGGATTATTCCTCACTCTTGAGAAGAAATGCAGAAAAGTATTGTGGGAGATGTCGTTTGGAGGAGGAAGTCACTCTGTAGCTGAATCAGCCCTGAACTACAGGACAGACAATGCAAAGTGCTCAGAACTGCCTGCTGGGAGGCGTGATAAAAGGACAGGCGCGGCCTGTTTTCAGCCTCTCTGGACATCATTCAACACTTTCCAGCAGGAGGTCTGTGTGTGACCAGGAGTGAGAGACTGAGGCCTATACAGCGGAAAGGTGATTCTCCACCTCTGAGAGATCTTGGAGGACAGCCCTGCTATTCTAGCAAGCGGACCGGCCAGTGCTTCAGAGCAACTGGAAGCCACCTGCACTTCAGCCCATCGGGTGTTGCAGCATGGCGTGGCAGCGCCATCTTCACCAGACGGAGATACCAGGAGGGGATTCTGGATAGAGCCTATTGCGGTGAGAGGGCACCTGCCCATTTCAGTAGAGATTACAGTGTTACTGAGTGAGTTATTTCTACTACTGGTGAGACTTGTAGTTCCACAGAGCTGAATCTACTTCTTCATAGGCATCATACAGCTGGACTTTGGGGCCTTGTCTTTCTCCCCTGTGCTATAAGGTCAGTACTGTATTGTACTCACATGTAAAGAGGAGTCTACAAGTGGTGATATTTCTTCAGTTAAGCCATCATCAGCACATCTTTTGTTCTACAGTAATTTCTTTCCTTTTGTCTCTGTGGATTACAAATTACAACATTATACTGCAGTTTAACCATCAGGCTAGCTGAAGATATCTGGAGTTAAAAGAACTTTCACCGTTTTCTTCTTTTACTAAGCATTGCTCCTCTACTCACAAGTAGGGATGGCCGAACTGTCACACGGCGGTCGTTTCGTGGCGAATTTTGCGTGTTTGCGATTCACCCGATCGGCGGAGTATTGCCGCTGTTCGCCCCCGGCGGATATATGTGTTTACAGTGTGAAAGAACTTTGACCCATGATGACACATCCATCATGGGGTACAGGACAGCTAATTGAGACATTTCAGCACATGGACAATTGGACATTCCCCCTACCTTATAAATAGACCTGATCTGGCGGCCATTTTACATTCTGTCTTATTTCAGTGTAGGGACAGGAGGCTGTGTGGAGCAGGGAGAGACTGTAGTGACACAAATCGCTAGCTATTAGGTCCACAAAAGTCCTTTTAAGGACTGGTATGGTATAGGTGTAGTACAGTATATAGGGTTGAGTGCACTGCTGTGCTGGTGATTGCAGCAGCCTGTCTTTTGTCAGTGCAGGGAGGGACAGGACACTGTGTGCAGCAGGGACAGTCAGTTTAATCACTAGCTATTACTATTAGGTCCACAAAGGTCCTTTTTAGGACTGGTATAGGTGTACAGTATATAGGGTTGAGTGCACTGCTGTGTTGGTGATTGCAGCAGCCTGTCTTTTGTGAGTGCAGGGAGGGACAGGACGCTGTGTGCAGCAGGGACAGTCAGTTTAATCACTAGCTAGCTATTACTATTAGGGCCACAAAGGTCCTTTTAAGGACTGGTATAGGTGTACAGTATATAGGGTTGTACACGTATAATATACTTTCTTCCAAATATAGAAAGAATATTATACTTGACTGCTGCCCTATTCTGCAGCAGTCCTTTATCAGTGTAGGGACTGAGGTGCAGTCTGCAAATCACTAGCTACACGGTGCTGGTGTGGTGTCAGTGCACTCAATCACGGTGCTGGTATCAGTGCTCTATATCACAGTGCTGGTGATCATCTCCTGCACCCTTGTCATAGCCTACCCTGACCCTTCCTCTCCTCCATTGCCTTCATGCGCTTCTGAGTCCTGAATTGTCAAAATTTCACATATAAAAAAAGAATGCTTGTAGTTGTCGATCCCAGATTCACTTCATACATGTGTTATGTCAGTGGCCATGTGGTGGGACTATGTGTGCACAGCTAGTAATTATTTTGTGTCTGGAAATATGACCTGTAGGTTTTTAAAGTTCGCCTGCCATTGAAGTCAATGGGGCCCGCCGCAAACTTTGCGGTTCGCAAACTTTCGGCCACGTTCGCGGTTCGCATTCGCAAAACGTCCTGTCGGAAATTCGTCCATCTCTACTCACAAGTTGATCTCTGAATTATAGCCTAGGAGGAGCCATTTGTGTATATGTTAGATTTTACACTTTGTTCCTGGATGTATAGATTATATATTGCATTTGGTCTGTATGTTGAGGCCTCAGTGGGAAGGTATTTAATATATGTCTTGAAGATATTAAAGTACCTATCCCTCTGTGCACCTGTTCACATATACTCTTTAAGGTGGTTATAAGGTTATAAGTTCTGTATATGTGCATTAAGTGATAACCGTTGTTAATCATAACTTATGTTCATTCATGCTCTTTATTGTGTTCCATTACTTATCTCAGTAAACTTTTCTGAGTGGTTCAGTGATATCGTGTGAGTTTCTCATTGCTAACGTCACATTGCAGAATGGAGCCCAAGGTGTCAGAGGTAAGAGAGGATCTGCAGAGTCGGGGTAGCCAGTGGGATATAAAGTCAATCAGCAGCCCCCATGGGGGTACCATTACACATGTTACTCTGGTGACCCAAAAGCCTGCAGAGGTTTTCTTAACCTGTGTGTAGTTGTAGCCAACTTCATTGGGGCACCCCTAGCCTTAGATCTGGTCCTCATCTTGAAACCTGCCTCCACACCTCTTTTGATCCTGGCTATTAATTGCCCCCTGCTTTAATGTGGGCCCCATACACCAGCAAGAAGCTCAAAGGAGTGCTGCACAGGTAAACCGTTGCATACTTAGTCCTGCTGTAAGTTGCCACATATGTTATCCAGGGCATTTACTGTCTGCAGTGGCATACGCTAACCATAAACTGGTTTAGTGAAACAATATAAAACAGCGCTAACAGAATATATATTAATCTAAACAATTCAATGACATAATGGCTTGTGCCATATGAATCAATAAGCAAACATAAAATACACACAAATCTATAAAGTGATTGGTGCTCACATAATGATTGAATAAAGTGCAACGGTGCTCCAAACTTGTAAAGTGTGAGGTGCCACACTCCCCCTTCGGTGACCCCACTCACCAGAAATATTGGACCCTCAGCTTTCCAGTCTGCAGTCGAAATAGGCTGTGGTCTATTAATCTGGGGTATGAATGATGGCTGCTTAGAGGCTCCTCCAGAGCAATTGCTTTATACCAGAGAGAATTTGCCACACTCCATAAATGGGGAGACAGAGAGGAAACGAAATACCACTTAAAAAAGTATAAAGCACAAACTAGGCGCCACTTACAGGATAACTGGCAAAAAACAGGCATCATTAACAACATCCAAGTCTAGCGCTGGTTGGCGTGCTGTCCACGGAGGGGAAAATTACATGAATAGTTAGCGTGAACCGGAAGTGTGTCAACGCATTTCGCCCCTCCTACAGGACATCATTTGTAACACTGGTTCATTTATAAATAAACCTTGCCAGCAGGATTTTCCTTTGTTGCTAAGACAGACAGGACACTAGAGTCCTGTATAGACTTCCAGGGTTTGAAAGACATGTTTGATTTGCGGGGAGACCTTCTCCAAACTAGACCTGAGGGGGCCTACAACCTGATCTAAATAAAGAAGAGAGATGAATGGAAGACTGCATTCAACATCAGGGGTGGGCTTATGAATACCTTGTAATGTCCTCTAGTTTGTGCTCCTGCAGTCATCCGATACGTCTTCAAATATTTTGTATATCTAAGCAATATTCTGTTTATTGTCATCACTTGCGGATGGTTATGCAACAACTGCAGAAAATGAGCTCTATGTCAAATCTGAAAAGTGCTTCTTCAACCATCAGGAGATGCTCTTTCTGGGAAGTGGGAACATTGTTGCCAAGAATGGCCACTGAATAGATACCAACAAGGTGCCCTTTCAGAGAACATTGGTTTCCAAAAATGGTCACTGAATGGATCCCAACAAAGTGTCCTGCTAGTCTAAAAGCCTCCCTATTATTTATGAGCTTCGCAAATTATTATCTTTTTTTACCAAGGGTTATTCTTCACTGGTAGCATCCATAACCACCCTAACCTATAAAGTTGCCGATCCCAAAAACTGACCTCCTAAGGCCATGGAAGCTTTTGATGCCCTGAAACAAGCCTTTCTGGCTGGATCAGCGTTACACCTTCCTGATGCTGCCAAATCTTTCTTCCTGAAAGCCAATCTTTTTTTTTTTTGTGGGGGTTTGGGCCATATTGTTGCAGAGTGTGTAATGCAAGATGCTCCCCTGTGCTTTCTTTTCAACCTACAGTACTTACAGTCTGCCTGTTATATCTATCCAAGACAAGCCATTTATTTTCTCACTTTACATTTGTCATTCTGTACATACTTGGTTCAAACAATACCAAAAATTATGCTCTCTCGCTCTCTCTCTCGTTCCTTTGATTCTCAGAATCTAGAAACTTCTAAACAAGAGCCCATCATTTCTGCCACACGGCTACTGGCTGTGACAAAAATCTGCCACAAAAATGTGACAAATGACAGGTCAGAACTTGCTGTGTTGCATCTAATGTGTGAAGGACATGGCGTTAAACCCAACATGCTGTCACCAGTATATAATGGGACTCTTAGCTTTATCCGGCACAGAGATTTTCCAGTTTGCTGGATTACAATCTAAAAGCCAGCAGACAGAGTGATCAACACTGAGGTTTGATTAGCTACGCGATTAACCTGCAATAACAATCAAAATTGCTTGCACCACGTGTTTGTATTTAAATGGAAACACAAACCAATCAAATATCTACGTCAACAATTCTAATTTTTAAGAAATGTTTGTAAGACACACAAGTCGTACCAGGCAAGGATAGTTCAGTGTTTTACAATATAGTAGTTCTTCTTAAACAAGATCACTCATGATATACCCTGTTAATGAGCGTCCCTAAGAAGAAGTTCTGTGCTTAACTGGCATTCCTCATCTCGGAATATAGCCGTGTTAAGTCTTAATTGATTGATTGTTGCCTGCTTCTATTCTGATAAGAAGGTTTAAAGGAATATATGGTGGGTGATATATATAGACTGCTGATGCTACTGACAAAAGATTTAAATCCATGTTGTGTTGCAGACTAGTGGAGTTTAGCATAGTAAGGGTGCCATTGTGTTTTCTAATTCAGCTTTTGGGATGCCCTGACCTCATTACTGTCCCAACCTCCCTCAGAAAACTCCCTCAGAAAATGTTCTATTCCTCAAAGAAAAACACTTGTTCCACAAACCCACAAAATGTACCCAAGATCAGCAAATTTCAATTTCAATTTCAACAAATTCTACTTTCCAAAATCTAAATCTACAGGCTCAAGTTGTATTATTTCTTGGATTGAAAAGGATACAGCCCAGAGGCACATTCTTGGACCTTAGCTTCTGATGTTTACACTCCTCACCTTGTATGGAAATTACATTGTCAGTTCCCTCTGAAACTAGACCCTTGCAGTGGGGAGACCTTGGAAGAAGGAGCAGTGTCATAGTCACATGGACACTTTCAGGTATTCCTTAGGTTCTTTTGACCATGTCACCAGGAAGTTTAAGCTCAAGTGGGAGACACTGTCTCTGTTCAAGCACAATGTTTCAGTGCTCAGTGCTACCCAAGCTCCAGTCTGCTACCATCAGTCCTGATACAGTCTTATACAATCAGTACTGCTAAATTCTGCTACTTGAATACTCATGCTAGTTATGAATTATAAAGGAGGTGTGTATACCAATACATCTGCGGATTCTCCCTTTCAGTCGAGCACCACCTCTGCAGTAGCAGGGGCCCATTGAACTGTTAAAAGAGACACCTTCTGGTTTTTTAATGATTCCCATTGCAAGTGGGGTTCTACTTGCCGCTTCCGGCATGAATACTCAGGATGTGGAGGTAACCACCCCATCAGTCGCTGTCTCAAAAAAGGAAGGGCTTGTTCCGTAAACCAGGAGACAGCTCTGGAAAAGGGGAGGTTGCCAGTGAACATCGAGGCGATTCGATCCTGGCTCGATAGGTATCCTGACAGGCAGTCTACTGCGCTATTGGGGCATGGCTTTGATCATGTTTTTTTGTATCCCTTGCGACCTCCCTCCCACATTACCATCCTCCCCTTTGAAACCTGCTAGACAACACCCTGTGGTTCTCCCTAAGAAGTTGGCCAAGGAGGTTGCTTTAGGCCGTATGGCAGTCCCTTTTTCTGAGCCTCCTCTTCCCAATTTGGTAGTATGCCCTTTGGAGGTGGTCCCCAAGAAGGAGTTTGGTAAATTAGGCATTAGTAAAGATCTCTCCTCTGTTTCATACACATGTTTTGAGGCAGCCCTCTCTTTAGTTAAATCATTGGGGCCGGGCACACTTATGGCAAAGACAGATATTGAAGCAGCTTTCCACCATTTGTCAGTTCATCCGGACAGCTTGTTCCTTCTGGGGTGTCACATCAATGGGGCCTATTTTGTTGACAGGTGCCTTCCGATGGTTCGCTCTATTTCTTGTGTGTATTTTGAGTTGTTCAGCTCCTTCCTGGAATGGGTTGTCAGGGTTCACACAGGATTCAATTATGTAGTCCATTATCTTGATGACTTCCTGTGCATCAGTCCTTGCGGTTCGCAGGTTTGTGAGCTCCCGCTGCTTAGTCTCACATGCATTTTTGCACAATTTGGGGTGTCCATCTCCCCCGACAAGACGGAGGGACCCTCCACTGTCATAACATTTTTGGGAATTGAAATTGATTCTGTCAAGGGTGTCTGTAGCTTGCCTGTTGACAAAATCTCGGATGTGATCGTCAGCATCGAATTAGCGTTGCAGGTTAGAAAGGTCACCCTATGACAGTTGCAATCGCTGCTTGGTAAACTAAATTTTTCTTGCAGAATATTGTCGGTGGGCTGAATTTTCTCACGCCGTTTGTCTTTGGCCATGGTGGAGGTTCGGGAGCCGCACAATTTTTGGGTACCTTTGATGGTACTTCTTATTGGCTGGAGTTCCCCCAGACTAATGCGGACTGTAATTTGTTCACTGATGCGGCAAGATCCTTGGGTTTTGGGGCTTTCTTTGTAGATAGATGGTGTGCGGCTGCATGGCCTCAGCATTGGGTTGATGCAGGTTTTACAAAAAACCTGACACTTCTAGAGCTCTTTCCCTTAGTGGTGGTGGTTGAGATTGCGGTTGCAATAAATCGGTGCTATTTCATTCTGACAACATGGGGGTGGTTTCCTCTTTCATTACTTTGTCGACCTCTTCTCCTACTGTGGTAAACCTATTGAGACAATTTGTTCTTGTTTGCATTTTAATTTGCTGTTTAAAGCGATTCATGTTCCTGGGTTGCTTAATGACATAGCTGACGCTCTTTCTCACTTCAAGTGGGACTGCTTCAGGAAATTGGCGCCAGAGGCACAGGAGGAGAGTGACCCCTGTGCAGACTGGTTATGGACCCTTGTCTAACAGGTATGTGAACATTTATTCAGTGTTCATTAGCCCTGTCTACCTGGTCGGCATAGTTTAAGGTGTGGCTGCAATGGTTTCTGACAGAGAGTATGGCTGCCAAATTGGGCATGTCCAGTAATGCAGTTCAGAGGTTCGGCCAGAGGGGGGTCTTCTCGCTATCGCACATATGTGAGGCTTTTCAGAATGGACATATGATAAGTTCAGAGGGCGACTCTGTATGATCAGGAGGTGTGGGGTTTTTGGCTGCTGCCTTCTGGGTTCCATCTGTTGAATTATTACGTTACTATGTTGTATTTGCTTTGTTTCTTTTTAGGTCAGCGGCAAACCGTGATCTGGATCATGGGACGTTCTTTCGTTTTCTGGGCGGCTCGTAGAGTTTTCCCGACATCCCAAGTCAAATTGGTGTGGCTGGGGGTCTGGGGTAGGCTCTGGGCCAAGGTTCTACCCTTACTTCACAATCGTGTGATGCTGGAGGGACCTACAGATGTTTTGCTGCTGTATATCGAGGGTAATGACCTTGGGATTGTTTCCTTCCGAGCACTTCTTTGGGCAATGCGTCATGACTTGACTGCCTTTTTGGTTGATCATCCACATGCTCTCTGGTCTGGTCGGAGATCCTCCCTTGTTTTTTCTGGCGTCATGCCAGGGACTTCAGAGCCCTTGACAAGGTGCATATTAAAGTGAATAGGGCTATTTCCAAGTTTACCACGTCAAGGAATGGCCTGGTCGCTCGTCATGTAGATTTGGAGGGTAGGCGTTGTTTTTTTCATGCAGATGGGGTTCATCTAAATGACGTGGGCCTTGACATGTTCAATTGATTACTACAGGACTGGATGAATGGGCTCTGTCTTTGTGGCGGTCAGGGAGTCGATAAGGTAATCATCGATCTCCTGATGGTGGCGGTTATCCCTTTTGCCGGCTGAGGTGGCAGGTGGCTGATGGAGTCAGTTGAATGGGTAGCAGGAAGCCCTTGGTAAGCCCCCTGAGCCTAACCTGGATGGCTGGGGGTTGAATTGGCTCCTAATAAGTAAGGAAAGTTTAGATTTGCCACTCAGCACTGCTAAAGGGATCTGGTGTTGGCTATAGATGTTTACTGGTTTGATGTTTAATTTACAGTTGGCAAGCTGTGGCCGATACCTAAGTAATAAAAGTATCAACCCAGTCGAAAAATAATTTTGTTGTGCGTATGATTATTTTAGATTAATCTTAAGGAGAAGTGAACAGTGGACCAGTCAAAACTTAATTGTGCATTTTGGTCTATCAAATATCTTTGCCTGCTGCAAATAGATCCATCTTGGAGGGCTATGTCTAGTGTGTGCACAGGCCCTTGCTGAAATATGTTGCTGTAAATGTGAGCAACTATATCTGTGTGCAGAGTCAGACAAGAAAACCGGTGCTAGTGCAGAACAGAAAGTAAACAGTCTATCACAGCACATCAATTCCAACAGCAAAGATAGTTATAGAAACCACAGTTCTTGTGCTTGTTCAAAATAAAAAATTCCAATGCTGGCACCACTTTCAAAAACTGTAGAAAGATTTACTTCTAATGATATGGCAAAATAAGGCTATACACTTACTAAGGCACAGGGAAACCTCAAATGCAGCAGAGAGTATAAAGGCTTTATAAATCTGTCTTCTTACTGTTCTGTTTCAAATTCCACTTATGGATTGACATAACTCCATAGCCCCAGTGTGTCCAAACCTTATGGTCACCTGCTAATTAAAGCACCATCCACACAGGCATCCTAATGGTCCAAGACACAGAAGTTGAATCCAATGCAGTTTTACTTCACAAAGTACATAAGAGTTTGTTTTTCCAGTTTTTGAACTGTAAAAGTACTTTCTATACCTTTTTCCTTTGCTGACTGAGGGAACTAAATATGGAGGGTCTAGCTAAGAATGTACCACTAGCACTGAATAGGAAGGAAGTACCAAATCACAAAAAACATGTTCTAATTACTAGGTGCTGGTCTACAGCAATATGGAGAAGGTAACATTGCCTTTAATTCTTCTCTCCCTCTACTAAAATACTGATGTGTTGCTTCTCCTTCAGCCACCATAGAGAGAGCTAAAGCAAAGCTAGCCCATAGACTTCTATGCTGAGAATCCTGGGAGTTGTGGTTTGAGACCATAGGCCCAGTCTCCTTACACTACAGATCCCAATAGGCTCAGCGCAGCAGGATGAATGGAGAGATGATTTATATTAAACTGCCCGGGAAAGTTCTCCTTCTTAGTGCAGAGTGAGTTAGTGAGAGAGCAATTCTGTCTGGATATTCACCTGGCAGCGGGAGAGCATACCAGTGGAGATCTGAGCCTGAGACTGGGAAACAGGACACCTGGGGGCAGCACAGCACTGCCCACATCATAGCACCTGCACCACTGCTGCAGGGAGATTGGAGTGTGCAGTCACCCTTTGCTTCCCACCCCTGATCACTGGAGGCTTCCAGGGAGAGACAGCAAGAAATCATTGCATCATCCCGGGGACTGGTGAGGGGGCTTTTTGCCATTGTTGTTAAGTGCACACATGCTCTTAAAAAGGCCAAATATTAGCTAGCAGAAGAACATCTCAAAGGATTGCCTTTTCCATAGAAACTATTCTGCAAATTCCCTTTGGTCCTCTGCCCCCTCTTTCTTTTAGTGCATACCTAGTCGGTCTAGGACTAGCATCACCTTCATAAATGCGCTCTGGTGGTATAGTTTCAGCACTATGTAGATTAAACTTTACTACTGCTCACTACTGCATTTCAGGTGGCTATGCTACTTTTTTATGCTGATCTGGATGTCAAATGTCACCTTATGACTAGTCCTTATTGTTATTATCATTTACAGTTGTATTAGGGAGCTGTGGAGCTGCACTGTTGGACCAACTAACGTAATATTAAGTATTTCTTATGCTGCCCGGTCCTCGGCTTTGCGGGAGGAGGGCCCATCAGCCAAAAATATTATTTTCGTATGATGCCTATTTATTGAAACAGTGTTACGCACTGTCCTTTATGGGCTCCCATTAGCAACAGAAACTTCAATGTGTCCTTTACATGCATTAAGGTGACCTGGGTCATTCCTTCCATGTGGATACATGCAACATTTTGGCTACATTTATGGTCTCCTAAGGAAGCCAGTAATTGATAAACCACCAAGAGACCAGTGCCTAAATTGTCTTCTGAAGTCTGACATAAGATATTTGTTATATTGAATGTATACCACTTTTTATTGGCAACTGTTGGCTATAGCTGAGCAGAATGAGCACCTTTTTTAGGGAGCCTTTTATATTCAATTTGAAACTGTATTGAGATGTTTTTATGGACACACCATAGGAATGTTTAAGCAATTATATTGTGAATAAAATTGTTTTGAATTTTAAATCAGTCATGTATTCACTCTCTTGGAGTTAAGTATGGCACCTAAAAAGTATTTTATTCTTAATTTATTCTTAATTTTCTCTCTTTCTTACATGTTTATGGATGTGGTACCACATCAGCAATCTGTGCATCATGTTTTTCTATTTGTTATTATCACTGTTAATCCATTTTATGCTTGCCTACATGCCAACCACACTGCGTGATAATATATTAGGTTTGCCCAGTTTAGTGTCTGTTTTCTTTGACACAACACTTATACTGGGTAGTAAGCATTACTTTCAGTGATTTCCTGTGATATTGTATGTTTGTACACCCAACCCCCATGTTCCTCTTAGGACCATGGTCTTCTTAGCAAACAATACTCAACTGACAGTCCATAGACAAAAAAAACATAGTAAACCTGACAAACTGGCAAGTTTGGGATTATATGCACAATAAACATGCAAGCCTGACGGTATATACTGTATGGACAACAAATGAACAATTGTGACAAAATGTGGACAATCATAACAGTATATGGGCAGAAAATGGACAATCATAACAACTGAGCTAGGCTACCTGTTGTTTCATTCCTTATTTTAAAGTCTGAATATAAGTACAAGGAAGAAAGATTCATAACATGGGTCTTGCAGTGTAGGGGTAGGGCTTCAGATGTGATGGAGCTAGAGAACTTACTTTTTGTGAACTCGTCCCCATAACTGAACTTCTTATTCAGTAGGAGGTCTTACTAATGCTATGGTTACAATTATTTTGCCAAAAAGGCTGTATCTGCCCTTCACCAGCACATTGTATTAGAAAATGTATGCATTGTCTCTGTAATACACTCACTGATTTGTCCCTGGTCTGTGATATACACACAGGAATGCAGCCCTGGTCTCTGTCATGTGCTCATTTATTTAGCTTTGAGCACTTCTGGGTTTAGAGTTATGAGATCCAGTGTGCAGTGTTGGCAACTTGTCAGCCCCTTCTGAAAAGTGTTGCAAAACAATAAAATATTTTTTTAAAACATTTTTAAAAGATCCCCATTCTGTTCATTTAGGTCTGGTATGGATTTTGAGGGGAATCCCCATGCCAAGATTTTTTTTGTGAATGCAGAGGGGTCCCCCCAAAAGCCATACATGACCCTTATCTGAGTATGCAGCCTGGCAGGCTAGAAAAAGGGGAGTGAGTGAGCACCCCCCTCCTTAACCATACCAAGCCACATGCCCTTAACATGGGGGGGTGCTTTTGGGCAGGGGGACTCTTCCCCCACACCCCAAAGCACCTTATCCCCATGTTGATGAGGACAAGGGCCTCTTCCCCATGACCGTGGGCTGTGGTTGTGGGGGTATTTGGGCAGGGGGCTTATCAGAATCTGGAAGCCCCCTTTAACAAGGGGGGCCCCCAGATCCCACCCCCCATGTGAATGAGTATGGGGTGTTGTATTGTACCCCTACTCATTCATCAAAATAAAGTGTCAAAAAGAAATAAAACACACACAGTATTTGACAATTCCTTTATTAAATATGAAAAAAACAATGTCCCCTGATGTAGATCCATCATCATTCAATATGCCTGCCACCACTGCCAGATACGAAAAAAGAAAAAAAATACGACCCACCCACGACGAGCATGCACCAGTTGGTGATGTCACTTGGGGGCAGTGTCACGAGGTGACGTTGACAGGCGGCCCCGCCCCTTACCTATATAAGGGCTGTCAAACGGTAGAGCAGGTAGTTAGCGGTTAGCCTCCGTCGTGGGTGGAGCGTTCCTTTTTTTGAGTTCTGGCGGTGGTGGCGGGCGGTGTGATTGACGATGGAGCTACATGGGGGAACATTGTTTTTACATTTTTAATAAAGAAATTGTTGAAAACTGTGTGTATGTGTTTTTATTTCTTTTTGACACTTTTTTGGTGAATGACTTGTTGCCAGGTCTGGTATGGATTGGGGGGAGCACCACACCGTTTTTTTTTACATTTTTGTATTGCCAGAAATGGTATTGTATTGCCTACAATTTAAATGTCATTTTTTTTTCTTTAGAAATGTCAGTTTTGCTACAGCAGTTTCAATACACGGTACAGATGTGCTACTTTACAGGCAGACTAAGGGGACCCCAAAGGTTTCACTTTAAGCATCATTAAAATTATTGCTCCTGTAAAAAATATTATTTTAAAAAACATTTTGCGTTGATACATGTCCCCCAGACCAGTACCCAGGCCTCCATACCCTTTTTATGGCCAATAACTTGCATATAAGCCTTCAAAATGGGGACTTTTTATTTTTCAAGTTCAGGAACCGGCTCGGGTACGAACTTTTTACATGTTCGTGAGTTCTGATGCAAACCGAACAGGGGGGTGTTCGACCCAGCTCTACACATGCTAGAATGAGAGGAACAAATCTAGGGCTATTATTTAAGGTTAGCTAAACTAACTGTAAATGCTTTTAAAGTAT
Organism: Lithobates pipiens; assembly: GCF_037356315.1. Lineage (NCBI taxonomy): Eukaryota > Metazoa > Chordata > Amphibia > Anura > Ranidae > Lithobates > Lithobates pipiens. The sequence continues at coordinate 136,722,085 of NW_027507788.1, read as the reverse complement.
TGACAATTTAGGGTGTCATCACTTCTGTAGTTTCTTTGTGGCTTGACATATTTGGTATCCATGAACGTGACAACATTTCATCTTTTAAGTTTTTAAAATACCTTTTGGAGATTACTGTGTGTGTGTTCATTAAAATTTATTTGAGTGTAATTATTCCTGAAAATATAGGTTGCTCAAAGTTCATACAACATAAATTGTAAAATGTCACCAAAGGTCAATTGAATTCAGAAAATCAATTTTTTTTCCATGTAAAAAAGGTGCGCGCGAACAAAAAGAATTGGCCTGGCAGTGAAATAATTATGCCGCGTACACACGACCAGATTTGCCGGCAGGCTAGGTCTGAAGGGATTAGTCCATCAGACAATCCGATCGTGTGTGGACTAGTCCGATCATTTTTCAAAGAAAAAAATCAGACGGACCTAGAAATAGAACATGTTTCAAATCTATCCGACGGACTCAATTCCGACGGACTAAAATCAGGAGAACCGTTCGCCTGTGTGCTGGTCTAACGGACCAAATACGACACAAGGGAAGCTGTTGGCTACTGGCTATTGAACTTCCTTGTTTAGTCTCGTTTACATCATCACGTTCAAAACTAACAGACTTACAAACGGACTTAGTCCGTTCGTGTGTGGCCAAGTCTGTTCGTTCAGAAAGCCTGTCGGAACTCCACCGAAAGTCCGTTGGGAAGACCGTCGGACCTAGTCTGCTAGAAGGTCCGGTCGCGTGTATGCGGCATTACAGTTATATGTGTATGTCATATTTACATTTAAATTAGTTTTAATACTTACATGTCACTGCATTGTATATCATTGCTTAGCTTACACTTTGTTTACATCTGTTATGACAGCATTGATTGTTGCTTGTGTTAAATGCTTGTGCTTCTTTCTATGTTCATCATTGCTTTGCAATGTGTCTGCTTGATGTTACAGAAGAGTATGGAGAACACATAGAAGGTAAAACATCAAAACTACCTTATATCTTTATATTCTGTTGTATCAGATCATTACAGAAATGCTAGTACAGGAGATATAAAAATCAGCATGTGAATCAAATTGCCAGAACAGTCTAAACCTGAAATGTCAGTTTTCGGGTGGAGTTGGTCTTAAAGTCTTTCATTTTAGGGTTTGTGATATGAGTCTTCCATAGATGAGTGAATACTAGATAAACAATGACAGATCTGCCCCTTCTTGTTGTGATCATTACACTGTCAAGATCGCGAAAACCTTTTTATATTGTCTGTTTCCCATTTAAAGGACTGAGAGAAATATGCCATTACTGACTTCCATTTTAAAATGCTAGTTGCCTGGCCCTGGCTTCAATACTTTCTGAGCCCATGATCAGGATTAGGTATGCAGCAAGTGTAGTTATAGTTAAGTCAGCACTGGCAAGCACAGTTGTACTAAATCAGAGACTAAGTCTCATTTCCATGTTTATTATTTTGTATTTATTTGTGACACATGCTGCACCTTATACCATCTTCCTATGTCCTGTGTAGGGCAAGCTGTGAGGTTGGACAGTGCACCCCTCCTTGCTCCACTGCCACCTGACAATGCAGCTGGCAAGGAGTTAACTGCCTTGGCAAACAGCTGAACAAAAAGAGGCATTTAGGAAGTGGCAGTAATGCCTGGCAGCCACTTCATCATCGTCTCAAAAGCAATTCACCATGAATCGCTTTTCAGAAAGGCAGTAGAGAGTGCCACTCATGTAAGCAAGCCCTTACTAGCCAAATCAACAGGAAAATAGCCTACAAAAAAAAAGAATTAAGCAGCCATCACATCTAATAATTGGTAAGCTCTAATAAATTAAAGCAGTGTTCCACCCGCAATTTTTTTTTTTTAAAGTTAGCAGCTACAAACACTGTAGCTGCTGACTTTTAATAGGGACACTTACCTGTCCAGGCAGCCTGCGATGTCGCCCCCAAGGCTGATCCGTCCATCGGATTGGGTGCAGGCACCACCATTCTAACTTGTGGCTTCACTGCCTATTTCCTACTGCACATGTGTAATTCACACGGTGCTTTGTGAATGGCCAGCTGTCTTCTGGGACACACACAGGTCCCAGAAGACAGAGGGGGGGGGGGGCTCGCTGCACAAAAGGATATGACGTCCTGCGCCGAGGAAAAGATGAATCGGAAGTACAGGCTGTACTTCAATAAAAGGTACTATAGAATAAAATTTAAAAAAATGAATATCCAAAAACGAGGGGTGGAGAGGTGGTTTTTAGTGTAATGTCCCGTACACACGATCAGATTTTTAGACAACAAATGTTGGATGTGAGCTTGTTGGCTGAAAGTCCGACCGTGTGTATGCTCCATCAGACATTTGGTGTCGGACAAATGTTTGATAGCAGGTTCTCAAATTTTCCACCAACAAAACTTTGTAGTCGGAATTTCCGATCTACTGTACACAAGTCCGACGCACAAAAGTTCACGTATGCTTGGAATCAAGCAGAAGGAGCCGCGCTGGTTATTGAACTTCCTTTTTCTCTGCTTGTCGCATTTCTTGTATGTCACCACGTCACCACGTTCCCACATTCATAGTTGTTGGCCAACAGTTGTGTGACCGTGCGTATGCAAGACAAAATGGAGCCAACAACCTTCGAACAAAATTCCCCGGTTTTGTTGTCGGAAAGTCCGATCGTGTGTACAGGGCATAAGACCATCTCTCAAAAGTGGGTGGAACTCCGCTTTAAATACTTGTTTTTGGGCTTTACCACCACAAACCAAGGCTGAGTGTGTATGTGTATTCCATGAATGCCAAGCTGCAAGTGCACTCTAAATGTAAATATGTACTAAACATGTAAATACCTAATACACTAGACATGTGCACTGACAAAATATTTGTTCATTTTCGTTTTCATTTCATTAGTTTTTTTGCTTTTTTCGGAAATTCTGAAAATTGAAAATTCGGAAATTCGGAATTTGGAAATTTCAGGAATTTGCACATTTCGATTTTCCGAATTTTGAATTTTCGATTTCCGAATTTACGATTTTTGGATTTCCGAATTTCGAATTTTCAGATTTCCGAATTTTCAAATTTCTGAATTTTGGATTTTTTAGATTTTTCGGAATTCCAAATTTTTGGATTTTCGGAATTCCAAATTTTTGGATTTTCGGAATTCCAAATTTTTGGATTTTCGGGAACTCCGAATTTCCGAATTTTCGGAATTCGGGAATTCAAAGATTTGAAAGTCCAAACATGTGAAAATCTGAAAAAAAGAAAGAAAATCAATTTAATTAATAACTAACTATTAAATTAACGAGTAGAAATGTATCTGAAGTTATGAATTATCTGAAATAATGAATGCCGCATCTAAACAAACGGAACAGAACAAATTAATAATTAATAATAAATAATTAGTAATAATAAAAAGGTTTTATTATTATTATTAGATTGTTACGTCCATTTGGTTAGATGTGGCATTCGTTATTTCAGATAATTTGTAACTTCGGATAAATTCGTACTTGTTATGTTCACTAACAGACAAATTTGAAAGGGAATTCCAATACTTATTTATTATTTAGAATTAAACAGATTTTCTTTCTTTTTTCTGATTTTCACATTTTTGAATTTCTGAAATTTAGAATGCCGAAAATCCGAAATTCAGAAATCTGAAATTTGGAAATTTGAAAATTCAAAAATCCGAAATTCGAAAATTTGGAAATCCGAAATTTGAAATTCTGAAATTCTAAAATTCGGAAATCAGAAAACCCAAAAATCTGAAATTCGGAAATTTGAAAATTCGGAAAACCGGAAATCCCAAAATTGGAAAATCGTAATTTCGAAAATTCTGTAAATTTGAAATTCGTAAAATCATAATTTTGTAAATTCCTACATTTCGTAAATTCATAATTTCGCAAATTTTGAAATTAGGAAATTGAAAAGTTTGGAAATTCAGAAATTCAAAATTAACTAATTTGTCAAAATTCATTAAAAAACTAATTTGGAACTAAATGAATTGCACATGTCTAAAATACACTACTTATTACCCCTGGCCCCTGGCCACTGCACTTTGTGTATTACTTACTTCAGGGCTTGCCAAATTTGTCTGTCAACAGGGATCCAGAAGTGACGCCATATACATCGCCATATACATCGCTTCTGGGTCAGGAACAAGATATGGAGGAGAGCACATGTGTGTCTGTTCTCCTCCCTCCCCTCTACCCTGTGGCGCCTGCTATGCCAGTCCTGATCCCAGAGATGGGTAAGTGGAGCCCAGGATACATAGTGGGACGCAGGCCGGGGGGGCTCTTTACACAGCAGAAGACATGTGGACCATCCCCAGTAGGACACAGGCACAAGGCAAAAAGGCAGCATCACAGCCTGGCTATGACCTGGCCACTAAATGCATATAAAGCCTAGTACACACAATTTTTTTTTCATTTAACTTATCAGGGTTGGGGAAAGGGGTAAGAGCTATTGTGTTCTGACAGGGGGACGGCCCCTCCTCCAGAACACTCCTGTCAGTGCCATCAGCCAATGAGAGCCGGTCAGCTGCTGCATTAGCATGCTCATCCGACAGAAGCCATCTGAATGGCTGGCTTTTGTCGGACCGACTGGCATACTCCAGGCAGCTTTTATTAAACATGGCCCGAGTATACTAGGCTTGATGGTGTGATGGGCAGCGGCTCTCTAGGGAAGGACAGTGCAGCAACGTGGGGGCGATAGGAGATCCATTGACTCATGCAACCTTAGGCCCTTTTCACACGGGTGCCTCTGCTAAGGGCAACCCGCTTGCTTTGTGGAGGATCTCTCTGCTGATCCCCACTGAGCAGGCGGATGACAAGTCCATGTCCGCTCAGCTGTGCAGAGTGAACACGGACACAGTCCCACTCTCCTCTATGGGGTAATCGGATGGAAACAGACCGCCTGTTCATTTGCATCCGATCCGCCGGACGGATGGAAAATAGGACCACCATCCGTCTGTGTTTGGTGGATAAGATTGGATGGCGGCAGATGTCAGTGGTAATCTGTCTGCTGACATCCGCCGCTCCATAGAGGAGACTGGAGGGTCAAGTTCGCCTACAAAAACTGACAGGCAGACCTGATCAGACAGCCCACTTGAAAGGGGCCTTCGCCTGTGTGGCTGTGGCATGACAGGGAGAGAGTGTAAAACTGAAGAGAATGAAAAAGAATAAAAATTTATTTTAATGAAAACTGTTTCCATCTTTGTGGGGGTGTAAATGGAACTGAGGCCGTTCCAACCAGTTGCCCCACACTCCCTGTCCACTCGCCATTAAGGGCACCACATGAAGCCCGCAACATCTTCAACCTCTTGCCTCTTAGGAAGCAGATGTCGGAGGTGGGCAGGCAGAGCAGGCAGGGGAAGCCCTCAGCACCACCAGTGACTGCTTGTCATAGCTCCAGCCACCAAAAGAGGCTGCAAGTTCCCCGGCGAATGTAAGCATCTCACTCCAGCAGACCACAAAGCAGCGGCCTTAATTACCATCTGGCTCAGCATCTTAGTCTGCGCACCAGCGTGCGCAGGGGGGGAGTGGGGACCGCATGGGGACAAGACACCTGCCGCAGTGTAGCCCAGGTACCAGGCCACTAATTCCAAATACTAAGTTGCGGATGCAACCTGGTGCCTAGGGTTTGTCAAGCCCTGACTTATGTCTGACCTTACTTATTCTTGACCTCTGTACTCTTATTGTTTACTTATTCCTGACCTCTACATTCTGTACATTCCTTATTCCTGACCTCGATGCATTTCCTAATCTTGACCTCTGTACTCTGCAAGGTCAGCATGTGAGTGTGTGTATATATGTGAGTGTGTATATTTTCCATATGTATGTAATAGAGTGTGCATATGTGTATTCCATGGTTTGCAAGCTGCAAGATCACACTATTTACTAAATATATAAATCCCAAATACATTACTTACTAGTGTTACTTACCCCTGGCCCACTGCATTTTGTGCATTACTTACTCCTGACCTCTGCACTCCGTGTGTTACTTATTCTTGACCTTTGCACTCTTTGCATCACTTTTTCCAGACCTCTGCACTTTGTGCTTTACTGGACTGCATCATTTCTCTACTCATGGCACCCAAGACATTTTATACATTGAATCTCTGCCATTTATTCCAAAATTGGGAGGCATTGCTTTATGATTGTTTCTTCAAATGAGGTATATGCAGTAGGGTAACCTTACAATAATATACAATATGCCAACCAAGACTTGAGGTTTATAATCCTTTGTTAAGACAGTGCAGTGTGTACCTCTAATTTACAAATGAAAATTAAGATTTTTACAGTACACGCTGGGCTAATTATGATAAACATAATTCTCCAGACCCCTTTTTAGCACTAGGGCTAATTATTAACACTGGGCTAATTATGATAACCATAACTCTCCAGACCCCTTTTGCAACACTAGGGCCAATTATTAACACTGGGCTAATTATGATAAATATAGCTCTCCAGACCCCTTTTTAACACTACATAAAAAACAGAAGAGGAAAACATCAACTTTGGAATTTCCAAAAAAGAGCAAGTAAAATGATAAGATGCGCTGCGCAAATCAGAACATTTACAAATATAAAGTAGGTATTATCCCCATTTGGCCAAAAAAGTGGAAATACACTTCATTGGATACTGTAGATTGCAGACTGATTGCAGATTACCAGTTCTTAGATATTGTATCTGCATTAGTTTTAATTGTTTATATTTACAATTTTGGAAGGTTCAGAAAATAACTGTTGTTTATGCCACAGATGCATTGTCTTTGTAACATCCTGTAAATTGAACCAAAATCCCAAATACTGTTATCTTTCCTTTAACCTATTACCGGAGGAGCTTCGGGGGCCACAGGGGTCCCAACAGCAACCCCACCCGTGCTCCAGACCCAGTCACATTAGGTTTTAAGGGATGGGGGGCAGAGCAATTACAAGAACTTATTCCCCATGCCGTAGCTGAAAGCTGGCTTCCTCTCCCGTGGCTGTCAGTTGCTGCATGGAGAACCATACAGGGGATTGGTTCCTATAACTACCCCCCCCCCACTTCTGCACCGATCACCCCCTCCTCCTGTGCACTATTGGATTCTCCGCCACTGGCCAGCACCCCCATGTGCCACCGCCTGCAGCGCTGCCATCTTTCTTTCTTTCCTTTCCTGTCAGCTGCTGCAAAAAACACAATGCTCAGGATGGAGAGTGTGGAGGGGGGGGGGGGGCAGTAAATATATCATTTACCAGCCCGTTCCTTTTCAGAATGAAAACAGTGATCACAGTGTTCTTTCATAACTGTGTTTGCTATGCTTCAGTTTATGAATGAACAGGAAGTCCCTGCAAGACCTCATTCTTATACAGAGATTTATATCTTATGTTAAATTGTAGATAGTTTGTTTAAGTCACAACCATAGCAAAAAAAGAAAAAGAAAAAAAAGAAAAAAACAATGCAGCCACCACATCTATGGACTGGCAGGCTGCAACATATTAAATTTTTTGGGTTTAGCCATGCATTACTATATTACCGATTTACAAAACAGACAGACAGAATTGTAGACTACAACACACACCGCTGTTAATGCCCACACAAATTATTATGCTGCTGTAGACATTTGACAGGATTTTAATGGTTGAAGGGACAGGAAAATGTTGACATTATTTTGCATAATAAGCAGTCAGTAATTTGTAAAATCTGGCACCAGAGCCATGTTAATACCTTCCATTTATGCCCACCATCTACTATTTAGCGCTACTCTGAACCCCCTCCTTTTTTCCTAATGTGGAAAACTCCAAATCAGAGATTTTACCTAAATGTTTCCCCCTTAGTTAATACCCTTATACCCCAATGTACCCAACTTTTATTTGCTTTGAAGCACCGTTCTTGTCTCATACCAACTATACTTAAATGTTTCCATTTGATCTAATGGCATTGGATATTTATGAACTGTATGATTTACACCAACCATTTCTGTAATGATAAAAGCCGAATATATATATAGATCTAACAAGAATTGATATGATAAAGTTCTGACCAAATAGGGCTTCTTGTAAATGTATGTAACATTTTCTGTGCTAACTCCAACTGCTGTGTCTGTAACCTTGCTGTCGTTTTTTTTATAAATAAAGAATTTGAAAAAAGAAATCCTTCCATTTACCAATTCATGACTCACTTTGGATAGCACAGTGGCTTAGGGTTTAAAGAAGCCTACAAGCACATTAACGCACCTATAGCGTTAATGAGCATTTAGGATATGTTTTACAGGAGTTCATGGTGCGTCAAGCAACACTTTTTGAACGCCCGTGTGTGTTTTTTTTTTTTCTTACAGGGCCTAAATGGTATATGTTCACTTTTGAAGCTTTGCAACCACACTGTAAATATTGCATGTCAGCACAGATTGGCACTGTGGACATAGCCTTGTACACTATGTCCTGTCCTAGATTTGACAGCATAAAGTGGATATATAGAGAAAGTAGACTTTATTGGTATGACACTACTCAAACAATAGTTAAAATACAAAAGGTTTTATTTAGTAAGCAAAACATGATTAAAAGTTATAAATCGGTTTCAACAAAAAATTTTCAACATACAAAAATTCGTAACAGGTGACCACCATCAACCCTCATCAGTAAAATAGACCTACCAAGGTACTTCACAACAACAGAGGTCGTGGAAATTATATCCCCAATCTCCTAATATCCAAGGGTGACTGCTGTGTGGGGTAATGATGTCCAGTTGATGGTCCCGCTCTACATGTTTTGCGGCAACCGCACTTCTTCAGGAGATTAAAGTGTAAGTAAACCCCCCTATGGGTTTCAGCCAAGGAAGCAGCCACCTTTGCCTCTGTTTAATTTACAACTGCCATGATGCTGCACATGTGATCAGTTATGACACCAGCCATTGGATAGTTTGACAGTTTGGTTGAGAGTACAACCGATGGGAGTGTTACATTTCTGGCACGTGCCAGAAATGTAACTGTTTTATGGATGGATTTACTTCCGCTTTAAGGGTTAAAAATATTTTTTTTGGACAAAATGAGAACAGTACAACGAATATCACATAACAACATATTAACAAAGTGTTGTACACAGTGACCAATGAAAAGCGCAGGTGGAGAGGGGGCAGTCAGGCGGAAAGAATACCTCAATTCCCTCATCCACCATTGGTAACTGAGGTGTTCTTTCCGCCTGGCTGCCCCTCCTCCACTGTATATTATAGTGTGAGTATAGCCCTTTCCATTGGAAACTATGTACAAAACTTTTTTAGTATGTTATGTGATAGTCATTGTACTATTTTAATTTTGTCTAGAAAAAAATATTTTTAACACTTAAGCTTCTGAAGAAGTGTGGTTGTCGCGAAACATGTCGAGCGGTCACCCTTGGGTATTAGGAAATTGAGGATAAAATTCCTATGACCTCTGTTGTTGTGAACTACCTTAGTAGGTCTATTTTAGTGATGAGTGTTGATGGTGGTCACCAGTTACAAATTTATGTATGTTGAAAAAAATATTGTTGAAACCAATTTATAATTTTTAATCATGTTTTGCCTACTAAATAAAACATTTTGTATTTTAAAGCGGAGTTCCATCTTTTTTTTTTTTAAGTCAGCAGTTGCAGTATTTGCATAAAATATGGACACTTACCTATCCAGGGCGCCCACGATGTCGGCACCTAGAAGCCGATCTGTCCCTCGGCTCTCAGGTGCTGCTGCCTCCATCTTCGGTAAGGGAATCTGGAAGTGAAGCCTTGCGGCTTCACTTCCTGGTTCCCTATTACGCATGTGCAGGTCGCGCTGCTCATTATCACTGGTCCCTGCTGTCTCCTGGGACCCATGGGGAGCGGGAAGTGGTGTAGATACCCAAGGGTGGCGTGGGTATCTATGCATGGAAGTGGGAACAAGATACCTGTATTAGACAGGTATCTGCTCCCCCTCCCCCCTGAAAGGTGCCAAATGTGACACCGGAAGGGGGAGGGTTTGCGAAAAGCAGAAGTTCAATTTTTGTGTAGAACTCCACTTTACCTATTGTTTGAGTAGTGTCGTGCCATTAAAGTCCATTTTCTCTATATCCACTTTATACGGAGTGTTTAAGATGCAGTTGCAAAGCATCACCGCCTGCCAAACTCTATGGGCAGCCTTGTTTTATCCTCAAATCAATGTAAACGCTAACACTACAGTGTGAACACCTCCATCCGCTCCCTATTGTAACAATTCTGTGTGGCATTGATAGTCGCTCGGGACGCATTAAAAACACGACCCAACCACTTATTTTCAACACGTGTGAAAAAGCCCTTAGTTGTTAACACTGCCTTGAAGCACTGGAGTCCTGGGTTGGTAACCCACTCAGGACACTACCTACGTGACGTTTCCATGTCCCCCCCTGTGCTTCTATGGGTTTCCTCCCACACTCTACAGATTGCTGGTTGGTTCATTGGCTCCTGTCTAAATTGACCCCCTAGCATTTGTGTGCATATATGATGTTGAAGTGACATAGGGACCCTAAATTGTAAGCTCCTTGAGGGCAGGAACTAATGTGAACATACAGTAAATAAAGTGCTGTGTAAATGGTTGGCACTATATAAATACCTGTAATAAAAATAAGTATTTGTTTTGCATACTACAATAATGTCACATATCATGCATTCAATCCTGAAATAAATGTATCTCTCTTTCTTTCTCAAACAGAGGAGGAGCGCCCTAGGCCAAGGTAAGAATATTTGATTTTGTCAATATGTTAAAGTGACAGGTACATCTCTCACAGTACATTGTGTCCTGTTAAATCGTAAAAGTCATATTAACACTTCAGCCATTACTGTTTTAAAACATCCTTTTTTTTTATAACAAATGTAATATGTAAAAGTAAAATATTAAAAGGGATGGGCCTATCACAATGGCCAGCATTTTAGTATTTAGAGAAGCACTGTAAAAAAAAAATATCAGGATGATCAAAATGGTAATTCAATCAGTGTTTGATCAGAGATGCCAGTTGGCAACCAATATAACAAGAAACATATTTAAAAAACTATATATAAAAATGTTATTGTTCACAGTTTAAAATAAACCTCCATGAGGCTCATAACATCCTATAAAAACATCTGGTTAAACACTGTCATTGATGTTTTTATGGAATGTTACAAGCCCCATGGAAGTTTATTTATTTATTATTTAAAATGTATATTTTTTTATATAATATGTTTCTGGTTATATTGGTTGCCATGTAAAAATCCCATAAATTGGAGTATTTTCTGTAAAGAAAAAAAAAGAAAAAAGAAAAAGGACAACCCCCGTCTAAGTGGCACAACTGGCTGCTGAAATTAAAGTGTAAATGAAGGCTTATTTTTTATTTTGGAGTGGAGAGGGATTAGATTTATTGCTGTCTGTGTTCCCATTAGGGAGATTCACTCTCTGTGTTTTGTCTGACGCACCGTTATTATTTTAAGAAAAAGAAAATCTCAAATTTAGGTTGACATCAGAATACTAATAAAGGGGAAATCTTCCAATAGAGACACTTGTTCTGGTGAAAGGAAAACCTCAACAATACAGAGGGCAAGAAAAACAAAAACTAAGGGAGGTCTTACTTTGACCAATTTTTTTTTTTAAAACAGAAAATTGTATCCTACTTACTGTAATTTTCTTTTCTTGGTGCCTATCCGTAGCCGCACACGTATGATAGTAGCCCCGCCTACTTCCGCCCACAGGACCAGTGCATAGCTATAAAAGGTAACACCCACACAACAGCCCAGTCCTTGTATATCGCTAGGAACAAACTGGGTGGGTTCGCTATGCTGCCATGGATAGGAACCAGGAAAAGAAAATTACAGTAAGTAGGATACAATTTTCTGTTTTCATGGTGCCTCCATGGCAGCATACGTCTGATAGATCAATAACCAGCTAATCGGGGGGGGGACTTCAGCAAATTATATCATAAGAAAGTGAGTAAGCTACTGGCTGTCTGCCAAAAACAGGTGTAGTGAGGACTATTTAGCCCATCAGTAGTGCTGAAAGAATGCGCCATAAGAGAACTGGATTGGGTCCCCTGCCTACCATGTTAGCTGACATTTCACTATGGGATAGACAAGCAAATTCCCACAGACTCTTGATGCCATGACAACAGCAAGGCTGTGAACTTCCGGCAGCTCAAAGAGCTTCCCCAATGATTCTTATATGAGAAGCTGGCTTCAGATAAAGGTGAAGGTCTACCTGGTATAAAACAAATTGAGCACCATCTGCGATACCCTTCCCATCTGCACCAACATTCAAATCCCCAGGACAATCCCCCGAGTGCACCTCCCAAAGCCTGCCCCAAAAATTACAGCGCAGACAGAAATAGTACAACAGACATCACCCAAATGCTCCTGCAACAAGTGCGTTTATCTGGCCACAATCGCCCCAAGCCCCTGGTAGAGGTAGAACACAGGGAAAGGGAGAATAGAAGCCTAGGTAGCAGCCTTGCCAATCTGTTAAACTTTAGTCTGTAGCCAAAAGCTAGATAGGAGTGCATCTTGTCAGTACAGGATGAAACCTGAATCCTAGACCATGGAGTTGGTTGATGGTCTGCTGAGTCGACTTGACATGACGGAGCTAGAAATCAAAGCATCAGTACAGGATCCATCTTGAAATACAAAAAAGGAAAGTGAAGGCTGAAAGATAAAACTTTCCATCCTGACCACATCCAACTAAGCAATGGAAACTTCCTTTGCGTGAACTGGACACAGATCAAGGAACTGAATAAGGATGTTCTGTTTGAGGAGACCAATAGAAACTAACCATAGCAAAATGGAGAACTGGTTTCTAATAACCTTGTCTTATGTTAAACCTGTGAAAGGTTCCATGCCAGACACCAGCCTCAAACAGTCACCTCCTCAAGAGAAGGCTATGAGTAAACTACTTAAGATCCCACAAAGTCACATAGGCAGCAATATTAAGAGCCAAATCTAACCTAGGCCCAGCTGCAGGAGAGGACTTGTCCAGCAAATAAACTTTTTGGGAGAAAGTCCTGAGGCTTACACCAACATAATCAATCGCCACATGTCTAGCAATAGATTTAACATGAAGTAGTAGTAGACCTCCTTGCTTAGCATCAAGGGATTCCTAGTCTCTATGATGCCCGGTCTTGGAATTTCAGCTTCAATTATCAAGCTGTCAAAAGCAGTTTGAAGCTGGATGGCAAAACACATTCCTTGGGAACAGATGATCCTGATACAGTAGAATCCTCAGAGCAACTGTCCAGCACCCCTTTTAGGTTGGAGTACCACATCTGCCTCAATCAGCCGTAACATTTTCCATTCCATACATGCGAGACAAACAAGATAAGGAAGTACTGAAAATCACAGGAGCATCCTACCAGAGGACCACTGCACCTAAGCCAAAACTCACTAGCCTCTAGTTTTACCTCAGGGGTCCCATAGTCAACCTCTGAAGTTGCCTACCTGGTCCTCTACCAGGAATAACTCCAGGGGTAGAAATCAATCTCATAAGTTTAGACACTGCCATCAGATGCAGTCTGCCTGATAAGGCTGGAGCCTGACTTTTTGCCAAGGATACCAATCTAGCCTTTTGCTACTGCAAAACTCTGAATCCACCTGAAAATGGTATGCCACCTTTATGGCATTGTCTGCATGGATCCAGATTATATAAAACAGCCCAGAACTTCTGGATGTTACCTTAGAAAACAAGACGCCAAAGACAACCAACCCCCTTGATATCAAGGATGTCTAGGTCTCTCCCCCAGAATGGTCCACTGTCTGAGGTGTCTTTCCATTGTGATTCCTTAAAACATGAAGAGAAGATGTGCTTGATCTAGAGCCAGACCCCTGAGTCTCAGCAATAGGGAAATCACCTGACCACTGACTCAAATTGTCCTTTGAAAAACAGAGGCCTGTAAAAACCTGGGGTGAAACCAGGCCAAAGGAATTACCACCCATGAGGATACCCTCAGTTCTAGGCTTCTCCCACAAAAGTAGGGATTCAGATCGCTCCTGGTACAGACAGTTTGAATCTAAGACTAGCGTGTGTAAAGTTATCAATGAGAAAAAACACTCTGTCCTGAGCTGTGAGTAGGGCCATCCAGACATTCCCAAGGTGAGTCAGTTCCAGTGACGATCTCCGAACCTATCCAAATTACTGGAATATCTGGAGGACCATGTCAGGTTGCTTGATAGAACTTGTACCAATAATTCTCCATCTAAGGATCTCTCTGTGAAACTATTTCAAGAAGCCACCGAGGCTTGTACTAGGTCCAGCATCCTAATACATGAGGTGCTAACCAATAGACAAGGAGCAGGATCCCAGAATGGCAGTGCATAGGTCCAAAAGCAAAGCACAAAAATTACTTAAAGGATGGGAACATTTATTATCTTTGATGCCTGCCAAGCCAGAAAAGGCAAAGGGAGGCAATGCAATGTATGTATTTTTTGATGGAAAACTTGCATCTGAACCCAGCCAAGGCAACTTTTCCACTATTGCGACCCCGAGTGCAACTCTGATCCAACTTTACAGTCTCTGGATTAAAGTTGCATCAAAGTAGCGCAGGAAACTTTTCAAAGTCGCTGCAACCCTAAATCACATAAACTGGAAAGGGGGCCATTGAAATCAATGGGCTGTGACTTGTCATGCGACTTTATGTGTCCAAAGTGGCAAGACAAGTCGCACCAGTGGAAATGGAGCCTAAAGCTTTAAGGTAAAACTAAGCAAGTGAGTTCAGTCAGTGCAAATACAAATCAATTTCCCCTATCATACGCAGCTGAACACTCAAGGTCAATATACTGCACTCCTTGAACAGACATAGAATAAAAAATAGTGCAGCGCTAAAAAAAAAAAAAACAATAATTCTAAAAAACTCATATAGATAATATCTGACAGTTCTGTGATATATGGACAGTCCCAGTAAATATAGCTTAAACACCAAGTGAACGTAGAGAGAGGCACCAACAAGCAAGATAAAAGTCCTCAGTAGTGGTCAGGGTGCTCGAATATAACCATAGTTAATGTGCATCCTTATCTGTGCTTTCACCACCATTAGTACAGGCCACTCACCTTACTGAACCTCTAAATTAACAGAAAGGTCATGCAAGCATTCCCTACAGGGGCAGTTAGAGGATGAGATCCTGTCTCTAAGATATTCCAACCATCGTAATCCAGCCTCAGATATATGGCAACAACAACGCCCTCACGTATGTAGCAGATATCATTGTTGTTCATGCAAAATCAATAGGGCATACATAGTGCTCTCTGCTTGTACTTAAAAAAATGTTTACTCAAATAAAATGTTACTTTCAAATAAATCACTGAATCCCCAGTGCTAGCAACTGAAGCTTGTAACACAATACAGCGTCTCATAGTAAAAGTCTGAAAGGTGGCTGTAATGATGCCAGAGCCTTCCAGTCCGCACGCGTATTGTCCCTATGGGCGGGACTTCCTCAATGCAGCACCATCTTTAAGATACATACAAGATATTGCCACCATGGACTTTTGGATATTAAACTGCTTGCCACCACAATTGGGGCAGAAACACCTTGACCCTGAAAACCTTCAGAGGATATGCAGAGACCACAAGTGGAGAAAAGATGCTCATTACCAATTAGAAGGAGAAAAAGACCTTGCAATCTGTACTCTAGCCTTTTTTCCGCTAGTAATGACAAGATTTCAACTTCAGCCACATCTCTAATGCTGTTGACCTGGACTGCCTCAAAGAAAATTTGTCCCTGGAAGGCCATGCAGGCTACTTCTTCCGACAGTGGAAATGCTTTAGCAAGTTTCTTGAGCCTGGTCTGGTTTCTTACCTTGTGCCTGCTCTGGTTTCTTACCTTGTCCCTCTGGTTCTTCTCCACTCATGGTAAACTTTCCTACCTTAAAGAAAATGGGCAACAGAGGCAAAGCCTTAGGCTGAACATAAAGTACTAGCTTATCCTCTCTGTTCTTCCTTGCCAGCAGTTGGCCTGCTCTCTGCTGAGGGAGGCTTTATGCAGTTGGTAGCAATAGTATTGGAATGCAGTGGATATGGTAACTTCGCCCAGGCCTACAGATATCCTTTGCAGCTATGATCAGTGGGCATGAGAGCTTCTGTCTACCCCTTTAAGGCAATCTTGACACGCTATCTTGTAAAGGCAACTTCATCCAAGCTCACAGCAATCCTTTGTGGCTATGAATAGTGGGATGGAAGAGCTTCTGTCATCCTCTTTAAAGCAAGCTTGACACATTATTTACTCTGTAAATGCAGCTTTACCCAGGATTCACAGCAATTCTTTGCAGCTACACATAATGGGCCGGAGAGCTTCTGTCTGCCTTTTTAAGGCAGTCCTGACCAGTGATGTAAGTAACTCAGTTAAAATAAACTGAGTTACTTAACGCAGTTACTTTAGAGGGTAACGAGTAATCTAACTGATTACTCTTCCCCTCATGGTAACTCAGTTCTCATTACTTGGGCAGCGTTACCTCAGTTACATCTACCGCTCGGGAGGCCTACCGTGGCCGCGCTGCCTGGCCGTTCGTTCCGCTGCGGGGAGGGTGGCTTTCACCCGCTGAGCTGCGAAGAGGCTGAGACTCAGAGAGACTGTCTGGACCGCCCCATCCCGCCTGCCTATCAAGAGAGAGAGAATGTAGGGAGGTGGGGCGGACACTGAAAATGAAGTCAGCTGACCAGCTGACACCAATCGAGTGAAGGGGAGGGTCTCTCTCCCCATGAGGAAAGGCATCCCTGGAGGCATTCAAGTAAGTGACTGTCTGACGATTGGAATTGCAGTGCAATTGATCCATCCCAAGTCCTCCACCACCTCTGCTTCTTACTGATCCCATCCCTACCCACCCCCCATTACTTCTACAACAGAGGTGATGTGGGGGTTACGGTAGGGATGAGATCAGTGGTGGTGGGGGATGGGATCAGTAAGAGGCAGAGGTGGTGGTTGGCGAGGACCACTGCTGCCACCCCCCCCCAAGTACCACCGCTTCCTGCTACACCCCCCCAAGTACCACCGCTGCCACCCCCAAGTACTGTACACCACCACCACTGCCACCCCTCAAGTACCACCGCTGCCACCCCCTCAAGTACAACCGCTGCCACCCCTGTCACAGTTACTTTGCTGAGTAACTAATTACTTTTCCAATGTAGTAACCGAGTTACTAACGCAATTACTTTTTGGGAGAAGTAATTTGTAACTTAACTAATTACTTTTTTAAAGTAAGATGACCAACACTGGTCCTGACACACACTTTAGGCCATAGTGCTGGCATTTGCAGTATAGAAGAGAATTTTCTCTACCTTGGACTGGATTTCTGGTGCTCCTCTCACAAAATTATCCTGTCAGTGGGACAGGCTGGGTTCCTTAGCCAAGGGAGAGGTCAGTTAGCACCTGAATGCACTCTTTTAGTAGCAAATACCTGGTCTGATGACCTTTACCTATAGGAACCATGTGGATCTTTGTTATGCAGTGAGCCTATGCAGCTAGAACACTGACATTTAGTCAGGTAAAATAATATTGTCACCCTGAGACACGAGTAAGACATATCTATTCACTAGGTAGTAGGAAATAGCCCTTGATGCAGGGTTTTTGGCTATGAGTGTGCTGGCATGCAGTCCAAGCGTGCAAATGCCCTATCTGTAAGCTGTTGGATCTTTAACCCCATGTTCCTCAACTCTTTTGCCTGTCTCCTACTTCTGGAAAACTTCTCACCTTGCCCACTTCCAAGATGGTTTCCAGGTAGTCTTGTCCTGCTCCAAGATGGTTACTGGGGCAGTTTTTGCCCAAACCAAAGATGGTCCCCATGTGAGCTCTATCCACTTTACTTTTTCAGCATAATACATTATTCTCTTGAATGTAGACACTTATCTTTCTCTTCCACAATTGCCACTAGATTGCATACTGGAACACGTTGCAGCTGCAGCCCATCCGAGAGGAGATGTAAAACACAACTTATGAGGCCATTCACAGATAAATTCCAAAAAATTAGAAAACATACTTATCTTGAAAATGCGGTGTCACAGTTCAATGGATCCACTCTGTTCTGGGAGGCAGGCTCCAGACAAGGACAGCTCTTCTGAGGAACAAAGTTCTGGCTGCAATGCTATTTTTGGGGCTAGTTAGCACCCAATTTTTCACCCAAAATATCCACAGAAGGGGCTCCTTGCCTTATCAGAGCATTTAGCATCCCAAGGTCAGGGACTGCGCTTACAGAAGAGGCCGAACCTGAGCGGAAAACCACCAAAGGTGGCAGGTAAGTGTTTCTTCTCTTCACACTGGCTGTGAGTTCATTGAGGACAAAAAAGGAATGGGCTGTTGTGTGGGTGTTAACTTTTTATAGCTATGCAGTGGTCCTGTGGGCAGAAGTAGAAGGGGCTACTATCATACGTATGCTGCCATGGATAGGCTCCAGGTAAAAGTTCCTTTAATTACACTTTAACTACTTCCGGACCATCCACCACACATATATTGCAGCAAGGGGGCTCGGCTGCGCGAAACAACGTACCTGTACGTTGTTCGCACTTCCTGGTCTGGGGCGCGAGCCGCCGGCAACCCGCTCCAGCTGTGATTGGATACAGCAGAAGCCAATCAGTGCATCCAGTCACCCGCGATCGTTTGGGAGAATGACAGAACGGCGGACTTGTAATCAAGGCAGACCATCATTTTGTCACAGAGGAAGAGATCTGTATTTCCTACTAATCAGGAACACGATCTCTCTCTTTGTCTAGTGTGAATATCCCCCACACAGTTAGAAAGCACACACAACACATATAACCCTTTGATTGCCCCTGATGTTAACCCATTCCCTGCCAGTGCCATTTATATAGTGCCAGTGCATTTTTTTATGAATGATCATTGTATTGGTGTCGCTAGTCCCCAAAAAGTGTCACTTAGTGTCCAATTTGTCTGTCACAATGTTGCAGTCCCGCTAAAAATCGCTGATCACCACTATTACTAGTTTGTAGACATGATAATTTTTGCGCAAACCAATCAATATGCAATTATTGGGATTTTTTTTACCAAAAATATGTATCAGTATACGAATTGGTCTAAATTTATGAAGAAATTCGATTTTTTACATATTTCTACATATTTTTATTAGATATGTGTTATAGCAGAAAGTAAAAAAAAAAAACGCAAAGGTCATCAAATACAAGCAAAATAAAGCTCTATTTGTGAGAAAAAAAGGACATCAATTTTGTTTGGATACAATGTCGCATGACCATGCAATTGTCAGTTAAAGTAAAGCAGTGCCGTATCGCAAACAGTGGCCTGGTCATGAATGGGCATAAATCCTTCCAAGGCTGAAGTGGTTAAAAATGGCACCCTTCCAAAGTGATAGTGAGGAATATATAGAACAGTGAGTGAGAAGAAGCAGACATAAGGTCAAAAGCTCTGCCAGGTGTCAGACTGATAAAGGGTTGGCATATTAGCAAGTGGTATTCAGAATATGGCGTGACATTGAAGCAGCAAGACAAAAAGTCTCCTGTAGAGAAGTTGCCAGTGGTCTGTTCGGGATATTAAATAAAATTATACAAAGTACAGTTATGACGTAGATGACTAGAAACCATTTTTGAAGGGAACCATTTTAAAAGTAAAATCCCTGTCTAACAGCAAATACACCAAAACAATTGCAGAAATCATCATAAGCAAGAAACATCACTTTTGTGTTTGTGTTTTGCTCTTTAGTTTTATATTGTTTCTGGGACCTGAATTTTCCTTCCTATACAGCTGGGCCCCCAGCAACTGCCATCCTCCTGTCCAATGAGAGCCCCCTTACTGGCCTCTGAACTGGAAAATCAGGCCTCAGTATCTAAATGAGTCACGGTGGGATTTGCTAAAACTGGTGCACACAGAATCTGGTGTAGCTGTGCATAGTAACCAATCAGCTTCCAGGTTTTATTATCCAAGCTTATTTGAACAAGATAAAGTTAGAAACTGATTGGTTACTATGCACAGCTGCACCAGATTCTGTGTACACCATTTTTAGGCATATCCTTCTTACTAAGAGTCCATTCACACAGGAGCAACTTTGGATCCGACTTGAAGTCGTCCCAAGTTGCCTCAAGTCACGTAACATCATCAAATCAATGTAAGTGAATGAGAGCCATCTTAATGCACACTACTGAAGTCGCTCCGACTTCAGAAAAGGTTCCTGTACTACTTCAATCCGACTTCTAGGCAACTTGTACCCATTGATTTCAATGGAAGTTGCCTCCAAGTCGGATCCCCTGTCTTAACTGAAGCAACTTTCCAGGAAGTAAAAATAGTTTTCTAGGCAAACCCCTCCCTCCCACAGAGCTGATTATTATGTGATTGACCACTGGTAAAGTCCCCTGTCCTGGAAGCAACTTCAAGTTGCCTTGTAAGTTGCCTCAAGTCGTGCTGTCATTCATACTCAAGTCATGTCCAAGTTGCCTCCCAAAGTCTCCCTCGAAGTCATATTGCCCCTGTGTGAATGGACTGATTTCCTTTAAAAACACATTTCCTTCTGCATTTCTAACAAATCAAATGAAAATTCACTTTAAGAACCTAAACATTGTAAATTAAAATGATTTCCCATTATACAATTATTGTTTATTTTAAACAGCAGGCCAATGATGCCACAGCTTGCCCCCCCAAAAATCCCAGAGGGAGAACGAGTTGACTTTGATGTAAGTAATCCTTTATGAAGGCTTTCATTTTTTTGATTCAAGGAGACCCTGTGACATGGGAAAATGTTCTAAGGCAAGCACTAATTTACATACCTGTAAATAAAAGGCTACCTACTTATCTTTCTCAGTGTAATTATCATTTTTCTTTATAAAACAGCCAAGTACAAGTTTTTAAATAATCTGAATTTGGGGATTTTAACCCATGTGTCCCATTACTTAAAGTGGAACTTTACCCATAACAACTTATTAAAAAATAATGTTCTTTAGCAAGTAACATACATCCCACATTAATTATTATGCTACCAAAATGAGTGTATACACACAATTGCCTCCAGCATTGTTCCTGATTCTTCTTTCCGGAGGCTGCCATTTTGCTGAAGCCCAGAGATCCTGACAAGCAGAAAACCTTAAAGCGGTTGTAAACCCGCTGATGTGTTTGTTTGTTTTTTCCTGCCTGCAAAGGAAAAGGCATAATGAGCTAGTATGCACGGCATACTAGCTCATTATGAAATACTTACCTTAGAACGAGGCCCCCGACATCTGTCCCGATCCACGCTGAGGGAGCTGACACGTTCCCTCTGCGTTTCTGCTGGGTATCGCGGCTCCGGCGCTGTGAGTGGTCGGAGCCGCAATATCGTCACTCCCGCGCAAGCGCGTGGGAGATTCCTTCCCAGCAGGGTCCGGCATCTGCCAGGCTTTCAGCCGAGAATCCCCTGTGCACATGCGCCGCTGCAATCAGCGGCGCATTGCGAGGCTTTCCTGTATGTAAAAGTCCCAAAAAGGACTATACAACCACTTTAAAGTGGTTGTAAACACTTACAACACACTTTGACCTACAGGTAAGCCTAGATTAAGGCTTACCTGTAGGTCCAAGAAATATCTCCTAAACCTACACGGTTTAGGAGATATTTGCCGAAAGACAGCGGTGTGCAGGCGTACTGAGTGATATGCCGCGCGTGGCAGCTCCCATGCGCATGCGCGGGAGTGACGTAATCGCGGCTTCGCCGAATGACAGCGGCGGAGCAGCGAGACCCACCGAGAAGATGGATGCACCGGACTACAGGGGACAGCGGTGACTTTGCTGGCTCCTGTGTCAGGTAAGTAACACATAATGGATTACTATGCGATGCATAGTAGACCATTATGCTTTACCTTTGCAGGGAATGAAAGAGGAAGTAAACTCATCAGGGTTTACTTCCTCTTTAAGGATAGTACCAAAAAATAGAGAGCAACTGAGCATGTGCAGAGCAGGTTGAGACACTGAGGTTTATTTACTAGAATTGGAGAGTTCAAAATCTGGTGCAGCTCTGCAGAGAAACCAATCCGCTTCCAGGTTTCTTTGTGAAAGCTTAACTGAACAAGCTGAAGTTAGAAGCTGGTTAGACAGCTGTACCAGATTTTGCACTCCCTAGTTTTAGTAAATGAACCATAGTGTATTACTGGATTTTAAACAGTATAGGCACTTATTTTTATTGTTTTACATAGCTATACCTAAAAGGAGGCAGCATGAAGTGATCTAGCAGAGCTCCATTTTCTGATCATGTAGTTTCATGGTGTCATGTGTTGCTCTGTATGCACAGCTTGTAGTAAAGTAAATATTCACATTCTGATGTCAGATGTTCTGTTTGTGTTCAAACATTTGGCATGACCCTACATGGATAGTGCATGACCTCTGTCTGTAGTCTAAGAACTGACACTTCCTGTAAAGAAATTATATATCCCACAATCCCTGGGTTTCTCAGTCTAGCACTGGTGCAGATGCAGTAATTCGTAATTAACAAAAAGGCAGAGCATTCACAGAGAGATCACCATGCTAAAAGAGAATTGTTTCATCTCATTAGCACTCCTACATTTTTGATGCAACACAGATGAAATGGCAAGACATGAATAGGATATTGCCTGACCTGGAACAAGAAGTTACTTGTCCCTTTAGTGAACTGTATTGAGCTAGGTGAATGAATATACGGACAAAGGGGAAGTCACAACTATGAACCCATCATTACAAGGGAAGGCAAACAACTGGCACAGAGAATATGACTATACTAATACAGTACCTAGTTAAAACCACATAAATATTTAAAAAGCTTACACTGCCTTTAATTTTTATTGTGTGCAATATCCATAGAAGCAAAATGGATTTCTGCTTTTAACAGTTTACTATTTTCTTGACTAGTGAGAAAAAGGTTTCTGTTTTGTTTTTGTGAGCACATTGTCCAATAAAACCCAATAAAGGCCATTCAAACTCCTTAGAAAAGCAGTGGGAAAGTGCTGATCACGTGTAAAGTGCAGCATTCCTAAACTTCTTCTGAAAATATTAGTTACCTGGTTGCCATGTTAAAGCGTTGCCTTCAATTTCTGCACTTTCTGATTCACTGACCTAGAACAAGTATACAAATCAGTCTGGCATATTTGTTCCAGGCCATTGGCTATCTAAAAAATAATTTTTAGAAAGATTTAGGCCTTTAAACTGCCTCTATGCAGATTGCCACATACCTTGCTAAGTGAGGCCAACAGGACTTATGAATGGAGGACAAGCTGATGATTGCAAGGTCCATCTCCTCCATTCATAAATCATGTTTCATTTATAGAAGCTGTAGTACTGACTGCTATGAATGGAGGAGCTGGGCATCAGAGCAGGCATTGTCAGGCACTCTCGAGTAGTAGTGCACTGCTTCAGTTCTATTAACCCTCCACTGGAAGATTATGAAGATTATGGTGGCAGGGGTTGTGTCAATGGAGAAGAATTTCAAGGAAACAATGAGCCAGCAACACAGGGGACCCCATGAATTATTAATAAGTCATGTCACTGATTTTTGGTGGCAATTATTTATTTATACAAAACTGTGTTTTTTATTTTGAGTGCACATAGTAAAATGCAAAAATATATCACCTCCGCAATATTAAAAAATAGATTTTTAATGGCCAATAATGTTAGCATATATCAAGATATGCAATTTCACAGCATGTAGAAGGGGAAATCATAATTACAACTTTCCTAAAGTTAGCATGGAGAAGAATTTCACATGATAATGTTATATTTCTTCATCAACAGGACATCCATAGGAAACGCATGGAAAAAGATCTTTTAGAACTTCAGACATTGATTGACGTCCATTTTGAGCAGCGCAAAAAGGAGGAGGAAGAATTGATTGGATTAAAAGATAGAATAGTATGTATAGTTAATACTACTTCTAACCACATTCATTAAAGTACTCACAGCATTATGTAGCATAATCTGTACCCTCCATACACCACCACAGTGTGGAGTGATAATCCAAAACTTTTGTTCAACAAACCACCTTCTGGTGTGTGGGATTTTACACACAGTACTTGGGTTATCAGTGCCAAATCTACTCCTGCCTTTTGATTTCTTTTAGAAGCTGCGAAAAAACAAAAACAAAAAAACAGCCAAAAAAAGCAGCCAAAAACCTCTAAACAGTATCAGTAAATTGTAGTTCAGACATTTCAATTAGATAATGCTCATCTTTGGATGTGCAATCACATCAAACTTGCAAAATGTGTTATCTGAGTTTGAGGGATACAAGGAGATCCACCTCTGTATAATTCTGCCATCCAAAATTCTCATGTGACTGGTATCAGTATATGGTGTCGATGGGAGGAATTATTCCCTTTTGAATGTGTCAGTGGAAGGAATAGTGCCCCACTGTGTCAGCAGAAGGAATTGTGCCCCATCGTTAGTGTCAATGGATGGAGTAGGGTCGCCCGGGGCTGGATAAAGGCAAGCCCAGGGCCACATCTGGCCCCTGATTCTCTACAGTCTTATAAAGACAATTCTATGCAGCCACACATTACCCTGATAGAGCCACAGAGACGTTGCTTTAAAGAGTCCATTTTTGTGTAGCATTCATAATCTCTTTTGCATTATTCTGCAGTGTATACATTCTGATCCTGTTTTGCGTTATTGCTTAAATGTGCACATCTTTAGTGAACTAAAAGTTACAGTTACTCATTTAGCTAATTACCTATCCTGTTACAGACTTGTATTTTGAAGGAGCATTTAGCCATGTTGGACCAAATTCCGTACCAGTCCTCATGGGTCAGGGTCAATCTTAGGTCTGTGTTCAATTGGTGGTGTAGTTGGGTGGGTGCCTTTACAAGCTTAAACAAAGCATTTGGGGCTTCTATAAACTATCGATACAGTATAATACTTGGGGAACATCGTTTCTCATTTTAGAGAGACACTTCTTACTGACCAGCTTAGTACCAAATGGCACAAGGCAAATGTATTATCTGTTTTTATAAAAGGGGGTCAAAATTTTCACCTAGTAATTTATACAACTTTTTACACAACTTTTTACACTGAAGTAAGGTGTGAAAATACATACTGCATATTAAGGAGTCATTCACAGAGGCGTAATATAGTGCATGCCTGTGCAAGGACTGTGTTTGTCCACATGGGGTGCATGGGTATTCCATGCATCCCCATGCAGGCTGTTCCATTCATGTCAACTGAGAGGCAATGGCTGCATGGTCACAGTCGCTACTCCCAATTTGACATGTGTGAGCCTGCACGGCTCCCCCTCCAAAAAACAGTATACGTTTCTAAATTCACAAAATATAAGCACTAACCCATGGATTTATCCTATCACCCAAGAGGATTGACCACACTTTATAATTATGTTTGCTTCCTTTAGATCACTCTGTCAAACTCAAGGCCCACAAGCTGAATCCAGCCCGCCAGGCCATTTCATGTGGCCCTCACACCCAGGGCTTTTTTTGTCAGCCAAAACCCTTCACACTCTGCATAACACACCCCTAAACCCTGCAGTCTGTATGTAGCTCACTCCTCAACCCTCCACTCTGTACAATTGGTACATAGTGCACCCCTGAACTCTGCAATCTGTACATAACGCACCCCTGAACTCTGCCCCCTGTATATGGCGCACCCCTGAATCCTGCAATTAGTACATAGAGTACTCCTGAACTATGCACTATGTACATAGCGCACCCCTGAACTCTGCACTCTGTACATAGCGCACCCCTGAACTCTGCATTCTGTACATAACGCACCCCTGAACTCTGCACTCTGTATTGTCCCTTTAAGATCCTTTAAGATCCTCCCACTAGAAGTGCAATATGGCAACACCCACCATTTGATGTGGTTTGGTGAGGGGTGTCTGGTTGAGTTCCTGCACCTATTCTAAGAAAAAAAAGCCCAGGATAAATGTATGTAGCCTTACAAATACAACCGACCCTTTGAGGGCAATCCTAATGCTGATGCCCACAATGAAATTGAGTTTGACACCCCTGCTCTAGATTAACTGTGGTGTTAGGGTTTCTAATTTTTTTGATGAACAGTTTTTTGTTTTTTTTAGCTTAACTATGTAACTATTTGACTTAGGAACATCGCAGGGCTGAACGTGCTGAGCAACAACGGTTTAGAACTGAAAAAGAGCGGGAGAGGCAAGCCAGAATGGCGGTAAGCAAAACTATAACAATATACACAATTGTAAGGATTAGTATTTAATTATGCGTTATTTCAGATAATGAAGTATTAAACTCATTTATGTCATCATTAAATTCTATTAGTTCCTTTGGCAGGGGATAACTGGTAGAAAGTCCCTCTTAAACAAGGATGTTTTCTGAATGCACTGAGTTTGTGTGCAAGTGCATAAGATGGGACTCCTTGCGCAAGAAAAAGAAAATGCAATGCGCCATGGCAAAAAGTGGTTGTGGTTTTCATTGAGCTGAATATGGGGCATTATGCTACATAAAAATATCTAGCTGCTGTCTTGCACACAACATAGTATGGGAGATGCCTCTAATTGTCCCTTGCACCTCTATTAACCCTTCCCTAGACAATAGAGGTGACACACTGTGAACATTTACCCAGTCTCTGTAAATGTGCAGCTTCCTACCTAATTCTATTGATTACCTGTTCCTAGATGGGATAACAGATTTTTATACTGTCATTTTGTAGAGTCTTATAACCTCAGTCAGCCATTGCTCTGCTCACCTAGGTGGCACACATACAGGCGGGTAGCAATGATTTGGCGGTTAAGTTTGACAAATGCAGCACAGTGGTTACTTTATGTGCTGCCATGGTTACTGGTGATCTTTACATCAGCACCTGTCCCCGGAGTCACATCAATACCTTCACTGCCTACACCCCAGCATATATAATCACAGCATTGACCTTATTATTTACACTGCAGCAGCTGGAAGTGTCACAGGCTGTTCAGCCACAAAATGGACTGTAGAGGGGGGTTAGTTCCCTTTAATCTGCATGGTTGCCCTGCAGGCATGGATTAGTTCTCCCATAGCATTTATAGGAAGGGAGGGTCTTTAGAAAGGAGAGAGTCTTGAAGAAGGCAAGGCTGAAACAAGATGTGGATGCTTGTTAGAGTGTGTTTTCCCTTGGGGAACCCAGCTTAGAACTCAAAGCCTCCAGTCTGATTGTGGGAAAAGTAATCTTTGCACAACAGACTTAACAACTGATGAGTCAGTAATTCAAAATCCCCACCTAACACCCTGAGAACAGTTACTTTCTACTTACCCTATGATGGGACTTTATACCATTAATGTGGACTGAAGAATTTTACAAGTTCTGCCATATCTTTGGAACTATGCTGCTATACCAACCATGTGGACTGTTTGGGTTATATTACATTAAAACAAGTTAATTTGCAAGGATTCATGCCTCCATGTGATAGTTATGCTACATAGTGTGTCTGGTTGAAAAATAGACACTAGTACTGTAATGTAGTGCAACCAATATATTTATAAAAAAAATAGAATAAATAAATAGAAAAAAACAGAAAGGCTTCATATATAGAATCCTATATCCACAGTTGATCCAGAGGAAGGCATAAAGCCCCTATTAAGCATTGTGCAATTTTCTTCAGCAGAAAAAAAATACTTCTAATCCCCTAAAAGGCAATTGGGTATTCCCTGGATCAACACTATCTGATGTTATTACCTATAAATGTGAGTATCCAATTCTGTTTTGTGCATGTAGAATAGGGATGAGCTTCGTGTTCGAGTCGAACATACGTTCGACTCGAACATCGGCTGTTAGCCCGTTCGGCGAATTCCGAACATTATGGGCCGTTCGCGCCAAATTCGTGTGGCGCTCACGGCCCACAAAGCACTGCAATGGCGCAGTGCATTGCTGGCTCATGATTGGCCAAGCATGCACTGTGACCCCCCATGCTTGGCCAATCACAGCGTCGGCAGCGAGGAGAGCCATGATTGGCCTCAGGCAGGATGCCTGTGGCCAATCATAGCTCAGGCTGTGTAGTACACGCCCCACACTATATAAGGCCGCCAGCGCGCCGGCCTTGTGTAGTGTGTTGGCGTCTGAAGCAGTTAGTGGGTGTTCTGTGTACCTTCAACACAGTATACACCGATCGTTATCGGCCGATTTTTCGATCTTGCTCTTCTGTAGTGGTTGTTGTCTGCGTGCCCTGACCGCAGTATACACCGCTATATTCACCTCATCTATATAGCTAGCGATATATCTATCTTTTACAATAGAGCTTGCAGTCAGTGTTAGGAGCTTGTGCGTGCTGTCTGCGTGCTCTGTACCCAGTACACACCGCTATATCCACCTACGTAGCTCTTCTCTATTTGAGCCATCTGCCATCTGCAGGAGTTATTGGAAGATGTGTGTGCCTCCAGCACAGCACAGTATACATCTGTATTTACCCTTTATTGCTGGTGTTCTATAATAAAGGCATCTGCAGGAGTTAGTGGGTGTTGTGTGCCTCCAGCAGAATATACACCTGTATCTACCCTTTATTGCTGTTCTCTAATAGAGCCATCTGCAGGGCTTAGTGGGTGTTGTGTGCCTCCAGTACAGTATACCCCTTTATCTCTGGTGTTCTATAATAAAGGCATCTGCAGGAGTTAGTGGGTGTTGTGTGCCTCCAGCACAATATACACCTGTATCTACCCTTTATTGCTGTTCTCTAATAGAGCCATCTGCAGGGCTTAGTAGGTGTTGTGTGCCTCCAGTACAGTATACCCCTTTATCTCTGGTGTTCTATAATAAAGGCCTCTGCAGGAGTTAGTGGGTGTTGTGTGCCTCCAGCACAATATACACCTGTATCTACCCTTTATTGCTGTTCTCTAATAGAGCCATCTGCAGGGCTTAGTGGGTGTTGTGTGCCTCCAGTACAGTATACCCCTTTATCTACCCTTTATTGCTGGTGTTCTATAATAAAGGCATCTGCAGGAGTTAGTGGGTGTTGTGTGCCTCCAGCACAATATACACTACCCAACTGCTGTTTTACCCAACTCCCTTCAGGCCATTACCATGTCTGGAAGGCCAGCAAGGAGAGGTAGACAGGCGCGAGCCGATTAAAGAGGGCACACAGGCTCTGTGCCTAGAGACAACAGTGCTGGTCATGGACGCGGTGCATTGTCATTAGCACGTGGCCATGGGACACGCTTGTCCTTCTTTTCGGCAGCTGGACATGTTGAGCCACAACATGCCAACGACTTGGTAGAGTGGATGACCAAGCCCTCTTCATCCTCCTCATCCTCTCTCACCCAGTCTCAGGGTACTAGCAAAGCAGCTGCCAACGCATCGTCTTCCCTCGTCTCAATGTCATCATCAGTGACTCCTTCCCTAGACCCACCACGTCCTCCTGAGGAGTCTCCTGAACTCTTTGAGCACAGTGTTGGGTACATGCTCCAGGAGGATGCCCGGTGTTTTGTAGCCTCTGATGATGACACTCAGCTAGAGGAAGGCAGTAGCGTGAATGCAGAGAGAGGGGATGCTCAAGAAGGACAGCAATCTGGCAGTCATGTTCCACAAGCTGCAGCATACTGCCAGGTTTGCTACAGCGATGAAGAGGGAGGGGATGATGAGGGCACTGACTCCACGTGGGTGCCTTGTAGGAGAGAGGAGGAGGAGAAGGAGGAGGAGGAGGAGGCACATGTCCAACGAGGCAGGATGCCCTCCGGGGGCCAGCTTAGGGCCAGCACACCGACTGAATCACACCGCAGAGCTCCGCCTGTGCAGGGCGCTGCCTCTGCGCGTTATTCTAAAAGTTCTTTGGTGTGGGCCTTTTTTGAGTCGAGTGCATCAGATCGCACCGCTGCTATTTGCAACATATGTCTCAAGCGTATCTCGCGTGGCCAAAACATCAGCCGCTTGGGCACCACATGCTTGATCAGACATATGTTGACCTGCCATGCAGCTCGTTGGCAAGCGTACCTCAAAGACCCACACCAAAGAACAAAGCGGACCTCTCCTTGCTCCTCATCAGCTGGCATCTCAAACCCCACTAGACCTTCAGTCCTCTCTGAAACCTGCTCTGAGAGGAATGAAGGTGTAGAATTAGGTGTGTCACAACCAAGTGCTTCCAGGCACTCTGCTAGCAGTATACCCACGTCCGATTATAGCAGGCAAATGTCCCTGCCTCAGCTGCTGGACCGGCGAAAGAAGTTCACTCCCAGCCATTAACATGCCCAGCGGTTGAATGCTAGCTTGGCTAAATTGCTAGTACTTCAACTGCTGCCTTTTCAGTTGGTAGACTCGGCCCCCTTCCGTGAGTTTGTACAATGTGCGGTTCCTCAGTGGCAGGTCCCCAAACGCCACTTTTTCTCACGGAAGGCGATTCCGGCTCTCTACCGGCATGTGGAAGGCAATGTCCTTGCCTCGCTGGACAGGGCGGTCAGTGGTAAGGTGCATATTACCACTGACTCATGGTCCAGCAGGCATGGACAGGGACGTTACCTGTCTTTCATGGCCCACTGGGTCACTCTTCTGACAGCTGGGAAGGATGCAGGACAAGGTGCAGTAGTGTTGGAGGTTGTTCCGCCACCACGCCTCCAAAATGCTACTATTGGTTGTGACACACCTCTCTCCTCCACCCCCTCCTCTTCTTCTTCCTCCATGGCCTCTTCCAGTGCTCTGTCCTCAGAACCAGCGGTGCTCCATAGGCGTTCCAGGGGCTACGCAAGTACGCAGGCAAAACGATGCCATGCCGTGCTTGCGCTGGTTTGTTTGGGGGACAGGAGCCACACTGGGGCGGATGTTTTATCAGCTCTGCAGGGGCAGGCCGAGAGGTGGTTGACGCCACGCCAGCTTAAGCCAGGAATGGTGGTTTGCGACAATGGCACCAACCTCCTCTCCGCCCTCCAACAGGGACAACTGACCCATGTGCCCTGTGTAGCTCACGTCCTTAACCTAGTGGTGCAGCGGTTCTTGGGCAGGTACCCGGGCTTACAGGATGTCCTGAAGCAGGCCAGGAAAGTCTGTGTGCATTTCCGCTGATCATTTAATGCCTGTGCTCGGCTGGCTGAGCTCCAAAAGGAGTTGAACCTGCCCAAGAACCGCCTTATATGTGACATGCCCACCAGGTGGAACTCAACATTGGCCATGCTGCAGCGGCTGCACACGCAGCAGAGGGCCATCAATGAGTACCTGTGCGACTACGGCACCAGGACAGGGTCAGGGGAGCTCGGTTTTTTCTCACCACGCCAGTGGGGCATGATCAGGGATGCATGCACTGTCCTGTCACCTTTTGAGGAGGCCACAAGGATGGTGAGCAGTGACAGTGCATGCATCAGTGACACTGTACCTCTTGTCCACCTCTTGGAGCATACGCTGCGTGGAATAATGGACAGGGCACTTGAGGCAGAACAGAGGCAGGAAGAGGAGGACTTCCTTGCCTCTCAAGGCCCCCTTTATCCAGACAGTGTTCCTGCTGTGCCACCCATCACACAGGAAGAGGATGAGGAGGAGGAAGAGGAGGAGGAGGATGATTGTGTCAGCATGGAGGTGGAGGCTGGCACTCAGCAGCAGCAGCAGTCTTGTAGGGATGATTTACAGTCCCAAGAAACACGTGGACTTGTACGTGGCTGGGAGGAGGTAGCTGCGGATCATGTTGTCCTTAGTGACCCAGAGGTCTCCGGACCGAATGCCTCAGCTAACCTACGCTGCATGGCCTCCCTGATCCTGCAAAGCCTGCGGAAGGATCCTCGTATTCTTCGGATCAAGGAGAGGGACCATTACTGACTGGCCACTCTCCTTGATCGACGGTACAAGGGTAAGGTTGCCGACCTTATCTTGCCATCGCAGAGGGAGCAGAGGATGAGACATCTCCGGGAGGCCTTGCAGAAAGGTCTGTGCAACGCGTTCCCAGAGACTGGGAGATTACAAACTCCTGGTCCTGGACAACATGTTGCTGAGGCATCGGTCAGAAGGAGCGGTGGAGAAGGTGGCCGTCTGACTGATGCTTTCAGACAATTTTTTAGTCTACAGCCCCAAGGTATGATCGGTTCCAGCAACCATCGCCAGCGTCTGATTTACATGGTGCAGGAATACCTAGGGGCAAGGTCAGATTTGGACACCTTTCCCACCGAAAATCCTCTGGCTTACTGGGTCTTGAGGATGGATCACTGGCCAGAGCTTGCACAGTATGCAAGTGCAGAGCTACTGGCCTGTCCTGCATCCAGCGTTCTTTCGGAACGCACCTTCAGTGCTGCTGGTGGCTTTATTACTGATCACAGGGTGCGCCTGTCCACCGAATCAGTTGATCGACTGACCTTCATCAAGATGAATCAGTCTTGGATCACCCACAGCTACCAAGCACCTGAAGCTGATGTAACCGAATCATTTTTTTTTTAAATATCACATCCCTTCAAGACTGCCTATGCTGATGCTGAGTGACTGTCCTGTTATGTTGATTGTCTATCCTCTTCCTCCTCCGCTGATATGTTGGAAGAACATTTCTGGTTCTGGGTGATGCCATCAGCCCAATTTTTCTGCCCCTGTTTAACAGGGGCGTTTAATTACAATTTTTGATGCAATGCTTTGCAGCAGGGCTAATTCCTGCAATAAAACTAGAGTATATGGGAGAAGTTGCAGTGTCGTGGCACCAGCACCAGTGCCTAAGGCCCAATTTTTTTGCCCCTGTTTAACAGGGGCGTTTAATTAAAATTTTTGATGCAATGCTTTGTAGCAGGGCTAATTCCTGCAATAAAACTAGAGTATATGGGAGAGGTTGCAGTGTCGTGGCACCAGCACCAGTGCCTAAGGCCCAATTTTTCTGCCCCTGTTTAACAGGGGCGTTTAATTACAATTTTTGATGCAATGCTTTGCAGCAGGGCTAATTCCTGCACTAAAACTAGAGTATATGGGAGAGGTTGCAGTGTCGTGGCACCAGCACCAGTGCCTAAGGCCCAATTTTTCTGCCCCTGTTTAACAGGGGCGTTTAATTACAATTTTTGATGCAATGCTTTGCAGCAGGGCTAATTCCTGCAATAAAACTAGAGTATATGGGAGAGGTTGCAGTGTCGTGGCACCAGCACCAGTGCCTAAGGCCCAATTTTTCTGCCCCTGTTTAACAGGGGCGTTTAATTACAATTTTTGATGCAATGCTTTGCAGCAGGGCTAATTCCTGCACTAAAACTAGAGTATATGGGAGAGGTTGCAGTGTCGTGGCACCAGCACCAGTGCCTAAGGCCCAATTTTTCTGCCCCTGTTTAACAGGGGCGTTTAATTACAATTTTTGATGCAATGCTTTGCAGCAGGGCTAATTCCTGCAATAAAACTAGAGTATATGGGAGAGGTTGCAGTGTCGTGGCACCAGCACCAGTGCCTAAGGCCCAATTTTTCTGCCCCTGTTTAACAGGGACATGTAATTACAATTCTTGATATAATATTTCACAGGAGGGCCTGTTCCTGTGCCCACCCAGAGTAACTGTGAGGACTTATAGTGTTGTGGCACCAGCACCACAACCACCAAAGGTAAATTTTTCTACCACTGTTCAACAATGGCATGTAATTACAATTCTTGATATAATCGTTCACAGCAGGGCGCTCCAGCGCCCACCAAGAGTCACTTTGAGGGCTTACAATGTTGTGGCAAAACCAACACCTTGTTCCGCCATTCCTGCAGAGCATATAGGGCAGGCCCCTACTTTCAAACATCCAACTTACAAACATCTCCTACTTGCAAACGGAAGGAGACAACAGCAAGTGAGATGAAAAAAGATGGACGACAAAACAAATTATACAGGGGTGATAACTCTTCCCTATGTTTTCCAAAAAGCTTAAAAATAGTTTTTTTGACTGGAGCTACACTTTAAAAATGTACCAGTTGAAAATTACAAACAGATTCAACTTAACACAACAAACCTACACAGTCCCTGTCTTGTTTGCACCGCCTGTATACTGCTGTTCTGAGTATATAGGGCCTGGGGGCCACACGCATTTCCTTTTTTTAATATGGGTACGGGGTTCCCCTTATGCGTACAAGACCCAAAGGGGCTGGTAATGGGCAGGGAGGGCTACCCATGCCATTTTTCTCAATGATTTTCAACCATATTGCAGGAACCAGATATAACATTAAAACCGCAAGCAGTTTTCAATGATGTTATTTCCGTTTAATGTCATTTTGTGCAGGGACTGTTCTAAACACGGGAAACACGTGGCACTTCACAGGCATACCACAGACACCCCCCAGGCACGATATTTAAAGGAATATTTCACTTTTTTTTCACTTTAATCGTCATTAAAATCAGTGCTCCCGCCAAAACGGCCATTTTTAAAAAAATTTTAGGCATTGACCCATGTCCCCTGGGGCAGGAGCCAGGTCCCCAAACCCTTTTTAGGACAGTATCTTGCATATTAGCCGTTAAAATAAGCACTTTTAATTTCGAACGTTCGAGTCCCATAGACTTCAATGGCGTTCTAAAGTTCGTTCGAAAGTTCTGGTGCGAACCGAACCGGGGGGTGTTCGGCTCATCCCTAATGTAGAAATGCATCAAGCTCCCTTTAAAAAAAAAAGAAAGCAATCTACTGAACTGACCAGAATTAGTTCTTGAGAGGCTTACTGTAAAAAAAGTCTTTCCATATGTGGAGGTTAAATCTCTTTTCCTCCAGAGGTAAAAAGTGCCCATTGTCCTTTGTAATGACCTTAAAGTGAATTACTTGACACCAAGTTCACTATATGGATCCCTTTCGTATTTACAGTTGTGCTCATAAGTTTACATACCCTGGCAGAATTTATTTATTTTTGGCCATTTTTCTGAGAATATGAATGATAACACAAAGACTTTTCTTTAACTCATGGTTAGTGTTTGGCTGAAGCAATTTATTATCAACTGGGTTTACTCTTTTTAAATCTTAATCACAACAGAAACTACCCAAATGACCCTGATCATTTGACCCTGAGTTTACTTACCCCAGTTCTTAATACCGT
This sequence comes from Lithobates pipiens, assembly GCF_037356315.1. Lineage (NCBI taxonomy): Eukaryota > Metazoa > Chordata > Amphibia > Anura > Ranidae > Lithobates > Lithobates pipiens. The sequence goes on along the minus strand of NW_027507788.1, from coordinate 136,687,353 downwards.
GTATTGCCCCCTTTAACATCAATGACAGCTTGAAGTCTTTTGTGGTATTTGTGGATGAGGCTGTCTTGCTTGAACTGCATGTTTGAGATTTTACAGAGTGGCTCAATGATATTGAGGTCAGGAGACTGAGATGGCCACTCCAGAACCTTCACTTTATTCTACTGTAGCCAATGACAGACCGACAAGTCACCCACAGGGACCACAGTCAATACCACTGGAGAGAATAAAGCAGCCAGCTTGGGGCAGGAACGGTGGAGGCTGGGTGACGAAGAAGAGATGGTCCATAAGGTTGAGAAGCATTCCCCCAGGCAGTTTGGCTACTGTTATTCATTTTTGGCTGCATCTCTAGAACCTCTCTGGGGACCTACTTGGAACCACAATAGAAAAAGGCTTTCCCATGGGTTGGTCACATGGGTTGATGTCACATGGGGGCTATGACATCGTAAGGGGGCGGGGTCACCATGTGACCAACCCATGTGACATATACCATGTGACACCGCCCCATTGTCACTATATAAGTGGCCGCACAGCGCGGCTCTGGCATTCCGGCCGGAGAGAGCGACGTGTCAACATCTCCTGGAGAAGAAGAACAAGAAGAACAAGAAGAAGAACGGAAGGCGACCGGAAGGCGACCGGAAGGCGACAGCGGCGACAGAAGACCGGGCCACCTCCTCTAAAAGAGCTATAAGAAGGCGCGGTGGCCCGGCAGAAGAACGGAAGGCGGCGGCGACAGAAGACCGGGCCACCGCCTGCAAAAGAGCTATAAGAAGGCGCGGTGGCCCGGCAGAAGAACCGAAGAGGGGGACAAGACCCCCGAAGTCGGGAGAAGAGGCCGGCGGCGGGGAGGAAGAAAGCCGGACTCCTCCGCTAGCAAAAGAGCTACAAGAAGATAGCGGAGGAGTCCGGCGAGAAGACCCCCGAAGACGGAAGACCCCCGGAGCTGTGCAATAAAATATTTTATCTCGTGTGTTGTGTTTTTTTTTTGGGTACTTTTATTTTACAGGTGAATGGGTAGGGGTACATTGTACCCCATACTCATTCACATAGGGTGGGGGGCCGGTATCCGGGGCCCCCCTTATTAAAGGGGGCTCCCGGATTCCGATAAGCCCCCCGCCCGCAGACCCCGACAACCAACGGCTAGGGTTGTCGGGAAGAGGCCCTTGTCCTCATCAACATGGGGACAAGGTGCTTTGGGGTGGGGGGGCCGCGCGGCCCCCCCTTCCCCAAGGCACCCCCCATGTTGAGGGCACGCGGCCTGGTACGGCTCGGGAGGGGGGGAGCGCTCGCTCGCCCCCCTTTCCTGGCCGGCCGGGTAGCGTGCTCGGACAAGGGTCTGTTGTGGACTTTGGGGGGACCCCCACGCCGATTTTTTTCGGCGTTGGAGTTCCCCTTTAAGTACATTCCAGGCGGCGGAGCCCGCAACGTCTCCGTCGCGGGCCCCGCCTACCTGCACACGCGCTCGAAATGAGCGGACTGTTGCCTCGTTTGTGGGCGAGTCCGTTCATTTCAAAAGTTGCGCGGACTTAGTACGACGAACAAAGTTTGCCGTATTTGTCCGCTCAAAAAGTGCCGTGTGTGGGCGTGTTCGTTCATTCAAAAGTTTGAGCGGACTGTTTGACGAACTTAGTTTCGGCAGACAGTCCCCGCGTGTGTACGCGGCCTAAGACAGGGCAACCTCTGGTCTCTGCTATGTTATCTATTCCCAAACATCATCCTGGTGTGCAGTGTCTGAAAGCACATGTGGCTAAGGACCTGAGGCTCATGTGCTCTTTTCTTCTGAAGGTGATTTCCTCCTTCTGCCTCAACCAGGACATTGCCTTTACCCCCTTGTGTCCTACTCTGAAATATTTTTTCTCTATTACCTTGATGCAGTATGTGGTGTAAGAGTCTCCCTCTTGGCTACAGCCTGTTTTAGGCAATTTGATTCCATTTTTGTGTTTCCTGAGGGTATCCGCAGGAGGGGTTCATGCTTCTTGCCTCACCATTGCTAGGTGGATTAGACAAGTCATATCTTGGGTCTATGATCTAAAGGATAGTGTTGCTCTTATAGCACTCTATTTGGTCCAATAGTGCTTCATGGGCATCTCAGCAGGAGGCAACTGTCTCAGATTCAAAGCTGCTACCTAGTCTCCTGTTCACACATTTCTTAAGTATTACCAGATGGATATTCAGCTCTCCTGATGCCAGTTTTGGACGCAGGGTGCTATAAGCTGCTGTCTGAGTCGGTTGAATGTTTCTTGACCTGTTGGCATTTGTTTGCTGTGTTGCTTACCCCTAAGTTGGACTGCTTTTAGATGTCCCATGGTCGAAGACTAAAGGTCCTGTGTCAAGTACTATACGACTAAGAAAACAGGATTTTTTTTCTTACCATTAAAATTTGTGTCTTGCAGTACAGTGCAGGACCCTTCTATGAATGTATTACTTGTATTACCTTACAAAACCAAGGCTCCTGAGGTGAAAAGGTATTCTACCTCCAAGAGTGTGCTGATCCATGGATCAAAATATAATTCTTTTAAAAGTTTGGAAAGTTGCAAGCATGAGGGCTGGGGTGTTTGTTCAGTGTTGTTATAAAATAATTAGTGTGCAGGGGAATGAAATGAATATTGCACTGAGAATGGAAGATGAGCCATACAGTCTCCTGGCATGGGATGCATACCCAGAAGGACATAACTAGGAGTCTGTATTTCAGAGTATACTGAGTTTCCCTTCAGTGATTGATATTTTTCATGTCACATTAATGCCCTACACTCAGCCTCCTGCAATAGGAAAAGATCTATATCAGATTGCTTTGCACAGTCAAGAACTGCACAAATAAGGGGTGTTTACAGTATTTTGGCCCCAATCTCCCACTGTAATTTAGTTTATAATTTGAGAAAATCTTCCTCTAAACAGGAGGAAGGCTGTAGGGTGGAGATTGTTATTCTTCAGAGACAGTTGGAGTAATACGGTACCTTTCTTTTGGTGTGAGAAACAACAACACGACCATGTGATTGCTCGATGGAGTTCTGTTCATGGAGTAGGGATCGTGTACTCCCAGTGAATTCTAATGCCTCGTGGTATACTCTTGAGGAGAAGGACTGCTATGTTATCCCAGATGCATCAACCACAATTGAAGTAATTATGCTCCTGCTGTTCAGTATAGGCCCGATCTGCTGGTCAATTTATGCTCTATGGGAGGTTAGTGAAGTTCTGCAACAAGAAGGGAAATGTCCAACTGAACAAAAAAAGTACTAGTACAGATGAAAATTAAAATCAGTAAGGGGTTTGGGATGTAAGTGCATCAGAACTTCAGTTTACAGCAGCCATACCAAAATGGCTACATAGGGTGGCGTGCTTCTCAAATCTATTGCCCGCGGGGAGTCATGTGCGATTGACTCATCGAGGAATGTAAGGTAAGAGGCCCCCTGAGCTGTTAGTGAGACCATTTGATGAAGGTCTATTCATGTGTGCAAAAACTGAGGCCTAATCTCAGACACCTGTAGAGCTCACTGAATGCTGCTGGAACACGAAGTGGAACACTGGAGTAACTATGCACCCAGAGTTACTGGTGGAGTCCCAGGCAATGTGAATATAGGATGTAGCTTCAAGTGGTTCTAAAAGCTACATTAAGGTAAAGTTTTCAGTGTGCAGCTCCCCACCCCCAAATTATACTTTCCTAAACCTGATTTCAATCCAGCGCTGTGAACAATGGCTGAGCTCTTTTCACTCTCTCCCTCCTCAAAGACTCAGAGACAGCAGTGGGCGCCACTGGCATCTGCTGCTGTCAATCATAGCAAGTGAGCAAGGAGTAGGGGGGCTGAGGTATTCTCTGTGTGTCAGTAGACACACTGAGTGTGGCTCAGGATCGAGCCCACGCAAGTCCCCTTATAACAAGCCATTTGCTATGGTGGGCACTCGGCGGGGGGGAGAGCCGAACACTCTGGCATGGGACTCCTGAAGAGGAGGTTCAAGGCTGCTCTGTGCAAAACCATTGCACAGAGCAGGTAAGTACAACATGTTAGTTCTTTAAAAAAAATTGAGCCTTTATAATTGTAGCACCCATCTTCGATAGGTGCTAGGATTAGTTAGATTTAGTGCTGGCTCACTGTGTCCATTGGAGCTGTGTTTTTGTTTGCTAGGTAAGTTTCGTTTGTAACCAGTGTGGCTGTAATTGTTGTGTTAGGTAAATTTACTCACTGTAACCACTGCAGCTGCATGTGATTAGTTAGGTCTGCTCAGTGTTTCAGCTGCTGCTAGTTTTGACTGTTTGACTGCTTTTCAAATAAATGGAGAAGTCTCTGGACCATAGGCATGTAGCAATGCAAACAGCAGTATGAGTATTTATACAGCCCTGGCCAATTCCAGAGAGGATTGCCCTGAATGCTTCTGGGAGCATGTATAAAAACTCTGAGACAAAGAACTGCTGGGTCTTTGCCTGCAGAGGGGAAGTCCAGTCTGGAAGGCTTGCTACCCATGAGGCCTCTGAATGCTGACGAGCACTGACTGTGGGGCTGTCTGCTGAAGATCTAGTTTACAGTAGTATCACTGGGCAAAGTTGTCGCTTGGAAGTTGGAAGGTGGCAACCAACTGTCCCTGGACATTTTGTGAATACAGACTGCTGTAAGAGATTTTAGAGACTTTTGGGCTGCTGTCACCACTCTTGTGCTAGAGAGTCAGTTGTGTGTTTGACCAAAGGGGACATCGGCTGGTGTCCTGAAGAGCTCATTATATCTAGTTCTTTGTGAAGACTCTTGGTGCTCTAAAGAAAGAAGCTTGTTTTAACTGCTTCTACTACAAGCCAAGTCCACAGTTTACTATTGCAGGGACTTCTGCTTCAGCTTTTCAGAAAGGAATTTACTGTCCTTATCCCGCACATTGTTATCCCACTCAATTCCTTCCCAGTTATTCCAAAAATAAAAACAACAAAAAGAACAATATGGGCTTGATAGGCTTAATGTACACTGGACATTTTACAACCTCCCCTGAACGATTAAACTGGACAGATAGTAAACGACGTTTGAAAATGTCAGTTTAGCTGCGTTTGCATTTAGGAGTTCTTTTGTTTTTCTTCAAATAGTCAAAAATTATTTTTCTTTAAAAGCGCCTGTAAACGAAATGCGGCTAACGTGAGTTACTGTGTTTACAAGCATTTACAAGATGTTACAGGCGTTTGGCATTTCAAATGTCTCTGAACATCCTTCCTGTATGCTTTTTTGCTTTCCAAAAAATGCTTCTAAACTCCCTGGAAACGACTATAAAGACCATGTGTACATGTACTGATAAGATAACATAGAGGAAAGTTCAGGGGCAGCTGGAAAAAAAAACGCCCAACTGCTCCTAATGTCCGTTTACCAGCAGCAGTGTACATAAAGCCTTATTGAGCCAAAAAGTGAGTGTGAAAGTGTGCCTGGCTGCGGGGCAATCTATTGGGCAATTTTCCAGCAGCTTTCTACCAGGGTAGTGCTACACAATCACTTTAGGTAGAGGAGTATAATGTATCTGCTGCTGGCAATGGACACGCAGATATTTAAATATTCTAAACAAACAGTAAGGCTAGGTTTACACTGTAGCCACCTCTTAAAAAGTGTGGATCATTTTGGAGAGCGTGGCTAAGCAGCAGCTTCCAGGCATGTGGGAGGCAATCCACCTGTCAACTCGACAAACCATGTTAAATTTGCTACGCCTTTTGTACAACCCCCTCCGTCTGTATGTTTGGTTTTAGGTGGGTGGTAGGAAGGTGGTAAGAACTTAACATTATTGATCCTTTTAGAGCAAAAGTAGCATTTTCATGAAAAAAAAATACATTGATATAAAAATGTAAATTTAGGGTCATATAAATATGACTTTTTTATATATATTTAAAGTGTAACTAACCTATAGGATTATTTGTTGTACAGAAGCACAATCAAGCATTTTTCAGCAGATGATATAAAATTGTTAGGGCTAGTTGACTTATACAACCCCAACTCAGCTAAAAAAATGTGTTGCTCAGTTATATAAAAAAAAAATTGCTCTGACTGCAATACTCCTATCTCCCTGCAGTATTTCCTGATGGCCCCTAGATGCCCTCAATCTTCCAGGTTCAATCCATCCAGTGTCATTTAAACCACTTAATTTTGGTGAAGGTTATCATGGGCCCATCCACCACAGTATAATGATGCAAAAATGACATCATCTCATAACTGGTGATCCCTGCTTTATTGACTATTGTCAAGAGTCAGAAAGGAGACAAATAGGAAGAGGACCACCATAACACTATGTAATCTTCCTGAAGACTTCCATGTATTAAACCAAGAAAAAAATATTGGCTATGGGGCATCCAAGGGTGCAAAGCGAAGGGAACTGAGAAGGGGGAAGGTGAGATCAAAACTGGGCTTGAAGGACTGGGTAGCTAAATTTGGTTGCAATGCAAAATGTAAACCATGTTCACAACCTTTATAGTTTCACTATTACTAAACACAAATTAATCATGCAATTAAATAAACAAAGAAGAAGGAAATGTTCTAAATACACTGTTATGATGCTTCCATTGGTACAACCAAATTAATGGGACAAACTACTTCATATAAGGAAAACCTGAGTACAAAGTTCATGCATCTCTTTCTACTCCCCCTCATTGTTCTAATAATGCACATACAATGAAAAATATACACCCAATTTTATTTTCTTATTTCCTAGGAAGAAAAAATGAGAAAAGAAGAGGAAGAGGCCAAAAAACGTGCTGATGATGACGCCAAGAAGAAAAAAGTACTTTCCAATATGGGTGGACAATTTGGAGGAGGTTATCTCATGAAGGCAAGGCATTAATAAAACTAAATTAATAAGTAATTTAATAATTGGAAATTAATCTTTTTTCCCAGCTGAACAACTAACAAATGATCTCCCCCTAGCAAATGGTAAGTACTCTTAAAGCCCAACTTGGGTAATTTTGAAAATTCTCCCTTGCACTTTATTACAAGGGAGAGTAAAAGAACTTTTACTTATCGGATCTTCATCTCCCCTAGCAGAGAGCGCTCCCCCTGTGCTCCGTATGTAAGTATTTTAAATGGCATCAGAGGCCTCTGTCCTCTCTTCCATTAGCAGTTCAAAAAAAATCTGACACTTTTACATCCAAATCGACCCCGCTGGCATCCATCTTTAATAATCCAATTTTTCCAGCATGCCTAGACTCCAAAGCCTTTTAATGGTGGCTGAATAAAGGTCTATATATCGATTAGAGACTATATCACCCCTAAGGGACCCCTGACAACTAAAAGCTGTTTGGATAAAGTGACATGGGCCAAACATAAACCTTTAGGCATCACCAGATTTTCTATTCTTTGCATTCTGTTAAACCATCTGACACCCCACACTTCAACCCCTTTGAGAAATTGTGTACACAAGAGGAGGGTCAGCGAGGAGGAACTTCCACAATATATTGGCTTTTATTGGAAGCTTATTATTATATATGATGGCTTAGGACACAGATCTTGAAGCGAACTTGAAGAAACTAACACAATGGTACCTGATCCCTTCCCAGTGTTCTCACTATTATGTTTTAAAGTTTGCAACCATCGGGTTACATTGTTTCATATATGGTGGGAAGGCCCTAAGTTTAGGAGATTTTGTAATGGCTTCTTTGCTTTTATTCCCAGAGTCACAGGCTTACAAATCACAAAAAAACTCTCACTATGCACTACTAAATGAATCGGTCATAGATATACCCCACAGCTCCCAGAGGCTATTTATATTTCTGCTCTCAGCTAAAATCTCTATTGCAAATAACTGGAGAACTCCCAACATCTCACTCACTTTAAAAATAGCTAGCATCTCTTGAAACTTAGCCCATGAAAAGCTAACAAGCATTCAAAATGAGCAATGAAAATATTTGGGAACCCTGAGTTAAATACCAACAAGCTGTATTACCCATTTTACTAATAAGCACAAGCACTGGTGGTAGCAAGTTAACATGGTCTGAACATTTCTTTCATCTTTACGTTTTCCTTTCTTTTTTTGACTGTTGTCTAAGGTGTCAGTACTTTCTTGGTCTGGAGGGTCTCTAATGCCCTGTACACATGACCGGACTTTCCGGCAGAAAAGGTCAGACGGAATCATTCTGTCGGACATTCCGATCGTGTGTGGGCTTCATTTGACTTTTTCTTTCTAAAATTCTGACAGACCTAGAAATAGAACATGTTTCAAATCTTTCCACCGGAACCAGTTCCTATTGAGAGGACCGAAAACGACGCAAGGGCAGCTATTGGCTACTGACTATTGAACTTCCTTTTTCTAGTCCCGTCGTACGTCATCACCTTCTAAACGATCGGACTTTGGTGTGATCGTGTGTAGGCAAGGCAGTTTCGGCGGAACTCCGTCGAAAAGTCCTTCTGAGTTCAGTCCGATGAGAAGTCCGCTCATGTGTACGCGGCATAAGTTATTGATATCATCTAATATAAATCTATTGTTAAGACACTGAGATCTGAGTGCACCTGTAAGGCTGGCCATACATGGTTTAAGTTTTTTTTTTGTTCAACCAGTGGGTTGAACAAAAAAAAAATCTGATTACTCCATCCACTCATTTGAGGTGGATGGGGTAATCATTCCCTCTGTACTATTGTATTTTCTTGGCGGGAGTCTTCCCCACTGTCAGATGGCATTGATCAGTGGCCTGTGGTCCACAGGGGCCCAGGTTACCTAGTGTGTGTTCCTGGAGGGTGTCAGCTGCCACCACTAGGAGGGTGATTCCTTTTTACTAATCACCACCTGCTCCTGAGCCGACCAGGTTTGCACAGAAACTAAATCTTCATCTTCCTCTCCATAGTTGCTTAACCCAGAACATCACAATTCCTTTGTTGACTTAGACAAGGATGAAGCATTACATGACTGTGCTTTAAACTTTATTTAACAATCAAACAGGATATAAACCGTTCCACAAGCTGGTATACAGTTCACTGCACAGGATATAAACAAATTCCACAAATTGGCAAATAGTTGCAAGATAAAAGTCATACAATGGCAATGAGAGCAACAAGTCCATCCAACTGTACAAGAGGGTGTGCTGTGGTGCTACTTACAAGCTAGTATGTTCTTTACAGGCCCTAGGACCAAACCACTTTTCTTTTCCAGGCCCCCAGGGGAAGAACTTCTCCTTTACAGCTGTACCCTGCTGTCTCTGCTGATCATAAATACCTGACTTAGCTCCTCCCCTCCAAATGCAAAGGTAAAGGATTGGGCTAACCCAGGGGACACACCTCCTGAGGGGAGTGGCCGCAAATTAAATGGGGAAACCTGTCTACAAGATTAATAGTGAAATAAGTGTCAGGCTTCTGAAAAAAAGCATTGTACTTAAAGAGTAATGCCATGTAAACACAATCAGATTTTCCGACAACAAATGTTGAATGTGAGCTTGTTCAACCGTGTGTATGCTCCATCGAACATTTGTTGTCTGACTTTAAAATAAATGGTTTTGTTGTTGTCGGAAAGTCCGATCGTGTGTACCGGGCATAAGTTTACCTTTGCACATGAAAAATGACACAACCATGGATGACTTACATATGGTGATACACTTAATTTACACTTGTGACTTCCAGTATCTTATTGTTTTATGATGAATGTGTATGTGCTGCTGGGGGCAATAAAGCTGCATGAGCAAAGCACATGTTCTTTTTAAATGCCTTTCTGTTGGTAACATGAATTTCTTCGTTTCACAGGCAGAGCAGAAGAGAGGAAAGAGACAGACAGGACGTGAAATGAAGAGAAAGATGCTGAGCGAGAGACACAAACCTTTATGTATTGATCACATGAATGAAAATCAGCTAAGGTACTTATGTGTGTATCTTTCAGGACTTATGCCGCGTACACACGACCGGACTTTCCGTCAGAAAAGGTCAGACAAAATAATCTCATCTGATATTCCGATCATGTGTGGGCTTCATCTGACTTTTTTCTTCAAAAATTCTGACGGACTTAGAAATAGAACATGTTATTAAATCTTTCCTATGGAATCAATACCTATTGGGAAAACCGTTCGTCTGAATGCTATTCCGATGGACCAAATATGACGCAAGGGCAGCTATTGGCTACTGAACTTCCTTTTCTAGTCCCGCCGTACGTCATCACGTTCTAAATAAACAGACTTTGGTGTGATCGTGTGTAGGCAAGTCCATTAAGTCAGAACTCCGTTGGAAAGACCGTCAGAGTTTATTCTGACGGAAAGGCCGGTCGTGTGTACGCGGCATTACTGCACTGCTGTGACAGCTACACAGCTCAACAGGATCTCTTAATATATTAAGAAAAATATAAATTACACTATGTGCTATAATTAACCACTTGCCGCCCGCCCTATAACAAATAGACGGTGGCAAAGTGGTTGCATAATCCTGACCGGACGTCATATGACGTGATCAGGATTATGAGCCGCTGCGCACCCCCGGGGGCACGCATCGCGGCGATCGTTGTTGCGGGGTGTCAGTCAGGCAACTACGATCTCGGTAAAGAGTCTCCGACGGAGACTCTTTACCACGTGATCAGCCGTGTCCAATCACTGATTGGCATGCATTATTGATTGGCACTGATTGGCATCCATTAGTACAATATATTATAATACAATTCTGCCTATCAGTTCCCATCTGTGCCGCCTATCAGTGCCCATCCATGCCACCTATAAGTGCCCATCCATGCCCAACTGTGCCGCCTACCCATGCCCACCTGTGCCGACTAACCCATGCCCACCTGTGCCACCTATCCATGCCCATCCATGCCAATCCGCGCCAGCTATCAGGGCCAATTTGTGCCACCTATCAGTGCCCATCCGTGTCGCCCATCAGACCACCCATCAGTGCCGCCTATCAGTGCCACATATCGGTGTCCATCAATGCCACCTCATCAGTGCCACTTCATTGGTGCCACCTCATCGGTGCCCATCAGTGCCGCCTTATCATTGCCCATCAGTGTAACCCCATCAGTGCCCATCAGTGAAGGAGAAAACTTACTTATTTGCAAAGTTTTGAAACTGAAACAAAAAAAAAACATTTTTTTTTCAAAATTTTCGGTATTTTTTTATTTGTTTAGCAAAAAATAAAAACCGCAGAGGTGATCAAATACCACCAAAAGAAAGCTCAATTTGTGAGAAAAAAATGATAAAAATTTCATTTGGGTACAGTGTAGCATGACCGCGCAATTGTCATTCAAAGTGCGACAGCGCTGAAAGCTCAAAATTGGTCTGGGCAGGAAGGTGTTTAAGTGCCTGGTATTGAAGTGGTTAAACGTCCTGCAGGTAGAACAAATAATTTTTTACAAACAAACCACACACTTTTTTCCTGTTTGCGGATTATGATTTGCAGTAGTAATTGTAACTATATAAGGCAGGGAGTTGGGAAAAAGCACTTGGCAAATAAAATTTATATCAATTAATATTTTCGTCCATTCAAAGAAGAACTTTAGTAAAATCTAAGTAGAATATAGTGCTTATTTATGAAGGATATCCAAAAGGACATAAAGAGGAACTCAACTGTGGAAGCTGTGTCCAGAAAAGGCAAGCAGATGGCAAAGGACTAGTCACCAGTATTGCTCTAGGCTCCCTGTAGCTGATCTATTTGCCATTATAGCGCTCACCTCTGGTGGAGCCAATCAATTGTTTCAATTCTTCTGTCCTGCTCCAGTGATGATCCACCCAGAACTGACCAAAGTTCCTCACTACACTGTTGGCCAAAATCCACACCTGGGGCCCCCTCTCAAGCCCACCTGTATTTATGTATGTACTACTATGTTTTTATATTGGAGTCATTCCTGTCACAGAGGGTGGATCTCAATTTGTAATTGGATCCTGGAGGGACACACACCACCAGTGATGTATGAGGGGTGGGCCTATTAAGGAGGATGGTCCTGACTGTGTATTTAAACATATATAAATATATGGTGGATCATTTGCTCTTTGCCTCTGAGGAAGAGGGCTCTCCCTTGAAACGCGTCAGCCTAGCCATCGCGGATGCCATCTGGTCTCTTTGCATCTCTGGAGCATTTCAGCAATCCTAGAGGCAACTTGTTTACATTATGCTTTGACATGCGTATATACAACATACGTTTGTATCTTGTGTGTCACTTTTTATTCTTTAACCACTTTAATACTGGGCACTTATACACCTTCCTGCCCAGACCAATTTTCAGCTTTCAGCGCTGTCGCACCTTGAATGACAATCGCGTGGTCATACAACACTGTACCCAAACTAAATTTTTATCATTTTGTTCCCAAAAATAGAGTCTTGTTTTGGTGGTATTTGATCACCACTGGGATTTTTATTTTCTGCTAAACAAAAAAAGACAGAAAATTTTGAAAAAACTAAATGTTTTTTTTTTTTCTGTTACAAAACCTTGTAAATAAGTAAGTTTTCTCCTTCACTGATGGGCACTGATGGCACCAATGAGGTAGCACTGATGAGGTGGCATTGATGATAGGCACTGATAAGCGGCACTGCAGAGCGCTGATAGGTGTCACTGATATGCAGCACTAATGGGTACACATAGGTGGCATGAATGGTCTTTGATAGGTGGCACATATGGGCACTGATAGGCAGCACAGATGGGCACTGATAGGCAGCACAGATGGGCACTTATAGGTGGCACACATGGGCACTGATAGGTGGCACGGATGGGCATGGATGGGCACCGATAGGTGGCACAGATGTACACTAATAGATAATATGGATGGATGCCAATTAGTGCCAAACAATAATGCCTGCCAATCAGTGATGTTCATTGTGGGCACTGATTGGCATCCATTGTGGGCACTGATTGGCACCCATTGTGGGCACTGATTGGCATCCCTGATTGTCCTGGTGGCATCCATAGTGGTCCAGTGTGGGCATCCTTGGGGGGGCTGCACTGATAATCAATCAGCACAGACCCCCCCCGTCAGAGGAGCAGGCGATCGACTCTCCTCTACTTGACAGGTGCAAGTGAGGAAAAGTCGATCAACGGCTCTTCCTGTTTACACTGAGATAAGCCATGATTGGACGTGGTAAAGAGTCTCTATCAGACTGACAACAATGATTGCAGCGGTGCGCGCCCCCGGGGGCACGCAGCGGCTTGATATCCTGGCGACATCATGTGACGTCCGGTCAGGATATCGTAACCACTTTGCCGCTGTCATTTTGCTATATGGCGGGCAGCAAGTGATTAATAAATGTTTATAATGGAATAGGTAGGTGCGCCCTTCTCTTGTTTTTGTTATCTTCTCACACCAGTACCAAGTGGTCCTCTTCATGTAGGATCACAAACATCACAAACATCATCTGTTTCCCTCACAAGATTTGGAACAGCTGCAGTCTTCATCTTGCCCTTTGCACACAGAGCCCAACTTTCAGACAGCCCCCTTAGTGTCACTATCACAGGCATGAATGCGAGGCCTATGTATAATGGGTCCTAGCACTAGGGTGACCACACGTCCCAAATTGCCCAGGACAGTCCCGCATTTTCCCAGGCACCTTCATTCCATGACAATACAGTGTCCCGGAATGAAACTGACACTGGCACCCACCCCCAGGGCTGATCTGATGCCCCCAAAAAAGACCGCCACATCGCCGCTTTACTCACTGACAGTACTTGTCCTGGCCAGGAATGTCTAGAGAGGCACAATCCCCACCCCCTGCTTGTGATTGGAGAAATCACAAATCCCACCTCTTGAATGTAATCACTGTAGAGCCAGCGTTGGAACAAGGTAAAACCGATCTCGGCCGGTCAGGACAAGTACTGTCAGTGAGTAAAGTGGCAATGAAACTGCCTTTTTTGAGGGGCGTGATCAGTGCTTCTGGGTAAAGCGCGCACCCGCCGCCCCAGCTGTGCTGTGATTTGCTACAGCACAAGCTGATTTTTGGTAGGCGGGTGTCCCTAAATGGCAGTTTGGAAATGTGGTCACCCTACCTAAAACATGACACAACTTGAGCTATCAGCATTAAAGTCCATGCAGGGATCCTAGAACAGAATACAGTAGCAGCCCACCACAGGTATCAGCTTGGTACTCATCTTCCTCTGTCCATTATTACAACCCTCCTAGTCTTATCGCTCCCAGCATTGTCTTCCAGATATTTTTTTCTCCTTCCATGCACACCCCCTAATCCCGAGGCACCCTGGGAGATGTAATCCTTCTCTTTCTCTCTTCTGTGCCCAGACCATGCCACCTTGGGGACTACAGTGGTGTGAAAAAGTGTTTGCCCCCTTCCTCATTTCCTGTTCCTTTGCATGTTTGTCACACTTAAGTGTTTCGGAACATCAAACCAATTTAAACAATAGTCAAGGACAACACAAGTAAACACAAAATGCAATTTGTAAATGAAGGTGTTTATTATTAAAGGTGAAAAAAAATCCAAACCATCATGGCCCTGTGTGAAAAAGTGATTGCCCCCCTTGTTAAAACATACTATAACTGTGGTTGTCCACACCTGAGTTCAATTTCTCTAGCCACACCCAGGCCTGATTATTGCCACACCTGTTCACAATCAAGGCATCACTTAAATAGGAGCTGCTTGACACAGTAAGGTCCACCAGAAGATCCTTAAGGCTGGGTTCACACTGCTGCGGGGGGAGATCCGGATGTGATTCGCACCGCAAATCACATCCGATCTCCGTAGCGATGCGAGTACAGCCATACAGATAGTATGGCTGAATTCGCATCGCTCCCGCAGCAAACTCGCACGGGACCCTTTTTTTGGTCCGCAACAGAATCGGATCGCATGGGGGTTCACACCATGCGATCCGATTCCTGTGCGAGTCGGCAGATCGCACTGCGATATGCGGACGGATCTGGGGGTGTCATTAACATATCATTGACACTCCCAGCCGTCCACATAGGGCAGTGTGAACTGCTGGCGGGAGTAATGCGATGCGGAAAACGCCGCGGATTCGCTGCGTTCCCGCATCGCAGCGGTGTGAACCCGGCCTAAAAGCTACACATCATGCCGAGACCCAAAGAAATTCAGGAACAATTGAGAAAGAAAGTAATTGAGATCTATCAGTCTGGAAAGGGTTATAAAGCCATTTCCAAAGCTTTGGGAATCCAGCGAACCACAGTGAGAGCCATTATCCACAAATGGCGAAGACATGGAACAGTGGTGAACCTTCCCAGGAGTGGCCGGCCGCCCAAAATTACCCCAAGAGCGCAGCGACGACTCATCCAAGAGGTCACAAAAGACCCAACAACAACGTCCAAGGAACTGCAGGCCTCACTTGCCTCAGTTAAGGTCAGCGTTCATGCCTCCACCATCAGGAAAAGACTGGGCAAAAATGGCCTGCATGGCAGAGTTCCAAGGAGAAAACCACTGCTGAGCAAAAAGAACATCAAAGCTCGTCTCAATTTCTCCACAACACATCTTGATGATCCCCAAGACTTTTGGGACAACATTCTGTGGACCGATGAGACAAAAGTGGAACTCTTTGGAAGGTGTGTGTCCAAGTATATCTGGCGTAGAAGGAACACTGCATTTCAGAAAAAGAACCAGGGGTCAAGTCCTGGGGAAAAAAGTGTGGGAACTCCCACCCAAGATCCACTCCCCTACCAAAAAAAAAAAAAAAAAAAGAAGATACGCTCATATGCATATATATATTTCACATAAAATACAGTGACTGCAAATGCGACATGCTACAAGAGATGACCAGACTGCGAATGTGACTACAGGAGATGACCAGACTGCGAATGCGACATAGTACAGGAGATGACTAGACTGCGAATGTAACTACAGGAGATGACCAGACTGCGAATGTAACTACAGGAGATGACTAGACTGCGAATGTAACTACAGGAGATGACCAGACTGCGAATGCGACTACAGGAGATGACCAGACTGCGACATAGTACAGGAGATGACCAGACCGGGAATGAGACTACAGGAGATGACCAGACTGCGAATGCGACTACAGGAGATGATCAGACTGCGAATGCGACTACAGGAGATAACCAGAGTGCGAATGCGACTACAGGAGATGACCAGACTGCGAATGCGACTACAGGAGATGATCAGACTGCGAATGCGACATACTACAGGAGATGACCAGACTGTGAATGCGACATACTACAGGAGATGATCAGACTGCGAATGCGACATACTACAGGAGATGACCAGACTGTGAATGCGACATACTACAGGAGATGATCAGACTGCGAATGCGACATACTACAGGAGATGATCAGACTGCGAATGCGACATAGTACAGAAGATGACCAAGTAGCTAGTTTTAAAATTTAAACATGTCCTCAGCCCCTTTATGGCACCTCCTTTACATTCCTGTCCTCACCCCCTTTGTAGAACCCCCCTTCACATTCCTGCCCTGCCTCCCTTTTATATCACCCCTCCTCATTCCTTTCTGTTTCTGATACTTTCCCCCTCCCTCCTTCATAACAGTGCCCTCTTCCCTGTCTTACCTTACACAGGACACAGCAGATGACATCGGAAGTGCAGCAAAGGGATGGACAGAGGGCGGGACCTGCCCCAGTTAACTGATTGGTTGATAGAATGCAGAGCAGTTCTATTAACCAATCAGTTAACTGAGCCAGCCCCTCCCCTCCGTGCATCACTGTGCTGCTCTTCCGATGTCAGCTCTGTGAAGACAAAGCAGCTAGCAGACTGTGCTAGAGCCTCGGGCGGCTCTGGTCCTGCAAAGGGAACGGCGTTCCTGCTGTGAAAAAAGTGCGGGGACGCCGTTCCCACGCGTTCCCGCAGGACTCGAGCCCTGAAAAGAACATTATACCAACAGCAAAATATGGTGGTGGTAGTGTGTTGGTCTGGGGCTGTTTTGCTGCTTCAGGACCTGGAAGACTTGCCGTGATAAAAGGAACTATGAATTCTGCTGTCTACCAAGAGATCCTGAAGGAGAATGTCCGACCATCTGTTCGTGTACTCAAGCTGAAACGAACTTGGGTTCTGCAGCAGGACAATGATCCTAAACACACCAGCAAGTCCACCACCGAATGGCTGAAGAAAAACAAAATGAAGACTTTGGAGTGGCCTAGCCAAAGTCCTGACCTGAATCCTATTGAGATGTTGTGGTATGACCTTAAAAAGGCCGTTCATGCTCGAAAACCCTCTAATGTAACTGAATTAGGACAATTCTGCAAAGATGAGTGGGCCAAAATTCCTCCAGGACGCTGTAAAAGCCTCATTGCACGTTATCGCAAACGCTTGGTTGCAGTTGTTGCTGCTAAGGGTGGCCCAACCAGTTATTAGGTTTAGGGGGCAATCACTTTTTCACACAGGGCCATGATGGTTTGGATTTTTTTTCACCTTTAATAATAAACACCTTCATTTACAAATTGCATTTTGTGTTTACTTGTGTTGTCCTTGACTATTGTTTAAATTGGTTTGATGTTCCGAAACACTTAAGTGTGACAAACATGCAAAGGAACAGGAAATGAGGAAGGGGGCAAACACTTTTTCACACCACTGTACATTCCCCAGCAGCCCCTGTGTTCATATTCCTCAGTCTCTGTGGTGGATGGTGCTCAGGTAAGTATTAGGGGGGGGCTGGATGGGGCTGCTGAACACGTAAGGTTTTTGATCTTAATGCATTAAGATAAAAAAATGTCTGCCTTTAGAGACACTTTAAAAACCAAATGAAGAATCTTTAGTAGTGTTTCTACTGCAGAGCAACAACAGTTTTCAACAGTGTCTTCTTTTAAATGACAGGGAACAAGCTAAGGAGCTGTTAGACTGGATGTATCAACTGGAATCTGATAAATTCGATCTTATGGAGAAAATGAAAACTCAGAGATATGAGGTATGATTACTATTTACATCTAAAAATACACACATTAATAAACTGTGCAGTTCTAGGATAATCATATTTTATGCTTCTCTTCTAGATTAATATCCTCTACAATCGCATCAGCCATGCACAGAAGTTGTAAGTAGTGTTAGCCTTCTTTTAGAGCATATTAATTGCAGGTTTATTGAGGCTGAATGATTTCTGGCCTTTGAGCAGTGCATAACATACTAACATGCATTGCTGTCCAATAACACAATATTTAAGGCTGCAGGCATATTTTAGTCAAGTGTATCTTCTCACTTAAATGAGAATGTAATCCCAACATTTTATATTTCTGATATGTGCCTGCTGTACCATGTACTTCTATTAAAAAGTATCCTGTTCTCTTTGTATTGCTTCCTTTTTGTGAACTCCCTGGTGTTCCTACCAGTCTCTCTGCTTTCGTATTAAACACTGACCACACTAGACATGAGAGCACACCATTGTCAGTTCTCTAGCCATGCTGGGAACTCAACCTTTCACTGGGAAGATCAGTGTGCTGCTGCTTCTCCTCCCCCCCAGCTCTTATGCAGCTGAGAACAGAGGGAATATGATCACTTATAAAACAGGAGGAAAAAAGGTACTTCTAGTATACACAAATGTTTTGCCTATTATTTCTATTTTAAACCGAATGGGTTGTTTTACAAGGTGAGGGATTACAATTGCTTTCAATTGTTCTTCGGGGAACAGGGTTGAAGATGGGCAGAGTTATGAAGGAGCAGAGTGGGAGCTGATTTTTGTCAGCCTTTTTCAACCAGGGTGCCCGGGCACCCCAGGGTTCCTTGAGGTTTTTTCAGGGGTGCCTTGGTAAAATGCCTAAAAAATGATCAAAAAGTGTATACAAACCAGCAGGTGGATCAGGACTGTCTTTTAGTCACACAAAGCCACAGGTTTTCATTATGCACTATTATGACTCTCTAGACACTGGCATCCTAACAACCAATGACATCATCAGTTGATAAGGAGGATGTCTGTTGCCTCCACAGCATCCTTGTTTGACCCCCTCCTGTGCTTCTTTCCCTCAGCACTGGGGGTCACATTAGCTGACTGATGGGGAGAAATTGAGGCAGAAGTGAAACATAGGAATACTAGTCAGTACAAGTGTGCAAAAGTGTATTTTCTTTGGAAGAATAAATCACCTCTAACAATGGGTGTCCTACATGTGGATGTTGCTGCATTATGTAAAACTATTAGAATCGAGACTGTCCATAATTTTAAAGGGTACCTTGAGATTTTTTATAATTTAAAAGGGTGCCTTGATGGAAATAACGTTTGAAACACACTGGCCTAAGTATAGCTGGATATAGCCGGCAGCACATATCAGTGTATTCTGAAGACTCCCTGATGTCAAAATACAATAACTCTGCGGGAACGATTCAGGTAATTTTTTTGTTCAATCCCTGGTTGAATGGAAAAATGACTAATGTATGGGCTGCCTTATCCATGTCTCAGCCCTATCACTCTAGTGGTGAGGGACAGACTATAGGAGCATAGGAAATCTACTTTTGCAGAGGATGGGACATTTAGAAAAATACTGGCAACAAGAAATAATTTCTAGGTAGAGTTAGGCGGTCTTCCCCAAGGGGATGTAATAATATCACATAAATATAAGGGAAAACAATGTGGAGAATACATATTCCCTTATGGACCACATACACATTTTATAGAATATGCCAGCTATGAGCGAGCATGTTTTAGCCCTTGTACACACGGTCGGACATTCCAACGGAAAATGTCCGATCGGACCGTGTTGTCGGATAATCCGACCATGTGTGGGCTTCATTTGACTTTTTCCGTCGGAATGTCCGGCCAACAAAGTTTGAGAGCTGGATATAAAAACTTTCCGACAACCTGATCCGATCGGACTTTGTTCGACCGTTTGTAGAGAATTCCGATCGGACAAAGTACCATGCATGCTCAGATCAAATTCCTAGATCAAAGCTATTGACTACTAGCCTGAACGTAGTCCCGTCGTAACTAAATAACGTCATCATGTTACGAACGATCAATTTTCCGACAACTTTGTCCGACCGTGTGTATGCAACACCAGTTTCAGACAAAATCCGTCAGAAAAAATCAGACGGATTTTGTTGTCGGAATGTCCGACCGTGTGTACAAGGGCTTACAAGCATGAACAGTAGAAAAAAAAAAATAGTATGAATAGTCCAATGCCACGTACACACGGGCGGACTGTATGGCATACTTAGTCCGTCGAAACACATTTCAACGGACAGTCCGCTCGTGTGTGGGCTTCAGCGGACTTTTTCAGCGTGCAGTCTGGCGTACTAAGAATTTCGGATTTTTCTAAATTCTGTCCGTCGTACTTTGGTTTCAGCGGACAATCCGCTCGTCAGTATGCTAGTTCGACGGACTAAGAATGGCGCATGCTCAGAAAGGATTTACACGGCGGAAGGGTGCTTTGCTGTGTATTGGACTTCCTATTTCTAGTCCCGTCGTACGTGCTGTACACGTCATCGCGCAAGCTTTCGACGGACTGTTTGTGCATCCATGCGTGGTCAAGTCCGTTCAGTCGAAAGTACGACGGACTGTCCGTCGGATTGTATGACGAACTAAGTACGCCATACAGTCCACCCGTGTGTACGCGGCATTAGGGTTCCAATAAAAAAATTATAGAATATTTAAGTAGGAATGGTTGCCATCCACTTAGCAAAGCAACCCTGAGTCCACCTGGAGCATATACGAGTAAAAAATTAACCCTATGTAAAATCTATGTGAATCACATGCTTTATATTACTATGAGAACTGTAGGGGACATGAATCATGAACAACAGCTCTATGCAACCTACAGAAATCACCTGCTATTGTATCTTTTGTTAAAAACTGATACCCATATCATACAGAAAGTATCTTCATGATCATTAGCACTATATGGTGACAGCCCTGACATCAGCAACTGAACTCATAAATAACACCAAAGATTAAGTATGGACTACCATAAAGCATTAAATGGTAAATGGATTACAATAGGCATAACTTACAGGTAACAGCAAGATTCTCTAATGTGTTGTGTATGTAGGCCTGGTAATGCGGGTCTCATCACATTGCGCACAGGGTCTGGCTATCTCCACAGGTAAAAATCACAATGAGGTTGAAGAAATATGTTAAAGAGGTTGCAAACCCTCTTTTTTTTTTTTCTTTTATAAAAATAACAAATATGCCTATACTTACCTGCTCTGTGCAGTTGTTTTGCACAGAGCAGCCCCGATTCTTTTCTTCCTAGGTGCCCCACCGATGCTTCAGGCCCCTCCACTTCATTGGGTGCCCCCACGGAAAGCCACTTTTCCTGGGGACACCCGTGCTGGCTCGCTCCCGAGTCCCGCTGCTGCGTCCACTGCTCCAGTGTCATTGGATTTGATTGACGGCAGCGGGAGCCAATGGCTCCTGCTGCTATCAATCTGCCCAATGAGGAGAGAGACAGCGTCTGGAGCCGCTGCACCTGTACATATCGCTTGATTGTACTGGGCTCAGGTAAGAAAAAAGGGGGAATCTGGGGGGAGCTGTACTACAGAGGGCTTTCCATCTTAAATTGGTTGTAAGCCCTTACGCACCACTTTTCCCTACAGGTAAGCCTATAATAAGGCTTACATGTAGGTACTGGAAATATCTCCTAAACTTGCACAGTTTAGGAGATATTTACCATATACGCTTGCGTCGACATCATCGGTGCATGCGCACTAAAGAAAAGGCACGATCGCATTGTTTGCATACTAGCCCATTATGCTTTTATTTTGCAGGGTAAAAAATGCATTAAGGTGAAAAACATTGCGGCTTTACAACCACTTTAAGGCTTGTAAAATATGTGATCACATATATTTCTGAAATTAATAGGAGCACTAAATTTTAGAAGGATTCACAATAATAATGTTGGTAGTCTAAAAATGGAAGCTGATCAGTTGCCATTCACAGCTGCTCTGGGTACTCTCTGCTCCAGTTTTGCTAAATTCCCAAATGTCCTGAAGTAAAAAGTGTCCTGAAGCAAAAGTATGAAGCTGTGATTAATGGGACTGAGAGAAGTTTCTGATCTCAGCTCTGGGGCGTATTCACTCAGAAAAACTCAGAATATGTCTAAGTATGTTTACTCAAGAGATAAAACAATAATTCTACCACTTTACAAAACTCTGTGGATGTGGAACTGGAGAGAGTCCACAGAAGGGCAACAAAGCTAATAAGGGACTAGAGGACATCAGCTATGAGGAACGACTCGGCTACAAGTGTAGCCATGCCCCCTTGGGGGTTGCTGAAAGTTGTGTTTCACCCGTCACCCTGCACAGCCCAATGGCCATCTTACAGTCACTCAGTAACACAGACCAGTCCATAGCTTGTTTTGTTTTATTGGGGGATGCCCAGGATTTCAGAACATACAATTGTAAATTGTAGGTCAATCAATTGTGGCTTGCAGAACAATCAGTTGTGAATTGTAGATCCATCAATTGGGACTACTATGTACACTCCATGTACATACACCTCAATCTTCTCTCCAGCACTTTGCTTGCTGAGCACTGTTCCTCCTCCAGAACTTCACTTGCTGCAGACTGTTCCTCCACCAGCACTTCCCTTGCTGCAGACTATCACTCCTCCGGACCAGCTAGCACTGAATGGGTAGGCCTGATGCTACTTCTGCCAGGCCTCACTGAACTGCCTTTTGTGGGCAGTGACCTCAGGCCCCTGTGGTGTAGAATAGTCCAGATGCTAGCTGTCCTCTATTCAGCTACCACTCCCAGATAGCTCTCTTCAGGCCCTGCAAGCCAACCTGGCTGCTAAGACCCCTCTCCACTGCCCTTCCCACAGCCCTCTCTTCTGGTTCTGCACCCATCTCTCAAACTGCAATCTTCCAGTTCTCTCAGGCGTGCCTCCCCCGTCCTCCTGACTGTGCTCACTCACCAGTCCTCCTGGCTGCGACCCGTAGTCCTCCCGGAGACTCCTGGAGACTTCTCTCCCGCTGTCCTCTCTCCTGTTCTCTCATGTGCCCCTGATTCCGGGATCTCTTCACTCCTGCACCTGTGCCTCAGCCTAGGGTCACACCCCCCCTCAGCCTGGGGAACTCCCCATAGGCCTGACAGCCTCCACACCCTCTCACTCCAGCTCTTCCACTCGACAACGCCTCCCCAGCTAGGCTGACCACAGCTATGTAAGGAGACCTGTCCCCTGCCAATCCAAGTTGGGGATTGGTCAAGGCTCCCCAGATACCTCAGGCAGCCCCACCTCTCCTCCCCTCCTTTCTTTCCAGGACCTTCTAGAAGGAAGAGGGAGGTGATGGTGATGCCACCTGTCAGTCGCCCAACTCTCTCCCTGAGCCACTCACAGCCCAGAATGAAAACAAACCGGCCTAGCCAACAGCTAGGCCTGCCCAAGTTTTCCTACCCTGTCAAAAACCCTCACTCCTAGCACTCACTAGCTAGAGTGTGCTGCATTAGCATTAAACTTGTTCTCATATAGGCATATAAAAAATACCCCCCCCCCCACCCTTGCATTACAAACGTTTTTTTCTTGCAGTGCCAAACATCCTTCTCAGCTGTGTCCGGCTTCTCGTGCAATTTTAGTAAAAATAGCTTTCCTAGCGCTCCAAAGTCACCATCAAAATTTGCCCCCCATTGACTTTAATGCAATTTGCTGTCAAAGAACTTTGGGCATGGCAGCCATACCACTGCTTAAAAAAAAGCGCTGCACATTTAATTGACTAATAATAATAATTGACTATAAACAACAAAAAGATGGGCAGATAGCCTGGTCATGTTACCCGTCAAAGCCCCCTGACCTGTTTTCCTGCAATCAAGAAGAACTTTATGGCACACAGCCTAATTATTTTTAATGAGATGGGCCATGGTGTGTGTAACGCAGCAGTGCATATCTGAGAGTGGATAGCGATATAAATGGCTGCCTCAGATTTGTATACAAGTCCTCACATCTCTTTTAGGAGAGCACCAAAATGTATCAGTCAGTGCTGAGCGTGCACAGAAGTTGGATATAAAGCAATGAATGAGCCTTAAAGCTGATGTAAACCGCTGGACTTTTTTTTTTTTTACCTGCAAGGTAATGTCATAATGTGCTAGTATGCATCACATACTAGTACATTATGTTAAACTTACCTGAAAACGAAGCCTTCCAGCAATGCAATGTCATTGCTTTAGTCCTCTTCTATCTTCACCTGTCTTGCTTCCGGGTTCGCGGACTCTTGCTCGCGGAAGTCGACGGTTGCAGGCGGAAGTTGGCGGTCAAGGCACAGGGCTCTGAAGGAACGCCACGGGTGGCCATTCCTTCAGAGCACATGCGCCAGTGATATCACTGGCTGCATGTACACTAAATATCTCCTAAATGGTGTATGTTTAAGGGATATTTACACTACCTATAGGTAAGGCTTACTTATAAGTAAAATTCAAAAATGGAAGTTTACTTACTCTCTAAAATGACACTAAACAATATCCTTATTCTCCAAAAATAATCAGTACAAATGCATACCTCTAAGCCATTTTTCATTAAACTGTTTCTTATTGTGTTTTTCTGTTTCCTTGTAATGTGCTTTATGAACTCTTATGCCCCGTACACACGAGCGGACTTAAGTCCGACAGACTTCCAAAGGAGTTCCGTCGGAGTTCTGCTGGAATTCCGACGGAGTTCTGACAGACTTTTCGGCCGAACGGACTTGGCCACACACAATCACACTAAACTCCGACGGATTCGAACGTGATGACGTACGACCCGACTCGAATAAGGAAGTTCATAGCCAGTAGCCAATAGCTGCCCTAGCGTCGGTTTTAGTCCGTCGGAGTAGCATACACACGAGCGGAGTTTTCGAAGGGGACCGGGTCCGGCTGAGTTCCTTCGGGAAAATTTGAAGCATGTTCCATATTCTAAAGTCCGTCAGACTTTGGTGAATCAAAAGTCCGTTGCAGCCCACACACGATCGGATAGTCTGACGGACTCGGTCCTTCAGACTTTGGATGTTGAAAAGTCCGCTCGTGTGTACACGGCATTAAAACTCTCCTTTTTCCCTCCTTTCCATTTGTTTGGAATGAGCAGTACTCATTGGTCACAGTCGTGTGAACTGCTCTGCCTACACTATACAGTACATGCCTTATGCCCTGTACACACGGTCCAACTTTCCAACAGAAAATGTGCGATCGGGTGGTGTTGTCAGAAAAGCTGATCGTGTGTGGGCTCCATCTGACTTTTTCCAACAACAAAATCCGATTGTGTGTAGACAATTCCAACGGACAAATTGCCATGCATGCTCAGAATAAAATACAAGATGAAAGCTATTGCCTACTGGCCCATTATAGTCCCGTCGTACATGTTCTACCTCACCGCGTTCAGAACGATTGGATTTTCCGACAACTTTGTGCGACCTTGTGTATGCGGGAAAAGTTTGGGCCAAAATCCGTTGGAAAAAATCTGACGGATTTTGTCGTCGGAAAGTCCGACTGCGTGTACAGGGCATTAGTCCCTTCCTTCCTATTTATAATGGAATCATGGAGAACAAATGTAGACACCCTCTAACAGAAAGTCAGATCACAGCTGCAAATGAAAGGAATCTGGAGATTTGGAAGAGGCTTAATCCATAATTGAATGGATTTTTTAAAACCAGAGTTTAGCATGACTTTAACTGTGTTAAATAAGAAAAATCTCTGTATATTTTATTGGAGTAGATCTCAGTAAGTGATCTGCACAAGTATGGTTATCAATACATTTAAAGTTTGTGCAAGAATCCTGTCCTATATAATATTCCATGTAGGATTAAAGCTAATCGTCACTTTCACTCTGACATGGTGAATTCTGTCTCTAGTGCTAAATTTAGTTGAACAGAGCATGCTCTAGCAGTGTTTTTGTTCCTCTGTATCCTGTCCCCAGCATACACACCTCTGTTCCCTGTATCAGTGCCAGCATAAGGGATGGTCCCTCCAGTACCCAGTATCCTTCCTGAACTATAAAAAGAGAAAAGTACTGGATGTTTTTTGCACTCATTCAGCTGTCCTTTACAGAAGAGCCTTTTTCCTGTCAACATTATTGAAAGCTTACTGCTTACTTGCTCTACATGATAATGTTAAGTCATGTGTATCAGCATCGCAATTGCAAGAGAGTAGACACACACCGAGCTGCGTATAAGGGCTCTTTCACACAGGTGTTGAATTCAAAACCAGCCTTTGACATGTGTTAACACACCTATAGCATTAATGAGGGTTTTTGACATGTTGCACAAGCATCCACAGTCAAGTTAAGCGACACTCCTCAAACGCCCTGTGATGTTTTTTTTTTTAAAAGGTTAAAATGGAAAAAACTACCACTTTTAACACTTTTCAGTTGCACCTTGAACCCATTGTAAATGCCACAGGGGTGTTTACAGTGCGTTTACGGCTGGCTTATGGTGCATTTCATTAGAAGTAAATGGAGGAGCTTACAAAGCGTCAATGCCAAGCTCTGCAGGAAGCATTATTTTTGGATTTGGCTCGGGGATAACAATTAACTGTAATAAATCCCTGTGGTTCCTGCTTACACCCTCACAACCAAAAGGCAAGACAAACACTTCGCTAGGTAGATGAGTTCAAATACTTTGGGGTGAAGTCAGAGGTGTAACTAGAACCTTCAGAGCCCCAGTGCAAGAACCCATGAAGGGCCCCTGACCCATAGTATGATGGGGGGTATTGTGACAGGAGGGGGGCAGTGTGACCAGGGGGCAGTGTGACGGGGCAGTATTATGGGGGAAATGTGACAGGAGAAGACAGTATGACGGGGGTATTTTGAAAGGTGGGAGGGGCAGTGTGACAGGTAGGGGGTAGTGTGACAGGATAAGGGTATCTGAGAAGTGTGACTGGAGGGGAGAGTGTGATAAGAGGGGGTACTGTGAAAGGAAGGAGGCAGTGTGACAAGAAGGGGCAATATCATGGGGGCAGTATAACAGGTGGATATTGTGACAAGAGGGGGGCAGTGTGACAGGAAAAAGGTACCTGGAAAGTATGACAGGAGGGGGGCAGTGTGATAAGAGGGAAGCAGTGTGATAAGAGGAGGGAAGTGTAATAAGGGAGCACTGTGAAAGGAGGGGGGCTGTGTAACAAGAGAGGGGCAGTATGAAGGGGGTAGTGTTACAGGAGAGGGGTAAATGACAGAAGGGGGCAGTGTGACAAGGGGCAGAATGATGGAGGGGCAGTGTTACAGGAGGGGGACAGTATTACAGGGGGGTATTGTGACAAGGGGACAGTGTGACTTGAGACAGTGTAACGGGGACAATATGATGTGGGCAGTATGATAAAAGAGGGGCTGTGTGGCAGGTAGGGGGGCAGTGTGACAGGTGAGGGGGCAGTGTGACAGGTGGGGGGCAGTGTGACAGGTGGTGGGGCAGTGTGACAGGTAGGAAGGCAGTGTGACAGGGGGGCAGTGTGATAAGAGGGGGCAGTGTGACAGGTGATGGGGTGCTGTGACAGATGGGAGGGCAGTATGGCAGGTGGGGGGCAGTGTCATAAGAGGGGGATAGTTTGACAGGTGGGGGGGCAGTGTGATAGGTGGGGGAATTGTGACAGGTGGGGGGCAGTGTGATAGGTTGGGGGGGGGGGCAGTGTCATAAGAGGGGGCAGTGTAACAGGTGGGGGTGACAGGTGGGGGGGCCCTGTGATAATAGCGGGGCAGATTGACAGGTGGGGGGGCAGTGTGACAGGTGGGGGGCAGGTTGACAGGACGGGGGCAGTTTGACAGGTGGGGGAGCAGTGTGGCAGGTGGGCATTGTTATAGTAAGGCCGCGTACACACAGGTGGATTGTCTGCCCAACTAAGTTCCTAACAATCCGACAGACAGTCCGTCCAACATTTGAATAAACGGACTTGACCACACACGATGAACAGACAGTCCGCTGAAAGCTTGCACGATGACGTGTACAGCACGTACGACGGGACTAGAAAAACGACGTCCAATACACTGCAATGCAACCTTCGGCCGTGTAAATCCTTTCTGAGCATGCGCCATACTTAGTCCGTCCAACTTGCCTACACACGAGCGGACTGTCCGCTGAAACCAAGTTTGGACGGACAAAACCAAGTTTGGACGGACAAAATTACGGAAATTCCAAAAGACTCAGTATGTCAGACTGGCCGCTGAAAAAGTCAGCTGAAGCCCACACATGAGCGGATTGTCCGCTGAAACACGATTCAGCGGACTAAGTTGGGCAGACAATCCGCCCGTGTGTACGCGGCCTTAGACACACAACATGCTCAGGTGCCTGGCTTGCCTTACAGGAGAAGCCTAGATGTAAGAAGCAGCAGCCCTTGTACATACTTCTTCCCTGTGATGTCCTTGGGCTAGCAGTTCACTTCCAGAGTAGCAGTGTGTACAGTGGAGAGGGGAGGGACCTTTGACCCAGGCAGGTATTGGCAAGAGTGTATAAGCAGTGCGATTCACTAGTGCACTGAATCTGGTGCTTGCGTGAAACTCAATAAAAAATGTTACCTTTTAAAAAATATATACCAAATAATAATGACGTACCATATACTACTCTACCCTCCCTTTTCCTTAAAGCGGAGTTCCACACAAAAATGGAACTCACGCTTTAAGGGAAGGTGACCCCCTGACATGCCACATTTGGCATGCCATTTTTTTTTGGGGGGGGGGGGGGGGGAGCGGATACCCTTTTTTTTAGAGGGTCTCAGCTCGCACTTCCTCCCGGTGCACCATGGCATCAGAAGGGAGACAACCTCTCCCCCCTCCCTCTCGGCAATCATCTGGGACACATCACAGGTCCCAGATGACTGCCCGGCCAGTCACGACACGTCACACGGCTTGCGCATGGCGCCCGGAGTAACAATGCCGGCGCCGCAGAGATGAGGGGGAAACAAGTGGGGCTTTGTTCCCCCTCATCGCTGGACCTTGGACAGGTGAGTGTCTTATTATTAAAAGTCATCAGCTGCAGTATTTGTAGTTGCTGACTTTTAATTCTTTTTTTTTTTTTTTTTAAGCAGAACTCCGCTTTAAGTCACAAACACCCCATCTGTACATTATGTGCACTGTCACAGCCATCTCTTCCCACCATCTCTCTCATGCATTGGTTCCCCATCATACCCTCTGCGTTTCCCCCCTGAACATACTGCCCTCAATTAGATTTTATCCAATCCACTTCTATGCATACTGCTTGCCATCATTCCCTCTGCAGGGCCATCTTTAATATTGATTGGGCCCTGGGCAAAAATTTGCTTAGGGCCCCCCTCCCACCATGCAATTTCGCTCTACACCTTCTCTGGGACATACAATAAATAGGAGCTAGACTTAAAATCAGTTTACTGTATCAGATCAAGCAGCGATTGCGATTGTTTGCCAGAGGTTACAGCATATCATTACTGCTTACTGACTGGTTGCTAGAGGTTACAGCACTCCTTTTGGCTCACTGATTAGTTGCTAGAGGTTACAGCACAAGATTTCGGCTTGCTGATTGGCTGCTAGAGATTACTGTACAGTAATACTGCTCACTGGTTGCTGTAGGTTACAGCACATCATCTCCTCTCTGCAGGGGGCACGATATACATATGAATGTTGCCTTATTTACATATCAATGCCGTTGGTCTCAGCTATTTACATATGCATGTCACTTCTATTTACATATGAATGCTGGTTATTTACATGTAAACACAGGGTCTGCAGGTGAGTCGTCTGTACACAACAACAGGACTAAAATCTCAAAGGACAAGGGAATGTAAACTGGGATAGTTGGCAAGTATGAGGCAGCTGCTTTGGGCACCACAACAATGACAGGGCCCAGGGCAGCTGCCCCTTTTGCCCTGCCTTAAAGACGGCCCTGACCCTCTGTAATAATCTCCTGCACATCATGCTTGCTAAGACACTTTAACATTGTTTGTGATATCCCCAACTTCAGTCATTCTAAAATAGGCACAGTTTTGCTAGAATATTTGAAAACAAAATTGAATATCTTTAACTGATTATGTCTTCTTTACACATACAGCAAGAAAGGGGCAGGAAAAGGCCGTGTTGGAGGACGCTGGAAATGAGCAGCCATGATAATTGCTGGCCATCCCTGAAGTGCCTTGTGATGGACATTCTTTTCTGTAGTCTTCATCTTGTACTTTCTTCTAGACTATCTTCAAAATTCAGCCTACTAGTAACCTTCCATTATGGATATAGGGATGCAAAGAAAACCAACTCAAAGGAATTCAACTGCTCCAAATAGTTTGCTTGCTAAATAAAAGAAAGCAGTGCAAAAGCATATGTGTGAATTCTTGTGTTTCATACATCTTCAACAACATCTTATTTAAACAACCATTTACTGAAGTGTGATATATTAGTACTGTGGTTTTCTCATGCTCTGATTATACCATTACATCAGTATTCTGAAATCTGATCTAGTGCTCTACTACTAATGGATCACTAAAATCAAACTATGCATCTGAAGTTTAGTCATGGTAGTGTTTTCATAGTTACATGGGTCCAGCTTGAACCAATACATGTATGTATGTGCCATACCTGTGGGATTCCTGTGAAAACTGGAAATCACTCTAGAGGGCACTGCTGGACAGCGATCTCCACTTGCTTCCAGGTCCTGTGCTGAGCGGACCTGAACCCCAGTGATGACCTCTTTGGGTCTTACATAAGGTATCTAATGAAAAGGAACCAGGGAATGCAAATATAAGCAGATTAAACTTTAGCTTAAAAAAAAGGCAATGTTCAGATTTACAAAGCTGAGGAAGACGTAGACACAAAATCTTTAGGCTATAATTACTGCTAAAGGTGAATCTACTAATTACTATCCTGAATAGACAGTATACTTATGTATTCAGTTATTTTGTATTTTATTAATTTTAATACATTTAAATCACTTTGCAGAAATCTGCTTTCGCTTTTCTGTTGATCATTGTAAAAAAATGAATTACAATTGTGACTGTATGATAAAAAACATGAAAACTTCCAAAAGGGTAAGTACATTTATGAGCACTTTAGCTCGACATAACTTGCAGCCAAATGGACAGAACTGCCCGAACTTTGATTCAAAGAGAAGTTTGGGATTAAAAAAAACACATATTTACACTCACCTAGGTGGATGATGCAGCATCGATTCAAATGCCTCTTTCCTGACAGACTCCATGGCAGCCTACGTGTGGGTTTAGTCCCGCCTCCATTACCCTATAGGACGATACTCCCATAAATCTTTGCTCCCTGCCAGAGGCCGTGTTCTTTTTTTGTCCTCCTCCATAGGACCTAACATGTGTCTTTTTACCCTGAAGACTTGCATTTTTTTCTGCGATACAGACCGGCCGAGCGACTTGGAGTCGCATATTTCCAATAAGCTCTAGCTACTAGCGGAGTATGGAAAAGGGGCATATGGAAGAGGCGCTGAAGAGGTGTATGCCTGGTCACTGACAGGTGAAGCCGCGTGATTAGTCGTGAGCCTAGCTACTAGCAGGTGACTTTCGCCCCCCCCCCTCCTCCCAGAAGTCCGGCATGTGTGGGGACCTACCTCGGCTGGTGTCCGTCTACAGGAGTGGTGAGCTGTTTGTTTTTTTTTCCATGGCAGCCTTTCTGTGTCAGTTCTGTGTGTTTCTTTGCTGTTTTGCAGTGTCTTTTCTTTCCCCATACACCGCACAGCGCTGTATCTGGCTTGCTGGGCGGCTGGTTTCCTTGCGTTCCAGCCGGCCAGTTACTTCCTCGTTCGCCGCTCGGTTGTTCTGCGCATGCGCGAGACCGGCGCGAGGACGAGGCTTGGTTTGCGCATGCGCGTTGCGGGCTTCGCGCATGCGCACTAGCATTTTTATGACGAAATTCGTGACGTCATTAAGGCGGCAGTTTTAAAAACAGAGAACAACTTGCAGTGATTCTGGGATACTTGTAAGGCCTGCAGTGCCATTCCTGAGCCCTGGTTTTTCAGCATTAGGTATGTGTCTCTGTTAAGGTCAGTTTATCTCTGCCTCCTCAGCTGTTTTCTGTGTTTAATTAAGGCTGTTTTATCTCCAGCCCTGATGGATCCTTTGGATACCTCACCGCCTGCTAGTGGCCAGCCCTCTCGGAGAAGGTACTTTTTTTTTTAGGGTTACCTGCCGGGGGGGGGGGGGGGGCGACAGTGGAACATTAGGGAATGTTCCACTAACACTGCTGGGGTTTTCCCTTTTTCAGCCCTTCTAGGTCTACTCAGCGACGGAGTTCTCACCGAGGAAGTGATTCGTCTAAATCCCACCACCGGCATTCCTCTTCCAGATCCAGACGACATGATTCTCCTGCGAGATCCAGTCTCCATAGCCGGGAATCTTCCCGCCCTTCAACAGCCTGCCCAGGTAACGCAGCTGAAGGTTTATGCTGGGGATGCAGGACGCAGGTTCCTGCTGACAAGTCCCTTTGTGATGCCTGTTATGTTAAAGCGACAGGTGAAAGGAGTGACTCTGACCAACAGCTGAGGTCTATGGTGGAAAGATTGGTCAAGGACAGTCTAAAGAAATTTGAAGCCCCCCAGTTGTCTCCCATAGAGTCTCCAAGGTCTCCGGGGAGGGATGCTCAGGCCCAGGACACATGGGATTCCTCGTTGCCTAGCCATCCGTCTGCTGTCCTCTCAGAGAGTGAATCTGAGGAGGAAGAGTCTGGTTCGGGTTTTGACTTTGCCCTGCTCCCTCCCTTGGTCAAAGCTATCAAGGAAACACTGAACTGGGAGGAGCCGGTAGTGGCCCCGGCGAAACAAAGAGAGTTTTTTAAGCAGTTAAAGAAGGAGTGTATTAGCTTCCCTTTCCTCTCAGAGTTGGGAGAAGTGATCTCGGATGATTGGAGTAAGGTAGAGAAAAAGAATTCTCTTCTATCTAAAATTCAGAGACTTTTCCCTTCTAAGGTAAGGACACTCTGGATAGGAGATTTGATTCTGACCTGAAGAGGATCTATCTTACGGCTGGCATGGCCTGTAAGCCGACCCTGGCCTTAGCGGCTCTGTCTAGAGCGATGGAAGTTTGGTCCAATAGTGTTGATGAAACGCTCAGGAATGTTTCTGAAGATCTGACCAAGAGTTCTCCCATTCAAGAACTAAGACTAGCTTCAGCCTTCTTAGGAGAGGCCTCGATCGATATTATCCGACTGGTGGCTCGAGTTATGCTCTCTTCTGTAATTGCCAGGCGTGCCCTGTGGCTCTGTCCTTGGCTAGCCGATCCTGCTTCTAAGCAGGTTTAGTGCCGTATTCCCTTTGATGGTTCTTCCCTTTTCAGCAATAAGCTGGATAGTGCTATGACTCGAGCCACTGGGGGTAGGTCGGGATTTCTCCCCCAGGATAGGCACCTGCAGAATCAAAGGAGATTGTTCCCAGGAAAGCAGGGTCAAGATCTTGCCAGGGAGGCACGCACTTACAGGCCTGGACGGGAATTTTCCAGATCTTGGAGGTCCAGACAGACATCTCTCAAAAAATTCGCAAAGGGCAGTTCGATGGGGAAAAGGAGCCTACTAACTCCTTTTGAGATCGTGCCCGTCCAGGTGGTCCGGGTAGGAGCTCGTTTGTTCCGCTTTCGGCACGTCTGGGTGGCCTTGATCCAGGACTTTTGGACCGTCAAGACGGTCTCCTCCGGGCACACGTGGTCGTTCAGAAGTGTCCCCAAACTCAAGTGTGTTCCCACATCCTTTCAGAGTTGGAAGAAAAAAGACAAATTCTTCTAACCTACATAAAATCTTTGTTGGATCAAGGCGTTGCTATTCCTGTTCCAGACGATCAACGCGGCTTGGGAATGTACTCCCCTCTTTTCCTGGTCCAGAAAAAGAACGGTACGTGGAGACCTGTAATAGACTTGACGCGTCTAAATTGCTTCATAAGAAATTCAAAATGGAAACGCTGTCCACGATTCAACATTCAGGGCAGCCAGGAGACTGGCTTGTCTCAATAGACCTCAAAGACGCCTATTTTCACATCCCAGTGGCCACAGAGTTCCAACAGTTTATTTGTTTCTCCATTGGCCAGCTTCATTTACAGTTTACCTGCCTTCCTTTTGGTCTGTCAACCTCTCCTCGCACATTCTCGAGGGTCCTTCTAGCAGTTGTAGCATGGTTGAGAGTCAGGAAAATCGGATTCATCATTATCTGGACGATTTGCTTCTTCTTGCTCAGGACAAGGATTGTCTCTTGAAACACAGGGATCAAGTCATTGCAACCCTCAAGGAACTCGGGTGGCTCCTGAATTTAGAGAAGAGCCAGTTAGTTCCTACACAGTCTCTCGTGTTCCTCGGCGCCCTGTTCAATACGGCAAAAGGTACCATCTCTCTGCCCGAGGAGAAGATTGCAGTAGTACGGGACAGGATCCACCTCGCTCTCTCTTCGTCTCGTCTCAGTGCTCTTCATTGCCTAAAGATCATAGGCACCATGGTGTCTACTATACCGATGGTGAAGGGGGCACAGTGGTGGATGCGTCCCTTTCAAATGGGTTTTCTTCGCCAATGGTCGGGAGAAAAGGTCCAGTCCAGCGAAATTACTCAGACCATGAGAGGTTCCCTCCTCTGGTGGCTTCGTCGGGAGAATCTATTGAATTGCCACTCTCTTTTTCCAATCAAATGGATCTCAGTAACGTCAGATGCCAGCAATAAGGGCTGGGGGGCACATTGTCTATCGGAAGTGGCTCAGGGCATTTGGGGTCTTTCCCTCTCGGGGAATAGTGTCAAATGTGTTAGAACTTTGAGCAGCCTTCCTAGCGCTGTTGGCATTTCCGCATCTGATAATGGGTGCATCCGTAGTCCTCAGGCTGGACAATACGACTGCGGTCGCATACGTAAGGAAGCAAGGGGGCACCAGAAGTCGGTCTCTGCTGAGGGAAGTGGATCCAATAATGCGTTGGGCCCAGAGGAATCTGGCCAACCTAACAGCAGCTTATGTGCCTGGAGTTCTCAGTGTCCAAGCAGACTTTCTATCACGAGTCCACTTGGACAACAATGAGCGGACCCTTCACGAAGATGTGTTTCAGTGTGTTCTATCCCTGGGGATGTCTCCAGAAGTGGATTTCTTCGCCTCCTGTTTCAACAGGAAGCTAACAAGGTTTTATTCAAGGTTCAAGGATCAGCAGGCCTACAGGATAAATGCCCTAACAGAGCAGTGGTGGTTCCACAAGGCATACGCCTTCCCTCCAATTATCTTTCAGTTCCTGAAGAGACTCAGATGGGAAGAAGTGGAGGTGTTGGCAATAATTCCGCATTGGCCCAACAGGCCTTGGTTTCCTCTCCTATCCCTCCTCAGCTTTCAGGACCCAGTTCCTCTTCCGTCCGGAGGGGACCTGCTCTCCCAGGGGTCGATTCTCCATCCATGTCCGCCTCACCTTCAGTTGAGGGTCTGGTTCTTGAGAGGGGAAGGTTGGAAGCACTGGGGTGTCCTTAGGAAGCCTTTTCCACCCTCTTAAGTGCAAGGAGAAGAAGTACTAATAAGATGTATGAACGGATCTGGACCAAATTTTTATCTTATGTGTCCTCCAGAACCAGTTCCTACGTTTTACCCACAGTTCAAGACGTTTTGGGTTTCCTGCAATCAGGCTTGGGCTTACCCTTATCAGTTAGCTCCCTTCGGGTTCAAGTCTCGGCTATTTCCACATTTACAGGGGTTCTGTGGGCTAAGCATGCCCTTATCCAGCAGTTCTTCAAAGGCGCAGAAAGATTGAGGCCCCAGAGAAAGCCCAGATTCCCTAAATGGGATCTGCCTCTAGTGCTGGGATTCTTTTCTCTTCTCAGTAAGGCTCTTTCCATCAGAGAACTCACCTTGAAAACTGCATTCCTGGTGGCGGCCACCTCGGCGAAACGAGTATCAGAGATTCAAGCTCTAGGAGTCAAGGAGCCTTTTCTAACCTTTTTCCGGACAGAGTGGTCCCAGTTCCAAAGTTGGGGTCAAACCCTAAGGTCACTTCGGTTTTTCATGAAAATCAAGAAATCTCTCTACCCTTATTCAGAGCCTCGAATTCCTCGGAAATTCGTCCTCTTGATGTTGGACGCTCATTAAAGCTCTATTTGGGAGCTACAGCTCCATTCCGGCAGTCGGACTTCCTGTTCGTTCTGTTCTGTTGGAAGAACAAGGGCACTAGAGCATCAGTCAGGTCAATTGCGGCATTGATAGTTCAAGCGATCCAGTAGGCATACAGAGTAAGGGGCTTGGCTCCTCCTCAGGCGGTGTCGGCATATTCGACCAGAAGTCTTTCTATCTCGTGGGCGGCCTCTCGCCACGTGGCTCCTGATGCGATTTGCAGGGCGGCCTCGTGGTCTTCAATTCACAACTTTATGTCTCATTATTGTGTTGAGCCGGCGGCTCTATCCTCAGTTGACTTTGGAGTCAAAGTTTTGTCGGTTGAAGGTGTCAAATAAATCTTTGTTAAGCAGCCTTTTTGCCCACCCGGGTGTGTTTTGGCAAGTTATTTCCCACACGTAGGCTGCCATGGAGTCTGTCAGGAAAACGGAAAATTTATGTCAAATACTTACCGTAATTTTCCTTTCCTGATGGACTCCATGGCAGCAGGAGTTCCCTCCCAAATGGCTGGAGTAGGATAGTTACCGAACACGGCCTCTGGCAGGGAGCAAAGATTTATGGGAGTATCGTCCTATAGGGTAATGGAGGCGGGACTAAACCCACACGTAGGCTGCCATGGAGTCCATCAGGAAAGGAAAATTACGGTAAGTATTTGACATAAATTTTCCGTTATACTGAGAACTGAGCAATTAAAGGCCACTAATTGCTCCGTTTTCATCTTTAGTGAGCAGAGAGTTGGTGACCGTCAATCATCTGCTCTTCCCCTTCAGAGCACTAAACTGTAAAGGGAGCAGGAGCAACTGGCTTAAGATCTCTGAGACCTTCAGAGATGCTTAGCTAGTCGTCGATCCAGGCGTCTGGGCAGATCCCGACTTTAAAGTCAAGATCTCTCCAGAGCCTGGACTTGCCGAGTGACGTCACAAAACAGTAGGCTTTACATAGGGCCAAAAGTGTACTTGTACTTTCAGAGCAATTTTTTGCATTATTTGTTGCAAATTTGCACACTGCAAATAGGACAAATACTAATTCTTTCACAGGTATGATTCAAAAATATGATAGCACAAACGTAGTAAGGATTCAAGTTCACCTTCTCTGAAAGTGTACTTTGAAAAACTGACATTTTAATTGATTTGCATACCCTTTGCACAG
The DNA here is from genome assembly GCF_037356315.1 of Lithobates pipiens. Classification (NCBI taxonomy): domain Eukaryota; kingdom Metazoa; phylum Chordata; class Amphibia; order Anura; family Ranidae; genus Lithobates; species Lithobates pipiens. Next base: position 136,650,501 of record NW_027507788.1, on the reverse strand, counting down.
GTAAAATATGAAGAAAAATATAAATACAGTTGAAGCATAAGGTCAAAAAATATTCATAAAGGGTCACTCTCACTTGCACCTCCAGGGTAAAATTACTCTCTGTAAAGGGCACACTCGACCCCCATATACATGCCTTACTCACAATTCCTTGCAGCTCCTTGCACCTCCTCAACCAGTAAGAAACACAGCACTTCCAGGTATGGGGGAGCATGTGACCTGCTCCCCTGTAATGGTGCTTTGGCCTAGCAGCCAATCACTAGTTTCCAGCTCTAAAAGGAGAAAAGGTTGTGGGACTTTATATGAAGCATAACTGCAAGTTAAGTATGCAAAGACATGCTTGATGATTCCTCATCCATATACAGAGATTCATGGTAAGTAATTAAGTAATGCAACATTGCTAACAATAGATATCAACTTAATATTTTATATTATATATATATATATATATATATATATATATATATATATATATATATACACCTAACTCAACATGATCCACAATTATAGTGATAAACATATTGATATAAAGTACATTGTTTAGAGGTAGACATAAATTATCTTAGAATTAATGAAGATAAAAGTTTTTTTTATGGAATGCATAGTCCTGGAGAATCTCAAACACATGATTGCAAGGTGTAGCATATAGCGTCTCTACGCGTTTCGTGGAGTTCATCCACTCACCAGGAGCAATTTGATGTTAAAAATATCTATAAAAGATAAATGAATGCAAAAGGATCAAATAGCTGGCACAAGGGGGCAGAAGGAAGAGGGGGGACATAAATTCCCCAATCTCTCTTACCTACAGGTAAACGGAATCTTCAAAAAGTAATATTGACAGCTGAGGGTACCATGGGAACAACCCTCCCTGGGAGCTGAGGCAATTGTCTCCATGGCCACATGGTGGCACAGTCAGCAGGGAGTGAAACAACTATGGGACTGTAATCCCCAAAGGCAATTGTGTAGTATATACTGAGTGATGATTCCGGAAGACTTCTGTGGAAAGATAAAAATTTGTAATTATGTGCGAGAACCTGCACAAGGGCAGACGGTAAGATTGCAGCCCATAAGGGCATGTGATTGTGTGGAAAGCTGGATGGAGAGTAGAACCACTAAGTGAAGGCACATAGCTAACCGAGGCTAGTATGACAGAGAAATTAGCCTAAAAGGGGGTGCATGCTAGCCAAAGTGCGTGTGGCCTCGAAGTGAAAAAGAGGAGTGCTCCACCAGCGTGCTAACTGTGCTAACAACACACAACCGCAGTGTACTGCCAACGTAACGCTACATAATCTGGGGGGAGGCAGCACCAACATCCGAACAGCTGATAGCATTCAGCAATTGGCGCTCAAACCTCCCTCGTAGTGAATGTCGGTGGAAAAACCAGCATGACGACGCACAGCGCCAATAGTGACGTCATGCGTAAGACGTGCGTGGCGTGGCGTTTATGCGCATCAAGCTCCCACCTACTGCCCGTGTCCAAGGAGAACGTAGGGGAACGTAGGGGGGAGGGAGGGCCCCAGCGAGCATCACAGCTCCCGGGATTAGGGACAACCACGGGCGGCCAAAGCTATCAAAGCTGGTTGACGATTAAAGCGTCCAAAGTTCCGACTAGATCCTAATACTAAAACATAAAGTTATTGCTATGTATATGCTACCACATTAACATGCTTCTATCCCTTAAGTCCTTGAGAGAAAAGGGGGCAAAAGCTCAGCTGTTGGCTGATTGCCAGCTCCCATCTCTCTCCACAGTTACTCAGCTGTTGCTGATATCCTGCTCATCAGTCCTGCCTACTTAAGCTGTCCAGTCCAGAGGAGCTCTGCCTTCTCCTTGGTCAACATCACATAAACTATCTCCTGCGATCCTGCTCAAGACTTGCTTTGCTGATATCCCTTCTGACTCTTCCTACTTGCTGTTTCACTACATTTATCCCTGACTTCTGGCTTGTCTGACTATCTGTTCCAGTTACTGAACTTTGGCTATGTTTTGACTATGTTTGTTCTTTTTACTTTTATTATTAAACAAATGTGATTTAACTGTACTTCTGTCTCGGCCTGATTTCATGGTTTCTGACAGTATATCACTTGTTCACAGTGAAAATCATCTTTCCAATGCTGAACTTGAAATGTCCTGTTTTTTACCCAAATACCATACTGTGCCATATTTTGGTATGACTCGTGAGCATTTTTAACAATAATGACAGGCTCCCTGCAAACAAGGCAGCACAGTCCTGTATTATGCATATTTGGGCCAAATCACAAAGCAGTGAGTTATGTGCAGAAATTAAAATGTATCGTTTTTTTTATCATCACAAGGTAGCCTATAAGAAAGGTCAATCAATTCACAAAAGGGAATAGTTTTATTGCAGAATCACTTTACCATGTGACAAGTGTGTAGTGCTTACTCCCTAAGGAGCCACTGTAATGTTGAGTCTCTCCTAGCATTACTGTTGGTGCACTGATGTACTGTTTCCCCAAAACACTCACTGACCCACAGGTATTGACCAAATGACCAACATCCCCTCAATTTTACACTTTTATTTGCTCAATATCCAGGGACAAGAGGGTTAGGTATAACAGGGTACCAAAAAAGTAATGACAAAGTATCTCCTGTGCTCAAGAAACTCATGCTGCCCCTCTTGCAGGGTAGCAGTATATCTTTTCAGCTGAGACCAGAAATCTTCAATTGTGTAATTTTAAGCTCAAACCAGCAAAGGGCTGGGCAATCTTTTACCTGAAGATGTGCCCCTTTAACAGCCACCTTCTTATTTTCAAGGCAGTGGCATAGGCCCATTACCAATCTTTGTGCTTCCTCAGCCCACATCTCTGGCATCTTTCCTTCCCAAAGCCAAATCACTGGCACTAAAACCCTTGGTGATTGGTTAGAGTGAGATAAATATGCATACCCATAACATTATATCTACTTTATCTACTGAAGAATGCTTCCCAGAAGCACACAGAAGTAAACAATGTCCTATGCTTAGGAACACTGAACAAACACCTAAACAATACCAATCAGAGCTCAGGCTAGCATTAGCCTATCTGCCCACTAAATTTGGAAGAGGGACACTCCAGCTAATAGCAGAGTCCATACATGTGCATCATGTAATTGTTAAATTTGAATCTCTCATGTTAATTCCTCAGGCAGTGTGAAAAAAATGTAAATTCTCAACTATGTCGTTCATTTTGCATTGCATTATGGAAGCAAAAAGTGGAGGAGCAGATAAAAAGAATTCAAAGTCATGAGGGGTGCATTTTCCACAATGAGTGACAGGAAACTCACTCATATAATATGCTGTAAATTCACTATTTTAGTAAATCAATCTTGCTATAATAATAATAATATTTCAAGGAAAGAAGTCTGAATTGATTACTAGCAATATATACTAAACTGATATTCAGAAATCAAACATCCCCAATTAATGAAATATGCTACTATCAGGTTGACAGTGAAGATGCCTCTATCTATGGTATTCTTCATATTATCTTATGCCATTTGCATCTTCCAGTCACAGTTTATTTTACTAGGGAATCAAATATTCCAGAATAATGATATGGGGGTTATTTACTAAAGGAAAATCCGCTTTGCACTGCAAGTGCACTTGGAAGTAAAGTCACTGTAGATCTGAGGGGGACATGCAAGGAAAATAAAAAACAGCATTTTAGCTTGCACATGATTGGATGAGAAAATCAGCAGAGCTTCCACTCATTTCAGATCTACCCCTTAGATTTAGAGCGACTGCACTTTCAAGTTCACTTGCAGGGCAAAGTGGATTTGCCTTTCGTTAATAAACCATATTGTGTTGCAAAGATCCAGTAAACTATGTGTTATTCCTCTGGTTATTCCAGATTAATTCCTCTGGTGTAAAACAAGTCCTGTAGTGGATACATTTGGTTTGGAAAACATACCATTTGTTAGAAATCATACTTATCTAGGTGGATGCAGCAACGCTCTGATGCTGCATCTGTCCCCCGCCGCCTCTAAGACTGAGAACTGAGTGATCAAACGCTGCTGATTGCTCAATTCTCAGAGCTCTGTAAGTAGAAAGATGGTGACTATCACTGGAGCACTGTGCTCTAGAGGGGGTGAGATGGCAGGCTCTCAGCGGCCCAATGAGAGGCTGAGCCAGGTGCCAGTCCAGGCTCCTGTGTGGATCCCAACCATATAGATAGGATCTGTGACGTCAGCCAACAGCAAGTTTCAGCCCGCTGTCCTCTGAAAAAGGGCACAGGACTGAAGTTTGTAGCTTTGGCTGTACTTCTCCTTTAAATCACAGGTGTTGCTAGGATTTTGAAAGACTTGGTACACCCTTGGGCACTCAAAGGAAAAGAGGGATGTGACACACATAGCATGCCATGGCTAATGGTGGGTTTGGCCTCTGTACTGATTTTAAAAGGGACTTAAGGGGTCATACTTATATTGACACTAAACTCTGGCTTAAAAAAAAAGATCTTAAAGTATGTGTGTGTTATTCTTGTTCAAAGATGTTATTTAACCACTTGCCGACCAGCGCACGACGATGTACGTCGACAGAATGGCACGGGCAGGCAAATGGGCGTACATGTACGTCCCTTTAAATCTTCCGCCCTGCCATCGGTAGCGCGCCTCCGGCGGCGCGCTCCCGCGGCGCGCTCCCGCACTGGTCGGGACCCCCGTGAGTCTGGTCGCGGGACCCGCGGACTCGATCGCCGCGGGCATCCCCGCGATCGTCTCACGGAGCGGCCGAATGGAGAAGTGCCGTTGTAAACAACATTTCTCCATTCTGCCTAGCAACTAGTGACGCTGATCTCTGCTCCATGTGATTGGAGCAGAGATCAGTGTTCACTAAATGAAAGCCCAACCCCCCCACAGTTAGTAACACAGTTAGTAACACGCCCCTAGGAACACTTAACCCCTACACTGCCACCCACTGGTTAACCCTTTCACTGCCAGTGTCATTTACACAGGAATCACTGCATTTATATAGCAGTGATTACTGTATAAATGACAATGGTCCCAAAAATGTGTCAAAAATGTCCGATGGGTCCCCCACAATGTCGCAGTCACAATAAAAATCGCTGATCGCCGCCATTACTAGTAAAAAAATAATAATAAAAAATTATTAATAAAAATGCTATAAAACTGTCCCTATTTTGTAAACGCTATAACTTTTGCGCAAACCAATCAATAATCGCTTATTGCGATTTTTTTTACCAAAAATATGTAGAAGAATACGTATCGGCCTAAACTGAGGGAAAAAAATGTTTTTTTATATATTTTTGGGGATATTTATTATAACAAAAAGTAAAAAATAATGCGTTTTTTTCAAAATTGTCGCTCATTTCTGTTTATAGCGCAAAAAATAAAAACCGCAGGGGTGATCAAATACCACCAAAAGAAAGCTCTATTTGTGGGAAAAAAAGCCACGTCGCACGTCCGCGCAATTGTCAGTGAAAGCGACGCAGTGCCGAATCGCAAAAAGTGGTCTGGTCTTTGACCAGCAAATTGGTCCGGTCTGAAAGTGGTTAAGTATATCAAAATGTGATACAGCAAGGAATGTTCCCTGATTCTTGGAGGTGATTTTAATGTTAGTCCCGACCCCTTACTCGACACATCACATAAGCGACCTACCCATTTCTACACATTTATTAAGCACATCCAGATGCATCTTATGATAGGCAGCTGGAGAGTACTTCACCCCTCAGATAGGGACTACAGCTACTATTCTAAAGTTCAGGAGGTGCATACATGCATCGGCCTAGTGTCTCTCGGCTCCTCCCCATATCAGATAATCCCCTGGGAGAAGCGCTCTCCCGGGGGTTTACCTTGTGGACGCACTCCCAAGTCAGGACTCGGCCCTGTCCCCCAGCGATCACGTCATTGGATTTGATTGACAGCAGCTCTCAATGCCAATGGCTGCACTGCTATCAATCTATCCAATCAACAGCCGAGAACCCCAGGCAGACAAACAGCGCATCCCTGTGGGACAAGTTCGAAGGGTTCAGGTAAGTAAAACGGGGGGGGGGGGGGGAGGGGCAGTCATTGACAGGTGTTATTTCACCTTGATGCAAAAACACAAACCTTTACAACCCCTTTAAGTTGACTGAACTTAGAGAGCTGTTTTCACCCTTGCTAGACTGTCAAGCTTGCAAACAATTGTGCTATATGTCTCATCAATACTATGAACACAGAAACAAATGCAGCCGTATGCTTGCAAGAGCTCTATGAAAGAAACGTGCTGAAACTTATGTGCATAAGCTTCGCTCTTCATCTGGGGAGGTGGTTTTTCAGTCATTTAAAATTGCCTCGGGTTTCACGATTATTATGCAGAACTATATAATTTGGACAGGAACCAATCCCCTGGAGCCCAGGCTGCCAAGTTGACTAGTATCCAAGACTACCTATCCGTGACTGACCTCCGCCCTCTGATGGATGACCAACATCCTGACCTGGAATCTCCAATCACTGCTGCTGAGATAGAATCTACTGTGAAATCCTTGCCTAATGGGAAAAGCCTGGGCCCCGATGGGTTCAACAAAGCTTATTATAGCACATTTACTCCTCTATTGCTAGACCCCACTTGTAGGTATTTTAATTCCCTGGCGAAGGCTAACCTGATTCCCCCGGAGGCAATGTTAGCCCATATCTTGGTGATACCCAAAGCAGGTAAATTACCGTCCCATATCCTTACTAAACACGGATAGCAAAATCTTGGCAAAAATTCTCGCTAACCGATTGAAGCATCTCATGCCCCATATCATTTACCCTGACCATTACAGGCTGCAAACCCAGGGACAACTTCATTAGGGCGATCCAACTTATACACTGGGCTTGAAACTGCCAGGCACCTCATCCGTATATTATTTTATTAACAGATGCAGAGAAAGTGTTTGATTGCGTTGACTGATCTTACCTTAGAGCGGTGCTGGAGACCAGACATGCTAACCTGGATTATGGCCCTTTATTCCGCCCCTAGTGCACAGGTTAAAGTTAACGGACTCTTCTGTTCCAGATTCTCGATTAGGAATGGCCCAAGACAGGGGTGCCCCCTCTCGCTTCTCCTTTTCACACTGGTCCTTGAACCCTTATTGCGAAAGGTGCAAGCGAACTCGGATATCAAAGGCTTGAAGGTTGGGCAACACAGAAACATAAATATAAACTTTCAGCCTATGCTGACGACTTACTCTTCCACCTCACACACCCCCCTGGTCTCATTGCCAATCCTGATGCAAGAACTTAAACATTTTGAGTTGCTTTAGAATTTCTAAATTAATCTCACAAAATCAGAAATTCTACCTATCCAGATATCCCCTGCTCTAGCAAACAGCCTTCAGGACACATTTCCCTTTACATGGACCAAATCCTCCCTGTGGTATTTAGGCATACAACTTACAGACTGCTTTGACGCTCAGCACGTGGCTAACTACACCCTGTTACTGGCCACGGTTCAGTGAGACTTATCGATATGGACTAAGACTGCTTTCACCTGGCTGGGGAGGGTAAATATCATAAAAATGAATATCCTCCCAAAGATACTCTTCTACCTGCAGATGCTACCTGTGCCCCTGCTTAAGGGCTTCTTTACGCAACTGTCTAGTATGTTGATCGGGTTTGTCTGGAGTTAGCAGAGACCACGAATAGCTATGAGAGTATAGAGGCGCCTGAAATACACAGGTGGTTTGGGTATCCCCGACATACAGGGATACTATAGGGCTATAGTCCTCCAACTGATCCTAAACTGGCATTTCCATACTCATTCAAAGCTTTGGGTCTCTATGGAGAAGTATATGGCGGGCAGGAACTTGTCCTATGCCCCGTGGCTCTCTTGGGAACACAGGGGGTTGTCAGATGGCACGTCTCCTTTGACGACCCATGTGCTTAAAGTATGGGATCAGATTAACCAAATACTAGACCTGGCCCTCTCTGTGTCCCCATTGGGGGCTTTCCTTTGGTTTCCTTCTGGAGAGCAGATGGCATTCTTTGGGCCCCGGGTGGATGATGGTAACGCCAGTTTTGGTAAACTTATAAGAAATAGTAAAATGTTGCCCTTCGAGACCTTGAAAGCCCGACCTGGAGGTCCTCAAATTAATTTCTGGAAATACAGACAATTGCACCATTTCTTTCAAGTTCATGCCAGTTCTATAAGAGATATTACTTCTCTTACGCCATTTGAAAGCCTTTTTATAGCTGAGGAGCCTATATCATATATGGTCTCAGAACTTTACCTACTGTTATTGTCTGCCACCTCGGCTGCCAAGCCCACATACAGTGCTTTGCAAAAGTATTCACTTCCTTGGCATTTTTCATGTTTTGCTGCCTCACAACCTGGAATTAACTTGGATTGTTTGAGAATTTAATTTACAGAACATGCCCACAACTTGGAAGATGTTTTTTTTTTATTATGAAGCAAACAACAAATAGGACAAAATAACAGAAAGTTAATGTGCATAACTATTCACCCCCCTAAAGTCAATACTTTGTACAGCCAACTTTTGCGGCTATCACAGCTCCAAGTCGTTTTGGATAAGTCTCTACGAGCTTGCCACATCTTACGACTGGGATTTTTGCCCTTGCAAAACTGCTCCAGCTCCTTCAAGTTGGATGGTTTGCGCTTGTGAACAGCAATCTTTAAGTTTAAACACAGATTTTCTATTGGATTGAGGTCTGGGCTTTGACTAGGCCATTCCAACACATTTACATGTTTTCCCTTAAACCAAGTGTTGCTTTAGCAGTGTGTTTGGGGTCATTGTCCTGCTGGAAGGTTGAACCTTCCGTCCTAGCCTCAAATCACACACAGAGTGGTACAGGTTTTGCTTAAGAATATCCCTGTATTTAACATGATCCGTCTTTCCCTCAACTCTGACCAGTTTCCCAGTCCCGACTGCTGAAAAACATCATGGTGTTCTTTGGGTGATGTGATGTGTCGAGTTTGTGCCAGACATAGTGTTTTCTTTGATGGAAAAAAAGTTCAATTTTTGTCTTATCGGAACACAGCACCTTCCTCCATACATTTTGGGAGTCTCGCACATGCCTTTTTCGCAAACTCAAAACATGCCATTTTGTTTTTTTCTGAAAGTAATTGCTTTCTTCTGGCCACTCTGCCATAAAGCCCAACTCTATGGAGCGTACGGCTTATTGTCGTCTTATGTACAGATACTCCAGTGTCTGCTGTGGAACTCTGCAGCTCCTCCAGGGTTATGTCTGTGCAGCCTCTCTGATTAATGCCCTACTTGCCCGGTCCGTGAGTTTTGGTGTGCGGCTGTCTCTTGGCAGGTTTGCTGTTGTGCCATGTTCTTTCCATTTGGTTATGATATATTTGATAGTGCTTCTAAGAATCATCAAAGATTTGGATATTTTTTTATAACCTAACCCCGACTTGTACTTTTCAACAACATTGTCCCTTACTTGTTTGGAGAGTTCCTTTGCCTTCATGGCAGTGTTTGGTTGGTGGTCCCTCTTACTTAGGTTTTTGCAGCCTCTGGGGCCTTTCAAAAAGGTGTGTATATGTAATGACAGATCATGTGACACTAAGGCCGCGTACACACGGGCGGATTGTCTGCCCAACTAAGTTCGTCAGACAATCCGACAGACAGTCCGTTCAAAATTTGCATGAACGGACTTGACCACACACGATGAGCAGACAGTCCGCTGAAAGCGTACGCGATGACGTGTACAGCACGTACGACAGGACTAGAAAAACTACGTCCTATACACTGCAATGCAACCTTCGGCCGTGTAAATCCTTTCTGAGCATGCGCCATACTTAGTTCGTCCAACTTGCCTACACACGAGCGGACTGTCCGCTGAAACCAAGTTTGGACGGACAAAACCAAGTTTGAACGGACAAAATTTCGGAAATTCCGTAAGACTTTGTTCGTCAGACAGTCCGCTGAAAAAGTCCACTGAAGCCCACACACGAGCGGATTGTCCGCTGAAACACGGTTCAGCGGACTAAGTTGGACAGACAATCCGCCCGTGTGTACGCGGCCTTAGATTGCACACAGGTGGACATCATTTCACAAATTCTGTGACTTCTGAAGGTAATTGGTTGTACCAGAGCTTTTTATGGGCTTCATAACAAAGAGGGTAAATACATACGCACATGCTAATTATCAGTTTTTTATTTCAGAAAAATAGTTTTATGTTTTTTTCTAATTTTACTTCACCAACTTATACTATTGTGATCTGATTCATCACATATAATTCAGATTAAAAAAAAAACATTGAACTAAAGGCTGTAATGTAACCAAATAGGTAAAAAGCCAAGGGGGTGAATACTTTTGAAAGGCACTGTATATCCGGGTCTGGGAAAGGGACCTAGGGTCTGAGTTTACCACTGCTTAGCTGGCACACCTATACCAGCTCACTCACTCGAGCTCTATTGACTTTAAAATGCAGGAGACCAATTATAAGATTCTGTCATGCTGGTATTGGGTGCCTGCTGACCTGGGCTGGATATACCCTTCTACCTCTGGGCTATACTAGAGGGGTTGCGGAGGCCACGGTACACTCTTACATTTATGGTGGGAATGCCCTGTGGTAGCACCCTTTTGGACAGACATTAGAGATTAGATTAAAGAAATCCTGGGCCTTGACATTTCCTACTCCCCGATCCATTTTCTCCTGCACATTCCTCCTGTACTAGTTGCTCAGTATAAGAAGAGCGTACTGCCCACTTGTTGAATGCAGCCAAGCAGTTGCTACCAATCTATTGGAAGAAAGCCCACGTTCCTGATTGGGAGGATTGGGTGCGTAGAGTAAATGAGATCAAGGAGGCTGAGGACTGGATTGCGACTTCTAAAGGTACCCGAGATCGTTTCACCAGCACTTGGGCACCATGGTTAGAACATACTCATGAATAAGTCCAAGTATCCTCCAGCTTATACCTGGCGTTATACCTGTTCTTTAGTTGTGAATTTATATTCATGCTTGTTGGTGTTAATATTGCAGAAGTCACCCCAAGTTACCAAAGGGGCGAACTTCAGAGCTATGTAACACGTATAACTGCTCAACTTCTGTGATTCATCTGTGTTCTACCTCTTTTTGCTGAATATGTCAAATGTGCATGTTGTTCTTAAGCTAATGTTCTAGAAACTCGGAAAATCTTTGTTATGACATGTGATTTTGTTCTAAATAAAGATTACATTAGAAAAAATGTGATACAGAGATATAAGTCAAGAAAAGATAGAACACGCCAGATGCATGCCATCAGCAAATCTAAAGCCATGAAAACATTTAACGCTTGTACAGATATACAAAGTAAATATATATGACACCAGAAGGATGGCCTCAGTTGGAGCAGGCTAAAGTAGGCCAATAGTCTAGACTTGGTGGGATTAGCAACATCAAAGTCTAGAAAAGGAAGGGGCCTGCTCAATAGGGAGTGCTATCAGAAATTTCTCGTGATAAAGCAAAAAGAATTTAGCACTAACATTTGGTGTCCCTCCTTGGGAAAGACAGAAAGATGGTTTAGGTGCATCAGGGCGGGGGAAGTGGGAAAGGGGAAGGTAGGAAGGAAGGGGCAGCTCCAAGAGAGGGTAGAGTAGGTAGACCTCAAATTGGCAGCAAGGGGAGGGTACATTTCAACTATCATGGAAGAAGAAGAGAGGCATCGAAATCAGAAGGTAGATAATGGGAAACCCAGGGTCTCCACAACTTTTCGTAGGATGACACTCTGTCCAATATGGCTGCCTCTGTTTTGCCATGGACCATTGCTTGGGTGATTCTGTGTTTTATCACTAGTTAATTATGTATTTAAAAAAAAAAAAAATGCTTTCTATTGCTTTCAGCCTCCTCCAAATTCCTTCTTCTTTGTTCAATCTCCATGATCCCACTGAAAGCAGGAATGTAGCCACCCTGCTTTGCTCGCTTCTGAGATAGCTAGGGCATAGAGCAGTACACATGACCCCAACTAAGGTGCACTGCTCACCCTAAACAAAGAGGGAGAAAGTGAGAGGTTTGAGAGTTCACGGAGGATGTTACAAAGAGGCAGGAGAAAACAATTACATGAAAAATAGAGTACAGGGCCATTAAGTAGTGCATGTAAATTGATTATTTTAGAAAAATAAGAATCATTTAATGTCAATTTAAATAAAACCTAAACTTACTCCATTTAGTGGCATAATCTTGTTATGCCTGTGTCCCTTGGACATAGAGCAACCCAGATCGGCAAAGGGCTTCTCTGATGGTGTCAGGGCTGGCCGCTCAGCTTTCGGCTAATTGCCAGCTCCTATCTCTCCACAGTGACTCACCTGTTGATGATATCCTGCTCGTCAGTCCTGCTTACTTAAGCCGTCCAGCCCAGATGATCTCTGCCTTCACCTTGGTCAACATCACAGAGACTTTCCCCAGCGTTCCTGTTAAAGACTTGCTTGGCTGACATTCCTTCTGGTGCCAGATAATGCTTGCTGTTCCACTACACTGATTCCTGGCTTCCTAACTTTCTGGCTTTCACTATGTTTGTTCTATTTACTTTTATTATTAAACGAGTGTGATGTAACTGTATGTCAAGAAAGACGTTTTAGCAATTGGAATAGCAGAAGAATACCTGTGAGCAGAGTTCCCATTAAAAGAGCTGTCCGGCGCATGTGCATGCGCATTAGCATGAATGACGGTGCGCGTACACGCACAAGCACGTGGGCTCCGTGACAGCACTTGGCTCCAAGAAACGTTATTTAAAGGAGACTGACACCTTGCTGCCTTGCTGTCCAGTCTACAGCGTTTCCTGAGACCCTTGCTACTTGCTGATCTGCTTACCTGATTCCTGTCTACCCTGCTTGTTCCTGACTACTCCTGCTTGCTGCCAGTCTCTGATCCCGGCTTGTCCTGGCGTCTCTTCTGCCTCCTCCTTGTTACCTTTGCTCCGCCTATTACCGACCCGGCCTGCACTTTGACTACTCTTCTGCTTGGTACCTGATCTGTCCACTAGCATTGACCCTGCCTGTCTGACCCTGCTTATGTCCTGCTGAACTACAGAGCACTTCCCTGCAGCCTGCTGTATCCTGTGGCTCCAGCTGCACTACACCTTCCTGTTGCCTGCTGTTGCCAGTTGTTCCTGCTGTACTACAGCGCTCCTTCCTGTTGTCTGCTGCTTCCAGCTGTTCCTGCTGTGCTACAGAACACCTCCCTGCTGTCCACTGTGTTCCAGCTACCAGTTCCAGCCTGCTATCTCCTGCCAGCCTCTCTACTGCTACATCAAAGGTTCGGACTAGCCCTCTGCATCAGCCAACTGTCAGGAACTTGTGCCCCTTTGCACTCCCGAGCCCATGTCTGCTCTACCAGGGGTTCCTGAGCCAGAGGTATACGAGAAGCCGCTCCCTGCATTCTGGGCTCAACCACCAAGGTATGTGACACTGTACTTCTGTCTCGGTCTGATTCACGGTTTCTGACAGATGACCCTTCTGGTTATGTGATAGCTGTGTCCAATCAAAGCCATCGCAAAATGTGAACAAACAGCATGTGTCTGTTGATTGGCTTCCCTTCCCCTATTTTACAAAGAGTAACAGTGAGGAGAAGGAGAGCTGATCTGTGCAGCCTGTCAGGGATCTGTGTGTAACCACTGATTTTGCTGTGCAGTTACACACAGTGCAGCCATCTGTCACCAGTGCACCAAGCAGCATCTGTCGCAGTGTCCAAGTGCACATTAACATCTGTACCAGTGTCCCATCAACATCTGCCACAGTGTATCACTGTCCCAAAAACATCTAGCCAAGGAGGTAGTTTGGGACTTTAAATGAGGCACAATAAATGTACCTCCATCCTGGGTTCAAGTACATAAGAAGGGAATGTGGGACTTTAAATGAGGCATGACTTGTGGAGGTAGAGTATTTAGTAAACATTTTTTATTTGTAACACTAGTAAAGAAGTATTTTCATATATATACATGCACACATGGTATAAACAAAATGGATACATATATGTCAGCTTGGAAGCACATGAGAGAAAGTAAACATTGATGAATGTAATACAAGGTATTTCATATTAGCGGGCATTACATTCATCAATGTTTACTTTCTCTCATGCGCTGCCAAGCTGACATATATGTATCCATTATGTTTATACCATGTGTGCATGTATATATATGAAATACTTTTTTACTAGTGTTACAAATAAAAAATGTTTACTAAATACTCTACCTCCACAAGTCAATTGCCTCATTTAAAGTCCCACATTCCCTTCTTATGTATATGTCCCATAAACATCTGTCACATTGTACTAGTGTCCCATCAACATCTGTCACAGTATTCAAGTGCACAACATCTGCAATAGTGTCCCATTGCAACATCAACATCTGTCAGTGTTCCAGTGGACCATTAACATTTGTCAGTGTCCCTAGTGGACTGTCAACATCTGTGGGTGTCCCTAGTGCGGGGATATGCAATTAGTGGACCTCCAGCTGTTGCAAAACTACAAGTCCCATCATGCCTCTGCCTCTGGGTGTCATGCTTATGGCTGTCAGAGTCTTGCTATGCCTCATGGGACTTGTAGTTCTGCAACAGCTGGAGGTCCGCTAATTGCATATCCCCGCCCTAGTGGATCGACAACATTTGGTGGTGTCCCAGTGGACCGTCAACATCTGTCTTTGTCCCTAGTGGAAGTTAACATCTGCTGATGTCCCTAGTCGACTTTCAACATCTGCTGGTGTATCCAGTTGCTGTCAACATCTGTCTGTGTCCCAGTAGATCATCAACATCTGTTGGTGTCTCTAGTGAACCATCAACATCTGTCAGTGTCTCTAGTTCACCATCAATATTTGTCAACATCCCTAGTCTGGACAGTCAACATCTGTTGGTGTCCCTAGTGGACCATCAACATGTGTCATAGTGTCGCATTGCACATCAACATCTGTCAGTGTTGCAGTGCACAACAACATCTGCAATAGTGTCCCAGTGCATCAAAATCATCTGCAATAGTATCCCCGCACAACATCAACATCTGTCGGTGTCCCAGTGGATCAACAACATCTGTCCCAGTGCACAACATCTGCAATAGTATCCCCGCACAACATCAACATCTGTCGGTGTCCCAGTGGATCAACAACATCTGTCCCAGTGCACAACATCTGCAATAGTATCCCAGTGCACATCAACATCTGTTGGTACCCTCAGTGCACATCAACATCTGTCAGTGTCCTAGGGCACACCATCAGTGTTCCAGTACATCAACATCATCTGCAATAGTGTCCCAGTGCAACATCAACATCTGTCGGTGTTCCAGTGGACCATCAACAGCTGCGGTGTCCCGGTGAACCATCATCAACATCTATCACCGCATCCTGGTGCACGACATCTGTCAGTGTCCCAGTGCACCAACATATGTCTGTGTCCCCACACAGTGTCAGCACAGCAGCATCATCATCTGAATGGCAGAACGGTGGTGCCACCACCGACCCCCCAAAAAAAGCCCTGCTCCCGACACTGGCTTCCACCAATCTGACAGCTCTGCCAAGCAAACTAAGAGGTGAGGCCACCAGGTGATGTCACTGGGCAGTATCGCCCCCTTGTGACATTACTGACCCAGCATGCCCCCGGTCAGTGACATCACATGGAGGCGGGGTCGCATGGTGATGACACCGGGTGGCACTGCTCCTTAGTTTGTTTAGCAGTGGGAGGCGTCTGACCTGTCAGACGGCCAGAGCCAGCGTCTGGAGCAGAGTACCCCATACTCATTCACATAGGGGGTGAGATGGGGGTCTAGGGGCATGACCCCCTCCACCTTTTTCCTGACCTGCAGCATGCTCGGATATGGGTCTGGTATAGATTTTGAGGTGGACCTCACCTTATTTTACATTTTTTTGTGTGGGGTTCCCCTCATACCAGACCCAAAGGGCCAGAAATTAATTGGGGAGGGACCCCACAGTTTGTTCTTCTTAATTTTTAATTGACAGCAATTCTTTTTTTACCTTCAGCAGTCAGTGGGAAACCCAGCTGACAGCTGATGACTCTGACTCATCGGTTGTTAAGGACACAGCGGCTGCCTGCTCCTTAACAACCAGTACACATTCCCTAAATATAACAATTCCTCAATCACTACTTAATTACCACATGCATTTAATTATTTTTTTTCTTCTGTGAATTGAGTTTAACGCCTGTTCATGCGTTTTTTACCGAGCGTATTGTGGTAAATACTGCAGACTTATAGTAAATTGACAGTTTCAGGATTGCATGCAGTATTTAAGGAAAATGTGTCTGGACGCCTACATGTGATATGGTTCTGTGAATGGAGCCCAATATTACTGGCTCTGGCAGTGATCTGATTTCAGGACTTTCTTGCTCACTAGCTTGTAACAAGCAGCCCAGAAGATCTGACTTAATCGGTCATGTACCTGTCTCAGGCCAGTGACTTAAGCCCCATACACACTATTAGATTTTCTGCAGATTTTTGTCTTCAGAGTTACCAAAACCATGTAGTGTAAGGGCCTGGCTGATTGCATACAACTTGAAACACTTATGCCGTGTACACATGACCGGACTTTTCGACGGACTGAATTCCGCCTGACTTTTCAATAGACTTCCGTTGAATCGGACTTGTCTACACACAATCATACCAAAGTCCTACAGATTTGACCGTGATGATGTATGACCGGAATAGAATAAGGAAGTTCATAGCAAGTAGCTGCCCTAGCGTCAGTTTTCGTCCGTTGGACTAGCATACAGATGAATGGATTTTTCGACCAGACTCGAGTCTATCTGAAAGATTTGAAACATGTTCTAAATCCCATCTGATTTTTTGACAGCAAAGGTTAGATGAAGCCCACACACGCTCAAATTGTCCAACTGATTTGTTTTGCTGTCGAAAAGTCTGGCTGTTTGTACACAGCATTAAGGTTTGACCTCATATTATATGGTTTTGCTAAATCTGAAGACAAAAATCTGCAGAAAATCTAATAGTGTGTATGGGGTCTAAGAAGGGAATGAAGTCAGAGGGTGAGCAGGAAAGTCAAGGAGGCAGCATTCTAGTCAGGAATATAATCGGTGTGTCTTCTGGCTGACTCTAACCTTAGTAGAGGGCCTAGGGTAGGGTGACCAGATGCCCCCGGTTTTAGGGGACAGTCCCCGGATTGAGGACACTGTCCCCGCACCAAGTCTGTCCCCGGTTTTGTCCCCAAATTTGACTTCAACAAGAGCTGGGGCAATTTTCAAAGACAGTCAGTGCAGAATAAAAAATAAAAAAATCTGAATTACACACCCCCACTCCTACTAGCTTAGGGGGGTGTATTTTTTCCATTATCTGTGTCCCTTTCTGATGATGATGTGCTGCTCGGAGTGGATGGACTATTTCTTCAGTTTCCGGCACATGTCCATTCAGCTCCGCTCACATGTTCTTCTGCCTTGGCTCAAATCCCGGCCAGCCGCCTGCCTGCTTATCTCCTTACCTTCCCTGGCAGAGTCATTTTCCTCCACTCCCCACCCAGTAGTATCCGGGGCTCGGAGAGTGAGACCTGAGAGGCTGTGAGGCAGGTGGCGGAGATGGCAACGGGCAGAGAGAGGCAGCTGAGGATGTCCAGCAGCAGAAACAGAGGGGAAGCAGATCCAATGGTGGGGCTGCCAGTGCCTTCAAGGCTTCAACACAGGTGTGCTTTGGGGGTGTCTGTGAATAGACTACATTGCACTGTGTCTGTCTCTCTGGCATAATGGATGGTATCAGAACTCACAAGTGGCAGGCACTTATTGGTCAGAAGTTAACAAAATCAGCACCCAGCAGCCATGTTATGTGACAAACTGTGGCAGAGCCCGCCAGAGCCATGATAGAGTGCCCGCTGCCTGTGAGTTATCATAATGCTGATGATCTTAACCAGTTTCTGATCGCCTGATAGCAGATTTACTGCTACAGGGCAGTCTTGCTGCGCAGGATCACTTATATACGTGATCCTACATTTCTGGGTATCAGAGCCAATCAGCGGATCCGGTGGACTCACCTAGTGGTCTGCCTATGTAAACAAGGCAGTTCGCCATTCTGTCAGTATGGAAAACATTGATCCTGTCTTCCTGCAAAGCAAGTACAGGGATCTATGTCTTCCCTTAGTAAAAGCACCTCCCCCACAGTGACAAAACACTTGTTAGGCACACATTTAACCCATTGATTGCCCTAGATGTTATCCCCTTCCCAGCCAGTGTCAATAGTACAGTGACAGTGCATATTTTTAGCACTGATCACTGTATTAGTGTCACTGGTTCCCACAAAGTGTCAAAAGTGTCACTAATGCCGCGTACACACGAGCGGAATTTCCGACAGAAAAAGGATTTTCATCGGATATTCCGATCGCGTGTGGGCTTCATCTGACTTTTTTTTCTCCAAAATTCTGACGGTCCTAGAAATAGAACATGCTTTAAATATTTCCAAAGGAACCAATTCCTATCGGGAAAACCGCTTGTCTGTATGTTGTTCCGATGGACCAAAAACTACACATGCTCTGAAGAAAGTACGAGACGGAAGCTATTGGCTATTCAACTTCCTTTTTCTAGTCCCGTCATACGTGTTGTACGTCACCGCGTTCTAGACGGTCGGACTTTGGTGTGATCGTGTGCAGGAAAGACAGTTTCAGCGAACTCCGTCGGAAAAACCTTTGGAGTTTATTCCGACGGGAAAACCAGACATGTGTACGCAACATTAGTGTCCAATTTGTCCACCGCAATATCGCAGTCCCGCTATGAGTACTAGTAAAAAAAAATGTCTGTTGGAGAATAATCTGTATACTCAGACCGTCTCTCGATTCAAGTTAAGGTATTTATTTGCATATGCAAGAGAAATGGATTTCTCTAACAATGTCCCCGGATTTCATTAAAAAAATCTGGTCACCTTAGCCTAGGGACTGGACGACTCTCATCTACTCATTAAACTGCTCACCCTCTACTCCACTACTCCACTTTCATTCCCACACTCCACTTCCTGACAGGCCCGCAGCGTAGCCATACGTGACGTCATGACGCCGCACATCAGGCTGGCGGCACAGACCGTAGACGTAAAGGGTGGGGGAGAAGAAGGGAGACACATAAACACAACATGGCGGAGGGGGCCGCTGCCGCCGCGCAGGCGAAGGAAAGGCGGAAGGAGCAGCTCCGCCAGTGGGCCCGGTCCTGTACCAACCAGGAGGCGGCGGAGCCCCGCTGGCAGCGGCGGAAGAGGCGCCTGGATGAACGGGGAGGCCGGGCGGATGGAGATGCTGGACGGGCTGTACGGTTCGAGCGGGCGGCGGAGTTCCTGGCTGCCTGTGCCGGGGGAGATCTGCTGGAGGCGGAGGAGATGCTCAGAGGAGAGGAAAGGAAGGAGATCACTGACAGCACCAACACGGATGGCATCAGTGCTCTGCACCAGGTGAGGGGACTGTGCCCGCCCGGCACAGCGAGTGCTCTACTGTCACCCCATAATGAAGTGTCACAGCTCAGGGCATGGTGCTGGTGGCATGGGGTTACCCAGGTGGTGCTTGCTGCATGGTGGTGATAATGACATGGCAGTGCCCAGGGTGGTGCCAGTGGCATGGAGGGGTTGGTGTTCCAGGTGATGGTGCCCAGGTGGTGCCAGTGGCATGGAGGGGTTGGTGTTCCAGGTGATGGTGGCATGGAGGGGTTGGTGTTCCAGGTGATGGTGCCCAGGTGGTGGCATGGTGGACTTGTGGGTGATCAGGTGATGCAGACTGAATGGTAACGATGCCAGTGGCATGGAGTTGGCATGCCCTTGTGATGCTGGTAGAATGGTGGTGGCATGGTGGTGCCCAGGTGATTGAGGTGGCATGGTGGAGTTGGGGGGTGATCAGTTGGTGCTGACTGAATGGTAGTGATGCCAGTGGCATGGAGTTAGTATGCCCTTCTGATGCTGGTAGTATGGTGGTTTTCCAGTTGCTGCTGGTGATGCCAGTGGCATGGAAGTGCCCAGGTGGTATGGTGGAGTTGGGGGTGCTCAGGTGGTGCTGGTAGTACTGGTGGAGTTGGGGGTGCTGATGGCACGGCAGTGCCCAGCGGAATGGCGGTACCCAGGTGATGATGGTCACAGAGAGGCTGTGCATTTTCCTACTGATAGGTCCAGGTTTCTACTTCTGTCCTCCTTCCTAGGTTCTGTCTTGTGTCACACTTTTAATTCCCCCGCCTGGCAGTCTAGCCCATCATACCAAGACTGCTGGTGACGGCTGGCAGAGTTCACCCAGGCTGCCCACACACCTAGAGCTGATGTCTAGAGGATGGAGGAACTGTCCCCTGCCACTGATGTCAGCTCTGCTCTAGATATGTGGAGGAGCCATAAGTACACTTTATACTATGATACAATCAGTGGCTTGTACCCTGGCAGGCTGGGCAGTGTAAAGCCCCATACACACTATCAGATTTTCTGCTGAGCTTTTCTTTCAGATTTACCAAAACCATATATTATGAGGTCAAGTCTGAGAAGTATCAATTTGTATGCAATCAGGCAGGTCCTTGCACTACATGGTTTTAGTAAATCTGAAGACAAAAATCAGCAGAAAATCTGATCGTGTGTATGGGGCTTAACCCATCAATTAGAGCTACACAATTCTGGCCAAAATGAGAATAAATATATTTAAAGTTTCATTTTGTTTCCAAAAAAAAAAAAAAAAAGCCATTTGAAAGACTGCTGCACAAATACAGTGTGACCTAAAATATTGCAACAACCACTATTTTATTCTCTAGGGTCTCTACTAAAAAAAAAATTATGTTTGGGGGTTCTAAGTAATTCTCTAGCAAAAAAAGATTTTAACTTGAAACCAACAAATGTCAGAAAAAGTTTTAGTGTTTAAGCGGTTTAGACCTTTTCACACTCGGGCGCTTTACAGGCACTACATCACTAAAAATAGCGCCTGTAAAGAGCCACTGCTGTCTCTCCAGTGTGAGACCCCGAAAACTCCTGCAAGCTGCATCTTTGGAGCGGTGAAATCAATGGGGCATTGTGGCTATACTGCCGGCATAGCGCGGCAGTGCTGTGCGGTGGTTTTAACCCTCTCGGCCACTAGCGGGGGTAAAAGCGCCCTGCTAGCGGCCAAATGGCGGTGCAAAATTTACGGTAAAGTGCCGCTGACGCCCCCACCGCCCCAGTGTGAAAGAGGCCTAAAGGGGTTGTAATGGTTTGTGTTTTCACCTTAAAGCGGGAGTCCACCGGGACTCCGCGTTTTTTTTTATTTTTTTTTATTATTTTTTTTTTTTTAAAAGCCAGCAGCTACAAATACTGCAGCTGCTGACTTTTAAATAGTGACACTTACCTGTCCAGCGCGCCCGCGATGTCGGCACCCGAAGCCGATCGCTCGCTCGGCTGCCGGGTCCCGCCGCCATCTTGGGTATGGGAATCAGGAAATGGAGCCTTTCGGCTTCATTTCCCGGTTCCCTACTGCGCATGCGCGAGCCGCGCGGCGCAATCCGGACGGTCCCCGCTGCCTCTGGGAGCTGTGTGTTTCCCAGCAGGCAGCGGGGCACTTGCTGAAGCGGGCGCTTGCGGAACGGGGGCGTAACCTACGCTCGTTCCGCAGAGAGCTAGCCCGGAAGTGGGTGCAGTTACCTGGATTATCCAGGTAACTGCACCCCCCCCTCCCCCCTGAAAGGTGCCAATTGTGGCGCCGGAGGGGGGGGGGGATTCCGATGAGCGG
Organism: Lithobates pipiens; assembly: GCF_037356315.1. Lineage (NCBI taxonomy): Eukaryota > Metazoa > Chordata > Amphibia > Anura > Ranidae > Lithobates > Lithobates pipiens. Next base: position 136,628,941 of record NW_027507788.1, on the reverse strand, counting down.
AGGTCCATTTTAGGGTGGACCTCCGCTTTAATGCATCATTTGCGGGGCCTAGTCCTTCATTCAGCGTCTGTGGGGGCTCAGTGCTTAATTCGAGAGTGTGCCAACAAGGTAACCCCCTGGGAGATCTGATGTGGGGGAGGAACTCCCGAGGGACCCCAGAAAGCGAAGGTTCGGGGCCACTTTGTGCAAAACGAGCTGCACAGTGGAGGTATGATATAAAATTATATATTTTTTTTCTTTTATTAAACCATTACAACCCCTTTTATTTAACCACTTCAATACCAGGCACTTGGACACTTTCCTGCCCAAACCAATTTTCAGCACTGTCGCAATTTGAATGACAATTGCACGGTCATACAACACTGTACCCAAACTAATTTTTTATCATTTTGTTCCCACAAATAGAGCTTTCTTTTGGTGGTATTTGATCATCTCTGCATTTATTTTTTATTTTTTGCTCAATAAAAAAAACACTGAATTTTGAAAAAACCCAAATTTTTCTTTGTTTCTATAATAATTTTTTGTAAATAAGTAAGTTTTCTTTTTCAATGACGGGCCCTGATGAGGCGGCACTGAAGGGCACTCGTAGGCGGCACTGATGGGTGGCATTGCTGGGCATTACTCAATTAATCTCTTTATGGTGCCAGCCAGTGCCCATTTGTGGGCACAGATTGGGCACATTTGGATGGCCATGGGGGATGTACCTGGCCATCCACATGTTGGGGGCTTCCCTGGTGGTCCTGGCAGCTTCCCTGGTGGTCCAGTGTGGGCATCTGAGGGGGGGGGGGCTGCACTGATAAACAATCAGCACAGTAGCCCCCCCCCCCATCAGGAGAGCTGCCGAAAGGCTCTCCTCGCATCTGGAAATGCCGATCAGCAGCTTTTCCTGTTTACATAGGGATCAGCCATGATTGGACACAGCTGATCACATGGTAAAGAACCTCCGGCAGAGGCTCTTTACTGAGCTCGGTATAGTGGTGTCAGACTGACACCGCACCACCAATCACCGTGATGCGCGCCTCCACAGGCACAAGGCGGCTGCTATCCTGAAGGACGTCATGGCACCCAGTCAGGATAACTGAACCACCACCTGGTTGACATTTTTGCTATAGGCCGGGTGGGAAGTGGTTAAACTTTCCTCATTAACACACAATGTATTCCCTTGATGTAAAGGACAAATCGTTACAAAGTTTACACTTAAGTTACCCTGCTAAAGAATGTTTTGATTCTTGGCAGACTGCCTGTTTTCCTTTCTTTTGAGGGCTGTCCGCTTCAGCAAAGCAGAGAGAATTCTCTGCATAGAAAGGATCGGGATATACTTTGTCAAGATCACAAGGTGGGTGGGGAATCCCAATACCGATTTAACCGTCCAGCTCTACCATCAATATACCTAAAATGGCATTACTGACCCATGTCAACGTAACAGTGGTACGCTGTCCCTGGATGACCTCTGACCATGCCATGACCTATATTCAGGAATTGTGCCCTGCTTACTGAGGTGAGGTTTTGCTGGGCAGGGCAGTGGTGGCCAGAGGAGAACATGAGTGCTAGTACTAAAGCAAGCGAGATGCCGGCCTGTGGTGTGGGGCACGTCTCTGGTGACCTGGGTGAGAGGAGAAGATCAGTGGTGGCCAGGTGTGAGTAGGTTGATGCCAGTTGCACTTTATATTTCATCATCGGTCACTAACTAGCAATTGTTGATTATGAGGTATAGCAATGATATCACTGCTGTATTCATTGCAGTGTGTAGCTGTAGAGCAAGCATGAGACTCAGGTTAAAGAATTTATCACCCTAATATTTCACATTCCAGGTATGTCTCGGTTGTACCAAGTACTTGTTTTATACAGCATCCTGTTCCCTTTCATTGCCTCCTTTGCGTGAAATCCCTGGTGATCCTGTCAGCCCCCCGCCTTATTTCAAACACTAGGCATAGAAGAACATCCCTCCTGGTGGTTGTGCACAAGGCCTTTTATGGATGAAATGCGTTAACATCTGCTGTATAGATTCATCTTTTTATGGAGTTACAATACATTTAGACTTATTTGAGAGCATGTGGAGAGTTGCAGATGGTCTTTTATACCTCCTAGTGTGGTCAGTTTATTTGGCTGTGCTGGGAGTACAGCCTGCTTATCCTCCAATGATCAGACTTGTGTGGTGAGACTCCTTCCCCCCTGCACAGCTCTTCACTGGTAAGATCAGTGTGTTTCTGTATCTCCACTCCACCTCTCTAAGGTGGGAATTCAGCTGAGAACCGCGATTGTCATCACTTAATGAAGGAAAAAAAAATGTAGACTGTTGTATGGTGTGTTTTTTTTTTTTTTTTTGTAAGTAATTTCTCTCCATCACTGATGTGCGCTGATTGGGCGGCACTAATATGCTGCACTGATCATGGCACTGCTGATCAGAGTCGTAATTGCCTATATAGGTCTCCCCTGCGGGGAGATGGCGCTGATCGGCTCCCCTCTCCTTACTCCCTCGGTGTGAGAAGAGCCGATTAAACGTTACTACCATGTTAGGGCTGGGGAACAAATTGCTTTAAATCGAGTTGAGAGTTTAAAAATTTCAGCAAATGGATTTTTGACAATTCTTTATTTATTTTTTAACCGAGACCAGCGCTGACACTGTGCTGGTCCTGAGGAGCTGCGGGCAGGAGTTTTTAGGGGAGACTTAGGCCTAGTCCGCGAGGCCAGATGCCACGGACTAGGCCGAAGTCATGGCCTCGCCTAAACTCCTGCCCGCAGCTCCTCAGGACCAGCGCGTTGTCCATAAAAAAAAATAAAATAAAAAATATAATAAAAAAACTTGATTCAGGGGTGTTTTTGAAAAAAAAAAAAAATAATTGCCCAGCTCTGTTCTTGTTTATGTGTGATCGGCTGTGATTGGGCACAGCTGATCACATGGATAAAGAGCCGTGTCATTGGCTCTTTACTGAGATCGGGGTCACAACTTGAGCATATTGCCGTGCTACGGGGGTGGGGGTCGTCATCCCAGAATGAGAGGGGATCCCGCGCAGTATCATTTTGCTATACGGCGGGAGGTGATTAAAACTGATCACATGATTGCTTAATTCTCAGTCTGCTCAGAACAAAGTGGTGACTGTCCGTCCATCCCTCTGCTTTTCCAGCGCTCACTGAAGTGCCAGGCTGTGGAGGGGGTGGGAGCTACTGACTCAGGGGCAAGACCAGCTGCCAATTGGGCATCTAGGTAGATCCAGACATTATTGTTGGGATCCCTCCAAAATCTGTACCACCTCTGTCATGTCAGCTGAATCTGGGTCACAGGAGTGTAGAAATAAGTGCACTTCTATGACCCAGAAGAGACGTATGGCCAAAAAAGCTGCCCATACTTCTTAAAGAGAAGTAAACCCTGATGGGTTTACTTCCTTTGTCTCCCTGCAAAGGTAAAGCATAATGGGCTATTATGCTTCGGGTATCGCTGCTCCGGCCACTCAGTGCCGGAGCAGCGATGACGTCACTCCCACACATGCGCACGGAAGCCGCCACTAACGGCATATCACCGTTAGCAGCATGCCACTGCTAACGATAGTGCGCCTGCATGCCCCATGCGCCGTAGACAACTGTCGCTATCTTTTAGTAAATATCTCCTAAACCGTGTAGGTTTAGGAGATATTTCTTGGACCTACAAGTAAGCCTTAATCTAGGCTTACCTGTAGGTCAAAGTGGTTTGTAAGGGTTTACAACCACTTTAAAGCCTATTTCTGGACAAATGTCCAGAGCCCCGCTCCAGTCAGGCAATTTAGAAGCTTGGCAGTTTATTGTTCTCTTAAAGATTCTTAAATAAGTGGAAGGGGTGCTCCCCCCCCCCCCCCTTTATTTTTTTCAATTTTTTTTTTTTTTTGTGTGAACTTAATCGACTTGTGGCGTTTTTCAACCGAGTAACTGTGATGTATCCCAGAAGACTGCGAGGGGGCTGAATGAACTTTTGGCTCAGATCTGAGCAGGAAGTGGTAGCGGGAACCTTTTTGGGTGGAGTTTCTCTTTAAGTAATTGTGATATTTTAGTTTTTTTTATTTTTAAATTCAGAGATTTCTGAAATTCTGTTTTCACTTTGTCATTATGGGGTTTTGCGTGTCGATTGGGGGGGGGGGGGGAAATGAGGCAACTGTGGTATTAGGCTTTAACATAACCAAATTGAAAAAAGTGAAGGGGGGGGGGGGGGGGCTGAAAACTTTATGAATGCACTTTATGCCTACATTTTGCCACCATGCCGGAGTTTCCTGTTGTAAAAACCCAACTGCTGTTCTCCTTGTGCGGGGTGACCGGCCTCGTGTCTGTCCCCCTGTAGCTGTCTGCAGGCAGTCTATTGAGGACCTGCTGGGTTCTCACCAGAACTCTGTGGTCTGTGCAGACTAGGTAATATCTGTCTGCAATTGCATTTTTGTGTTCACAAAGTAGACCTCTTTTGTGGCTATTGAATATATTCAACATTTTTCTCCCTGGAGTTTAGCTTTAGGCCCTGTTCACACATGCATTTTAATGTACATGTTAGAACAACCTAAAACACATTTACCATTCAAGGCAATGTTAACCAGTTCACAGCTTTCCACTGTGCTGCAGCGTGTTTTTGTGAAAAATGGCTCGGGTCCATTTATTTTTCCTTTGGCCTCTTTTTTTTTTTTTTTTTTTTCATGTGTTCCAGGCCAAAGAAGTCAACAGTAATGCGTGAAAACTGCTCCGATGCTTGACCTGTTATCTGGACAGTCAGGGACGATCAGGGTGGGGGAAGTTAGTCACCGATCACCATGTGGGGCTTTCAATAAAGCATCTGACAGCGGAGGAAGGAGCCGTATATATGTAATTTACCGGCTTCTTCCTTTTCTGACTGAACAGTCACTGACACTGTCCATTCATAACTGAGCATTGTAAACTGTGTTTACAATGCTTCAGCTTATGAATCGAAAAGGATCCTCTGTATCCTCAGTCCCTATCCCTGTCAAAGGGGAAGACGGTCAGGGGTCTGTTTAGACCCCAGACATATTACCGAAGTACCTGCCCCCCCAACAGGGTTGATTTTAAAATAGAAGAAACCTTGTAATATGTAAAAGTTAAATTGACACAGTAGACCCCTCCCCAACAAAAAGAGAAAGCATTGTTAAAAAATTGTAAAACAAAAAAACTGACGGAGTTCATGCCTTATCAGTGCTGCAGATTCGTGCCGCTGTCACATGACATTAAAAAAGGTATTGGTGAATACTTGAAGAAAAAAAGCATCGGTACTTGGATCTTAACCACTTGCCGACCGCTGTCGGTATATATGTCGGCAGAATGGCACGGCTGGGCAAAGTAACGTACCCATACGTTACTTTGAAATTCCCGCCGCAAGCTCCGTGACCCACAGACTCTATCGCTGTGGTTATACCTGCAATCGTGTCACAGAACTCAAGAACGGGGAGATGCCGTTGTAAACAGCATCCCCCGTTCTGCCTAGTGACAGGACACTGATCGTCTGCTCCCTGTCAGGAGCAGCGAACAGTGTCCACGTCACACAAGCCCATCCCCCAGACCGTAAAACGCTCCCCTAGGACACACTTAACCCCTCCCCACCCCCTAGTGGTTAACCCCTTCACTGCCAGTGACGTTTTTACAGTAATCAATGCAATTTTAAAGCGCTGATCGCTGTATTAATTCCTATGGTCCTAAAAATGTGTCAAATTTGTCCGATGTGTCTGCCATAATGTTGCAGTCACAATAAAGATCGCTGCCATTACTAGTAAAAAAAAAAAAAAAAATTAATAAAAATGCCATAAAACTATCCTATTTTGTAGACTCTATAACTTTTGCGCAAATCAAACGCTTACTGCAATTCTCGCCCCCCACAAAAAATATGTAAAAATGCGCATCAGCCTAATCTGAAACTTTTTTTTTTTAATATATTTTTGGGGGATATTTATTATAGAAAAAAGTAATAATACTGTGTTTTATTTTATTTTTTATTTTTTGTTTTTTTTCCAAAATTTACTTTTTGTTTATAGTGCAAAAAAAAAAACAACAACTCAGGGGTGATCAAATACCACCAAAAGAACGCTCTATTTGTGGGGGGAAAAAGGATGCCGATTTTTTTTTTTTTTTGTTTGGGAATGACATCGCACGACCACGCAATTGTCAAAGGGACACAGTGCCGAATCCCAAAAAGTGCTCAGGTCAGGAAGGGGTTAAATCCTTCCCGGGCTGAAATGGTTAAAGTGGTATCGTGCAACCCTAGTGAAAACGCTTGTATGATGCGTTTTACGTACATTTTGTAAACATTGTAGACAAGTGGTTAAATAAGTTAAACTTTTTGGAGCATGTTACCTGTTCAAGCTCCTGTCTCCTCCCAGTGACAGTGTGTGGGGGTGCCTTTCCCTGCACCCATTGTCAATTTTTGAAATCTGCGATTGTGCAGGGCTCCGCCCTCACAACTGCATAATTTATTCATTCACAGGTTTCTTTGAATCGATAAACTAAAAAGTACTGTTGTCTACTGTGGCAGACAGCCTTGCAGTTTTCTTGGGCTGTGGGTGCTGAGTTTTCGTAGTCTGACTACCTCAGGCTTTCAAACAGAAAACATGTTAGAGAAGCCATTGGACATGTCTGCAGGCGCTCACATTACACCCATGGTTTACTGATCATGGGTGCTGTGCTTTCCAGGCTCCCGCAGGAAAAAATAATTAATGCCTTTTTTAATTTTTTTGCAAAAAAAAAAATGTGCATTTATTATTTTCTCTATGAAGGTGAACCAATCTTTAAATAAAGTTCACGGAGATGGCTCCTCCCACATGCAGGAAATATAATTGAGTTCAAAAGAGCACCAATAGGAGCCACCGACCTTGGTTCTTGGTTCTACCTAGTCCAGCTCCTGGCTGTTATTCCCCTAGGGGTACTGAATTAAAATTCAGAGGTCCAGTCGGTAACATTTTCCATTTTAGACCAATGCCCTCACTCCCCCTTTACGTCACGTACCCCACCCTCCCTTCATGTTTTTCCACATAAGTCCCCTATTACATCGGTCCTTCATTCATATTACAGAACTATGTCCCTTTCACCTAGTCCTTTACACATCCCTCAACAATGAATAGAAAAGCATTTTTGTGCAGGTAGATAAAATAAAATATTAGGGCTGCAACTAACGATTATTTTCATAATCGATTAGTTGGCCGATTATTGTTTCCATTAATTGGTTAATAACCTTAAAAAAAAAGTGTGTATAATTTAGTTACTATGTCAAGTTTAAAAAAAAGGCACTTTATTCTTAAATGTCTCTGTTGTGGTAAATATAAATAACCAACTATATGGTTAGGGAGCAAAATATCTAATCCACTCTGAGAATAACAGACATAAGAGATATACTGTATATACGATCAGAGGAGATATACTGTATATATATTTGATGATATTTACCAGATTCACCCTCTAACTCGGAGATCATTTTTTTTAAAATTAAAAACAGTCTTCCTTCAAAAAAAAAAAAAGTAATTTTAAGAACACTCATTCTATTTTCTAATCGTTAGTGGGGTCAAATTGACGTTCATTTTCAACCACAGTGACAAGAAAATTTGGAAATAGAAAACTTCTTGGTCAAAGAAATTTTCAGACAGTGTATGTGGTTTTCATTCAGAAATTACATTCATTTTAGAAACAATGTTAAAAACAAATGAGAATTTCAAACATTCATTCAGGGAATGTACAGAGATTTTTTGTCTGAATATTCTTGTCTAAAAATTGATCAGTGTGGCCAGCATAAGGCTCGGTACACACCTATGCAGTTTGCTTTTCTTCATCTGTTTCTGCAGTGCTTTTTGCTGTGCGTTTTGATTTTTGCACACATGATTTTGCTGCGATTTGCGTTTTTGCATTTTTTTTGGGCCAATTTGTTGGGCAGAATAAAAAACACAAATTGCTGCAAAAACGCATTACATGCTTCTCTGCAGCTTCTCTATTGAAGTATATCGAACCAAAAAAGCACAGTTTTGCGTGAACGTGACCCATAGGAAATTATTTAAATGAACTGTAGTGCGTTTCTGCAAAAAACACATAGATGTGAACCAGGTCTAAGATGTTTAGTAACATAATGGGGTTAAAAAAAACTAAAATTAGCTCGTTATAGTACAAAAAAACGGTAGAACTGTGAAAGTAATATTTACAGTAGCAATTATTTTCTCTTTTTGTACTATAAAGGGCTCATTTTTTTTTTACATTTTAACTCCATTATGTTACTGGCCGATCAATTATGAAAATAGTAATCAATTAATTTCATAATCTATTAGTTGTTGATTAGTTGTTCAGCCCTATAAAATATATAAGCTGTTGGCAACACAATAGGACAAATTGTGAAATGGCAGAATAAAAGCTAAAGTTGCTGCGCTAAATGTTCAAAATGAAATAAAATTGCGAAAAGGTCCCATAAAGTGAAGCGATTCATCTTATTATTCCATTGTCAACTCTGATGAAACGCGTAGGGCGTAGTGCATGTTATACATGTGGATCTGTTCCTGGGAACTTTTACTGTTTACATGCTGGGAAAACTGTTTTTGCATATTTGAATAAATGAATTTACCGTTTTACACTATGTGGGCATTTTTATCTTTATCTTTTTTTTTTCCCCCATGGTCGTTGACTGAGAGAGCCTCATTAGCCATGACATTACCCTCAGCATAAGGGGGGGGGGGGGGGTTGGACCTTTTGGGCACGTGAACAGCGCCCTTTTGACTCTTACAATTTTTGGAGCCTAGGTTTGCAGTAAGGAGACATTTTATGATTTATGGTGGAGGTGCACCTGGGGGATCAGCATATTTACTCACTTTATTCACTCACACTACATATACCAGCAGAATTTTGGATTATGGAGACTAGCATGAACTAATTTCATTTTGAACGTTTAGCATGGCAATTTATAGTTTTTATGCTATACTTATTGTTAGCAATTGTTCAGTTATATTGCCGGTGCTGAGGTTACTGGCTGCTGATAGTCCTTTTAAACTGTGTAATATTGTTCCCTTTGAGTGGATACAGCCAACTGTCGTGGAGAAATCCTCCTCTTGAAGCAGCTCTGCTTACTGCGACAGTTGAATTACAGCCTGATCACCCCAACATACTTTCAGGGGTCAGTTTTATTTATAATCCCACAAACTGAGCCACATCCGAGTTTCAATCGTCTCCCTTTCCCTCTCCTCCACTGCAATGCTAATTTTAACATCAAATTTTAATTTAGTTTTAGTCTTTTGGCTTAAAGCGGAGTTCCACTCAAGTGGAAGCTCTCATCTGCCTTCTCAGCCCCCCTCCCCTCCGATGCCACATTTGGGTGGGGGGGAGGGGTGAGTGATTACCTGAGTTTGGCCCCCCATCTCCTTCCTCTGCGGGGCCATTCATAAAGCGCAGCGTGCTTGGAGCATGTGCAGTAGGGAACATGCTAGTTTCCCATAAAAGGAATGCCCTAATATTGAAAGTAAGTAGCTGCATTTGTAGCTGCTGACTCTTCATTTTTGGGAGGGGGAGGGGGCTGGAGCTCTGCTTTTAAAGTATAGCTAAGGGAAAAACTTTTTTTTTTTTTTTTGGGATGGAGTGCAAAGAGATTGGAACACCTGCTGTGTTTTTTGTTTTGTGTTTATTTATTTTTTGCTGTCTGTGTCCCAGAGTTTCACCCTTTAGGGCCGGTTCACACTGCAGGCGCGGCGAGGCGTCTCCGACTTGCCTCGCCGCGACCTGCGGCGACTTGCAGAGGACTTCTGTATAGAAGTCAATGCAAGTCGCCCCCGAAGTCGCCCAGAAGTAGTACAGGAACCTTTTTTCTGAGTCGGAGCGACTCGAGTCGCTCCTCTCAGAACGGTTCCATTGTACAGAACGGGGGCGACTTGCGGGAGCGAGGCGAGTCGTGTCGCCTCGCATCGCCCGCTGTGTGAACCGGCCCTTACCCTCTATTTGTCCCATTTACCATTATCACTCAAAGTGATATTTTGGGTTTTCTTTAAAAAAAAAAAAAAAAAAAAAGTAATTGGGGGAAGTCTTTGGGGACACTAGCTCTAGTAACCTGGGGTCCCCAAGGAATTCCCTTAATTTGCAGGTATTTCCTCTCACTTCCTGTTGGCTATGGGACAGGAAGTGAAGGTAAATATCTGCACTGGGACACGGATGGCAAAAAAGTCTGATGGGTTATAACCCTCCCTTGCTCTATCCAAAATGGTAAAAGAAAAATTTTGCCTATGGTTCTACTTAAAATGCCATTTTAGTCATCCGAATTGTTTTGGTTTTAGTCATACTTAGTTAAATAGTGTTAATTTAATCAACCAAAATATGTTCCTCTAAATGAATACCACCCCATTGGTCTGCAGTCACACTGACTATTAAAGTGTTCCTAGACACATCCCCTGCTAACCTGATTAGTGATCCTTGTTTCAGTACACAGTCCTCTATGGAGAGAACTGTGCTGCAGCATGGTTTGCACTCACACTGAAGGAAACAGTACTGGATCACAAGCGTACTGTTCTCGTACCACCTCTTCCTACCAGGTGTGGATTGTTTTACCTATCCTGGGTGCAATTCGGAGCACTCGCACTGCACAAACAGACCCAAATGGCTGAAACGCTATGGGACTGGTTCAAAGTGTTAGGTCCTCTTTATGGAGGGACCTGGGATCTAGAAGACCCCAAAACTCTCCTCTGCACTTGAAAGTATTCAAAACGTTGAGATTGGCGTTTCTGATTACTTTCCATTTTTAAACTGGTGCCTTTTTAGGATGGCAGTAATCCGGAAGTGATTTTATGACATTGCTTCTGGGTTACTAGATCCGAGACCCAAACAAAGATGATCTGGCTTTGTCCAGGTCTTCGGCCAGCTGGTTGCATGCGCCTCCTGGTGGGAAGTCCAACCTGTTGTCCAATTTTGGTGCACCTATGCGAATTGTAGCCTCGGTTTCCTGTTCTTAGTGGACAGGAGTGACACCCGGTGTGGTCTTCTGCCGCTGCCGTCCATCCACTTCAGGGTTCCATGTGTTATGCGTTCAGAGTTGATATTCTGCATACCTTGGTTGTAACTAGTGGTTATTTGAGTTACTGTTGCCTTTCTATCACCTCGAACCAGTTTGCCCATTCTCCTCTGGCATCAACAAGGCATTTTTCCTTCACGCAACTGCCACTTACTGGATATTTTCTCTTTTGGACCATTCTCTGAAACCACTAGAGATGGTTGTGTGTGAAAATCCCAGCAGATCAGCAGTTTTTTAAATGCTCAGACCAGCCCGCCTGGCACCAATAACAATGCTATGTTCAAACTCGCTTAAATCTCCTCCTTTCTTCCCCTTTCTGATGCTCAGTTTGAACTTCAGTCCTCTTCACCATGTTTAGATGCCTAAATGCATTGAGTTGCTGCCATGTGATTGACTGATTAGCAACTTGTGTTACCAAGTAATTGAACAAGTGTAACTAATAGTGGCCAGTGATTGTATAGTCCAGTGATGGTGAACTTTGGCACCCCAGATGTTTTGGAACTACATTTCCATGATGCTCAACTGCAGAGGGCATGAGCATAGTGGGAAATGTAGTTCCAAAACATCTGGGGTGCCAAGGTTCGCCATCACTGGTATAGACAAATATGAGGCCTTCTGGAACAATGTGTTGCTGACTGATCAAAGAGCGTTATTTGGTAACAGTAACCATAGACCCTTTTGCTGCGGAAAAAACGAGTATGATGGCACTAACCAGTTCAAATTCTCAGACCACTGGAGCTGCTGACCCCTCCGCAACCCCAGAAGTACAATGGGGATAGGTTGTCTGGTGTTCACCTGTACCCCCCTTAGGGGAACTAAGTGTTTACTTTAGGACCACCCACAGTACTTTTACTGTGAGTGGGTGGCATGAGCAGGCTGGATACATGTCATGCAGCCTGTTCTGGCTTAGGGGCATGCAGAACACCACTCCCATGACCTCTGTGTCCACTGGACCATGGGAATGTTACGGTCAGGGATCATGTGATGGCTATGTGATCACAATGTCAACAAAGCTGTTAAGAATACATTTCTTTCATAATATTGGTGTTTTCTATAGAGTGATGCTGTGATTGACCCACAGCCATCACATGGTACCCAGGCCAATCACAGCACCCTGTACCATGTGATTAGCTTTGGCCAATCTTTGAAGAAAAGAAAAAAAGCTAGCCATACGTCTTATTACCTCCGACTGTTTGTTTTTACTTTCCAGAAAGGGGCTATTTGGGGGATTTGTATTGTCCTTGCATTTTTAAAGCCTCAAGAAATGATAGGCCTGACAGTACATCAGGATTGATCAATTTTCAACTAAACAGTTTTGTAGACGCTATAACTTTCACACAAGCCAATTAATATACACTTATTGGGATTTTTTTTTTTTTTACCGAAGACATAGCAGAATACATTTTGGCATAAATTTATGAAGACATTTTTATTGGTTGTGTTCTAACCATAGAAAATATTATTGGGTGGGGTCAAATACTGCCAAAGGAAAGCTATTTCTGTGGAAAAAAATGAATAAATCATTTGTACAGTGTTGCATGACAGCGCAGTCGCCAGACAGACTTTCATACAGTGCAATACCGACAATAGTCTGGCTCTGGAGTCTGGATCCACCCACTTTCCTGTCATTTTGCTTGATGTCACCTCTGCAGCATGTTCTGATGCTCAGACAAATCCAGCAAAGATGAGAGCACGTCAGTCAGTCAGTGAGTAAAGTAGAAGTCACTGATAGTGCTGTCGTATTGCTATCTACCGGAGTGAAAACAATACATTTGTAAAGCAGAATACACATGGATGTGACAGCACACACATTACTGGTATAGTAAAATGAAATTGAATTAGAGATAATATTGTGAATAAATCCTTTTATTGACAATCTGGATTTTTGAGACAATGAAACCTTCCATTCACATCTACGTGTATTTTCATACTGAAGTCCAGAGCTCCTCAGACATGGACTGAACTTTGCTCCCTCATAATTGGTGTATTACCTGGTATAGCAATTTTTTTTTCCTTCATTGTAAATGGAGTATTACAGGATCGCATGGCGTAAAGTGCCATTGTGTACGATGGCACCGGGGATGATGGGATTGTATAGGATAGGATCAGTGAGAGGGATGGGGGGGGGGGGGGGGGGTGACATCAGTGACAGGAGGGATGATTTATATGTACAATAAAGGAGACTCTGGGGTCACTTTAGATGTGGGGGAGTTCAGTCTACTATGTAATGCACATGCGTATGTTATATACACATAGCACTGTGTTCATTACAGGGAACAGGTCACTATGCTCCTCACCATGTCTCCTCTTCTGCTATAATACAGTGCTGTGTGTAGAGAGGTTACCTATGTTCATAGAGGTTATCAGTGAAAATATTGGCGCTTTACTGCCGATGCCCATCCGCCCCAGTGTGAAAGTGCCCTTACAAAGTGTACATGAAGAGAATGTGAGGCAATCTGTCTAAACGTTGAATTGGAAATGGATCTTTTAGCACTCAAAAAGTGCAAATCCACTAATGTCTCAAAGAATAGTGTCTTAGACTATCCTAGTCAACACCCTAAATTGATTCTCATTGAATTTTTGTAGGGGAATTTTGTACAAGGAAACCCACAGACCTCTAACATCGAGAATTCTCCTTGGAGAAGAGGTCACATTTACTTGGTCAGTGTCAGAGACTGGGAGGCCGGTATACAAAATGGCTACAGGAGTCCTTTCTGCTAAAAGTGGGAATGCAAGGTTGCACTTTATTTATTTTGCAGAACTGCTACATTGTTGCGGACAGATCGGACACTTTATTATTTATTTATTTTTTTCCACATGCGAGTGTGTATAGTATATAATCTACCTTGGGACTCAGAGCCAGCAAAATAGTCACCTTGGTGACCAGTATTGCCCAGCCCAAATTTGTTGACACTGTATTGTTGTATATGTGTAAATATGTCGGTATAACGGCCTGCTCCTATGGTCTGATACTGAAGGTCATAGGGTGTTTAGCTTTTAGAAAAAAAGACGACACATTCTCGAACAATTCCCATAATGCTGTATATGCGATTTCCTGTTGAAGACATTGGCGGTTGTCAACACTCCCGGCAAGTCCTGCTCTCTGAAGGAGAAAGTTCCACTGCTCCAACAGTAAAGAACCTTTTCCCCAATCCAAGGTTACTTCTAAATGCAAACAGAGGCTCTGTGTCCTCTTCAGGGACCTTGGCACATTTTATTAGTTACTGGTGCCACCTTTGACCTTACACTTTAGATTTGTACTTATTAAAGTGTAACCCCATAGCTCCTGACTGTCCTGGATTTCGCCCATTGTCCCCCCTTTCCTCATTTGTCCCTCATTTTGGTCTGGTTTTTATATAGTTGTAAATGCACGATTTATCTTTTGAAAAGATTTGCCCAGTGCTAAACCATTCATCCAATTTCTAAATTGCTGCATTTCTAAATGTCAAAGGCCAATATAAAGGATTAATAGTGGTAAAAAAAAAACTGGTGGGTTTAACTAATCCCCTTTTGTATAATTCTCCTTAAGGATGTGTCCTATAGCTACATACTTTTGCTAATGGGCGTCCCTTGTTCCCATCTGAAAAATTTGGGCAGTATGGGTAATTCCACTTTCGTGGGGGGAAAAAAATAGAAAAGAAAAAATAGCGTGTACAATTGTGATACAAGTCATCTTGTAATTGAATGTTATTAAAAATTTACCTTTCCTTTTCAATCTGCAGCCGCTGTCGTTTTCTGAAAATGCAATATGGTTACCTGGAGGTGTTCTGTACACAATGCCCCCCAGAAATGTAATTTCCTGCTCGTCTGATTGACTCGCTGATTTTCCCAGAAGTCTACATTAAGCTACAAATCAGATATCTGGCATCCCCTGCAACAAAAATGTAATTTCAGGGGACACAGTGCCTGTGGGTTATAGGGGCCACTGATAGGTGATGGACACTGGCATTCCCTAAGGCAAGAAGCGTACTTCTTATGTAACCCCTCCCACTTCTGGGAGTCCTCAGTTTTTTTTCGCCAGTGTCTAAGGTGTTGGTCACGAGGAAAGATGTGCTGTTCTCCACTGGAAGCTTCCTTGCTGGGGCTAGCCATGCTGACCGGATCCGTTCTGATGTCCTTTTTATGGGCAAGTGAGATACTTTCGATAGGAAATTGCAGCTAAAGGGATGCAGACCCTGCAATTTCCCTCATTGGACTCTGGATTCTGTGCTGATCAGTGGTTTTATTTATTTTTTGAGACCGTTGACATTTATACAGCCATCAGAGCTAAAAATAGCCACTGATTACTGTATAAATGTCATAGGCAGGGAAGGAGTTAACACTAGGGGGCAATCAAAGAGTTAAATGTGTGTCCTAGGGAGTGTTTCTAACTGTGGGGGGATGGGACTACCTGGAGGAGGAGACCGATCACTGTTCATAAGCAGTATGAAGAGCAGATCTGTCTCCTCTCTCCTGACAGAACGGAGATCTGTCTGTTTACATCGCTCGTGGATGCTTTGTCACTGCGCCACCTAGAGCTCTTAATGTGGCCAACGTACAGCTACAGTGATTTGCCCAGGGGAGCCAACCTGCCGCAGTACAGTTGGTCTCTAACTGGTTAAACCTTTTTTTATTTAAAAAAATAAAAATAAAAATGTTCTACTTGCCTGCTCTGTGCAATGGTTTTGCACAGGGCAACCCGATCCTCTTCTGGGGTCCCCCGCTAATGATCCTGGGTCCTCCTCCTTTGACAAGTGCCCCTCATAGCCACTTTCTATAGGGTCACTTGAGTGGGAAGCTCCTGAACCTCCCTGTCTGAATAGACAAAGCGACTCAGCCCTGCCCCCTCATCACAGAATGATTGACAACGGTGAGAGACGCTAGTCTCGTGCACAAATGAGAATAAGGGGATGAGGGGGGCACAGATTTTGAATTCTCTGCATTAAGGAAACAAATAAAAAAATCAAGGTGAAAAAACCTTCAACTTTTTTACAACCATTGAACATTTAGAGCATATAAAAAGTAATGAGACCAACTAACCATTGCAGCATATTAGAAAAGCAGTGGACCTGATTCAGAAAAATGTATATTCTAAAAAGAGCATCTGACCTCATATGGCAGAGATGAAAGAACCGATCCTTTAATTTTGAAGTGTAATGTTTTACTTTGTTTGTTCCCACACAATGAAAAGTACTGGCACATTATAACCTCCAGTTCAAGTACAATGGGGATAATAAGGTCTCTGCACTTGCTATCATAGTAGGTGGAGCACATGCCTAGATGTGATCAGCACACTAGCCACAGGTGCCCAGTCCTAGTCCTTTTCTTGTTGATCATAGACTGGTTACACACCACCTATCGGTGACTGATGAAATAGCAGATATTAAAGCTGAATTCCAGCTTTTGATACACCTTATATTGGGGGTCAGCAACCACTAGATGGCATCTGGCTTGCTGACTCTCCATCCAAGAGCATCAGAGTGCAATTCAGATGGACTAATTGCATAGTTGGAGCTGTAGTAGGGAAAAGAGCTGCATAAGCCACTGGCTCCTGTCCCATGTGGTGATGCCAACTGCACTCCACCTCTTATCCTGGTGCTTTCCAGAGTGGTGCCAGCAGCAGGAAAGAGAGAGAGCTTCAGCTTGGTGTGAAGCGATACACTGGGCACGATGGTATAGGGCTGCTTTCACACTGATGCACAGCAGTTTACCCACACCTTGGGTGAAGTATATCTGCAGCTTTCCTGTGGGCTTGCTGTTCTTGGCCATAGACTTTTCTATTATATTCTGCAGGTTTGGTGCACTTTCTGAATGTGGGAGTTTTGGTGCTCTTTCAGAAAGTGCAGCGCAAATGCACTGTACTGCACCCACGGTGCAGGTAAACCGCAGCACATCAGTGTGAAAGCAGCCTTATAGGGGGCTCTGAACAGTAAAAGTTCATTTACTTTTACTGGGGGGGTTTGGGGGTAAAATCCCAACCCCATGGCTTTTACCACCTCTACCCCAAACGCACCCCCTTTAGGTGAATTGGGCAGAGCTGTACTCATGCCGCAGCAGGAGTTATATGTCCTGTCATGATTGGTGGGTGTAGCAGTGCCAACTATGACCCATTTTTAAGTGAATGAGGCCACTCTGTAAATGCCCTGCAACCTTGTGCAGTACAGCAAAGAAAGGGTTAAAGCAGGTAGTTGTGTTGCATTCTCACCACCTGCTTTCACTTTGGACCCCGCAGAAGCATACAGTTATGGGTAGGGGTGGATCGGATCATTTTTCAGATCAGCAAATAATTGAATTTGCAAAAACCTGTGAAAATTCCACCACATCCCCTCCCCTACTGTAATGGCCACGTCCCCTCCCCCACTGTAATATTGGCTGGGTATTGGCAGGGTATGGAGGGATGGCTGTGACTGCAATTGTCACAGAGCAGTGCTGTGGCACTACAGATCCAGCCCACAGCGCTGCTGCCATCCAATCTCCCTTCACTGTACAGTTCAGTACACAGATGGGAGAGAAGAACTGGCGTCATGAGTTGACTCCGGTTTGTTTACAAATGATCGCTCCGTCATTTGATGGAGCGATCACATTGTAAACGGCCGCCGGGTGTACAAAGATGGCCATCACTCTGGAGCTAGGACAAAGCCACGGTCTTTCCTAAGGCCAAGGCCGTGGAGCGCTCCGCAGAATGTGGCATGTGCCGATCCGACCAGGGTGACCTGTTTGGCTCACGGATCGGTGACGATCAGTTGCACCCCTAGTTGTGGGGCACTTGCAGAGGGGCCACATTTACTTGAATTTGTTACGATTGGCTGGCGGTAGCACCCACCAAAAGCAGCAGGGGATGTCGTTCTCAACAGGATTTTTACTAATCCCCCCCCTGCCACCAACTTTACCTGGGAACGAGCCCTAAGGGTGCAGCTGCAGAATGCAGCTAAGGGCTCATTCATCAGTGCAACTAGCAAAAAAGTGATCAGAGTGTGTTTGACAGGTGGCGAGGAGGTTATGTTTCCGCCTCCACTGCCTGATTTAAACCTACGATTGCCAAACATGCGATTGCGACAAGGTAGTATGGCAATTAGAGGTTTCAATTGTGAGGAGGAGACCTTGCACAGTGATCTTTGACTTTATCCATGATGTTCAGGTAGATATCCACTAGGGCTGAAACAACTAATCAATTATGAAAATAATCGATTAATCGGCCAGTAACAAAATGGGATTAAAGTTAATGAGTCTGATGATATTTACCAGATTGACCCTTTAAAAGTATATCTCTTCTAATGGTATATACAGTATATCTCTTCTAATGGTATATACAGTATATCTCTTCTAATGGTATATACAGTATATCTCTTCTAATGGTATATACAGTATATCTCTTCTAATGGTATATACAGTATATCTCTTCTAATGGTATATACAGTATATCTCTTCTAAGACCCCTTTCACACTGTGGCGTTTTTCAGGCGCTTTAGCATTAAAAAAGCGCCTGAAAGAAGCCTCTTCTGCAATCCCAATGTGCAAGTGCTTTAAGAGCCCTTTCACAATGTCAGCCCCCGAAAAAGGCTTGTAAAGTGCTGCTTAAACTAGCAGCGCTTTACCAGCGTTTTTCGAGCATTATTGGGGCGCTTTTAACCCCTGATAGTGGCCAAATAAAGGGTTAAAAGCGCCCACAAAACGCTATAGTGCCAATAGCGCTTTTCAGGCATTTTACAGGCGCTTCCCATTGATTTCAGTGGGAAGGGGCGCTTTAGGAGTTGTACTCACTGCTCCAAAAGTGCTGCAAAGAAGCTGCTTGCAGGACTTTTTTTTTACACCCTGCCAGCGCAGCGCCTCGGTGTGAAAGCACTCGGGCTTTCACATTGGGATTGCAATTGCAGCTTCTTTCAAGCGCTTTACAGGCGCTTTTTTTTAATGCTAGAGCGCCTGAAAAACGCCCGAAATACGCCCCAGTGTGAAAGGGGTCTAATGGTATATGCAGTGTAGCTCAACAATAATCGGTCAACTAATCGATTATGAAAACGTTGCAGCCCTAATCTCCACCTCTTTAACCACTTGACCACCGGGCACTTAAACCCCCTTCCTAACAAGTCCAATTTTCAGCTTTTGGTGCTCTCACATTTTGAATGACACTGCACCCAAATGAAATTACCGCTGGGTTTTTTATTTTTTGTGCTATTAATCAAAGAAAATTCGGTAACACCCCTTTCACACCAGGGCGTTTTGCAGGCGCTATAGCGTTAGAAATAGCGCCGGCAATCCGCCCTAAAGAAGCTGCAGGGCTTTCACACTACAGCGGTGCGCTGGCAGGACGTCAGAAAAAACTCCTGCCAGCAGCTTCTTTGGAGCGGTGTGTTTACCACTCTTCCACTGCTCCCCATTGAAATCAATGGGGCAGCGATGTAATACCGCCGGCAAAACGCTGCTATTGCGGCGTATTGCCGGCGGTTTTAACCCTTTCGCTAGCGGGTGGTAAAGGCGCCCCTCTAGCGGCCGAAATGCGCCGCAAATCCGGCGCTAAAAATTGCGCCGTTTTACCGCCGATGGGCGGTGTGGTGTGAAAGGGGTCTTAAAAGAAAGAAACTTCTTTAGTATGTTGTGTTGGCAGTTCACATCGCTGCTGCCATCTCTCCCCCTCCCCCTCTCACTGTACCGATCGGTACAGAGAGGGGAGGGAGGAACTGGTGTCATTACGTGACGCCGGTTTGTTTACCACGTGATCGCTCCGTCAAATGATGGATGTCGCGATCAGGGGCGCGGAAGCAAGATTCTGGGAGGACCTCCATGGACGCCCTCCCAGAATAAGCTGTCCGCACTGTAGCCATCTTTCATGCTATGGCCGGGTTGGCATGGGGTTAAGGTTGCCTACCCCTGTCTTAGCTGGCCCAAAAAAAAAAACTGTCCTCACAAATGTGAGGTTGCTGGATGTGCAGTATAAACTGGATGTGGCCAAGGCCACATTCAGCATACCGCACTGTGTTCTGGGTTTGGACCGAGACTTTGTCTCATACCTGGAACGCAGTAGAGTCCATCAAACAAAGCTCAGCCATTCACAGAAAGCGATGCAATGTATACAAAGCTTACTCTGATTGGCTGAGTCAGATGCGGGCTGATGATGTCACAACCTCTGACTCAGCCAGACATTATCAGCCTGCATCTCTGACTCTGCCAATCAGAGTAAGCTTTGTATTGCGAGAAAACATCGCTTTCTGCTGGCTGGCATGCAGGGTAAAGTGACAGTGTCTCTGTGATGGGCATCCCTTGTTCCTTATGTACTTTCCTTACCTGCCCTTCCCTCCCAGCTCCTTGTTCTTCCTGCAACTGTGCAAGCAGTGGTATCCCTTCCACTATGGTGTGATGGTGCTTGAACCTTGTGGTTGACTGTATGACCTGGTACCATCACAGGGGAGCAGGTCACATGCTTACCCATACCTGGAATTGCCAATTCACTTGCTGGATGTGGATATGCAAGGAAGCATACATGAGAGAGATATATAATCCTATACAAATTTGACAAATTTGCTTTGAATCTAGGAGCCATTTTTTTTTTTTTTTTTTGTGGTATGGATTGTCAGCTCCTGGGGTAAGGCCAGTAATTTTCGCCCCCTAACTCAAAACAGAGCACCCAGTCAATAACTCCAATGTAACACAGATAAATGGCACTGTCAGGTAGTTGGCACTGGCAGGTTTCACACTGAGCACTCAGTAACTGAAACTGACAAGTACAAGTAACAGAGGAGAGAGGAGCTGTCAGAATTGAGCTTGATGTCGGGGGGTGGGCGGGAACCAGCAGCTATCAAACACCAGCCAATGATTGGGCTGCTTAAGAAAAAGGGCGGGGCCACATACACGTAGCGGCACGCCCAGATCCCATCGGTTGGTGTTTGATAGCTGCTGGGTCCCGCCCACCCACGACATGAAGCTCAAATCTGACAGATCCTCCTCTGTTGCTTGTCAGCTTCACACACTCGGCGGCTCTGGCAAGCATCAAGTGCCGCGCTGAGTGTGGAGAAGGACGGCGGTCAATGTTAATGCACTACATGTCTGTCGTCTGGGGTTTGTTGATCTGTGTGTGTGTGTGTGTGTGTATTACTATTTACATTTTTTTTAAATTTTTTTTTTAATTTTTTTTTTTCCTCAACATCCGCAGGTGCATTTAACATGTGCCAGGCAGTAAAATCTGACCCATTCTGGCTGTTTGTAGGCTGTAGGGGGATTATTTGAGGAACTTGTATTAGAATGGGAGAAATCTCACTTGATTTTCTGAGATCTTTTCCAGCTAGCATTGTCAATGGTTTCCATGACAGAAACGAATAGCTGCCTCTTTTGATAATATCCAATATTCTCAGTGTGATTTAATCGCTGCGTCATATTCCATTCTAGTGCACATGATATTCCATGATTTGGTTTCTCGTCTTGTTATAATTACATGTCTATTTGTAATCCTAGCTGTACACATCAGAGTTTCTTGAAGAGAACAGTCTGAAATCTTGCATACTGATCCGCCTAATCACCTTACAGTAACTTAAAATAAATCTTTCATCAGAGTTGTTTTAACCCTGTGAATCACTGATCAAGCTCATGTGATAAATCTTAGCAATGTGGTTTACAAAGTCTTAAAGAGGAAGTAAACCCTTTCAAACCACTTTGACCTACAGGTAAGCCTAGATTAAGGCTTACCTGTAGGTCCAAGCAATATCTCCTAAACCTATATGGTTTAGGAGATATTTGCCCGAAAATGGGCACCGCTGTCTACGGCGCATGCGCCGTAGACAGCGGCGCGCAGGCGCCCTAAATGCGGCAAGTCCAAGAATGGATCTGCCTAATTTGTCGACTCCCGTGCGCATGCGCGGGAGTGACGTCATCGCGGCTTCGCCGCTGTCATTCGTCGGAGCTGCGAGACGCCACCAGCAAGATGGATGCGGCGGACTACAGGGGACAGCGGCGACTTCGCTGGCTCCTGTGTCAGGTAAGTGACACATAATGAGCTACTATGCGATGCATAGTAGTCCATTATGCTTTACCTTTGCAGGGAAAAAAAGAGGAAGTAAACCCATCAGGGTTTACTTCCTCTTTAAAGAAGAACTTCACTCAAAAAGCCCCCCCGGGTGCAATGTTTAAGAGATTCAGCAATTTAACAGTTGCCTCCCCATAAGTATGTTGCAATTGATAACCTCTAGAAGAGCGGCGGCACTTGGTCTCCATTTCTCCTTTCAGTTGGGCTGCTAAATCCCTGACCTGATCCTCCGACATATGAGACCTTTTTATGAAAAGTTATCCCCCTGTTTTACAGGATTCACTCATCAGGCTTAAAGCGGAAGTAAACCCATCCCTAAAAGTTTCATTTCCGGCATGTGCCTGAGATGTAACGCTCCCATTGGTGGTTTTCTCAACCAAACTGTCAAACCATCCAACAGCTGGTGTCATAACTGATCACGTGCAGAATCATGGCAGCTGTAGATTAAACAGAGGCAAAGATGGCAGCTTCCTTGGTTGAAAACGATAGGGGGGTTTACTTAAACTTTCAAAGTTGGGATAAATTACGCTACTCATGGTTTGGCCATAGATGGATATCTTACCTTGCCTACTTTACTTTAAGGCTGTGCGAGTATTTCTTCCATCCACATTTTCTCCAGAGCCGAATTGGCACTTCTACAATATCTGGGCTGGAACGCCACCTTGCCTGCAGTATAGGATCTTAAATCCATGGAAATTGGACAGTGACCTTAGACTCCCAAATCTAGAGTTGTACCATAAATCCACCCTGCTTCATATTCTGGATAGGATCTTCCTTGATGAAGACAAACTTTGGATTTTGCTAGAAAGGTCCCTCTCCGCAAACTCGCTGACTTCCCTTTCTTGGTTTCTGCCACCAAACTGACCGTAGCTTCATCTTTACCATTCTGTGTCCTGTATCTCTCTTGAAAACCTGGGGACTCTAAGGCCGCGTACACACGAGCGGACTGTATGGCCTACTTAGTCCGTCATACAATCCGACGGACAGTCCGTCATACTTTCGAATGAACGGACTTGACCACACACGGATGCACAAACAGTCCGTTGAAAGCTTGCGCGATGACGTGTACAGCACGTACGACGGGACTAGAAATAGGAAGTCCAATACACAGCAATGCAACCTTCGGCCGTGTAAATCCTTTCTGGGCATGCGCCATTCTTAGTCCGTCGAACTAGCCTACTCACGAGCGGATTGTCCGCTGAAACCAAAGTATGACGGACAGAATTTCGAAAAATCCGAAATACTTAGTACGCCAGACTGCACGCTGAAAAAGTCCGCTGAAGCCCACACACGAGCGGACTGTCCGCTGAAATGTGTTTCGACGGACTAAGTAGGCCATACAGTCCGCCCGTGTGTACGCGGCCTAAGGACCTCCACTCACATAGGTCCAATGATTTGAATAATATAGAATCCCATGTTTCCATATGTTATGGACAAGGGACAAACTGCCACCAGTGGCACTTTCTCTAATGAACCACTGAAGACCCTTTCTGCAGGACTGCTGCATAGCCAAGGTTGGTGGCAGAATCTACAACTACATGGGTTTATTGATGCCAGAAAAATGGCCCAGTGGTGTTGGAGTCGTTTCTATTTTTAAATGAATGGCTTTTTTGTCAAAATGAGGGTTCACATATACCTCGGGCTCATTTACACTTGCTTCGGCTTCAACAAGGCTTTGGACAGGCTTTGTTAAAGCTCTCTGA
Organism: Lithobates pipiens; assembly: GCF_037356315.1. Classification (NCBI taxonomy): domain Eukaryota; kingdom Metazoa; phylum Chordata; class Amphibia; order Anura; family Ranidae; genus Lithobates; species Lithobates pipiens. The sequence continues at coordinate 136,605,270 of NW_027507788.1, read as the reverse complement.
ATGCAAATCAAAGCTCCTGCCACTAAATGGTTAGCTTACAGTCCTGTTTACACCTTTGCTTCGGCTTCTCTTCAAAAATTATACCCAATGTATCTTCAGTGGTGTTTCAAAGTGTCTTCAAAGCCTCCATAGAAGTCAATGGCAAATCTATATCAAAGCCCCAAGCAAAAGCGGGTGTGAACAGGACTGTAAGCTAACCATTTTATTTGGTGACAGGAGCTTTGACTTGCGTTCAGAGAGCTTTAACCGCTTAAGGACCACCTCCTGTACATTTACGTCGGCAGAAGGGCACGGCTGGGCACATCAACGTACAGGTACGTTGCTCTTTAAGTGCCCAGCCATGGGTCGCACGCCGACGGCGGCATGCTCGTGCTCCATGACTTTGGCTGCGGGACCCGATCACCGCTGGTTTCCCGCGATCGCTTCACAGAGCTGAAGAACGAGGATAGGTATGTGTAAAGAGAACTCGCCGTGCTTCCTAGTGTGGCTGTCACCGATCGTCTGTTCCCTGTTATAGGGAAAGACTATCAGTGACATCACATGCCAAGCCACGCCCCCTACAGTAAAAAAAAACACGTCACCCTTAACCCCTCCCTGCCCCCTAGTGGTTAACTCCTTCACTGCCAGTGTCATTTACACTGGAATCAGTGCGTTTTAAATAGCACTGATTGCTGTATAAAGAACAATGGTCCCAAAAATGTTCGCTGTAGCAGTCGCAATAAAAATTGCTGATCGCCGCCATTACTAGTAAAAAAAATAAAAAATTTCAGAAAAATGCTGTAAAACTATCCCCTATTTTTTTTACCAAAAATATGTAGAATACGTATCGGCCTAAACTGAGGAAGAAAAATGTTTTTTATATATTTGGGGATATTTCTTATAGCAAAAAGTAAAAAATATATAGATTTTTTTTTTTCAAAACTGTCTTTTTTTTTTTTGGTTTTATAGCGCAAAAAAAAAAAAAACGCAGAGGGGATCAAATGCCACCAAAATAAAGTTCTATTTGTGGGGGAAAAAAAGACGCCAATTTTGTTTGGGAGCTACGTTGCACGACCGCGCAATTGTCAGTTAAATCGACGCAGTGCCGAATTGCAGAAAGGGACTTGGTCCTTTGGCTGCAAATTGGTCCGGGGCTTAAGTGGTTAACAAAACCTGTCTGAAGCCTTGTTTTGAAGCAAGTGTAATCTAGCCCTTATATATATTTATTTTTTTGCAGTGTGGTGAGGCACAAAAAAAGTAACACATCTTTGCAATACATACACTTTGCCTCACTCCCTGCAAGTACAAAAAGGAGCTTTTCTGAAAGCACAGAACCAGTATAATAAAAAGATAGTTGGAGATATCGATAGAGATCACAACATTTTTAATTGGTGCTCACAAACACAACATAACCAAAATCTAAAAGCTGTGGGGAGTAGTGCGGTTCAACGCCATTTTAGACTTAATTGGTATGCCTGGCTAGCTGGAAGCCATTCTGTTCAACTGTATGACCTATGCCAGTAGCAACGAAAAGGGTTAAAACCTTATGTGCAGGATTTTTGTGGGTGCAGTGTTGTCAGCACCGTCTGCTGTCTTTGCTAAACTACTGAACCACTCCCATTCTGTTTACTACATAAGTTCCGATTCACCCTTGTGCGCTCTGCGATATCGCATGTCATTCACACCGCACATCACATGCGATTTCAGCCATACAGATAGTATGGCTGATGTCGCTTTGCATTAGGACCAAACCCGCACAGGACCCCCTTTTTTTTATATATTTTTTTTTTTTTGGTCCACACCAGAATTGGATCGCATGGGTGTTCACATTGAGAGGTATTATAGGGCATGATGGAAAACCTGTGCAGAGATTATGGAGGTAGTGGCTGGAAGAAGGTATTCACTCCTTCTAAGGCTCTTTTCACACTTGTGGGACTTGTCATGTGCCTTGGGACTGCAAAGTTGCTTGACAAGTCATTCTCCATGATTTCCAATAATAACCATTAATGTATGTGCGACTTCAAGTCGTGCCAGCTTCCAAGTTGTCCCTGTACTATTTTGCTCCGACTTTTTCATGCAAGTCGAGGTCCATAGACTTCAATATTACACAGGCATTCCCTGAAATCACAGTAAAATAGACTTTTAAGCCACGGCAGTGTGAAAGGGGCCTAACCTGTATGTAAAGCTGATAACTGCCAGAAAACTAGCATTCCTATTTGGTTCGGTAGTGACAGTCCCTGTGTTTTTCTGTACAGGTTTTTTTTTAAAGTCATTTTTCCTAATCTGTTACATGGTCAAAATGTTTTTTACTTTTTTGTTAAAAATAAAAAAATAAACTTGACTAAAGCCAGACAAGTGTTTCTTTCAATTTCTGTTAACAGATCAAGCTGTCCAGCAAAAGTGGCACATTTTGTAAACTGAAGCGCAACACCATAGCTAAACAGGTCCAGATACAACTTTATTCACATAAGTCTGGGTGACAATGCCATGTATGGCGTCCATACATGTCGTAGTTTGGCTGACAAGACCTTGCTTGAAATCCCAGTGTAAGAAATATCATTAAGCCTTGGTTCACAGATGCAGTGCACATTCGTTGTGGATTCCACACCATTAAAATTTGCTATCAGTTTGTAAAGTGTATGGTAACACTGAAATTGGTTTGCAAAATGCTGGGTGATTTTTCAGAATCGAATCGCATTGGGTGTGAACACCCATGCAATCCAATTCTGATGCAGACAAAAAAGCATCCTGCACAAGTTTGGTGTCCCGCACCACATCGGTGTGAGCTCAGCTTGAAGGTTCAGTTCACTTCTAGTTCATTCACATGACTTTCAATCTAAAGCCCCGATGAAGGGAGCATTTTTGGACCACTAAAATAAATTGGCTACTCTTTTTCAAGTATTGTAATAGTCATATTGCAACCATTTTGCAGTGGCACGGTGCTTCAAATTCAATTTTTGTCACATTTACACTACAAGCCATGGAGATTGGGGTGCAGAAACCAATTCCTCAGAAACAAGATCACTTATAGCAACAGATATTCAATATAAAATAAAAGAATAACCTTACGGGTCCAGTGCTATTCTACTTTCCTCAGCCAGTGACACAGCGGTGCTCATTAACAGGGCATGGAGAATTCATGCTGCAGAACTCAAGGAATTAAATGTGTGGGGGTCTTTACAAAGTAAGTTTACAAACTTCAAGATCATTCAGGCTTGGTTCACACTGCCCCAACTTAGGATCTGACTTGAGACCTCAAGTCACATGACATGTGAAATCCCATGTTAGCGAATGAGACCCCACTACTGCGACTTTGCCGCGATTTCAGGAATGCCTGTGTAAAACTTGGTCTATGCACCTCAACTTGCATTAGTCAGACCAAAGTAGTGCAGGGACTACTTTGAAGTCACACAGAGATGAATGGTACGCATTGGAAATCATGGGGTACGACTTGTCATGCGACTCTACAGTCCCAACTCACACAAGGGCCTGAGATGTCTTCATTCGCACTACTGAAGTGGCTCAGACATTAGAAAAGGTTCCTGTATTACTTCAAGGTGACTGCTATCCGACTTGTGCCCAAAGAATTTAATGGAAGTCACCTCCAAGTCAGATCCTCATCTATATATTGATGTGATTTTTGGATCCAACATTACAGGAAGATTACTCAGACATTCCCTGTGGTGTAGTCTCTCCCTCACTTCAGTCACTTTAAAGTAGTACTCAAGTCACCAGAAAATTGCCAGGAAGTCTGCTCCATAAGTGAAAGAAGACCTAGAGTAGAAATAATTTCCAGGGAGGACTTGAATATATATTACATTTTGACCTTTTGATATGCTTTCAGTACTCGCCCCACCCTCTATCTCACATACGTTTGTGGTTCCAGCATTATAATGGGCAGCCATAATGACTGGCAGGAGGAGATGGAGCAGCTCACAGCATTAACCAGAAAATGACAATATTTGGTGCTTATGGAGGACTAAATAGCTTAGGAAAGTATGTGCGGGCACATCTAGGGGTTTACGTTACAGACAGTATATATTGAGGGGCGCTTTGACCCCCAACAGGACCATGTATTGCGTTTGTCTTTTAGGTGCATTGTCGCAATGAATGGCACCGCAGTGCATATCTGAATTGGGGTGATGAGGGCATTTGCCACAACACTATTGTCATGACAAGGCCTTATAGAGGACATGGCGTGAAGATTTTTATCTCGTAAGCAATGTTTAGAGAGATTCGGTTACATAATTCCCAGAAAAATCCACTTTTTTGTGTGTATTTTTATTTTTTCCCTCCTGAAAAATTGCAATGCACTTCCTGATATGTGAAGGTACCCAAGCACTCCTGTACCGAAGGCCTCGTATCTGTATAAACTGTAAGGCTGCATTCACACCTGAGCGTAGCGTTTTCAAGTGTTTTTTGTGGCGTTTTTACTGCGATTTGCGGCGTTTTTACCGCGTTTTGTCGCAAATTTGTGCAGGGCAAAAGGTCACCAATGTTAAAACAAGAAAAACGCCCAAATTAGCCCGATTCGCGCTTTGAGAATAATGGCTTTTTTCCCCTCCAGCGTTTTGTAGCTTCAGGCGTCAAGCTACAAAACGCTCAGGTGTGAATGGGGTCTCGGAGGCGCCACTGCCTGTGACTGCAAGTCTCATGAATTTAGAGTGAGGTTTAATTAAATAGAAAATGTGCTGCTTGTTTAAGGGGATTTTCTTTTATAAAGATGCTTATTATGGTTTTCCAGTAATAATAAACGTCACAAGACCATGCAACAAAATGTTGAGCACAAATAAGGCGAAAAGTGAGTAAAAAGTAGGTCCAAAATAAAGAGGTCCATGACACAAATAAATATAGTGAGTAAAAGAGGTAGTGGTGCGCTGTACGATGGTAAGGGCAATATACTGAATCCACAGTTAGGAGGTGCAGAATAAAATTAAGGATAAACTAATATAAATAAGAGCACAATAAAAGTATGAGCCTGTGTGGCATATTAAATAATACTTATTGCTGCTAATATATAGTTTAGAACATCAATAAAGTACAGTAAGACGGTGTAAAAATAAACAATATCAATTCCAAAGTGCAGCGTGTTGCGATCACAAAAATTGCATAAAGTGCAGGTGCTCTGGTGTGATGCACATAGGCAAACCTTCAAGTATAAACAGGAATATAGTGACAAACAATACTGGTGTATTAGACAAATGTCCGTTTCTTGTGCAAAGTGCTGTGATTATTCCTATAATCGCACAGGGTGTGACTCCTTCAACATGGTAATTTGTGAACAATGTGGGAATATTGCGATGAAGAGGGCAGTGGTGCTGGTGATGGGGGATATATCCTTCGTGGTTCCGTGTATACTGATGGGTGTCCCCTTACCTTACCGCAGTAAGGTAACAGCGTGTATAAAGATCTTTAGGATCCTTTGGCGGAGTTTCCCTTTAGTGTGGAGTTCCCAGGTCCTGACAAATGGTGTGGTCCCTTTAAGGGATTTCTCTGGGGTATTGCAGTCAGGGTTCCTCAATGGTATAGCGTGTATGTGGGTTTAAGCAGGCATGGAGGAAGGATACTCCATAGTGTAAAATGTTTTAACAGTCAGATTTATTTAAAAATATAGAAGAATACTCAAACACAGAGTGTATATAGGCAGTATGCAAACGAGCTGCGGGCTCGGTCTACGTCACTTCCGGTCGCTTAGTGTCCCGACGCGTGTTCGTCACGGGTCACGTGACTTCATCAGGGAATCATGACACAAATATAACTGATGGAGTGGATTTGACCGAGATGTAGAAAAGCATATGCCAAGAGAACAGTCCTACAATGCGGTACAATCCGCGGGTAGAGATGACCTAAGTGCAGCTTGTCAGACCTGCAAACAGGAGGACTTAAGGAAAGAACACGGTAGAAAAGCAAAAGCAGGAGGGAGAAAGTTGGGGGGGGGGGGGGGGGTAGGGCAGGGGTTGACAAATTTGTTTGGAATCTGGGAGCCAGCTAAAAAAGTTAGGAGCCAGGTCCGTGACGGCGATCTGGACCTGTCCCTGGCCTGACAGGGAGACAAGTGAGGGGAAGATAGCCTCCAGCCCCCCACATATGAGATCACCTCTCATTGGACACACCGCTTGAGTGCTAAATGGCCGCTGTGATTGGCCATTTAGCATGATCTGTGATTTGCTGTATCCAAGGGACACGGCCAACACAGAACTTCCCCGATGTGCGCCCATGGCGGCGTTCAGAGGGGAAGTAAACAGGAGGATGTCCAGGGACGCCCTCCCGGCAATTGGTGTCCGTGCTGTAGACATCTTTTGTCTATAGCGCGGGCACGAAGTGGTTAACAAAAGAATGTGACTTTTATTTCCGCCATGTTCCCGCTTCTTAACGTCATATCCCCGCTAAGGGTTAGATCAGGTCCGCCTGAAAAACTGACAGGTGAACCTGATCAGACAGCCCTTGTGAAAGGGGTCAAGCAGGGAGGATTACAAATATTTTTTTTTTTTCCCTTAATTAAATTTTTTTTTACTTTTTACAAAAAAATAAATAATAATAATTAAATAATATATATATATATATATATATATATATATATATATATATATATATATATATATATATATATATATATATATATATATATAATTTAATTATTATTATTTATTTTTTTTGTAAAAAAAATTATTTTAATTAGGGGAAGGAAATGGGCGGGCAGTGAAAAACAGTCAGGGAGCTTCACTCCATTAGGAATTATCATTATTGGAATAGGGTGTAATTTCTACATCCACCACAAGATGGCGCCAGACTACCGAAAGATTTTAGTAGGCCGCAAAGCCGCGGCCTCAATTACTGGCCGGCGCGGCACGATGGAATTGCGCGGCGGAGTTCGGGGTCCAAATGGAGACAGGATACCCCAGCAGCGTTGCCCCAGTCGCCAGGACACGAAATCTAGGCGCAAATGCGACCTGGCGACCGGGGTTTGTCGAGCCCTGGGGTAGGGGAATTGGGAGAGGGTCCCACGAGATACACCCACATCCAAAGTCTATGTAGAGCAGGGGTAGGCAACTTCAGCCCTCCAGCTGTTTTGAAGCTAAAAGTCCCATGAGACATTGCAAGACCCTAACAATCACAGGCATGATTCCTAGAGGCAGAGGCATAATGGGATTTGTAGTTTCACCATAGTTGGAGGGCAGAGGTTGCCTTCCCCTGATGTAGAGTGTAAAGACCAGTTCAAGTTCACATTGACATTATAAGCAATCCATGGTTCCCACACCTTAAATGTAGCGCATGTGTCATTCAGAATAGAGGTGAGCTTCTCGTGTACCTTGGTGCCCATGAGTAGTTTAACCTCAGCTAGGGTAAGAAGCTGCTGCCCCCAGGCCTTGGCGAGTCACCAGGAAAGCAAAACCCACAAATTTCCTCTGGCTCCTCAAGGAAGCCATGATAGGCTTGTGTAGCATAGACTCCCGTTGGATTACAAACCCAGGTGTATATTCAGTACAGCTCTAATCATAGTGTACACCTTGGTCCAAAAGTGGCTTGCTTTGGGGCAGGTCCACCAAATGTGGAGTAAGGTGCCACCCTCTCTGCAGCCCCATGAGCATGTGACGTCATTGCGGCTTTGCCGAATGACAGCGGCAGAGCTCTGACCCCACCAAGAAGATGGATGCGGCGGACTACAGGGGACAGCGGCGACTTTGCTGGCTCCTGTGTCAGGTAAGTGACACATAATGGACTACTATGCGATGCATAGTAGTCCATTATGCTTTGCCTTTGCAGGAAATGAAAGAGGAAGTAAACTCATCAGGGTTTACTTCCTCTTTAATGCCATCAAATGTTAAGAGGTTGTAAAGGTATAGTCCCTTGAAAAAGTATTCCTACTAGAGTTCTCTGCTTGCTCAGCTGTCAAAAAAAAAAAGAAAAAAGGGCAGCCCAACACTTTTCACAAAGTTGTTCATGTAGATAACTATAAACATTGTAGCTTTTCGTTCTTGGATCAAAGGTATGAACTTGGCCTGTAGCTGAGGTAAGTTTACCCACATAGACTAAGGCCTCATACACACGGATGTTTTTACAGCGGTTTTTTTTTAGCTTTTTTTGCGGCTTAAGAAGGCAACTCCATGTTGTTCAGTGGGCTCATACACACCATGGCGTTTTTGAGCTGTAGCAAGCATGGCCATTTTTAAACTCCAAAAAAAAAAAGGACCAGCGCCTTCAGAGGCTCCAGCGTTAGAGCAGTTTTGATGCTAACGCACAAAAACGCTATACCCATGCTTTTTAGCGTCAGCGTTTTTGAGCTGTAAAAAATGTTGATAATGTGATCATAAAAAAAAAACGTTCCTTAGCGTTAACGCTTACAAGCGCCGTTAAATGCGCATTGACGCCAGAGCAAAACTCTAATAAAATCGCGTTTTTTAACGCTGATTTTTTCCAGACATAACTAGCTTAACAGGCCGTTTTTTTTTTTTTTTTTTTAACGTCCGTGTGTATGAAGCTTTAACCTTTTTCTGACACTTGTTTCTTACAAAGATAAAATCTGTATTTTTTTTGCTAGAAAATTACTCGGAACCCCCAAACATTATACAAGTAAAGCCTCTTTCACACAAATAATCCATTCAGGTCCGCCTGTCAGGGTTTTTTTTTTGTGGACACTTTATAGGGGTCTATGGTGGGACGGATGTCAGGATGTCAGCGATGACATGTCTGTTGACATCCGACCCACTCCGATCCGGAAAAGTGTGACTGAGCAAAGAAACCTACCTTTTCATCCATCTGTGGATTGGTTTGGGTGACAACGGACTCTACGGTCCGTCTTCATTCAATCCATAGGGGAGAGCGATGCTCTGACAGGTCCGACCCATGTGCAGAGACAGACCGGTCATCTTCCTGATCAACGGAGCAACCCCCCCCCCCCGCTGAGCAGAGCAGGCTCCATACATGGGCATGTCTGTGTAAAGGAGCCCTAAGAGTACATAGTACCCCCTACTGCTTCACATAAGGGTAAAGTGTAACTAAACACACGGTTGACAAGTCCTTAAAGTGGTCCTAAAGGCAGAAGGTTGTTTTACCATAATGCATTCTGTGCAACCCTCCCTAACACCTGAACCCCATCTCAATCCAGCGGTGTGCACAAGAGCCTCGACTCTCCAGGGTCTCTCTCCTCATTGGATGAAACAGCAGTGGGCACCATTGGCACCCAATGCTAATTAAAGTTAGTGTGCCAATGAGGGCAGAGAGAGTGAGCCGCTGCTCCGTGTCTGGACAGAGCAGTGCCTCAGGAGCTCACATAACAAGCTGGTTGCTCTGGGGACACTTGGCAGGAAGAGAGTGGCCAGGAGCATCAGCGGGGAACCTGGGAAGAGGAGGATCTGGGCAGGTCTGTGCAAAGCCGCTGCATAACTACACTTTATAACTGTGTGTGGTGTTTTTTTCTTTTTTTTTTTTTTCCTTTCTCCCCAAATCAGATTGGAGGTTGGCGGGTGTAAATGGACACAAATCTGTTTACATCTGCTGTTTCACAGAGGTGAAAGTAGGGTCTGATTGGGTCGGGACCGATTGTGTGAAAAGAGCCTTTCACACTAGTGCAGTGCACCTGTGTCTTTCCTGCGGGTTAGCTACACTTTGCCATAGACTTCTATTATATCCTGCAGGTGTGGTGCATTTTCTGAAAGCTCACCAAACCCGCAGGTAATAACAGAAATCTATGCCTCCGTGCAGGTAACCTGAAGGTGCACTACACCTGCGGATCAGTTCGAAAACAGCCCAGTAACCACTGTGAAGATATGCCCATATATACACTTTTATTTTAGTAATAAACTGACCTTTAAGAACGGTATTCAATTCCGATATCACCTGCTGTTGCTGTCCCCGGCAGAGTGCAATTGGTATCACTCCGCCTGTGGCAAGAGACGGCGCTATACAGGAAGCATCAGCTTATACAGCTCTGATCCACAGCCGCTTGCTTTGCCGGCTTCATGAACAACACAGATGCTCTGGGATGGCATGTCTGCAACCCATGATCTGGGCTTGCCAATCTGCCATCCCTCAGAGGGCTCCGTGGACCACACGTGGCCCCCGGGCCACTAGTTGGGCACCGCTGATGTAAAGCGATGATTTTTAAGTTGGATTTGATTGAGAACACTTTTTTTTTTTTTTTTTTTTTTTTTTTATGCTTTTGGAGCACTTAAACCCCTTTCCTAACCAGACCAATTTTCAGCTTTTGGTGCTCTCACAATTTGAATAATTACTCAGTCATGCAACATTGTACCCATGTGAAATGTTTGTCCTTTTTTCACACAAATAGAGCTTTCTTTTGGTGGTATTTAATCAACACTGAGATTTTATTTTTTGTGCTATAAATTAAAGTCTGAAAATTTGGTTTAAAAAAAAAATTATTTCTGTTAAGAGTGTTGGCAGCGCATAGCGCTGCTGCAATCTCTCCCCCTCTCCCCTTGCACTGTACTGATTGGTACAGAGAGAAGGGAGGAACTGGCGTCATAACATGACGCTGGTTTGTTTACAAGTGATTGCTCCGTCATTTGATGGAGAGATCACGTGCTAAACGGCCACTACCAGTGGCCGCTTACCCCAATCCATGTTGCGCCAGATCTTCCGGACCTGGCGGTCACGGATGTTTGTGAGAGCAAGATTCTGGGTGGACGCCCTCCCAGAAAAACCCGACCGCGCTGTAGCCGTCTTTCAGCTATGGCCCCGTCGGGAAGTGGCTAAGATACATTAATCATTTTGTTCAGCATGAAATGGAGCTTGGTTATGTAGCATGAGGCTGTATATTCTTCAATATTTTTTTTTTTTTTTTTGGTAAATGAATCCAAGCTCTGCAAGCCAGCATCACATGCATTGATGCATTCACACAATTTTACAGTAACCGTGAGATAAACCAAAGTTCAGGAATATTCCTTTATCCCATTGTTTTGCAAATCTATGTACACTACAAACTGTATGATTGAATCGGTTCTGATAATACTGTTTTTTATTAACCTGACCGCTTATTCCAAATAGTAAACCTTTGTTTTGTTTGCAAATATTAACAATTCTAACTACCAGCAAGAATAAGTCCTTACATTTAAAGAGCACCTGTCATTTCTGATCCATCATGGCAGCGCCTGTTAATGGGCATCCACTCACCTGCTGCATCACCAGCCATCCCATTAAAGTGAATGGGCCTGTCGGTGAGTCAACAGCAGGTCAGAGGAGGAGGAGCTACTGCAGGACAAGATGACAGTTGCTCTTTAAAAAAAATATGATTTAAAATGGAGCTGCACAATTAATCATCAAGAATCTTTATAGTGATCTTGACAAAAGTGCTTCCCGACTCTTTCTATGCAAAGAATTCTCTACTCTTCTGAAGCCACAGCCATGAAAATAAAGGAAGGGAAAAATGGTCAGTCTGCCAAGAATCAAAATATTATTTTATCAGTTGATAAACTGTACTTGGGGGACCCCCCCCCCCAAAAAAAGTGTGTACACACACACTATATATATATATATATATAATTTTAAGCCGTGGAGAATAAAAATGGTTGTTGCAGTATTTTGTCACACTGTACTTGTGCAAACACGGTGGAGTTGATTTAAATTAGAGCTGCACGATTCTGGCCAAAATGAGTGTCACAATTTTGTTGCTTAGAATATAAAGCTCACGATTATAAAGGCAGGAGTCCCAATACTTTTTGACAATATAGTATGTACAGTATCAAGTGAGTACGCCTCTCACATTTTTATAAATTTTTTTTTGTATCATTTCATGTGACAACGCTGAAGAATTTACACTTTGCTACAATATAAAGTAGTGAGTGTACAGCTGGTATAACAGTGTGAATTTTCTGTCCCCTTAAAATGGCTCAACAGTCATTAATGTCCAAACCACTGGCAATAAAAGTGAGTACACCCTTAAGTGAAAATGTCCAAATTGGAATCCAATTGGCAATTTTCCCTCCCTGGTGTCATGCGACTCGTTAGTTATACAAGGTCTCAGGTGTGAATGGGGAGTAAGTGTGTTAAATTTGGTGTTATCGCTCGCACACTCACACTGGTCACTGGAAGTTCAACATGGCAAAAAACTGAGGGTCTGAAAAAAAGAATTGCTCTACATAAAGATGGCCTAGGCTATAAGAAGATTGCCAAGACCCTGAAACTGAGCTGCAGCACAGTGGCCAAGACCATACAGCGGTTTAACAGGACAGGTTCCACTCAGTACAAGCCTCGCCATGGTCGACCAAAGAAGTTGAGTGCATGTGCTCAGCTACATATCCAGAGGATGTTTTTGCGAAATACACATGAGTGCTGCCAGCTTTGCTGCAGAGTTTGAAGGGGTGGTGGGGTCAGCCTGTCAGTGCTCTGACCATACGCCACACACTGCATCAAATTGGTCTGCATGGCTGTTATCCCAGAAGGAAGCCTCTTCTAAAGATGATGCACAAGAAAGCCAGCAAACAGTTTGACACAAGCAGACTAAGGACATTTATTGGAACCATGTCCTGTGGTCTGAGACCAAGATAAACTGATTTGGTTCAGATGGTGTCAAGCGAGTGTGGCGGCAACCAGGTGAGGAGTACAAAGACAAGTGTGTATTGCCTACAGTCAAGCATGATGGTGGGAGTGTCATGGTCTGGGGCTGCATGAGTGCTGCCGGTGTTTTATTGATATGTGACCTCAAAGTGCCCATGCCGGATGGAGCCATACTCCAGCTGATTTGGCGATGTGACCATGGCACGTGCGCACATCAGAGAAGGTATGTTTCAATGGGAGCGAGAATGTCAGACGCCATTAAAAGCTATTCAGAGTGGAGGGACACCATATTTCTCATATTGTGCCTCGCTGTTGTGGGGTGGGGTTTCTGTCTGCTCAAAGTCACCAGACAAAACCCGCCCTTCAACACAGCCCCAAGCTGCCCCCTTCAACAGGAGGCATAATGTAACTGCTATGGTGCCCCCCTCCACTCGCTTTCAATTGTTTGTTTGTGAAATTCTTCCTCCCGTCGAAAAATGCCTCCTGTGATGTGCACATGCGCCATGGTCACTTCACTCCAGCTGATCGGCAAATCGGCTGGAGTGCGGCTCCGTCCCATGCATGCGTGAGCACATATTGAAGAACACCGGGACTTGGGAGCTACAGTTCATTGAGAGAACCAAGAATGCCAACGTGCACTGTGACATGCTGAAGCCGAGCATGATCCCCTCCCTTCAGGGACTGGGGTGCAGGGCAGTATTCCAACATAACGACCCCAAACATACCTCCACGATGACCACTGCCTTGCTAAAGAAGCTGAGTGTAAAGATGATGACTAGCCAAGCATGTTTCCAGATGTAAACCCTATTGAGCATCTGTGGGGCATCCTCAATGGAAGGTGGCTGAGTGCAAGGTCTCCAACATACACCAGCTCCTTGATGTCATTGTGGAGGAGTGGGAGAGGACTCCAGTGGCAACCTGTGAAGCTCTGGTGAACTCCATGCCCTAGAGGATTAGTGCTTGTAAACCCACTTTGAAAAAAAAACACCTGCAAGACAAAGGCGTAATGAGCGAGTATGCATAGCATACTCACCTGAGATCGATGCCCTCGCTGCGGTGCCCATACACGGCACTGGCCAGTGACATCACTCCCGGGGGTTACTTCTGGCTATCATAGCTCCGGCGCTGTGATTGACTGGAGCCACGATGACATCACTCCCACGTGGGAGCCGCTTGTAACGGCACACTTGCTGAAGCAAACGTACGTGCCATTGCTTCAGTGCGCCGATGACGTTGACACATGCAGATATCTCCTCAACAGTGCAGGTTTAGGAGATATTTTGGGTAGCTGCATGTAAGCATTTATTATAGGCTTACCTGTAGCAAAAAGGGGTCTGTAAGGGTTTGCAACCACTTTAAGGCGGTGCTGGAAAATGGTGGCCACACAAAATATTGACACTTTGGGCCCAATTTGGACATCTTCACCTAGGGGTGTACTCACTTTTGTTGTCAGTGGTTTAGACATTAATGGCTGTGTGTTGGGATGTCCCTTCAAAATAACTCATTTACACTGTAAGGCCCCTTTCACACTGCCGCGACTGGACAGTCTTGCGATTTTTGCAGCCACAATTTTGGTGTAATTTTACTGTGATTTTTCTGCAATTTCAGGGAATGCCTGTGTACACTTGAGGTCTGTGCAACTAAAATGGCATCAGTCGAACCAGAGTAGTACAGGGACAATTGAAAGTTGCACAGATATGAATGTTATTGATTGGGAATCATGGGGGTACAACTTATGCAACTCAAGTCCAAAGTTGCACAAGTGTGAAAGGGGCCTTATACAAGCTGTACACTCACTACTTTACATTGTAGCAAAGTGTCATTTCTTCCGTGTTGTCACATGAAAATATAAAATATTTCTTCTCTCCCACGCTTTGCCTCGCATTTCTGGAAGGTCATTTCTTGTGCTAGATACCATAAAGTGGTTGTGTGGAGATGTTGCAGGAATGTGTGTTGTGCTGAACATACAGGTTCATACTGAGATAGTCTGATAATGTATAAATAACACTGCAGAGCGAATGCTGGGAAGATCTTGCCTGCCTTGCTCTTTCCTGAAAATAATCGTAATTGTTACTACACTAGAGTAGGTTGTGCAATTGCTTCTTACTGAATTTTGTTCCAGTTTTTGCAATAGTGAACTTTAATATAAACAGGTCATATGTACAGTGGATATAAAAAGTATACACACCCCTGTTTAAAATGTCAGGTTTCTGTGATGTAAAAAAAAAGAGATAAAGATAAGTAATTTCAGAACTTTTCCCACCTTTTTAATGTGACCTATAAACTGTACAACTCAGTTGAACAACAAACTGAAATCATCTAGGTGGAGGGAAGTAAAAATAAACTATAATATGGTTTCAATAGTGTGCACACCCTTACACTAATACTTTTGTTGAAACGCCTTTTTTGATTTTTTGGGTATGAGTATCAGCATGGCACATCTTGACTTGGCAATATTTGCCCACTCTTTGCAAAAACACGCCAGTTTGCGAGGGAATCTCCTGCGCACTCCCCTCTTCAGATGACCCCACAGATTTTCAATCGGATTCAGGTCTGGGCTCTGGCTGGGTCATTCCATTACTTTGTTAATTTGGATGTATGCTTTGGGTCGTCATGCTGAAAGATGAAGTTCCTCATCATGTTCAGCTTTCTAGCAGAAGCCTTAAGGTTTTGTGCCAGTATTGACGGGTATTTGAAACTATTCATAATTCCCTGCTACCTTGACTAAGACCCCCTGTTCCAGCTGAAGAAAAACAGCCCTAAAGCACGATGCTGCCACCACCATGCTTTACTGGTGGGTATGGTGTTCTTTTGGTGATGTGCAGTGTTTTTGCGCCAAACGTATCTTTCAAACCATACCATAACAGTTTTGGGAGACTTCAGATTTATTTTTGCAAAGTTTAGCTGGGCTTGGATGTTTTTCTTGAGAAAAGACTTCCGTCTTGTCACTCTACCCCCATAGCCCAGAAATATGAAGAATACGGGAGATTGTTGTCACATGTACCACACAGCCAGTACTTGCCAGATACTCCTGCAGCTCCTTTAAAGTGATTGTACACCTTCCTGTGTGTTTTTTTTAAAAAAAAATTTTTTTTTTTTATTACAAACATGTCATACTTGCCTCCACTGTGCAGCTAGTTTTGCACTGAGTGGCCCGATCATCCTCTTCTGGGGTCCCTCAGCGGCTCTTCCTCGCATCAGATAACCCCTAGGAAAAGTGCTCTCCCCTGGGGGTTACCTTTGCGGGCATGCTCCTGAGTCCAGCATTTCCATCCATAGACACGAATGCTGGACTCAGTCCTGCCCCCCCAGTGCCCGCATCTTTGGATTTTGACAGCAGTAGGAGCCAATGGCTGTGCTGCCATCAATCTATCCAATCAAGAGCTGTGACCCCGTTCAGAGAGGGAGAGCATGTCTCTGCCAAGGGAATTGCGGGTCTCAGGTAAGTAAAACGGGGGGGGGCGGGGCCTAGGGGGCCAGTCACTAGCAGACATTTTTTCACCTTAATGCATAGGATGCATTGTGGTGAAAGAGGGTTTACAACCCCTTTAAAGTGATTGTAAACCCTTACAGACCACTTTGACCTACAGTTAAGCCTAGATTAACGCTTGCCTGTAGGTACAAGAAATATCTCCTAAACCAGGGCTCGACAAACCCTGGGCTCCAGGTCAGCACAGCTGGGGGTATCCTGTCTCCGTGCACCCCCCCCCCCCCCAGCGTGATCGTGTCGGGCCGCTGCCGGCCAGTGTTTGAGGCCGTGGCTTTGAGGCCTTCTGCGGTTCTATGTTTCCTTCTGGGATCTGGCACCCTCTAGTGGTGGCTGTTGGTATGACAGCAATGCTAATGGAGCTTTCACTGCCTGCCCATCTCCTCCCATTTACCTAGAACATTGTATATGTATGTATGTATGTTATTATATACATTTTTTTTTCCTAACAACCTAGAGAATAAAATGGTGGCCATTGCAATACTGTCTGTCACACCATATTTGTGCAGCGGACTTACAATTGCACTTTTTTTGTGGAAAATTTATTTAATTAAAAAAAATAAGACAACAGTAAAGTTAGCCCAATTTTTTTTTATATTGTGAAAAATAATGTTACGCCGAGTAAATTGATACCCAACATGTCACGCTTCAAAATTGCGTCCGCTCATGGAATGGCGACATTTACCCTTTAAAATCTACATAGGCGAAGTTTAAAAAATTCTACAGGTTGCATGTTTTGAGTTACAAAGGAGGTCTAGGGCTAGAATTATTGCTCTCGCTCTACCGATCGCGGCGATACCTCACGTGTGTGGTTTGAACACCGCTTTCCTATGCGGGCGCTACTCATATATGTGTTCACTTCTGTACGCAAGCTTGGCGGGACAGGGCGCATTTAAATTTTTTTTTCTGATTTTAACTTTATTTTTTCACTGTTCTTTTAAAAAAAAATATATATATATTTGTCACTTTTATGTCTATTACAAGGAATGTAAAAATCCCTTGTAATAGAAAAAAGCATGACAGGTCCTCTTAAATATGAGTTCTGGGGTCAGAGAGACCTCACATCTCATATTTACACTAAAATGCAATTTAAAAAAAAAACAATTCTCATTTGAAAATAAATAAAATGTCCCTCTAAGAGCTATGGGCAATGACTTGGAGACAGGTGGGGGGGCCACGCTATCTTCCCCTCACTTGTCTCCATGTCAGGCCAGGGACAGGTCCGGATTGCTGTTACGGACCTGGCTCCTAACTTTTTTAGCTGGCTCCTAGATTCCAAGCAAATTTGTCAAGCCCTGTCCTAAACCTACATGGTTTAGGAGATATTTACTAAAAGACAGTGACGGCTGTCTACCTCGCATGCACCGTACACAACGGCATGCACTGCTCCGGCGCTGTGAGTGGTCGGAGGAAGATGGATGCTCCGGACTACAGGGGACAGCGGTGACATCGCTGGCTCCTGTGTCAGGTAAGTGACATAATGGGCTACTATGCGATGCATAGTAGCCCATTATGTTTTACCTTTGCAGGGAGACAAAGAGGAAGTAAACCCATCAGGGGTTTGATGCTCAACTACACTGCAGAGTGCATAAGCGTCATAGGATGTTGTAGTTCCAAAACATCTGGGGTGCCAAGGTTCACCATCACTGCCTTAGGGGTTCTCACTCACCATAAAGATGAACATATCAAGCTTTGATATGTTAACCATGGCTGTCTTCTACGTCATGGAGGGGTTGTCGGAGCTTTGTACTGGATCTCCCACAGGTGCTCGGACAGAAAAAAGGGGCTCAAATAGCGTAATTTGGTTTTTCTCTCGTTTATTTTAAACTCAAAATGACATGTTCCATAAAATCCATCTATCGATACTTTAAATTATCAGCATTCAAAAAGGCGTTCTACACAGCACAGGACCCATGAGACTCACCAAACTAAGACTGCGTCCACCGCTTCCCATTGTCTCTTCCTGGGCGTGGAATGCAAACATTACGCAGTGATGCGTTTCGCCATCACGACTTCCTCAGAGGGCGTCAAGGTCAATTGAAAAAATGTGTGTGTGTGTATATATATATATATGTATGTGTGTATCTATAGCGTTATTTGCTAAAGGAACTTTGCACTGGAAGTGCAGTCGCTGTAGATCCGAGGGGAACATGCAAGGAAAATGGCATTTTCAGGTGGCTAGCATGTCTGTTTGTGTGACATATCTCGGAACTAGCAGCTTTCCTGCAAATAGTTCTTCTCATACTTCACAACAAGGTTGTATTAGGCCCCAGACCATCCTTTCTTCCAAAGGCAGCTGTAGCACTCTATCTCCATTTTTATATATACATAGGTTGAAAAAAAGACACAAGTCTGTAAAGTTCAACCAAAAAAATAAATACAATCCCATATACACAAACCTACATCAATAGTTGATCCAGAGGAAGGAAAAAAACCCCAGCAAAGAATGCCCCCCTCGAGAGGCAATCTACTTTCCCTGGATCAGCTTTACTTAAATGTTAGTACCCAGTTATATTGTGTACATTTTTATGAAAGAATTCAGGTCTTTTTTTAAAGCAATCAACTGAGCTGGCCAGAGCCACCTCTGAAAGGAAGCTATTCCACCTTTTAACAGCTCTTACTGTGAAAAAACCTTTCCATATTTGGAGATTAAATCTTTTTTCCTCTAGACTTAAAGAATGCCCCCGTGTCCTCTGTGATGACCTTAAAGTGAATGAATAGCTGAACACCAGGCTCACGATGTGGACCACTTATGTATTTGTACATGTTGATCATCTCTCCCCCCCATCCATTTGGTTGTCCTCTGCACTTTTTCTAGTATAACGATATCATTTGTGAGAACTGGTGCCCAAAAATGAACTGCCATTCTTGCGTCCTGCTTCTAAGCATCCAAAGGGTGCCTCTACATTGCCTGAACATTCTCAGAGCCAATAGAGTGTACATCAATTCTACTGCTTTCATTAACTCATTCCCTGTTTGTCTTACCCTTGGGTCTTCACACCAGGCACCCAACTTCAAAATCCACAATTGCAAAGTAGATAAGGAGTTTGATTGCTAGAGATTGTGCTCTCAAACAAACCCCCCCCCCCCCCCCCCCCCCCACATGTGCTCTAAAACACACTCCATCGCCCCAACTCTGTTCATTTTTAAGTTTCATTAGGTGCATGTTCAATATTTTGCTGATGCAGCTTTTGGCCACAAGTTTTTGTAGATGCATTCTGAACCTGGGATTTTTACCCCTCTTGTCTTAGCAAGGTTCTGTTGCCTAGTTGTTGCCCATCCATTGCTTTGGGATGTGTGAATAAATTGCCTGCCTGTGTTCTGTGCTGTTATGACTTTAAGGTTAGAGGAACTTTTGTAAATTCCATATCTTGGAGTACAGTACACATTCCTCCTCCCAAATTCTTTACATTGAGAGTTAGGTAGGGCTTTAGGGGGAGACACCCCAAGAGCATGTGCTCAAAAGCTTACCAGTGTCTAGTCTCCTGAAGGTCAATGTACAAAGCTATAAATCATGGTATATGAATGTTGCCTGTGTCCTCTACTGTATGCTAAGACTTTGAATTTACAGGCAAAATTCTACTGTTTAGGAGTAATATTTTGTCTTATTTTTTGCCGGATTTACACTGGTGCGACATGACACTCGTTCTACTTAGGATCCGACTTTGCCCTGCAACTTGAAGTTGGACGCGTCCAACTTCCATGAACAGGGATCCGACTTGGATCCCCACCAATACCAGACACTGGTATGAATCTTGAAGGGGAACTCCACACCAAATTTTAAATAAAAAAAAAAACCTCATTGGTTCCCCCTCTAAGAGCATACCAGGCCCTTCGGTCTGATAGATTTTAAGGGGAACCCCCATGCTGAAAACGGCATGGGGGCCCCCCAAAATCCATACCAGACCCTTATCCGGGTACACAGTTCGGCAGGTCAGGAAAGGGGGATGAGCGAGCGCCCCCCCCTCCTGAACTGTACCAAGCTGCATGCCCTCAACATGGGGGGGGTGGGTGCTCTAGGGCGGGGAGTGCCCTGCAGCCCCCCCCCATCCTAAAGCACCTTGTCACCCATGTTGATGAGGACAAGGGACTCTTCCTGACAACCCTAGCCATTGGTCTTCTGCTCTTTTGCTAGCGTTGGCCCAGTCTTCTCCATCTTCTTTCCTCTTCTATTCTACCGATGTTGAAGCAATGCTCTCTCCCACTGTAATGCCGCGTGCGCAACAACTTATATAGGCATGGTCACTGGGTGATGTCTCACAGCATTACATCGGGAGAGAGCGGCCATGTTGACATCGGAAGAAGACTGAGAAGACCAGGCCAACGCTGGCAAAAGAGCGTTAAAAGAGCAAAAGATAGCGGAGGAGCCCACCAGAAGAGGCTGGAGAGCGTGGAGAAGTCAGAAGAGACCCCCCCCGGAGCTGCCTAATTACTTTAAAAAGATGCTGTGTGTGGGGGGGGGGGGGGTGTTTGTGTTTCCCCCCCCCCCCCATACTCATTCAGTCTGGGGCCCTCTTATTAAAGGGAGCTCCTGGATTCTGATAAGCCCGCTGCCTGCAGACCCCGACAACCAATGGCCAGGGTTCTTCGGAAGAGGCCTTTTGTCCTTACCAACATGGGGACAAGGTGCTGTGTTGAGGGCATGCGGCCTGGTATGGTTCAGAAGGGGGGCAGGGTCGCATACTCGCCCCCACCCCCTTTCCTGATTGGCCAGGCTGCATGCTCAGTTAAGGGTCTATATTTTGGGGGGATCCCCATGCTGTTCTTTCGGCGTAGGGGCTTCCCCTTAAAATCCATATCAGACCGAAGGACCTGGTATGCTCTTGGAGGGGGAACCCATGCCGGTTTTTTATGTAAAATTTTGGTGTTGAGTTCCCCCCCTCAAGATCATCAGAGCAAAAGTCGCATGCCAAAGTCGGAACAGGCAAGACGGTGATCCGACGTCAATAATATTCAATGGGCTGAAATAGGATCAAAGTCAGACCAAAGTAGTGCAGCTACTAGCATTTTCAAAGTGTGACCGTTTTTTTTTTTTTTTTTTTTCCTCACACATGCAACATGAGCTCCCAATGTCGGAGCATTCGTCGCACCAGTGTGAACCCGGCCTTAAAGTTTAATTGTGGTCTAACAAATTTACACTCCAAATATAAATATAATATTAACTGTGATAACAGATTGAAGAAATAAGTTTCAGTTCTTATTGCGCCTTAATAATTAACCTGACCACTGAAACTCAACTCTGTTGCTGCTCGCTATTATTGGTCTGTTTTAGGCCTCATGTACATTGCTGCTGGTAAACGGACATTTGGGAGCAGTTGGGCATTTTTCAGCTGCCCCTGAACTCTCCTGTGTTATCTTATCAGTACATGTACACAAAAAAATGGGTTCAGATGGATGTTCAGAGACATTTGCCTGTAACAACTTGTAAATGCGGTAACTTGCATTTTTAGTAGCGTTTTTTCTTTTTTTTTTTTTTTCTTTCTTCTTCTTCATTTTGACCAAAAAAAAAAGTTTGTAAAGACAGCTAAACGGACATTTCTAGATGCAGGTTTCTAGCTGTTAAGTCATTCAGAGGTTAAATATCCCATGTACATGAAGCCTTGGCTGCATTCACACTTGAGCGGTTTCAGCTCATAAAATGCTCATCTCAACATGCAAAATCCCATTAATTTAAATGGCCCCTGTTCACAACTGAGTGTTCTGTCGCCTGGCGCTAAAAGTACATGAGGGAGATTTGTTTCATCTCTGTATCTGAGGCTGTTTAATTCACTAGGTATATGTGAGGGTTTACATCCACTTTAAGTGGTAAATATATACAGTATGTGTTGTAGGTTGCTCCTTTTTTTTTTCTTTTTTCTCTCTCTTCCCCCACATGTTATCCTGAATCTCATTTTTCTTTTTCTTTTTTTTTTCCTTTACTAGGCATGTATAGATGAAAACCTGGAGGTGGTGGAGTTCCTAGTAAATCACGGTGCCAATGTGAATCAGGCTGATAATGAGGGATGGACGCCTCTACATGTTGCAGCCTCTTGTGGTTATATGGAAATAGCAGAGTGAGTAACATTTTATACAGTGGATATAAAAAAAGTATACACACCCCATACAGATTTGACCTCCTATAGGCGCCACATGCAACAGCTTCGCCCAGGCAATAAAGGCATCTCCCAGTCCAAAGCGTTTCAGCATCTCCCACAAGTAAGGCCATTCAACACTGTCGAAGGCCTTAGCAGCATCTAATGATAGAATTACTTTCTGGCCTGGATTGTCGACGGGCAGCTGGAGGTTGAGAAACAGTGACACCTGTTTTAATCTTGGTAGATGGCCACATGGTGGTTACCCTTAGGAGAATGTCCTCTTTGGGCACTGGTTGCTGTGGGTGTTTGCATACCACCTACAAACACAGGGTGAATGTGCATTGTGTTCTTGTCCACCATTATTGTGGTCGTTTTTGGAGGTAGAGGCCCCAACGCCTACAATCTGCAGAGCTGGGGCTGGCAATCTCCGAGATCCAATATGAACTGCCAACTACCTTTTTCTAGTCGGCAGTATATAGCAGTCTTGTGACTTCTATCTCTGTGTGGTAAAGCTGGTAGGAGTAGTTTTCATTCTGCTCTGACTGTCCTAGAAAACTTCAGGACCCCTGGCTCTTTGCCTGGACAGGGCTGCGTTGGCCCTGTGCTGATCACATGCACTCGCCCAAGAACGAAAAAAAAACTCTAGCAATAGACCTGAAACTGAGCATGTGCGGCCTGACTCCTTCCATTTTATAACATTTGAAGAGGCGTTGGAGACACTGGAAGAAGGTGAATATCAGAGGAGGCATGATCACACAGCCTTTTTACACAATGCAGAGGATTAACCTCTTGGGTTCCACAGTGAGTATAACAAACATGCTTTACTGCATATTCAGACTGGTTTTACTGTTGTGGCTTTAGTAACACTTTAAAGGGGTTGTAAAGGTTCGTTTTTTATTTTCTAAATAGGTTCCTATAAGCTAGTGCATTGTTGGTTCACTTAACTTTTCCTTCGATTTCCCTTATAAATGTTTTTTTTTTTGTCTGAATTTCTCACTTCCTGTTCCTCCTCAGTAAGCTGTTCAGTAAGCTGTTCTGGCTGACTAACCACCAGCTCAGATGATGGTGAGAAGTTTACTGAGGAGAAACGGGAAGTGAGATATTCAGACAAAGAAAAAAACATTTAGAAGGGAAATCGAAGGAAAAGGTAAGTGAACCAACAATGCACTAGCTTAGAGGAACCTATGTAGAAAATAAAAAAACGAACCTTTACAACCCCTTTAAGTATCTTCTAGCAGTATATTTAATGGTTTATTCAGTATCAGGTAATGGCCTAGTGACTTCAACCTGGTAACAAAGAATAGTGAAAATGCAGTAATACAGAATTACCCATAAATTTGATACTAAAAATCATGTCTCAACTGTAACTGTGTGAGGGAGATCCTAGATGAGCTCTGGGCTTGACAGAGCATCTATAGTTTTGTTCAAACCATAGGGTATCAGTTTGTTTAATAGGAAGATCCAAAAAGGTTTTACTTGACATTTTTTTAAATGACTATGTTGGATCAAAGGTAGTAATTCAATGATGGTAGCTGTAACCAGGTTGCAATCTCATTTGTGTTGGGGGGGGAAATTACAAGGTAGAGTGTGACCTTAGCTGGTCTTTATGTTGTGACAATGCTTGCTCAGTTTATTCCTGAAGATTTGATCTGTTCAACACATTGTAGTTTGCATGTGCGGATAAGTGTGTGTGTGTGTGTGTGTGTGTGTATATAATATGTATATATTATTGTGTGTGTGTGTGTATGTATATATGGGTTGTGGAAATGTAAAGATTAATTCCTCGATTAATTTTTTTTGATCGATGCTGGACTCTCCGCCGGCTTCCGGGTCTCTAGGGAGTTCCGTCGTAGATCCGGTGACGTCATGGACTTCAACGTCACTGGACTCCTTCCCCCCTTCCCCAAGTGCCTCTGTCTGCTAACAAAGGGAAGGAGGGAGGAGTCCAGTGACGTCAAAGTTTGAGTTGAACGCAACGTGTATGGGGAGGGGCTACGCATGACGTCAGCCGCTGCTACCCTACGGAACTAACACGATTGTCGGCTTTACATGCTATTTTCTGAATTTTTATTTTGCCTTTTTTTTTTTTTTTTCCTCCAGGCATCTCCTAGTGTAAACGCAGAGATCCCGGTTCTCTGAGGGGAGAAGACAGATCACCTGTTCATACAAAGTATGAACAGCGATCTGTTATCTTCCCTAGTCGGTCCAATCCCCCCTTCAGTTAGAACACACACTAGGGAACACAGTTAACCCCTTGATCGCCCCCTAGTGTTGACACCTTCACTGCCAGTGACATTTTTACAGTAATCAATGCATTTTTTATAGCGCTGATCGCTGTATAAATGCCAATGGTCCCAAAAATGTCAGAATTGTTCTGTGTACGCCAAAATGTCACAGTCCCGATATAAATTGCAGATCGTTGCCATTACTAGTAAAAAATAAAAAAAATGCTATAAATGTATCCCCTATTTTGTAGACACTATAACTTTTGTGCAAACCAATCAATATACTCTTATTGCTGTTTTTATTGGCAAAAATATGTAGAATACATATCGGCCCAAACTGTAAATTTTTGTGTGGGTACAACATCGCATGACTGCAATTGCCAATTAAAGTGACACAGTGCCGAATCACAAAAAATGGCCCCGTCATTCAGCAGCCAAATCTTCCTGGGCTGAAGTGGTTAAGATTATCCTGAGAATGCTTGGATAGATGTGACTTGGAGCTATCAGGTTTATGAGGAAAATAAACCTGAGTCTGTTATGAACTGTAAGAGGGGGGGTTGGCCAGTAATATGTGCCAGTGTTTTATTCAGTGCGCTCTAGGTATCCTGATAGTTCCTATTCTGTCATGTGATGAATGCTCCTGTTGCTCAAAATATTTCTACTGTGTGTATTTTTTTTTTTCTTTGCAAGCTGTCACCACAGTTCAAGTGCAGATCACTATTACCGTCCTACTTGTTCGAAATAATTTTTCGTGGTGAAGGTACCTTTTGCCAATCAGATTTGACTTGATACCTTTACCATATGATCGCTCCATCCAATGACAGAGCGATCAGTTGCCAACAGACCAGACCATGTCTGGTTCAGCTCTTCCCTTCTCCTCGCACCGATCAGTACAGTGTGCGAGCAGAGGAAGGAGCCAGGCGCAGCAGCACTGTGGGCTGGCTTTGAAGTGCCCGCAGCCCATTGATCTCTGCTTGTCTATGCTCCAGCCATGCCCCTAGAGTGTCAATCAGTGTCTCACAAAAGTGTAATGGGTAGTCAAATTAGATGTATAATTTGAGCTCCTAGAATGCCTGATGGTGCTCCCTGCATGTTGGACCTCTGTGGCCAGGCTGTGCAAGTCTCACACAAGTGGTATCGCCATACTCAGGAGTAGCAGAATGTATTTTAGGGTGTAAGTGTTTGCTATGTACTAGAGCTGCACAATTAATGAGCAAGAATCGTTATCACAATTTTTTTTTTTTTTTCTTCTGTTGCAATCTTCACAAGTGTTTCACGATTCTGTCTATGCAAAAAAATGTCTCTGCTCTTCTGAAGCCACAGCCATCAAAAGAAAGGTGGAGAAAATCCAGGCAGTCTGCCAAGAATCACAACATTCTTTAGCAGTGGCACTAAGTCTAAACATTGTAACAGTTTGTCAATGAAAGTCTTTGTGTGTGTGAGTAAAGTTTAACCATTTAAACACTAAGGCCCCTTTCACACCGGGGCGGTGGGTGTGTCGGCGCTATTTTTAGTGGCGCATTACCGTCAATTTTGCTGCAGCATTCGGCTAGTGGGGGAGCTAAAAGTGCCCCGCTGGCACCCGAGAGGGTTAAAACCACTGCAAAGCGCTACTGCAGCAGCACTATGCTGGCTGTATAGCTGCCCTGCCCATTCATTTCAGTGGGCAGGATCAGTTTAACCGCTCGTTCACCGCTCCAAAGATGCTGCTTGCAGGATTTTTTTTTTTTTTTTTTTTTTAAATATCCTGCAAGCGCACAGCTCCAGTGTGAAAACACTCGGGCTTTCATTCTGGAGAGAGGAGCGGTGCTTTACAGGCGCTACAGTGCTAAAATTAGCTCCTGCATAGCGCCTGTAAAGTGCCTCAGTGTGAAAGGGGTCTTAACTTTTTCTGACATTTTGTTGGTTTCAAGTTAATTATTTTTTTTCTAGAAATAAACCCCCAAAAATTATCCATATATCTATCTCCATAAAGAATAAAATAGTGGTTGTTGCGATATTTTATGTCACACTGCATTTGTGCAGCGGTCTTTCAAATGCATTTTTTGGGGTTTTTACATTACGAGAATCGTGATCTTTTTATTCTAAACAAAAAAATCATGATTCTTATTTTGGCCAAAAAACGTGCAGCTCTACTATGTACATGCTATATGTTAAATCAGGGGTTGACAAATTTGCTTGGAATCTAGGAGCCAGCTAAAAAAGTTAGGAGCCGGGTCCGTGACGGCGATCTGGACCTGTCCCTGGCCTGACATGGAGACGAGTGAGGGGAAGATAGCCGCCCCCCCACCTGTCTCCAAGTCATTGCCCCCCATAGCTCTTAGAGGGACATTTTATTTATTTTTTTCAAATGACAAATTTTTTTTAAATTGCATTTTAGTGTAAATATGAGATGTGAGGTCTCTCTGACCCCAGATCTCATATACAAGAGGACCTGTCATGCTTTTTTCTATTACAAGGGATTTTTACATTCCTTGTAATAGGAATAAAAATGACACACATTTTTTTTTTTTTTTTTTTAAAGAACAGTGAAAAAAATAAAAATAAAAGTTAAAATAAAAAAAGAAATATTTTAAACGTGCCCTGTCCCGCCAAGCTTGCGTGCAGAAGCGAACGCATATATGAAAGCGGTGTTCAAATCACACATGTGAGGTATCGCTGCGATCGGTAGAGTGAGAGCAATAATTCTAGCCCCAGATCTCCTCTGTAACTTAAAAAGTGCAACCTGTAGAATTTTTTAAATGTCGCCTATGGAGATTTTAAAGGGTAAAAGTTTGTCGCCATTCCATGAGCGGGCGCAATTTTGAAGCATGACATGTTTGGTATCGATTTACTCGACGCAACATTATCTTTCACAATATAAAAAAAAAATTGGGCTAACTTTACTGTTGTCTTTTTTTTTTTTTTTTTATTAAATACATTTTCCCCAAAAAAGTGCGCTTGTAAGTCCGCTGTGCAAATACGGTGTGACAGACAGTATTGCAACGACCACCATTTTATTCTTTAGGGTGTTAGAATAAAATATATATATAATTTTTAGGGGTTCTGAGTAAAGGGAAGGAAGATAGGCTGGCAGGCAGGGAAAATTAGCATTGCATCCATTAGCATTGCTGGTTGTAATTCCAACGGCCACCACAAGAGGGCGCCAGATTCCAGAAGGAACCATAGGATCGTAGAAGGCCTCAAAGCCGGGGGCTAAATTACCGGCCGCCGGCGGCGCGGCCCGACGCGATCGCGCCGGGGGGGTCCGCGGAGACAGCATACCCCCAGCTGTGCTGCCCCAGGCGCCAGTTCGCCAATTCTAGTCGCAAATGCGACCTGGCGCCCGGGTTTTGTCGAGCCCTGTGTTAAATGTTCAAAAGAGTCATGCTTCATAGATTATACATTGGGGTGTTTACTTTACAAAATGTGGTAATTTTTTGGGCGTTTCTATTGTCCTGGTGCTCCAGGGTCTTCAAAAGTGTAAGGGCCAGTTCACATCCTAGAAACCGCAGTCCGAATGCGTTCCAAATGCTCCTCTGCATGCGTGTTTTTGATGCAGTCGGTGCGATTTTTTTTTTTTTTTTTTTTTTTTTTTTTTTTCCATCCCCCCCGCCTTTTAGATGACGGTATGTTTTTGATGTGTTTTACAGCATTCCAGTGCTGGAAAAATGCAGCATGTTTATTTTTTATTTTTATTTTTTGAACTGCAAGCACTGGTGTGAACTATGCCATTTAAAACCATATAATCTACTTTTTTCCATGGGTTTTTGATGCAGAAAAAAATGCACTGGACTGCATGTGGTGTGAACTGGCCCTAAGAGGTAGTCCGGAAATTAAAGTGGAGTTCCACCCAAAAATGGAACTTCCGCTTGAAGTGCTGGAGACCCCCCAACATGCCACATTTGACATGTCATTTATTTGGGGGGGGGAGCGGTTACACTGTTTATTAGAGGCTCCCACTTCCTCCCCTGGCACCGGAAGGAAGATGACCTCTCTCCCTCCCCCCCGCAATCTTCTGGCACACGTCACATATCCCAGAAGATTGTCCGACTATTCGCACACAGCTGGGCGCCCACTGTTGGTATGATGGTGCCGTAGAGAGGGGCGGGGCTTCCTGCATCATTGAACCATGGGAGAGGTGAGTGTCTAAGTCAGCAGCTACACTTTTTGTAAATGAGTGGAACTCTGTTTTAAAAGTGTAATTTATGTCCCTAGAATGCCTGATGGTGTTCCTTGCATGTTGGGCCTCCGTATGTGGCCAGGCTTTGTAAAAGTCTCACATGTGATATCCCAATACTCAGATGGAGTTGCAGAATGTTTTTTGGGTGTAATTGTAAGTATGCACATACTGTGTGTGAGAAATATAACTTATGACAACTTGGCAAAATGTAAGATTTTTATTTATTTTTTTCCTTGTTTTTTTCACAAAACTGTGAGAAAAAAAGACCACTTCAAAAAACTCCTCACCATGCTAAATACCTTGGAGTTCTACTTTCCAAAATGGGTAATTTTCTGGCTTGTTGGTGTCTCAAGAAATTAGATTGGCCGTCGGTACATCAGGTGTGATCACTTTTCAGAGATTGGCACCATAGTTTATAGACTCTATACGCCTACTTTTACCCTGGGGTCGATGTTGGCGGTAAATGTTGCTATTTTTAACGGTGCTTTACTGTTTTTTTAGTGGTGCTATTCGGCCACTAGTGGGGAGCTTTTAACCCCTGCTAGCGGCCGAAAAAGGTTTAAAACCGCCCGCTGCAGCATTGCTGCCCCATTGATTTCAGTGGGCAGGGGGCACTTTTAGGAGCAGTGTACACACCGCTGCAAAGATGCTGCTTGGGGTACTTTTTTTTTTTTTTTTTTTTTTTTTCCCCCATCCTGCAAGCGCACCACTGCAGTGTCAAAGCACTCAGGCTTTCATACTGGAGATGCTTTTTACAGGCACTATGCAGGCGCTATTTTTAGCACTGTGGCACCTGTAAAGCACCTCAGTGTGAAAGTAGCTTAACTTTTACAAAGTCCAAATATACACTTGGTCGTTTTTCCTTCATAGATTTTGGCCAAAATGTATATTGCTACATATCTTTGGCAAAAATAACCAACTTGCAAAATGTTATAAACGAAGCAATTTTTTCCCCCAAATTTTTGGTCTTTTTTTTTTTTTTTTCATTTTATAGCGCAAAAAAAAAAAAATACAGCGGTGATCAAATACCACCACAAGAGAGCTCCATTTGTGTGAAAAAGGTACACAAATTTAATGTGTACAATGTTGCATGGCTGAATGACAATTGCTCAAAGTGTGAGAGCACTGAAAGCTGAAAATTGGTTTGGTTAGGGAGGGGGTTTAAAGTGGTTGTAAACCCATTACAACAACTTTATGCTTACAGGTAAGCCTATAATGAGACTTGCCTATAGATACCCCCTGTCCCCTGCGTGTGCTGATGACATCGGTGTATGTGCTGTTGCTTCAGTCTGTGTGCCATTAACGGTGGCTCCCACGCCAGAGCTGCGATACCCGGAAGCAACCCCCCGGGAGACATGTCAATGGCCGGAGGGGGAGACAAGGATGCCTGCGGGGGGCTTCGTTCTCAGTTAAGTAATTCATAATGAGGTAGTTGTTAAAGGGTGCTTTGACTGAAAAAGGTTGGGTAACACTGCTCTAAAGGGACAGAATCTGCCCTATCAATCCTGTTCCAAAGATCTTTGGTTTGACACCCTTTCATACAAAGTCTGACTCGTGTTAATGGCCCACTTAGACTTTCTGTGATCTAAATCTGGTACTTGTGATTCTTCAAAGACTACCTCCCTTTGAACCGACTGAGGCAAACCCTGGTGGATCTCGCCAGCAAAATGGCCAGTTTGGAGGCAGTTCTGTTAAGCGTGTCTTGAGTTAGCGGCTCTTTCTTGTAAAGAATCTTTTCTTATCTTGTGTAGCGAAAAAGTGGTTCTGAAACCCAGACCCTCCTTTACCAAGGCAGTTTCTTTATTTCACCTCCATGAGGATATGATCCTCTCTTCCCTCTATCCTGAACCAAAGCACAAGCCCATTTTACTCCATTGTGTGGATGTAATCCGAGCAGTTGGTGTATACCCAGCTGCAGCATCTTCCTTCTTAGGGTCATCCCACTTTCTCTTCAACCATAGCTAGGAGGCTCAGGGAGTTCATTTCTAGAGCTTGTGTCCGCAAGGAAAAGGTTCCCCCTTCCCGATCAGGCCCCAGATCTGTTAGTGTCTGTGGCATTTCAGCACCAAGCGAACCACCCGATCCCCATCCCCTGTTGGTAAAACATATTATCAGCGTATAACACGCAGGCACTGTTTACCCTCAGTGCGTGTTATACGCCGATAAATACAGTATGTTTATTGGGGCTGATTGAAAATATAGTGCTGACTGTGGTCAAGAGAACACTGATAGGGCTGCTTCTTTTTTATGCCAGGAAAAATATAGTGATGCAGTGGAAGAAACTCTTTAGTTCAGTGGAAACAATTAGGAAATGATCGTCTTCCCTTATACAAAGATACATATGCCAACAGGGGCTGCCCATGAAATATGACAAGGTATGACATACATGGCTAGCTGAACCCTCGACAGCCTAATAAAGTAAGCTACTACCTTTCTTGATGGATTTGGTGTACCAGAATGATTATACTGTATGATTATATGTGGGCAAAATGTTTTATTCCAAATATATAATTGTTGGAGGGCATTATGTATTACAATGAGCGCCACCACCATCCGTTGTCTTCCTACTTAGCTCCTGCTGTATTCTCTTGCAAGATTAGACGTAGACCCCCCTGAATAGATGTTCTGTAAATCTTTTGTTAAGCACTTTATTTTTGTGTATAAACAGCAATAAACAGATTTTTCAACAGATCCTCTGTACTGTATGATTTAAGATGATGGGAATTTGGACTTGTACCTGTAATTCCATATTTTGGTGTACCGTACAGAACACAGAATCATCTCCTCTATTGTTCAAGCTTGCTTGCTTCAAAATTGGAGCCCCACACAGTGTGCGTGGTTATGAGGGATGCACAGTTGGGGTGTTCCCATCAAAGCTTTTACTAATGTCGAATCACCTGAAGGTAGTGACTTGTAACAAAAGGTCTAAGATTACAGATCCTGTGTCCCATACTCAAAGATATGAAATCTTGCAGGTAAGTCACATATGAAGTGTACCCCTATCATATTAATGTTTTTTTTTTTTAAGATATCCAATTATTCCTGTTCTGATGACCCAGATTTGGGATATTTTTTATTTATTTTTTATTTATTTTTTACATTTTAACCGCTTGCTGTCATTATACTGCAGCAGGTCAGCTCCCGCGTGAACTGCCATAACTATGACAGGCTGTGCATGGGAGATAGCAGATGCCCACGTGCGGGAGCATGCCTGTGGGTCCGGCAGACTGTCCACTGGTGGCCTGCGATTGCGCTGTACAGAGGCAGAACAGGGATCTGCCAGTGTAAGCAAGGCGGATACCCATTCTTCCAGATGACCTGTCAAATCTTCTGTTCCCAGTGATTGGGAACAGCGATCTGTCATGTCTCTAACAGCTAACCCCCCCCCCCCCCCCCCCTAGTTGGAACACACTTGACCAGCCCCTTCCCTGCTAGTGTCATTTATACATTGATCCGTGTATTTTTATAGCACTAATCAATGTAATGTCACTGGTCCCCAAAAAGTGTCATTTGGGGTCAGATTTGTCCGCTGCAGTGTCACAGTCCAGCTAAAAATTGTAGATCGTTGCCACTACCAGTAAAAGCAATTAAAGTCCCTAAATCTATCCCATAGTTTGTAGATGCATTAACTTTTGTGCACAAGATGCCTATTGTGTTTTTTTTTTTTTATTAAAAATAAAAATATGAAGACTATGCATATCGGCCTAAACTGGTGAATACATCTCTTCCCCCCGTGCAAATTTTCGGTCTTTTGTTTATAGCGCAAATAATAAAAACCGCAGAGGTAATGACATACCACCAAAAAAGTAAATTTGTGGGGAAAAAAAAAGCGTCAAGTTTGTTTTGGTACAGTGGTGCGCAATTGTCGGTTAAAGTGACAGTGCTGTATCGCAAAAAAAATGGTTTGGTCAGGAAGTTTATAAATCCTTCTGGGGCTGAAGTGGTTAAAGTGAAGTCATTCCTCCCCCGCAGCAAAACATTAAGTGTAGCTGTTGACTTTTAATATCCAGCAATGTTGGCACCGCAGCCAACATTTTCCATTGGCTCTGGTACTGCAGTCGCCATTGCCTGTAAGGGAGATCGGCAGTGAAGCCTGTGCTTTATGAATGGCCTGGCTGCGGCGGGGAGGAGGAGGGGGCCGGACTTCTGAAGAATCTCGCCACATCTAGATCTCTCAGTAGTCGGGATGGGTACCTGTCAAACTGGTTCCTGATCCCCCCCGAAAGGTGCTAAATGTGGCATCGGAGGGGGGTGGGGGTAGGCAGATACGAGTTTTACTTCCTCTTTATTCTCCTGCAGTATGGGCTAGTCCATTATGTTTCACTTACCTGCAAACAAAGTCCGTGATGTGGCCGCGTCCATCTTCACCCCTCTTTCTTCGGTGCCACGGGCTCCTGCTCTGACTGACTGGAGTTGAATGACGGGAACCAATGGTCATGGCATGGGCCCTATAGAAATGGCATGATCGTGTCCTTATCCTCGTGTCTTTAGTACACAAGCATATTTGAGAAATATCTCCTAAAACGTGCAGGTTTAGAAGATATTTCCAGTACCTACAGGTAAGCCTTTTTACATGCATACCTGTAGGTAAAAGTGGTCTGTAAGGGTTTACAACCACTTTAATGCTCAATGGTAATAGTAAACGGCACAAATAGTTTATCTCCATAACCACCCTAAAGGACACACAGACCTGCAGGCATCTTTAATGTCTCTCCATTAAAAAAAGTTCAGTAATACTTTAAGACCCCGTTTTTTTCAGTATGCGTAAGGGGAGGGAGAATGCATTCTGTGACACCTTTTTTGGATGTTTTTATCGGTTAGGCTTTTTGCAATGTATAAATTGTCACTTTATCTCGATTAGGTAAAAAGGAAGAGTTTGTGGGACTTTAAATGAGGGAATGCCATGTTAGGAGAAAATAACCTCATAAAAATGAAATTACAATACATGATTTATTACAATCTAGAATACATATCAAATATTTTTTATCAAATAGGTAGTCGCCAGACTTGCACTAAATATGCTGCTCATAGCATGCAATACAGATAAAAAAATAGACATGACGAATATACATGGTAAAATCATAGGAAAACATATGTAATAGAACCAAGTAACGGTTGGCATCTAGTGGCACTCTACGTGTTTCCTGGCATTACGGCCAGTCATCAGGAGTGTAAAGAAGTATATGCTAGGAAGGAAATGAACAGGGTTTAATGATGGATTATTGGACAGAGGGATTATATCCCAACAAGGTGGACATAAATTGGCATACTAACTACACAACATCAAGGCCAGGTCCGGTATCCGCCAAAGAAGACTGGTTAAAAGGCACAATGTCTCCTCCCGGGGTTGAGACAGGGGAACCCTCCAAGGATGGAGAACAGCGCCCAAAGCCCAACACAGTGGTCACAGCATGATCCAATAGACTGTGTACACAGTGCATAGTGTTCCTAGAAAAAATGTCAAATTTTTGCCACATTACCCTTACACACTTAATCCCTTTTTTAAGTGTTCCCACAAAGGGCCTACATGAGGGTGTGTAAGTGAATTAAAACGAATACAACAACACAAAAAAACAAACAAGAGGATGGCTGATCTCCCGACGAGGAGGATAACCTGTGTGTGGGATCAGTATGTGCTTCCCTGTGATTGAATCAAGCAAATGAACCACCAGCTGCTCCAAGGCCACTATATATTCACATTCCCAGGGAGGGGCCCCGTCAACCTCATGCCCGATTGGCCAATCTGCACAAGAGAGGTGGGGAGGGGATTCCCAATTGCATGTGGAGGAGCCATCAGCAGTGGGTCTCCACCCATCTTGTGTGTGGCTGAGGATGGAAAAAGGATGTTAAATCGATGTTCGTTTTTTTGCGGTTTTCTTCTAACATAGCGTTCCCTCATTTAAAGTCCCACAAACGCTTCCATTTTACCTACCAAATCGGGGATGGAGGCTGCCATATGCTTCATATAGTGTCAGGTCACGCTCATTTACTTTATCTCAAGATTATATTAAAAATGTAGTTACCATCAGAATGGATTTGATTTAAATAACTAGTAAAAAGGCTCAATTTAAATCCACTCTATTTTAAAGAGGGATTCCACCTACAAAAAAAATATTAAAAGCCAGCAGCTATAAATACAGCTGCTGGCTTTTAATAAATGGACACTCGCATGTCCCAGGGTCCAGCGATGTCTGCAGCTGAGACCGGTCGATCTCTCGGCTGCTGCCGCCGCCATTCTAGGTGAGGGGATCAGGAAGTGAAGCGTTGGGGTTTCACTTGCTGGTTCCCAACTGCGCATGCGCGAGTCGCGCAGTGCACTAGGAATGGTCTGCGCTGTGTCTGAGACCCGTGTCCCAGCAGACAGCATGACGTGACAGTTAACCGCATAGACTCCTGTGGGAGTCTATGCCCGGAAGTGGGTGTAAATACCTGTCTTAGACGGGTATCTGCACCCCCTCCCCCCTGAAAGGTGCCAACTGTGACCCCGGAGGGGGGGAGGGTTCCGATGAGAGGAAGTTCCACTTTAGGGTGGAACCCCGCTTTAAATCATCATTTTTAAAGAGCAACTGTCATTTATGTCCTGCTGTTGCCTCTCCGACAGTCCTTCACTTTAATGGGATGGCTGGGGATGCAGCAGTGACACAAGGAGAGTGATATGGATACCCGCTAACAGGCGCTGCCATGATGGATCTGAAGTGACAGATGCTCTTTAAATGTACGAACTCATTCTTGCTGGTAGTTGGGAAACCTTCATATTGTTTGCAAATGTTAAAGATTCTATTTAGAACAAGCTGTCCAGTTAGTAAAACAGCGATGTCAGATTTTAGGTTAATCATATAGTTGAACTACTGCTTTTATTTAAATGGAAAAATATCATATTACATATTGTGTTTGCTTAAACATCAATGTTTAGTAACTGAAGTGCGTAAACAATCTTTGTAAAAACAAACTTAAACTGAATATATCAGCTGGGTCCACATAAAAAAAAAAAAAAAAACCAGCCATTTCATCACAGCAAGTCTTCTCATAGTTATAGTAGGTGAGGTTGAAAACAGTCCAAGTCCAACCTCAAGTCCTCATGTTTAATTCAGGCCACCAGACCTAACTACTTTGTTGCATTCTGCATGCACACCTGATTTATGGGTAGAGTAGCTTCATTAAAATATTCCAAAACTGGGTCTCTTTTATGGCCTGCTGCCATTTTTTGCTCCTCAAGCTGTGCAGAAAGTTCACAAGGTTTATAAGCGGCTTAGGTTTCACTTTCATTTTATTGCTTGCCCTTCCTCCTCACACTTGGTCTTTGGTACAGATACAATTCTATTCAAACAATCATACCGTACATAGATTTGCAAAACAATGGGATAAAGGATGTTTGAACTTTGTTATATCTCATGGGTACTGTGAACCTATGTGAATGCATCAATAAAGTGAATCCAAGCTCTGCAAGCAGAGATACATGCATTGAATGAGTTTACCAAAAATTTAAATATTCTAGGGCTGCAACTAACGAATTTCATAATCGATTAGTTGGCTGATTATTGTTTCCATTAATCGGTTAATGACCTTAAAAAAAAATAAAAGTGGGTCAAATTGACGTTCATTTTCAACCACAGTGACTGGAAAATTTGGAAATAGAAAACTTCTTAGTCAAAGGAATTTTCAGAAGGTGTATGTGGTTTTCATTCAGAAATTACATTCATTTTAAAAACAATGTTAAGTGAAAATTTCAAAAAACTTTCAGCGACTGTACAACGATTTTTCATCTTAATATTCTCATCTGAAAATTGATCAATTGATCTGTGTGGCCAGCATAAGGCTTGGTACGTACCTATGCAGTTTGCTTTTGATCTGTTCCTGCAGTGCTTTTTGCTGTATGTTTGTTTTTATTTTGATTTTACTGTAACTTGCATTTTTGCTTTTTTTTTTTTTTTTTTTTGGGGCAGATTAACCACTTGCAGACCGGACCAATTTGCTGGTCAAAGACCAGACCACTTTTTGCGATTCGGCACTGCGTCGCTTTAATTGACAATTGCGTGGTCGTGCGACGTGGCTCCCAAACAAAATTGACTTCCTTTTTTTCCCACAAATAGAGCTTTCTTTTGGTGGTATTTGATCACCCCGCAGTTTTTATTTTTTGCACTATAAACAAAAATAGAGCGACAATTTTGAAAAAAACTCATTATTTTTTACTTTTTGTTATAATAAATATCCCCCAAAAATATATAAACATTTTTTTTCCCTCAGTTTAGGCCGATGCGTATTCTTCTACATATTTTTGGTAAAAAAAAATCGCAATAAGCGATTGATTGGTTTGCGCAAAAGTTATAGCGTTTACAAAATAAGGATAGTTTTATAGCATTTTTATTTAATTTTTTTTTTTTTTTACTAGTAATGGCGGCTATCGGCGATTTTTATTGTGACCGACATTGTGGGAGACCCATCGGACATTTTTGACACATTTTTGACACATTTTTGACACATTTTTGACACATTTTTGACACATTTTTGGGACCATTGTCATTTATACAGTAATCACTGCTATATAAATGCAGTGATTCCTGTGTAAATGACACTGGCAGTGAAGGGGTTAACCAGGGGGTGGCAGTGTAGGGGTTAAGTGTTCCTAGGGGTGTGTTACTAACCGGGGGGGTTGGGCTTTCATTTAGTGAACACTGATCTCTGCTCCAATCACATGGAGCAGAGATCAGCATCACTAGTTGCTAGGCAGAATGGAGAAATTCTGTTTACACGGCATTTCCTCCATTCGACCGCTCCGTGAGACGATCGCGGGGATGCCCGCGGCGATCGAGTCCGCGGGTCCCACGACCGGACTCACAGGGCTCCCGACCAGCGCGGAAGCGCGCCGCCAGCGGCGCGCTTCCGATGGCAGGGCGGCATTGAATATTGGACGTACCTGTACGCCAATATGCCTGCCCGTGCCATTCTGTCGACGTACATCGTGCGCTGGTCGGGAAGTGGTTAAACACAAATTGCTGCAAAAACGTATTACATACTTTTTTGCAGCTTCTCCATTGAAGTATATTGAAAAAATAAAGCACCATTTCACGTTTAAAAGTCCCTGATCCTAAATGGAAAACTATATTTGGATATATTTTTTTACCCCAAAAGCATTTTATTAAAATAAATTTGAGTTAAAAAAATTGATTTTAAATATTTTTTTTCTTTTTTTTTTTCTTTTTATCCAACCTGGTTATCATTATGGTGCAGCATTCCCTTTGGATCACTTTTGCCTTTATTTCTGTTTCACCTACTGCTGTAACATTTTGGGGTTTTACCATTACTTGCTTTCCTAGCTATAATGGTCACCAAGGCTGAGCTGTAGATTCTCCAATGGGTGCACAGACAATAACTGCCAGAGGGTCTAATCCATTCCCCAAAGTTTGGCTTTGGATTCCATTTCATTAGATTTCTTTTTTTATAGCGATAAGTGCTTGCTGTAAAGCTGATGTACAATTTCTGCTTCAACAATGTTGTTTAATATTTGGTTTACCACCTGTTCCCAGGTATCTGCTGAAATACTCTGCGAACATTGCTGCTGTGAACAGTGACGGTGATGTTCCCCTGGACATAGCTGAAGATGACTGCATGGAGACTCTGCTTCGTGCTGAAATTGAAAAGAGAGGTAAGATTCCTTGTTGTCTCTACTCTTCCCACAACAATGTATTCATAACAGGAAATCTACTTTTCTACATTAAGAACACTTGACTCGTTTTTTTATTCCAGACAAGTTTTGGCAGGAAAAGTAACTTGTGTATTATAGTTTGGTTCACACGTAGCAGGTATTTTTCACTGAGAGCGTACCCATATAACACCGCCCAATCCTTCAGGCCCAAGTTTTTGTGTCCTTAGGTGGTGGACCTGTTCTCTGGAGAAGTATTTTTCTTTTTTCCTTTTTACCATAGAATTTGTTTCATTTGAATCTTCTATAGATATCTGACTGCTTATTGCCTTACGCTACCTAGAGTTTTTTTGGATTGTTCATCCTAGGTGTATACCTAGGGGCCTGGGTACAGTCCCCAATGTGTGGAGGTATGCCAACCACGATGGGCAAAACCTGGACCTTATTAGGCCTAGAATTGTGGATCTGGTATTGCAGGGTTTCCCTGTAATTGGAATCCAGTTCCTGGCTTTAAACACTGTAAGTAATGGCACACTACACAGTTTAGTTGGGGGTGTTCACTTCATTGTAGAATCCTCTGCCATGTTCTGTAATTCTTCATTAAATGTTTTTGAATTTGGTTGTTTCTCTAACTGGATGTGGTCTCTGCAGCTTGATGTGACTCCCAGATGACATTTCGCCATGCACCTGTTCCACAGAGAACATGCAGTACATTGCTGCTTTTCCACAACCCTCTTTTACAGAGACAGCCACAGGAACTTGGTCAGCACCTTGGCTATAGTTGCTTCTCCTCCAACACACACGGCCCCATCCATTCTGCTCACATGAAATGTTTGTACCCCACTGGGGATCTCACTAACAATGGTGGCTCAGACAGGTACAAGGGTACACTAATGCAGTGTGCACTAGCCTTTGCATAACGACACCTGATTTTTCACAGCAAAAACGTCACCTATGGACGCCAAGACTGGCTACACCTAAAAGACTTCCCAGTCTATTGTGCACTTATGAGGGTTGACTGTGCCCTAAAAAATGTTTATAGTCCTCATGGTTTATGCTGTTTATCCTATGAAAAAGGATGAAGTTGTCCATTTCAGTAGTGGGTCCTGCCATTTCTGTTCTCCATAGACATCTTAGTTATGTTGAGAGAGTTCCTCCTGTAAGGATTCGGCTGCTATAGGTTTTGAAGTCCTCTTAAAGACTTCAATTTTGCAGGTCCAGCCCTGAAGCTCACAATTGCTATCAAGGCTATCTGCATGAATGTTGCCAACTGGTCAAGCTGCTTGAATAGAGACTAGGCACTTGTCTTCATAGACTCACTCTGCTCTTCGAACAATTTGCGCTAATTCCTACAGCCCCTTTTGTTTTGTTTTTTTCGATTAGTCTTCAGAGTGTAATTTTCCAAGTCTCAAGAATCTCTCATCTGTTTACATGTGCTCAGGTTTTTGTGGCTAAAAACTTGGTCTGCTGAACATGATTGCAAGATAGGTCTTTTTCGTATTCCCTTTGAATGCCTTTTGGTGAATCCCTTGACAAATTCATTGTGAAGTTAACTAGTGAAAAGGCCAAGGTCTTTTACCTAAAAGAAAGGCATCCTTCCAGGCGTCAACCTTAAAACCACGGCTGAACACTTCCTTTCATTGTAATCCCTGGCCCTCCTCCTCGGACATCCCCGGCTCTGATTTGTCATTTCAAAGGGTGCAAAATGGTTTCTATCCCTACTGCTCGCATTTTACCTGCAAATCTGCCAGCTTCAGGCAAGGGAGATTTGATGACATTGCACCAACTTCAGGAGGGTGTTCCATTCTGAGCGGATTAAAAGTTTCTTTAGAAATCTATTCAGACCCAAAACCAAATTGGGGCATCTCTCCAATACTGCACTTAAAATCATTAAACAAATGTTTGTGTTCTGAAATTCCATTTGGAATGTACAAGATCTCCAAAATTGCTTACTACAGATGTGGGGAATTTCTTGCATCAGAAGATGCTTCCCTTGTTTGGCTGTAGGAGACTAGCATTGATGTTTGGGCACTCATCTGCACCTAGAATGTTCAAAAAAGCGCTTGGCCTGCTTTTTTCTTCTATTAACCCAGGGCATTCATGTCACAGGTTACCTGAATGATTCCCTGCCTTGTCAGCACACATCCAACATACCATCCAGTTCCTAAAACCTTTTGGCCGGAAAATCAACTTTCTAAAGTATGTCCTCAAGCCCTCTTATCTGGAGTACATGGGTCTAATCTTGTACACAGTCGAAGCCAAATTTTGGTTCCCTAAGGTCCAGCACTCAAACCCTCAGGACACACCATCCCTCCTCAATTTTTTTTCTGCATGAGGTTTTTGGGGCTTTGAGGCAGTTTTTAACCAATTTACCATGTACGGGGAGGTAGCTACTGAATGACAGGAAGAATCTGAACTATCTAGAGTGCTCATCTGTGCCTTGGTAGGCATTGAGAACTATAGGCCGCAATAGCTAACGGTAGTGATAGTTTTCACATTCGCAGTACTTTGTGAATGAATGGTGCAACTGGGTGTGGGGGTACTCCTTTTAGTACAATAATGACATTTCCCTTTTTCAGGGGGAACATCAGCTTGGCCCAGACTTGGAAAAGGTGGTAAGCCCACATATGGTGTTTGTTCCTTCTGCTTTTACTCCAATATACAAAATGGTCCATTGTATGCAGTTACAAGTTGGCATTCTGGGTTATTTTCCTTCTGCACTTTCTAAGACTATGCAAAGAAGTTGTTGGTGCAGTTTATTGATCACCACTTTTTTTTTCCCCCCCTTCCAATGTTTGTGCCAGTTCTAGAGGATCTGTGAGCAATTCGGCTTGTTCTCCTGCATGAGTAGGTCTATTTTGCAAGGGCTTTCTGGGGAAGGCTGAGTGCAACTAGGCCACATCAGTGGTATATATATAATGTTCGTCAGGGCGGCACCAGATACTGGGCAGTCCAAGCAGAGGTGGGCCTCATCTTGGCTGGGGTGGAACATTGTGTTCTCCTTGCTCTGTCCATATCCCATAAGAAGTTTGTAGGTGGATTTCTTCAGCCCTCAGAAGTTGGTGCTGAAGGAATGTGCTCTTCACTCTGAGGTATTTGGCGCTTTCTGTCAATGTTGGAAACACACCAGATGTATATCCGTTGGCAACCCAGCTCAATGCAGCTCCTGACAGACTTGTTACCAGGTACAAGGATCCTCAAGCAATTGCAGTAGATGACCTTGTGTCTCCTTGGGACCAGTTTTCCCTGACGTAAGATATTGCACCATCTTCTTCTATAAGATTCTTTGCAGGGTTCGGGTGAAAAGAATTTTCGGTAGGTTATCAAACCAGCTTGGCTTGGGAGAATGTGGTATACAAACATCCTAGGGGGACGGGCTTTTTTTTTTTTTTAACCCATCCAGACCTCCTGTCATAGGGTCTGATCTTCTATCCTTCCTTATCGTTGACTTTGACTGTGTGGCCATGACAGCCAGGCTTTTAAAAGTTTTTATTTTTATTTTTTTTTAGTTTTTTTTTCAAGGGAGTGTCTTATGCAGTCATCTCTACGTTTTGGAACCAGGGAGGCTACTTCAAGAAATATTGCCACATGACCTGGAAATCAAGGGATGATATGAGACTCGTCTTAAGTTCAAGCAAGGGACAGGTTTTTGCATTGGTAATGTTGGTGTGTTTCAGAGGCTGATTGCTTTTTATTCTCTGTGCGGTTGTTCAGGATGTCAGTCGTTTCAGCCAATGCGAGACCTTCCCATAGACTTTTTTTTTTTTTTTTTTTTTTACATGGTGTTCTTGATGCCATTACTTTGGCTGAATGGGTCTCAGAATGGCTGGCTTTTTCTTTTTTTTATTCTTGGGAACAGTTTATGGTTCTTCATGCCATGTGGGTCTTTGACCTCAGCCTGTTGGTCTTGCTGAGGATGGTTTAATTTTTATTCACACTGCTTTTTTTTTTTTTGCCCCAGCCCGCAGTTGCCAAGAGACGAGGCCCAGCACACTTTAGAAGTGGCTCAGGCTGTTAATAATTATCTGGGTTTGGTCTCCCTTACCTGTTGTAGGTAAGGGTGTCAATCTCTAATCTCTATGCCTCAGTGAACAAGAATCTCACATGTCCGGTGGATAATGCGCTAATGTTAAAGGAACGAAAGGAGGTGATTCTGGTGGCCCAGAAGATCTTGGTTTGCTGAGATCATAAAGATGGCAGTAGGAGTCCTTTGGACTCTGCCATTATGGCCATACCTTCTCGCACAATGTCCGGTATTCCATTCTACGTTACAGTTGCTAATTTTAACGGTTTGGCTATTGAGACCCGCTTTCTAAGGGATTGTGGGTTATCTTCGGTAGTGTCTACCTTGATTAATGCCAGGAAGCCGGCTTCCAGAATCATTTTACTATAGTCTGGAAGGCATATGTTTCTTGGTTTGGATCCAGGGGTTGGCACCCCAGAAAATGTCATAGTTAGGATCCTTGATTTCCTGCAAATGGGATTGGGAATGAAGCTGGCCTTGAGTACTATCAAGGACCAGATCTCGCCCTTGTCAGTATTTTTTTTTTTTCAACGGCCTCTGGCTTATCACTCTCTGGTGCGTAGCTTTGTTCGGGGGCTAACGCGGATGAATCCCCCTATCAAGGCGCCTCTAAAACCTTGGGAATTAAACTTGGTCTTATTGGCTTTGCAGAATCCAGCCTTTTGAGCCTTTACTTGAAATTCCCTTGGCTCTTTTGACTAGAAAGTCTTTCTGGTTGCCATTTCTTCTGCTAGAAGAGTATCAGAACTAGCGGCTCTGTCTTGTAAAGAGCCATATTTGATCATGCAGAAGGATAAGGTGGTATTACATCCTCATTCTGTTTTCCTACAAGAGATGGTGATGGGTTTTCACTTAAACCAAGATATTCTTCCTTCTTTCTTCCCAGAACCTCAATCTAGGGAAGAGCAGGCACTACATTCCTTTGATGTAGTAAGAGTGGTCAGAGTGTATTTAAAGGCGACAGCTCAGGTTCGCAAAACATGTTTTATTTGTACTGCC
This sequence comes from Lithobates pipiens, assembly GCF_037356315.1. Taxonomy (NCBI): domain Eukaryota; kingdom Metazoa; phylum Chordata; class Amphibia; order Anura; family Ranidae; genus Lithobates; species Lithobates pipiens. The sequence continues at coordinate 136,562,167 of NW_027507788.1, read as the reverse complement.
AGATGGTCCAAAAAGGGGACAGGAAGCATCAAAAACTACTATTTCCAAATGGATTAATCAAGTCATTATTCAGGCTTATGGTTTAAAAGAGAATTCCTCCTTTTTTATGTTAAGGCACACTCAACCAGGGAGATTAGTGCCTCTTGGGCAGATCTGGCCCAGATCTGTAAGGCTGCTACTGGGTCTTCAGTTCATACGTTTACCAGATTTGATCAAATCTATGTTAAAGGTCATGAGGATATTGCCTTCGGGCGCAGTGTACTGCAGGCTGCAGTATGAGTCCTCTGGCCGCCTTTTTTTTTTTTTTTTTTTTGTTTTGTCGTCTCCCTCCCTTAAAGTGGTTGTAAACCCTTACAGCCAACTTTGACCTACAGGTAAGACTAGATTAAGGCTTACTTGTAGGTCCAAGAAATATCTCCTAAACCTATAAGGTTTAGGAGATATTTACCCTAAGACAGCCACCGCTGCATGCGCCGTACACATCGGTGCGCTGGGCAGGCCGCAGATCTTGGCGATATGCCGCAAGTGTCTGGTCCCGTGCTCATGCGCGGGAGTGACGTCGTGGCTCCGGCGGCTCCTGCGCTGTGATACCCGGAAGTCTCTACGGGATACATGGCACCAACGAAGAGAAAGACGGAGGACCACTTCGGGGGCTTCGTTCTCAGGTAAGTTATTCATAATGAGCTAGTATGCTATGCATACTAGCTCATTATGCCTTTGCCTTACAGGGTGTCTTTTTGAAGAAAAAAAAAAGTTTGCCTTTACTTCCTCTAAGTTTTCTGAGCATGTGTACTAGTTACCGCAAGGCAGCTTGAAGCTTTGCTGGTGAAATCAAATGCTCTAAAAACAAGGCTATTTAATATGTTCCAGTTAATGCTTGCTGGCTTGTATGGTGTCGGGACCTAGGCTCCAGGGTTTCTTCTCTAATTAGACTGAACATGCTGATAGCAATTTATATAGATATTTGTCTAAAAAAATATATATATATTTTCACCTTGAATATCATTTCTGGGGACAAATAGAAGCTGCAAGTCATGTTTTAGTGGCTGTTTTAGGTGCTCAGTGTGCCAGTGCATGCCTTTTGGCTCTGAATGTGTTGGCTTCTACTAGCTCAGTAATGAGAACATCTAGAGGTGAAAGACTACTAGATGTCAATACCATAAAACATGTTTATGTATTAGTTTGTTATGTATTTTTTTTTTTTTTTTTTAACTTTCTCTATTTAAAAGTTTTTTAAGTTGATTCTATCAGTATAATTTTCAATGCAGCCCTTTTCTATTAATGTTTTGGTTGATGTACTGAGAGATCTTTCTATTGCAGGCATAGACATCGTGGCAGCCAAGAGGGAAGAGGAGGAAGTGATGCTGCAGGATTCCCGTCAGTGGTTAAACGCAGGCAAGATAGAAGACATCCGGCATCCAAAGACTGGAGCTAGTGCTCTTCATGTGGCAGCAGCTAAAGGCTATATAGAAGTTATGAGGTATTCTTGTTTGTGAACATTTCTGGTACTTGATATGTCCAGAGTTTGCCCATTAAGCCAACTTATCCACACTTTTTGACCAGGCTTCTACTTCAGGCCAATTTTGATCCCAACGTTAAAGATAAAGATGGCTGGACTCCTCTCCATGCTGCTGCTCACTGGGGAGTAGAAGAGGCTTGTCGACTCCTTGTAGAAAACTTCTGTGACATGAATGCCCTCAATAACGTGGTAAGATAGCAGACAAATACAGTTTTAGTTTTTAGCTTCTGAACTCCAGTAGGTATCCTATTACTGAGATGTTTTTAGATCTTTTTAAACTAGTAGGGACAAATCTTTTGGAGATAACAGTAACTATATTTTGATCCGTAGCGCCTTTAAAAGAACCTGTACAGAGAAAAATCTAGCTAGTCCCTACTGAAATATTTTTAAAAATGCTATTTGCGTCCACCCTAAAAGCTTTAAGGTAGAACTATAGGCAAAACTTTTTAATTTTGGATAGAGCAAGGGGAGGGTTATATATAACCCTTGCCAGATATATAGACAAACAGAGCTCTTCCTAGTCATTTAAAGTCCACCTGAGTGTGGACTCAAGTGGACCAGAACATCCGGACTGGAACCTAGCCTGCCACAGAGGCTGGAAAAACCCTGGCTGGATTCCTGTTTAGTCCCTTACAATAGAATGAATGTGAGGTGAAATATAGCGATTATCTACTACCTCACCTCGCATACCGTTGCATATCCTTCCCCTCTGCTCAAGACCTTGTGGCTGAGCAATTGACCCAAGCATACAGTGCATGTGGAAGAGGGCATCTGCATTGTTTTGGAGCTTTTATCACACATCCACTTTAGGGGAGCTTTGTCGGCGACCAGCTTAAATGACCTACCCAACAAGTAGTACTTCAAGGACTCCAAGGCCTATTTAATAGTGAGACACTCCAACAATAGCATTTTTTGTTTTGTTTTTTTGTTTGTTTTTTTTATTTATTTTTCATGCTTATTCAGTTTTTGTCTCAGGTATGCAAACAGGTGCTCCCCACCATCTCTGTTCGGGGATAGAACAGCACCCAGGCCCACCTCAGGGGTATCTGTACCACAAACCAATTTGTGAATTCCGGTGTCACCAGCTCCAGTAGTACGCAAAGGGCCTGTTTTAATTTCTGAAACGCCTCCTCGGCTTCAGGACTCCATTTGACCATGACCGACCCTCTGACCGACCTTACAAAGGGTAAAGTCGAGTATAAACCGTTGGTAATACCCCATAATGCCTAGGAATGCCCAAACGTGTTTCTTGTTTACTGGTTGGGGCCACTTTTGCATTGCCTCAATCTTATTGGTCTGAGGCTTGACAAGTCCCTGGCCAATAATGTACCCAAGGTACCTGGCTTCCTCCAGGCCTATGGCACACTTTTTTGGGTTGGCTTTGAGACCTGCTTCACAAAGGGAATCTACCACTGCTTGTACCCGTGTCAGGTGCGATTCTCAATTTGGGCCGTGGATGACCACATCGTCCAAATAAGCAGCTGCATATGGGCGATGTAGTCTCTAAGTTTAAAAGTTTTTTGTCGTCATTCGCTGGAACAATGCAGGGGCCCCGTGCAGACCAAAAGGCATCCACTTGTACTGAAACGAGCCCTCAGGAGTGGAAAAGGCAGTTTTCTCCTTGGCCGATTCAGTTAACGGTATTTGCCAATAACCTTTCGTTAGGTCTAGGGTTATGTAAAGAGCCTCTCCACGAGTTTGTCGACCCGAGGCATCAGGTATGCATCGAACGTGGACACACTGTTTCCTAAAGTCATTACAAAACCTGATAGTGCCATCAGGTTTTGGGACCAGCACTACGGACCACCACTCACTGTGGGAGGTGTCACCGCTGGTACCCGGTCGTTTGGAGACAGGGAAGTTTCCAGTAAAGTCTCTGTCCTTCCAGGCCTTTAAGAGATTGACGTGATAAATTTTGGTGTAGTTTCCTTTTCCCTGGCTAGTAGACCTTGGAGGTTATCCCCCCCCCCCCCCCCCCACCCCTTTTCGACAACCTTGGAGACCCTGCCACTTGGCTAGGAACTTAATTTCCACCGTGGGAACCAGTACTAACACTGTCCCCAGGGCTGAAAGTACGGACCATGGCACCCCGATCATAGACCCTCCTCTGGGCGCTCACTCCATATGTTCTCACCAGGGGCAGGACAGCTGCGATTCAATCCTGCATTAAGGAGACTTGCTCTATGATGGTTCTATATGGGGTGGCCTCTACTTCCCACATTTGGCGACATCTAGCAGCCCCCTGGGATGTCTACCATACAAAAGCTCAAAGGGGGAATAGCCTGTGGATGCTTGCAGAACCTCGCGTATGGCAAACGTGAGATGGTAGCAACAAATCCCAGTTTCTCCCATCTTTGTCGACCGCCTTTTTTCCAGCATACTTTTCAAAGTTTTAATAAATCTTTCCATCAGACCATCCGTTTGGGGGTGGTAGACAGAGGTAGACACCTGGACCAACTCCTTGGTGATGGCCTTGGTGGAGGTGTTGCGCAAGGGTATGGCCTTGGGATAGCACGTCGCATAGTCCAGGTTTACCAGAATATGCTGCTGACCCCGGGCAGATTTCACAACCGGCCCCACCAGGTCCATACCAATCCTCTCAAAGGGGACCTCGTGTAATTGGTAGAGGGACAAGGGGGCTGTGAAAATGGGGTGCCGGCATTCGGGCCACGATTCGCATTACTCCTTGTCTGCATACACCCCAGGCCAGAAAAATCTCTGGGCAATTCTCTCCATGATTTTTTTTTTTTTATTTATTTATTTTTTTTAATACTGAGATGTCCCCCTATTACATGACCATGGGCCAGGTCTAGCACCACCCTGTGGAAGGGTTTGGGAACCAGTAGCTGTTCTATCTTATCCTCTCCACGTTTTTACCACTTGATACAATAAATTGCCTATGTGGAGATGGGGTGGGGGGTGTCCCTTTCTCCAATCGGCTGTAAGTGCAGACTCACCACCCACTACTGAACAAGCACGAAAAATATCTAACATGAGCTGCACATTTCAGAGTGTAGAAAGGGGAAGACAGCGGATATACAAGTAAAACTTATGTAGGGAGATTTGTTTAATCTTTGTATCATCTGAGGCTATTCATTTCACTGGGGTATATGAGAGTTTACAACCCCATTTAAGACAGTGAAGCAGACATCTTGGTTCTCTCTGCAATGGTTCCTTTAATGGCCTCAAGTAATAAACATTTAGGATCTTGATAATTGTGGACCTGCTTATTTGGGAGATTTAACAATGCATTTAGTTTATTAACCACTTCAACACAGGGCATTTTCACCCCCTTCCTGCCCAGGCCAATTTTTCAGTTTTCAGAGCTGAATGAATATTATATTTATTATATTATAACAATTGTGTGGTCCTGCAACACTGTACCCAAATTAAATTTTTCTAATTTTCCCCCCCCACAAATGGAGCTTTCTTTTGGTGGTATTTTGATCACCTCTGCAGTTTTTTATTTCTTGCACCATAAACAAAGAGTGACAAGTTTGAAAACACACTATTTTTTTACTTTTTGCTATAATCCAATAAAAAAAAAAATAATTTCCTCAGCTTGGGCTGATATGTATTCTTCTACATATTTTTGGTAAATAAAATCGCAATACGTGTATATTGGTTTGTTATAGTGTCTACAAAATTGGGGATAGTTTTGTGGCATTTAATTTTATTATATATATATATATATAATGTATGTGACTGTAACCTTGTGGCAGACACGACAGATGCTTTTGTCACTATTTTTGGACCATTCACATTTTATACAGTGATCAGTGCTATAAAAATGCACTCATTACTGTCTAAATGTCCTTGGCAGGGAAGGGGTTAACATTGGGGAGCAATAAAGGGGTTAAATGTGTTTCCTATGGAGTGATTCTAACTGTAGGGGGAGGGGACGCACAAGGGGAGGAGACTATCAGTGATCTGTACTGGGAACACATGATCTGTCTCCTCTGCTCTGACAGGACATGGATCTGTGTGTTTACACGCACACATTCTCGTCCTGGCTCTGTTACCGGCAATCACGGGCATCTGGAGGACATCGCGGCCACCAGGCACGTGCATCGGATCCTGAGTGATGCGTCACGTGCCCCTTAGATGACCGAGAAGCCCAGGATGGCATATGACGCCCGCCCAGGATGGGAGATCCCTCCTGCGGATGTCGTTTAACTATGGGTGGGGTAGGAAGTGGTTAAACAATGGATTAACACTGGACTAAAGGGTTATCAAAATCCCATTTGATGGTTTAGAAATGAGAGCGGAAGTAAATCAATCCAAAAAATAGTTTCCTTTGCGGCACATGCCGGAAATGTAACACTCCCATTGGTTGTGCTCTCAACCTGTCAAACCATCCAATAGCTGTTATAACTGGTCGCGTGCAGCATCATGGCAGTTTTTGGATTAAACAGGCAAAGATGGTAGCTTCCTAGGCTGAAAACGATAGGGGAGGTTTACTTGCACTTTAAGTAGGTTACTAACAATGTATAGTGAGTGATTATTCCTATTCTAATTCCGTTTTATGATATTGGGATGTTTTCTTCTTGCTGGCAATTTGTAATGCTGTTATATTTCACCATCTTCAAATATAAAATTAGACAATATTACACTATGGGCAGTCTTTCTTTTGGGGTCCTTCGCCAAAAGAGTTGGTCGTCACGGACTTCACAGTATGCCAGTGTGATCCTTAGTCATTCATCCTGTGACAATCATTCCTAAGATCTTCCGTGCAAGTAAAGGCCTTGGCTGGGCTATAGCCATATGCCTATTTTTCTTGCCATCTGTTAAGCTCATTTTTCTCAAGATGTCGGTGCACTTCTTGATGTGAATCACTGTGGTGCCATTGGGAAAGGATTTACTCTTTCAAATATGCAAATATATTGCCAGGTTTTCAATCAATGATCCTTTTCCGTCAATTGGGACTATTCTAATGTGGCTTCTCTTATTATATTGATTTACTGTGTATCGCACTTTAAGCTGCTGCTTTTTTGTTTCATTCTGTAGACACATTAGCGTGCTTTTAGCCTATTTCATAAGAAAATATTTGTGCCTTTCTGACTCCCCAATATTGTACCCTTCTAACCCTCCCCTGCACTATGCTCCTCCTGACCTTCCTACATAACCCTCCTGACTTCCTGCACCATGCTCTGACTCCCTGTCCTGATTACCTCTGACCTGCTCACCCCTGTTCTCTGTCCTACTGATCCCTATATACGGCTCTTGATTCTGCTGACCTCTTTACACTGCCCTACTTACACTGGCCAGAAATCAGAGCCGAAACTAGTTGAAGAAAAACAGGCTAGAATACCATATGTTCTGCTTTCATGATGAACTCCAGCATCAGCCTTGTGGTGGAGAGCAATTACTCCCCAGACATGGGGGAAAATTGTGACTAAAAGTGAATTTTAAGTTTCTCACTAAAGCTAAATTTAAAGCTAGGCTAATTTTTTTTTTTTTTTTTTGTGACCTTAGTTTTCTAAGATATATATATATTTTTTTTTTGTAAGTTTTATTTATGGCGTGTTTACTCTTTATTGAGCATGAGCAGCTTTATAGTTAATTTCTTTAAAAAAAATAAAATGGTGCCACACCCAAGTGATCTTTAATGTCCCGGTATCTCTCAAAGGTTGCCTACCCTTGACTTAAAATATATATATAAATCCAGCTTGTGTATAATATATTCTTTTTGTGTACTATACTCATCTTGGTGTACGTGATGGTGGTTACACCATTTACTAAACCAGACATTGAGGTTTTAATGCCACTTTGTTCACAAGAAATCCTTCACTGGGAAATCAACACTTCAAGGAGTGTCTACATCATATGTCCCTGTGGCAGTCACTGGTGGTTCCATCAATCTCCATGTCTCTGTGTCCTGAAGTTACATTGAGGTCAGCAGAAGGAAGCAATGAATGCTGTGAGGAACCAGGATTCAGTTAACCTAGTCAACCAGGAAAGCAAAGTTCCACAACATCTTGTCGCTGAGAGAAATAAAGGCTCTGGACCACTGGACCCCCTCCCCCTGCTCCACGGACAACCAATTGGGGTGCAGTTAGGCAGTGCCACAGCAGTGACCCATATTTATTGGGGGAACCAGAAATGGGGAAGCCTAGAGGGATACAAGCCTGATCATCTCTTGAAAAGAACATTTCCTGAGGCTGTTGAAGCCCAGGTCTTGAAAGACAGGGGTTTAATTGTCATTCCTTCATTACTCAAGGCCATAAAAGCCACTTAAAGATCTTCTTGAGTACCTGGAGAACCTTTTTTGCCTGGTGTGTGTGTGTACACATGCATTTCAATCCACAGACTGGTACCTTTTTTATTTATTTTTTTGGGCTTTCTGTTGTCATGACTTGAGACTTGCCGCTAAGTACTCTTAAGGAACACGTTTTGGCTTTGTCCATCCGATTACAACAGCCTTTTGGCTTCTGTCACTTGTAAAAACCTTATATTGAAGATGTCTCTGAGATCAGACCACCATTATAACACCCTGTGCTTTCTTAGAATCTCAATCTCTAGTCCTCTCTGCTCTGCAGAAACCACCCATTGAACCCATTAAAGAGGAAGTAAACCCTGATGAGTTTACTTCCTATTTCATTCCCTGCAAAGGCAAAGCATAATGGACTACTATGCATCGCATAGTAGTCCATTATGTGTCTCTTACCTGACACAGGAGCCAGCGATGTCACCGCTGTCCCCTGTAGTCCGGCGCATCCATCTTCTCGGTGGGGTCTCGCTGCTCCTCCGCTGTCATTCGGCAAAGCCGCGATGACTTCACTCCCGCGCATGCATACGGGAGCCGCCACTCTCGGCTTCTTCGTCGTTGTAGACAGCGGTGCCTGTCTTTCGGCAAATATCTCCTAAACCTTGTAGGTTTTAGGAGATATTTCTTGGACCTACAGGTAAGCCTTAATCTAGGCTTACCTGTAGGTCAAAGTGTGTTGTAAGGGTTTACAACCACTTTAAGTAGCTACCCATTTTATACTGTAGACCAGCTTTTTCTCAACCTTTTTAACCAGAGGAACCCTTGAAATATTTTACAAGGTCTCAGGGGACCTGGTAAGATAAGTCAATTGTGGGTTATTTGGAAAATGCTCCTTACATTTGTGGTAAATGGGAAGAATCCCCACCTTACAGTTACAGGGGTGACCAGAATGACACCCTTGTATTCATGTTGCTGGCTCTTCCAAGTGGCGTTTGCCCTGAAACTATGCAGGCAGCATCAGATGGGAAGTCTGTTGGCAATAGCTCAAGGAATACTTAGCGATTTCAGAATGAACCCTAGGGTTAATTGGTATTGGCTATTATAGGCTGATACTCAAATTTAATTCATAATGCATTTAGAAGTATTAAGTAAAGGAGATAGATTTGGTTTTGGGGAAATGTGGGTATGTTTTTAGTCTGTGTTGTGATGTACGCTTTAAAATAGAGTATATTCTGTAGTCCTTAAATCCTCCAAAATATTAAGCTTTCAGAAATGCATTTAACACTTAGTGGAGCGCCACTAGGGGAAGCTCCGCTTGCTTGCACCCCTCCACCATCACATTTGGCACTTTTTGGGGGATTGGGTTCCTGCTCAGATCATGCGGCAATCTACAGCAGTGTTTGGCCCTCCCCGCCCGGCTCTGCACCAAAAGCCGCTTGAAGAATTGGCTCAGGTGTCGACATGGCTGGATCCCTGGCCAGGTAAGTGTCCTAAATAAAAGTTGGCCGCTACAGTATTTGTAGCTGCTGCCTTTTTATTTTTTGGGGGGGAGACGGGAGCTCTATTAAGTTCTATTGTATGCTGAGAAAAGCATAGCTTTTTTTTTTTTTTTTTTTTTTTTGTGTGGCCTGCGTAGTGTTATTCTGTCCCAGTGCTTAGCTAAACTACTCAGCCACTCCCTCTTTATGATCCCTAAAAGATAGACTTATTCAGTAGTCTATGATGACCACTAGAAAGGCTAAGTGCAGCATGATGGTAACTATCGTTGTAATGCTAGCCTGTAACCCGGAATACCTATTTCTTATTTCAGATGTTCTTCCTTCCTGACACTTGATTACTATTTGAGAATTTATTGATGCATTGTACTTGTACTCTATCCATGCAGTATCATTGCTTACGTTTTGTACTATATAAAATGTTAATTTATGGAAGGTGAACTAGGAAGGATAAATGGTTTCTTTGACATGACAAATGAAGTGTGCATTTCACAGTGCTAAATTTCTGGCAAGATCAACAGGGGTTTTTTCACTCCTCAAACCGATATAACAAATGCTTGCAATAGTACTGTATATTTTACAGATAAAAGGGGAGAAAATAACAGTTCGTTGCTGGGGTTTACACAAACACTTATTGCGTTAATTGCGATTATCAGTTAAAAAAAAAGTATCTTCTATGTATTTTCAGCAAAATGTGCATTGTTCATACAGATATTATGCTTTCAGGGTCAGAGGCCTTGCGATGTTGCTGATGAAGAGGTTGTTGGTCTTTTAGAGGAGCTACAGAAGAAGCAGGAAGATGTAAGTAATACCAGGCTATTCCCTTTTTTTCTCTGTCCGTACCCACTTATTCATATTTCATTCATCCTTAGAACTCTAAGCAGAGTTTTCTTTTGGACTGACCATATAAATTTTAACATGGTTTCAGAAGAAACAACTCTTCATTTTGCAAAAAGTTTGCACTATTTGCATTTTTCATTGAAAAAAGCTTTTATATGCATTTCACATCAGTGGGGTTTAATTCACATTTTTTTTGTGTTCTTTTGAATGCCTTTAAAGTGATTCTAAAGGAAAGCATTGCTCTCTGCAATGGTTTAACACGCAACAAGCCCCACCCTCCTCCTTTTGGTTCCCCCGCCGGGGGTTATGACCCCCCCCCGCGCTGAGGGCTGCCATAGAAAGCTGCTGTGTGAGCCAATGAGAAGGGAGACACCCACTGCCCCCATGCACATCGCTGGATCAAGATGGGGCTCAGGATAGTATAAGGGGGGCTGGGGAAGAGCTGTTCCCTGAAGACTTTTTACCTTCATGCATAGAATGCATGACGGTAAACAAATAAATAAAAATATGAGCCTTTCAAACCACTTTTAAGAAGTATAATTGCATGCACAATTGTATGCCAGAATAGTTCAAAACTTTTCTGAGAAGACTCTTTTTTTTTTTTTTTTTTTTTTTTATGGCTAATAAAAAAAAAAAAAAAAAAAAAAAAAATATTGGACACTGAAAAGCAAAGCTCTAAGACAGGACAGTAGAACTGCTCCCATTCCCAGCATGCCTCAGTTTCTTCCTAGTGTTGTAGGAGAATGAGTCTCTCGGTCTCTCTCTCTACGTTGCTGTTCCTTTCACTGATACTCTGCATTACATTGGATGTCGTATACAGACCCTTCTGAGAAGCTCCTCAGTCAGCCTGTAATCTGACTTGTGTGCACTTGTTGAAAGCTTTCTACAGGCACCTGATATACTGTATGTAGCCAGCTGCAGAACCCTTTCGAGGTCCGGGGTCCTGCTGTACCTGTGTTTTGGATGCCTGTTCTTGAACCCCCTCAGGGAAGTATGCCCACGGGAGAGGTGAACACGGTCTGATTTGGCACTGGTTGCCCTTCAGGGGATTTTCTCATGCGATTCAACCACCATCTGGAGTGTAAGTAGGGCTTGTCCCTACCCCATAGTTGCTGGCTTCCCCCGAATTCTATATGCCCTCTCGTAGCTGTAATTGGGTGCATCGAGCGGAGGGGGAAGTCTGCAGTTATGACTGATCATGGGTCCCCTAGTCAGGCGGAAAGCAGGCAAGAATGGGGGTAGAGTGGATTCCTCTACTGGCAGGGGGCAGGCATAGGCCTCGATTTACAGCCTTTGGAATGCATGGAGGAGGGCAGGGACTTCCAGCACATCACTTCCGGATCTCGCGAGGAGCGTGTATCCCGGATCCATTGCAGTGCCTAGGGTTCTTAGTAAATTCGGTGACATAGAAGATCTACCTCACAGACAAAGTAGAAAAGGTAAAGGGGATGGCAGCCTTTTTTTCAGAACAATCAGGCGGTATCCATCCGTTCAGCCATGTCGGGTCTAGGTCACCTGGCAGCAATAATCCCAGCAGTACCATGGGGCGAGGGCCCATTTCAGTGGTATCCAGGCCAATATCCTGAGCAGCTGGGATAGGACACAGGAATTGCTGGATGTGACCTTCTGCCTGTCCCAGAAGACAGAGGTCTCTGGTGGTGTAGGGACGAAGAAAACCTTGTGCAGGGTCTACAGTGGTCTCTTCCGGGGTCTGTCTGTATCACCACTGACACCAGTGCCTGGGATGGGGGCTCACTGGGGCTCAAGAGTTGCCCAAAACTCGGTCCCAAAGATCAGCCAACTGGTGGGAGTTATGGGTGATCTGGAAGGCGCTGAGGGTATTCGCCAAAGAGTTGAGTCGCCACGTACAAATTCTTTCGGACAGTGTCATGGCGGTCTTTTATAAACAGGGGGAGGGGGTACACGGTGTGCCTCCTTGATCAGGCTTGCAAGTGCCATTTTTTTATTTATTTTTTTTCCTTGGGCCAAGGGGAGCCTGTGGTCAATATGTGCAGTCCACCTAAAGGTGTAGACTCGGTCTGCCAGATGATTGTCCACTCCCAAGTGTGCAAATCGGAATGGTCACTGAACAGGTCAGTCTTCCAGCTACTGTCAGAGATGGGGCCTTTCAGACAAGGATCTATTTGCCAGCAAGTCAGATGCCAAGGTTCCTGTGTACTTCTCATTGAAAAGAGAAGTGGGAGCCAAAGGGATAGACGCATTGGCCCAAAAGTGCCTTAAGTCCCCTATACTATGCCTTTCCCCCATTCAGACTTAATCAAACTTTCTCAGGATCAGGGGATTAAGAACGCACCACAATGATTCTAGTGGTCCTGTATTGGTTGATGAAGCATTGGTTTTCCACACTGTTATGCCTGGTGGGAGAGCCTCCACTCATGCTGCCCTCTCAGGACCCAGTCCTGTTGCCAAAAATGCAGTCTGCTTGGTGTCTGAGGAAAGGTTCCTAAAATCTAAGGGGCTCTTGGACATGGTGGTGAATACACTGCTTTCCAATAGAAAGAAAGTGATCCAAACAATTTGTTAAAATTTTTGTAAACTTTTCTGTTCATGGTTAGAAACAAAGGTGTCCTGCAGGTATTCCAGCCATCTTGGAGTTTTTACAGGACGGTGCGGACCAAGGACTGGCCATTAGTACATTGAAAGTTCAGGTATTGGCCTTGCCTGGCGTTAGACCCGCTAGTCCACAGGTTCTTTAAGGGGTTAGCCAGGATTAGCCCCATTCCGTTCAAGATTCTGCCAAAGTGGGATTTGTCTATAGTATTGCAAGGTTGGATAAAACGTTCACAAGAGTAAGAATGGTCACTAAAATGGGCCACTCTCAAAGCAGTTTTTTAGTGGCAATTTCCACAGCCAGCAAGCTACAGGCACTTTCTATTAAAGAGCCTTATCTGAAAAATTTTTGAGGCCAGACTGAACACTTACAGACCCGGCGTTTATGCCTAAAGGTGATTTCTAAATTCCAAAGGACTCAAGAGATCATTCTGCCTTCTTTCTGTGCGTCTCCAACCAATCCAAAAGAAGCACATTTCCACCAACTGGGTGTTGAGGGCCTGTGTCTTGCGTTATTTGGAATTGTCTGAAGGCATTAGAAAATCGAATGCCATATTAATTTTGCATTCTGGTAAAAAAATTGGTGTATCAAGCTTCAAAGGGCACAATCGCCCGTTTGCTCAAACAAGCTGTTGTGGAAGCTTACAGGATTTTAAAGGAATAACCTTTTTGCCCCAATGGCTCACTCAACACTGGCGCTGTCCGCTTCTTGGATGGAGTGAGCTGGGGCGAAACCAGAATAAATTAGCCAAACAGGGACATGGTCGAGCTACTCGACATTCACAAAGCATTATAGACTGGGCCTTATCTCAGAGAGAGGTCCACCAGGCGGTATTTCTCACCCACCCCCAATATGGTAAGTGCTCGTTGATGCTCTCTAGTGCTGTCCTGGACAGATGACTAGAGAAAACCAGAGTTAGACTTACCAGTAACTCTGTTTCTGGGAGTCATCCAGTACAGCAGGGATTCCCTCCCTTTATGCTGTTATAACCTTGGACGAGTATTTTTTTGTTTCAGAAGCTGTTCTGGGGGAAATTCTCGCATAAAAAATACAGAAGATGGACGGGAGCCGCCCTTTATGGATTTAACCCTTTGTGTTTCCTGCCTCCGGCAGTGGAGCCTTTCCAAACCGTTACCGATAAGTTCAACTGTGGTTTTTGGGGTTCAAAGCACCCCGCTTAAACATCGGTAAAGTGAGCTAAAATTAGCGCCAATTTACTGCGAACGCACGGGCGGCTGCAGTGTGAAAGGGGTCTTGTGCTTTCAAACTCTCTCATACCGTTATGGATTGTCTGCTTGCTGTCCAACAGCTCTAACCCCAAGTAGTACTTATCTCTGCACCAATAGAAGAACTCTTACATGATTTCTACTCAAACCTTTTTTTACAATTTACAAAGCAAATGGAGAATTTTGGCCCATTCTGGAACTAAGACTTTCAGTCTTTTGGTCTAATGGTTGCCAAGCTACTTGGCTTTTTGGCAGTGTGGGTCAAACATTCTTTGGTCCACCCCATGTGTCTGACCCCAAGGTTGGACTCCAAAGCTGTGGAAAATTCTCATGATGGATGCCAGTCTTTCAGGGTGGGACACATTCCTGAATGCTGTTCCAGTGTAGGTTGACTTTGCTTTTGGAGGAAGCTTGCCTTTCCATCACCATTGGAGCTCAGGGCAATTAGATTGTACCTTCATAACTCCTCTATTGCAAGATTACCAGCCAAAATCCAGTGCGACAGTGGCACAGCCGTGGCCTTTATCAACAATCAAGAGGTACCAGAAGTCGCACTATACCAAAGGAAATTGACTTGATCCTCTCCTTGGTAGAGCTATGGATTCTGGCTCTGTCCACCAATCCCATCTCAGTCATGGAAAATTGGCAGGGTTCTCTCTGGGAGCGAAATCTGGCTTCTGGAAAGCCAAAATTGCCACCTTTTGAACTTTTAGGGATATTCGTTTATCTGGCTTCACTTGCAAGGTGTCCTTTGTTGCTATCACATCTGCAAGGAGGATCTCTGGGTTAGTGGCCTTGTCTTGTAATGAGTCCCCTTAAAGCCTCCTTCCTCCCTAAGGTGATTTCTTCCTTTCACCTTAACCAGCATATTGTCCTTCCTTTTTTATGTCCTCTGAAACATCCCAAGGATTTTTTATTTTCAATTTATCTCTGTGGAATGAGCTTTGAGAGTCTCAGGGCTGATGTAGTTTTTAAGCAATTGGATTACCTCTGTTTGCTGGTTTCCGCAAGAGCTTGCTAGCCTCTTGTTCCAACATTGCTGGGTGGATCAGACAAGTAGTTATTCTAGCTTATGGTTTTAAGGGGGATAGTTTTCTTCCCTTAAAGTCCTGTTAAGGCATACTCCACCAGATTACTTTTTGCCATTGGTAAACGGTTTCCCTGCTTTGCGTGGCTTCTGCCTAGGCTTCTGTTTACACGTTTAGGTTTTACCAGGTAGATGTTCAGGCCTCCTGTAATGTCATTTTTAGGTGTAAGGTGCTACACACTGCTGTCTTTTTAAACCTTTCTCGACCTATTTTTGTGTGCCTTTTGCAGTTGCTTGTTGCTCATCCCTCAGCTATACTACTTTTTGATGTCCCATGGTAAAGACTTAAAATTATTTAGCCTGTGTACTGGCTGATTTATAATTACATTGAACTCTTGGTCAAACATGATTCAGAACTTCTAGCTAAAATTAAAATGGAGTAAACTTATATTTTTTTTTTTTTCTTTCTAAAGTTCATAGATTTTTCTGACATTTCATAGTACTATGTTGATTTATATTTAATTGTGTTGAGCTATCCTATTTACAAAATGTGGTTTGCATTATTTCAGTTACGAAGTGAAAAAGAGGCAAGTTTGAAGCGAGCAATTATTGACACTGGCATCGAACAACCTCTAGTAAATACAAGCAAACATAGGAGGTGAGCTCTAAGGGCTAAGATGTGATATATTCTGCAATTACCTAACTGTATGGTATGAAGGTGGACTGTTTCAATTGTATACATTTTGATAAATCTGCCTATTTATGAATTTTTTCTCAATGTAAATTTACAGTTAATCACTTTTGACATTGATACAACAGCGTTACAACTAGCCATTCCTTTCTGGCTCTCCTCTTAGAGTATTACTATATAGTTTAGACATAATTATCTTCAAAATCTTCCAAAGTTCATTCACATACAGATGCGTATAATGAAACCGATAGGATTTTATTATATTAATATTGGTCTGTAAAAGTTTTTCTTGTTGGGGCATCTTTTAGAAGTCCCAAATTTACCATTTTTTTTTTCATGATTATTGTGAATATTGGACTTGAATATACTAAGTTTAAAACCTTTTTTTAGCATTTCCTTCACTTCCTTTTCAAACGAGTGTAAGTGAGAGATTTTTTCCAGACTGTTGTAATTGCAACAGATATTAACATAACACCTATCTACTCCTACTCTAAATTTGTCTCGGTGATAGTGGTTCCCATTATATATAGATCGTAAATGGCAATACGGACAGAATGAAAACCTGGAAAAAAAAAAAAAAAACCTTTGCCACTGTATCCCAAATTATTTAGGCTTTAATTTGCTTTTTTGGGAATACTGAAATTGACATTTTTTTTTAATTTTTGTTTTTTCTAAGCTTTTTTTTGTTTAACCTGTGCAAATATTGAATTTTAAACCGTCCAGTGAATATCCTGAAAATGCACAAAAAAAGTAAGACTAGAAAAATTGTGGTGTTCTAAAACATTTTGTTTCGGAGGGCAGATTAGGCCTCATGCACACAGGTACTACACTGAATCTTAGTTGGGTTATGTTGGGTCTTCAAAGAATGCCTTTTGAACCTGAGTTGTGGGCCTTAACCTCTAAATATTTTTCTCATCCTACAGATGGACAAGGTTGTTTGAGGCTCATGGTGTCATTTCTGAGTTTCTTTTGAGAAAGTGCTGTACCTAACATGATACCCATATAGAACTTATTCCTGCAGCCTATTTTTAAAAAGAAATTATAAATTGCATCTTGCTGTATATTCCAGTTGCTGGTACAGATTGTTGCATTGGAGACCTGGGCCAGCACACGAGATGTAATTGAGTGTGGAGCCTGATCTTGCTTGGAGCAGCATGTTAAATCTTTGACATTGAATGAGCTAATTTCAGCATCAGGCATCTGTTTGCTAGGCTGCCACCTGGGTTTCTGTTCACATGTTTAATTTCTGCTGGGTGGGTGTTTTGGCCTCAGCTGATGCCAGCTTTGGGTCTTAAGGTTCTTTAGGTAGCTATATAGGTTTGTTGAGCCACCTTGGTTCCCTTCTTAGTTTTTGTGAGCCTTTCAGTCCTTTTCTTGTAGTATATTATAGGACATGGCTCTCTACCCTCAGTTTGTATCATCCACTTGCTAAAAATTCTTGCTAGGAGTGGGGGGTTATACTGAATTGTCCTTGCCGCTTTTTATTTTTTATTTTTTTTGCCCAATATTCTAAAGGCAACAGTAGCATCACAATGTTCCTGAACCTTCCTTGTCCCATAATATACTCTGAGATTTTACAGCAAGTCAAACCTCTTTTTTAACCCAACCTACAAAGGAAACTGGCAATTCTGATGACTGTGATCCTTGCAGTTTTATGTTGGTCACTTTGGTCAGTGACACCCTTCACCTTCACAGGGTTTTTTCTCTATAGCTGTACTGTGGTGAATAAGCAATTGTCCTGATAGTCTCAAAGGACATAATGAACAATTAAAGAAAGATATGTCCAAGTGTGGGAGAATGAAACTACTTCTCGGTCATTTCAGAGAAATTAAAAACTGGTCCCATACCTAGAGATGCTACAAAATTCCAAAGACTTACAGACACTATACCTGTACAGAAATCGGACTGTCAACAAACTGGAAATTGAATCAGGGCAGCACAGACAGAGCTAAAAGCTCAGTAAAAGTACAACCTTTCATTTAATTTCTAACACTCTGTAAACGTTTGGGACCTGAGACCAGTCGCTGGAGTTTTCGTAGAGGAATGCTGTACCGTTCTAGGGTTCTAACTGCTCAACAATCCTGAGTCGTCCTTTGTCATATTTTTGTTTGAAGATGCACCAACTATTTTCAATTGGTAGAAGGTCTGGACTGCGGGCAGTCCAGTTTTGTACCTGAACTCTTCTACTACCAGGCCATGTTGTTGTCATAGGTGCGGTATGTTTAGCATTGTCCTGCTGAAATATGCAAGGCCTTCCCTGAAAAGACATCATATGGATGGGAGCATATACTGCTCTAAAACCTGGATATATCTTTCAGTATTGATGGTGCCTTTCCAGATGTGCAAGCTGCCCATTCCTTACACACTAATGCATCCCCATACCATCAGATATGCAGGCTTTTGAACTGAGTGCTGATAAGCAGCAGGAAGATCTCTCTCCTCTTTAGTCTATAGGATGCAGCGCCCATGTGCACCAAAAAATATTGATTTATCTGGCCACAGAACAGTTTTTTACTTTGCAACAGACCATTTGACCTGAGAGTGGCAGCATTTCTGGATGTTCTGTCATGCAAAGAAGCCATATCTGAAGTTTACCTTGCATTTTTGGATGGCACAGTGAAATGCATTCACAAAGCATCATTTCTGGAAGCATTTAGGAGCCCATGCAGTGATGTCCATCACAGAATCATGGTTATTTTTAATGCAGTGCCTCCGGAGGGGCCAAAGATCACGGGCATCAATATTGCGTTTTGGCCTTGTCCGTTTATGTACATGGATTTCTCCAGATTCTCTGAATCTTTTGATATGTACTGCAGATGCTATATTTACAGTAACAGTCTGAAATTGTTCACTTTTTTTTTACTTTTCACAGATTGGTGAACCTCCGCCCAGCTTTACGTTTGAGACGCTCTGACTCTTAAGATGCTCTTTTTATACCCAGTTATGTTGCTGAGCTGTTGCGGATTGCCCTAATTGCAAAATGTTCTTCCAGCTCTTCTGCTAGTACCACTTACTTTGCCAGCTTTTTGTTGCCCTGTCTCATCTTTGAGTCATGTTGCTACCATCAATTTCAAACTTGCCTTTTTTTCTAAATTGTACATTTTTTTGGTTTAAACCTTTGATATCTTCCATTTTCTTATGAATAAAGTATGGGTTTATTAGATTTGCAGATCATTGCATGTTTTTACATAGATTTTGCACGGCATCCCGATGTTTTTGAAATTGGGGTTGTAGACTGTGCCTGTGGTGTGAATGGAGAATGCTGTAGGATGAAGCCCACTTCCTGCTAGTTTCCCCAAGTACTCTGCAGTGAGAAACACGCCTTTCCAAACGCTCTGCACTCTCATCCTGGACTTCACTTCTATAGAAGAGAAGTAGTCGCATTCTACTGGTAGATGAAGAGCCAACGGTGATAGCTGCACATTACTTTTTCAGAGATTGTAGACTTGGTAATGTTCAAATGTATTTGCAGCGGTTTGTTTAAATTTGAGTGGGAGAACTTTTATTTAACTCCATTTTAAAAGGAAATGGTCGGATCTGGTGGCGTGGCTGTGATCTCGGAAGCTTTATTTTAGTCGCATTTGTCTGTGACGCACATCTTCACAGGGTTTCTCCCATTTATATCTGCACTGTAATTAATGTGCTGTTATTTAAAGATCTTTATAGTCTTCTACCTAGAGCTCATGCTGTGGCCTGGTATAAATGTTCAGGCATCGTAGGCAAAGCATGTGTTAAGAGATGTCTCTGGAAATGGAGGTTTTGTTATGACCAGGATTTTTATAATTACCCTTTCAGGAGTTCCGTATGTCGAATGAGCAGCAAAGAAAAGATCTCTGTACAAGACCAATCAAAGGAGAGGAAGACATTGGGCACTATAACAGTTGGCGATGAAGAGGGCTCTTGCAGTTCAGAAGAAGAAACCCAATCAACCAATGGTGAGGGCATCTTCTAATTAAAAGAACCTCAGATTGATCTTTAGGGGTTTTTATATATATATATTCAGTTAAGCTGCAGAGGCATTTTGAGGACTTTCCTGTGATTCTGCTTTGATGGATGCATATTCCTTAACTTGGGCTGCTTGATAATTCTAGGATGGCTGAACTAATCCTATTCACTGAATCTTTCTTGAATTTTAAAGGATAAGTTCACCTTTTGCCAAAAAATAATAATGCACCTTTTTTTGCAGGTAGAAAATGTGCATTTATTTTTTGTTTTGGGAGCCTGTAAAGCCTTGTGACAGCGATCAGCAGATAGCTGATGCCAAGCAAGTCTCATGCACATCTGTCAGTGTATCTGCTTGCTCGCACCTTGTAAGCAAGACGGGAAGTATCAATGAACTACCATGGTGCCCACAGCGCTGTGGTAGTTCATTGAGAACTACAAGCCAACAGCTGCAAGGGATTTGTAGCTTTCCATTCACAGAACACTGTGAATGAGTGGTGTGAACGAGTGGGTGCATTTAAAAGAAAAATTGTGACCGCTAGCAGAGGGAGAAGATCCCCCTGCCTAGTGATTATAGGTGTAGCATGTTATCGAAGGTGAACTTATCCTTTTATTGGAAAAGGGGTTGCTTTCTTCAGAGCCTATTTTCACCAGGTGGTCCGGTCTAACAGAATGCCTTTTACGTTTACTTTTTTTCTCTTCTCCATTTTTCAGACGGTCTTGTAGAGAGAATTATTTTTTTTTTTTTTTTTTTTTTAAATAGGAGCATCTATTTGTGTTTGTTTTTTTTGTTTGACTAGTAAACCAATAATATAAAAACTGGTTCTGTGTGAAAGGTCTACTACTACTACTATTTATGAATATACGTTTGTGCAACCTTGTATTTATTATAACATTATTTTGGCTTATTCAGTAACCGTGCAAAGATCGGTAACAGATAACAACCAATAAGAATAATTTTTTTCTGAAGTCAGACATGTACACGATGGAATCTGTTTTATTACTCCACTTCATACTTAAAGCTGTACTTGTTACCTCACACAGCTGTGAGCTGGTTGGTTTGTTTAAAGTATATGTGAACCCTCACCTTGTAAAACAACCCATTCCCTTTATATTTCTATTTTAAAGTGGAAAACATTTGTGTCAGATACACTCAGCTACATAAGGAGCTCAGAAGAACTAGGGGAGGAGAAACTGCAGCACACTGGTCAGCACAAATCTGATTATTGGAAGAGAGGAGGCTTAGTTCCCAGCACTGCCAGAAACCTGACCATGCTATGCTCTCATGCCTAGCGTCAACCTTTTTTAATGGCAAACCGATAGACTGGCAGGAACACCAGGGATTTCACACAAAGGAAGCAGTACAAAGAGAATAGGATGCTATTTTTTACATAGTACAGCAGGCACATATAAGGAATATGAAATGTTGAGGTAATCTGTTCTTTAATTGGCTAATTTTTTAAACCCATGACCATCGAGAGGGGAAAGGGCTCCACCCTCCAATGAAATACTTTATCGGTTGGGGGTTTCATAAATCAGTCAGCAAGAATTTTTGGTGCATTGAGTGCTCTCCTCCCCCAGAGAAAAAAGGCTTGTGCCTCTACAAGTAGGATTTCCAGTCCTGAAGTTCCTTTTGCCCTACTCGGACTTCTGGTTACAAAGTGAAGTCCGGACTATGCAAAAATATGTGGCCTTCCAAACCAGTCAAGGCTGGTTTCAAGGCTTCTTTACATTGTCAGAATGGGGGGTGTCTGTTGGCCTTCTGGTTACAGAAAATCTAACGCCTGGGTTCAGAGTTTGATTTTCAGGGGTTACAAATTGGCTTTTCTCATCCTCCTCCCCGTATCATACTTTCAAGCTTGAACCTATGCCTGCTAAGATAGATCCTACTTCTGCTGAATTAATAGCCTCTATATGAATTTTAAGTTTTTGGGTTCTTTTTATGTTTAATGCCATCTGCTTTGATCCCATAATTTTGCACTGTTGCATCTATATGTTGAGGGGGAATTTTTCCGAATTGGAGCAGATAGAATCCGGAACAGCTGTGCATGGTAACCAGTTAGCGTCTAGCTTATATTTTCAATGTTTAAACGAAAAAGATTCTGTCTGCTTCCTCCCATTGTATTCAAATTTGTTTTTAGTGATCTAAACCTCCACTCTAACATTTTAGTCCATTGTATATTTTTGTACCTTTTTTTTTTTTTTTTTTTTTTTTATATTCTTTACAAAAATTCCTCCCATTTTTATTTATTTTTTTTTTTTTTATCTGGTTTTTATATTCTTTACAAAAATTCCTCCCTTTTTTTTTTTTTTTTTCTCTGATCCTAATATCTGTTTGTCTCCCACTGGAGGCTGTTGTGATAACAGCAGAATAAGTACCCACGTAGAGACCTGAATTGATAACCTCCCCTTATTCTGTAATTAATCTGGCATGTCTGGAGTCTGTCCCCTCCGTGCAACCAGGCTTTTTCAGAAAGGTTTATAGTTGTGCACTGCATGGTATGGGAATTATGATGTATCTGGATTGTCTAGAATTGGGACACACTTTCACCTCATAACCCAGAGGGATCTCTTAAAAAACCTTAGCTTTTACAATATAAATGTAGACATATGAATTGCTATTTGTATGGATTAATATCCCATGTGGCTAATCAACCATTCAAGATATTGTGATCGGACATGTCTACTGTAGTTGTAAAATGTCATGTATGTTCAGAATTGGCCCCCACCTTGGCTGGGTTCTGACAGTCATGTATTGTAATGTTAAAAATGTTTATGAAAAGAACAGTGAAAATATGACTGACTTGCTCTTGGCTGGAATGTGATGGGGACACAGCCATCCAGAACATTTGGGAGTGCAAATGCCATTATGCAGCCTTCATCGCTGGAACCGAGGGTGGAACATTAGCTGCTGGAGAGGTCAAATAAAAGTTCCTTTTAATTGGAAACTTTGATCCACATAATTTTTATTAATTTTTTTCCTTTAAAAATGTGAGTAATTCCTACAAGTGTTCCAACTTTTGTTTGTTTCAAGACTGGTTCTTCTACAGAGCTTGTAAACAAACACCCCTGTTAAATATTATGTGAAAAAATATTGCACTGCACAACATAGTAGATTTGCTCTTAAAATTGAGGGAAAAAAACAAATTAAGACTTTATCCTGCAGGTTTGATGGGTTGAGTCAACGGAATACATCCATTGCTAAAATTAAAAACAAGTCTTTCCTAGGCTTGAAGCCATTGCCAGGGGACCTATAAAGATGAAAACTGGAAGCAATGCTTATGGATCTTCATCTTTCAGTAGACAAGTGACCTGTCCTGAATGATTTTCTAATATAACGTGGGAACAGTGCACCTGGATGGTGTAAACCTTGGTACCCTTACCCAGACCCTACACTATGGAATGGCTTTCGGCCAGTGAGTGACTGTGTCTGGATTAGCGCAGAAAAAACACTAGTAGGAGCACAGACCGGCCTGCACGCCTAAGGTGTTCCCGTATTTGACTTATTTTGAGAAGTTCATCTACAAGGAATGACTTTTCAGTCCCGAGAATGGCGGTGTGATACCCCTTTTGATGAGAGCCTCCTGGAAAAAATGGGCGTCTCCTCCGGTCATTGACCTGCCCCCCCCCCCCCCCCCCCCAAGTATCTAGGTTGAATAACGTAACCATGATTCCAGTGGCCCGGTCCATGTTTACGGTGGTGGAGCCAGCGTTTCGACCTGTGCTGGCCACGGCCTTGGTGTCAGACGCTTACTGAATGGGCAACATTGTTGCACCGTAAGTTGGAGAAGCAACAGACTTCCCTGGTCTGCACAGAACTGGCAGATCATTTGGTGCATGGCCTTAAGTATGTCTGTGATGCGGCCCTAGATGCAGTCCCCCTGCTCTCTAGAGCATCTGTATCAACAGTGGTGCTAAGGCGCCTGATTTAGCTGAAATGCTGGTCTGCAGACCAGGCATCCAAAAAAAAAAAAACACTGGCAGATTTTCCCTTCCAAGGTTAGAGGCTATTTGGAGCCTCGCTGGATGACATTAAAAATGTTACCAGTGGGTAGAGAACGTTGCTCCCACCGTCCAGAAAGGGTAAAGAGCCACGCTGTAGGCAGGGGCCCTCATTTTCCACTCAGAAACCGCTTTTTTGCCCACCTGGGTTGGCAGGTAAGCCTTCCCAGTCCGACAAGACGCCTGCTGAAGGACAAAAGCGTCGCTGGTTACGTAAGCCAAACAAGTCTGCGAGCAAAAGTGTTACTGCATGAAGGTTTGCCCCCTCCAGACTCTAGGGTGGAGGGTCGCCTTCAGGAGTTTGCAGCTTGGTGGACGTCCCTACTGTCTGACAAATGGGTCTGCGAACTGGCTTCATCTGGTTACAAGAGTTTTTCTTGTCCACCAAACAGATTCTTTCCCTCCAACCTTCATCTGCTTCCGGCTCGTCGGGAAGCCCTGTTTGGGTTAGTATAGGACCTGCTGCTGCGCTGGGTGATGGTACCTGTACCGATACTGGAAAGGTTTCAGGGATTCTACTCCAATCTGTAGTCCCAAAGAAGAAAGGGGTACGTCCAATCTTGGACCTCAAGGCCCTCAACAGCTTTGTGAAAGTACAAAGGTTCGGGATGGAATTGGTTCGCTCCATGGTCGCTGCACACCATCAGGGGGACATCCTGGTGTCCTTGGAAATCAAGGACGCATGCATACATGTACCCATATGCCTCGGGCATCAGATTTCTGCGATTTGCAGTCAGAAGAGCACTACCAATTTGTGGCTCTCCCTTTTGGCCTGACTTCAGTACCCAGAGTCTTCACCAAGGTGTTGGCCCCAATTCTGGCATTAAGGCAACGTGGGATCGCAATCGGGTACCTAGACTACTGAGGGCAGCTTCCGCCTCAGAATTCAGGGAGGAGGTAGCGATCACCATGCAGACTCTCCGGAAGTTTGGTTGGGTACTGAACCTTAAAAAGTCGTTAGTGCTGACTCAACACCTTGAGTACCTGAACTTACTGCTGAACTCCTCAGAAGCAAGCGTTTTTCTCCTTCAGGCAAGCTGCAGACTCTTCAAGCTGCAGTGAAGTTGGTGAACCGCGGGTGGTCGTCACTGCGCTTCTGCATGCGAGTCCTGGGCCTCATGGTAGCCACTTTTGAAGCAGTACCATATGCTCCATTTCACACCAGTCTTGCAAAAAGATTTTGTCAAAATGGGACAAATCTCCGTTCTCACTGGATTGTCAAATTCAGGTGAGCCAACTAGTCAGGGATCCCCTTCTCCGGTGGCTGAGGTCTCCGGTCCTTCAGTCCAGGAGATTGTTCCTTCCTCCATTGGGCGGTGATCACAACGGATGCCAGCCTGAACGGTGGGGGGAGTTTTGGGCGTACAGACGGCCCAGGGCCGTTGGATGCGGGAAGAATCCCAACTGCCGATCAGTGTGCTCGAGCTTCGGACAATCAGGCGGTGCCTCTCCACATGGTCACGGAGGCTGCAGGGGCGTCCAGTCAGGATCCAGTCAGACAATGCCACGGTGGTGGCGTACATCAACCATCAAGGAGGAATGAGGAGCTTGGCTGCAGCATGGGTGGTCGCTCACATCCTACAGTGGGCAGAGTGACCTGTGCCAGCTCCTGCCACGTCTGCTACAGAGTAGAGGACGAGGTGATTCCAGTAATTCTGATTGCCCCAGATTGGCCTTGGCGTCCTTGGTACGCTGATCTAGTACGACTAGTAGCAGATGTTCCTTGGCAGATGCTGATGCCTTGTCATGCAAGTATCCCTACCTGGTCCTCCAAAAGGATAAGGCGGTGCTACGTCCGCAGCCCTCTTTTCTTCCAAAGATGGTTTTGGCCTTTCATCTAAATGAGAACATTGTGTTACCATCCCTATGTCCTAAGCCAATGCATTCAAAAGAAGTTGCTTTACATTCCCTGGATGTGGTCCGTGCTCTACGGGTGTATGTCTGCTACGGCTCCTTTCCAGAGGTCAGACTGTCTCGGTGGCTGGTCCGAAGAAAGGTCTGGCAACTTGGATGTCCGTTCACACTTTCACTAAATTCTAAAAAATCTTTGGATGCTTACTTTGGCCTCAAGGTTTTGCAGGCGGCTGTGTAAGGTTCCAATTCACACTTTCATTAAGTTACAGGTTTGCTGTGAACACATCTTTAGATGCATAAGTTGGCCGCAGGTTTTGATGGCAGCCATTTAAGGTGTCAACTTCTCTGTTTTTGAGTTCCTCTTGTTGTGGGTGAAGTTTGCTACAATGTAAAGTAGTGATTGTACAGCTTGTATAACAGTGTAAATTTGCTGTCTCCCTCAAAATAACTCAACACACAGCTATTAATGTCTAAACCACTGGCAACAAAAGTGAGTACACCCCTGCAAGTGCAAATGTGCAAATGTCCAAATTGGGCCCAATTAGCCATTTTTCCCTCCCTAGTGTCATGTGACTTGTTAGTGTTACAATGTCTCAGGTGTGAATGGGGAGCAGGTGTGTTACTCACTCTCATACTGGTCACTGGAAGTTCAACATGGCATCTCATGGCAGGGAACTCTGAGGATCTGAAAAATAGAATTGTTTCTCTACATAAAGATGGCCTAGGCTATCAGAAGATTGCCAAGACCCTGAAATTGAGCTGCAGCTGTTTAACAGGACAGGTTCCACTCAGAACAGGCCTCATCATGGTCGACCAAAGAAGATGAGTGCATGTGCTCAGCGTCATATCCAGAGGTTGCCTTTGGGAAATGGACGTATGAGTGCTGCCGGCATTGCTGCAGAGGTCAAAGGAGTGGGGGGCGGGGGGGTCAGCCTGTCGGTGCTCAGCCCATACGCCGCACACTGCATCACTTTGGTCTGCATGGCTGTCATTCCATATGGAAGCCTCTTCTAAAGATGATGCACAAGATGCCTGCAAACAGTTTGCTGAAGACAGACTAAGGACATGGACTACTGGAACCTGGTCTGATGAGACCAAGATAAACTTATTTGGTTCAGATGGGGTCAAGTGTGTGTGGCAGCAACTAGGTGAGGAGTACAAAGACAAGTATGTCTTGCCAATAGTCAAGCATGCTGGTGGGAGTGTCATGGTCTGGGGGCGGCATGAGTGCTGCTGGCACTCGGGAGCTACAGTTCATTGAGGAAACCATAAATGCCAACATGTACTGTGATATACTGAAGCAGAGCATGATCCCCCTTCCTCCAGAGACTGGGCCGCAGTGCAGTATTCAAATATAACCCCATACACTCCTCCAAGACTACCACTGCCTTGCTAAACAAGCTGAGGGTAAAGGTTATGGACTGGTCAAGCATGTCTCCAGATCTAAACTCCATTGTGCATCTCTGGGGCATCCTTAAACGGAAGGTGGAGGAGTGCAAGGTCTCCAACAGCCACCAGCTCCGTGATGTCATCATGGAGGAGTGGAAGAGGACTCCGGTGGCAACCTGTGAAGCACTGGTGAACGCCATACCCAAGAGGGTTAAGGCAGTGCTGGAAAATAATGGTGGCTACACAATATTGACACTTTGGGCTCAATTTGGTTTAGACATTGATGGCTGTGTGAGTTATTTTGAGGGGACAACAAATTTACATTTTTTTTTTTTTTTTTTTTTTTTTTTTTTTTTTTTTTTTTTTGCTCATGCCCTGGCCTATACTCCCACATGTGTACATTTGCATCTGTTAAAAAAAAAAAAAAAACTGTATGCCTAAAATTGCATTTTTAAGTCTATCGGTGTGCAAGAGGCCTGAAGGGTATATAGGAAGTGGAGTAGAAGGGATTTTTGGAATCTGTTTCCTGAGGTTGTAAAGTTGTAGTGCGTGCTACGAACAGAACATTTTTTTTTTTTTTTTTTTTTTTATATATTGTATGGGATAGAATGGGGTTTCTTTCCTGATTACATAGTGTTTTTGGCATTTGAACTCTTCCTGAAATATTAATGCAGTTTTTGAAAATTTAATTTACAGATAGTAAAGTGAATATGCAAATGAATGAGAATGGACTGTTGCCTGAACCAAAAAACAGCACTTTCAACTCCATCTCCCATGATGAGAAGGTAAGATATCCGGACTTTTGTAGGACTATAACCCTTTTTTTTTTTTTTTTTTTTCTTGTAGCTTTTTTTTGTTGTCTGCATTTTATTTTTCATATCTATCTGTTCTGTGTTTTATCCTAATCCAAAGTGTCGCTTCCAAAGTCCTTGTGAATCATTAAAAGATGTGATTTTGCCAATCACCATTAAATCATTTTTTTTTTTTTTTTGTGAATTATATGTCGAGCCTTATTCTAAATCCAGCTCCACTGTCCACTTGAGGTTTTTTTTTTTTTTTTTTTTTTTTTTTTTTTTTTTATGTATGGTTTCTTTGCACGGACAGTACTAATGGATTACTAAAGCCAAGAACAAATGCCATATGTTTCAGCTTACCTGTCCTTGAAATCGGATGCTGTATTAATTTTCTTTTTTTATACTTTGAGCATTTTTGTCTAATACTTGTTGCTTTTGCCAGAAATGGTATCTGCCGTTTCATGGGAGCTAAACAGAAAACACAAACCTCCTTTATTTTGTAAGTTTCTAATCCCATCAGCTCCATGTGTAATGGAGCCGAACAAAGGCAGACACAGTAGCACACTGGCCTGGGAAGCAACCAAGGCTTCCTTCACTGATACAATGGAAGATTGAACATAGTGACCCTGGGACAGGAAATGCTTGCAGGATTATCAAGATAAAAATTGGGAAAAACTGTCTGAAGAAATAAAACTCATAGATCTATCATATCATCTATCATATAGGACTGTTAAGCTGCAATATATTGCATTTTTGGTTTAGATGCACTTTAAAAGCAATTTATTTTATTTTTTTTTATTTTTTTTTTTGTATTTGCTATCCCAATAAGCTTATGTTAAGTGTCAAGTCCTCTAGCTCATAAATATCCTTTATTGTGGGGAATATTGGTACATCACACTTTGGATATAAGTTAATTATGCCATCAGTTTTTGCAGTCCTCACAGCCTATACATGGCTGTGTTGAGTAACTGCAAGGTGTATGAGTGTAAACGCTTAAACCTATTCTTCTGCCTCTGTGTTTTGTGGCTATCTTGTCTTAAACACAAATGCGTTTGAATTTTTAACATGTAATCCTTTGGACACCCTATGCTGTATAATAACTCGTGCCCTTGTCAATCCAACAGTTACTCTTGAGCTACTAAGCTGTTCTGGAGCTGTTACTGTGCTTGCAACAGCTTGACGTTTGCCTTTGCATTTCACGATTGGCTGGTTGCTCTGAATGTTGTGTTGGAAAAGATTAGAATACCTCTCGGTTTTTATTGCTATCTGGGCCTCTGTTTAAACGCCTTTTTTCCTCTGTAGTAGTAAGGGAATACAGTGCCTTGAAAAAGTATTCATACCCCTTGAAATTTTCCACATTGTCATGTTACAACCAAGGTTGTAAATGTATTTTATTGGGATTGTATGTGATGGACCAACATAAAGTGGCACAAAATTGTCAAGTGGAAGGAAAACGACAAATGGTTTTCCTTTTTTTTTTCCCCAAATATCTGAAAAGTGTGGCATGCATTTGTATTTGCCCCCTTTACTCTGTTTACCCTTTATTCCACCTGTGTGTAATTTAATCTCTGTAGATACAGCTATTCTGTGATGTCCTCAGAGGTTTTTTAGAGAACCTTGGTGAACAAACATCATGAAGGCCAAGGAACACACCAGACATATCAGGGATAAAGTTGTGGAATTTAAAGCAGGGTTAGGTTATAAAAAAAAAAAAAAAAAATCTCATGGAGATGTTCAATCCATCTCAAAATGAAAAGAAGCATCGTACAGCTGCGAACCTACCAAAACATGGCTGGCCATCTAAACTGAAAGGCCGGGCAAGGAGAGCATTAATCAGAGAAGCAGCCAAGAGGGCCACGGCAACTCTGGAGGAGCTGCAGAGATCCACAGGAAAACTATTAGTCGTGTGCTCCAAAAATTATCTGGCTTTTTATGGAAGAGTGGCAAGAATAAAGCCATTGTTGAAAGAAAGCTAGAAGTCCCATTTTCAGTTTGCGCCTTTTTGGCCTAAAAATCAAAGCGCTGTGTGTGGCCCGAAAACTAACACTACACAACACCCTGAACACACATCCCCCACCTAGAAACATGATGGCGGCAGCATGTTGTGGGGATGCTTTTCTTCAGCAGGGACAGGCAAGTTGGTCATAGGTGATGGGAAGATGGATGGAGCCAAATACAGGGCAATCTTAGGAGAAAATCTGTTAGTATTTGCAAAAGACTTGAGACTGGGGCAGAGGTTCACCTTCCAGCAGGACAACGACCCTAAACATACAGCCAGAGCTACAATGGAATGGTTTAGACCAAAGCATATTCATGTGTTAGAATGGCCCAAAGCCCATACCTAAATACAGAATCTGTGGAAAGGCTTGAAAGTTGCTGTTCATAGATTTATAGATTGTAAGCTCTAACGAGCAGGGCTCTCTAGTCCCTCCTATATTGATTTGTATTGTAAGTGTACTGTCTGCCCTCATGTTGTAAAGCGCTGCGCAAACAAATGCATGCCGCAGTTTTCAGATATTTGTAAAATAAATTGCAAATCATTATCGTTTTCCTTCCACTTCACAATTGTATGCCACTTTGTGTTGGTCCAGCACATAAAATCCCTATAAAAGACTTAACTTTTTTGGTTGTAACATGACAAAATGTGGAAAATTTTTCAAGGGGTGTGAATACTTTTTCAAGGCACTGTATATTAAAAACCAAGCACAAAGCCACACTTTCATGAAGTCTCACTGAAGTTTAATCAAAGAAGTGACTTATGATATATGGACATATGACATAGTCCATAGGCTTATGACATAGTCCCCATCTAAGCCACACCCTTTCACATATTCCACCCTGATTGCGCTTATTTATAGAGGAGACCTCTATGAATAAGCCCAATTGGGGTGAAACATGTCTGGGTTAGAGCAGGAATTTATAGTGAAACTTATGAAGTTTGGCTTTTCCTTCATTTTAACTGTGCTGCATGGGGTGAGTTTTTATAAATCCTGCACCCAGTGTGGATGCTTGTGACTTGGAGCGTTGCAGTCTTTTCTCTGTGCCTACAATAAGGGAATTTATTTTATCCCAAGTTCTACATTGTTCTCCAAAGAAGTTAGAACCTGCACAAATTAAAGTCGTGAAAGGAATATCTTTATTGAAATAGACCTAAAACCAAATCTGGTGGCACAGGAGAAATTGTAAATCTACTCATACTTAACCATACATTCAAACCAAGCTACCTACATCCTGCTTTAAGTATCTAACAAAGTAGTTTCCTAGTAGTACAGTAAATTGACGGGGTTTTCAATCATTAATATTGCAGTTATCTTCAGTTGATTGATTATAATCCCTATAAAATCCCTCCCACTTTCAGCTTGCCTCATTTTATTGCTATTATCCTTGGGTGATGGACCTCTTCCCATTACTGAGAGAAGCTTACTTCCTATTGGAGTTTTCTTTCTATTTTTTTTTCTCTGAATGATAATCCACCTGGATGATTTTATTTTATTTTTTTCTACAAGATTATCATTCAGAGACATTGGTTTATTCTTCAGCAGAGCTTTAAGGGATCGTTCCCAGAACTTGCCTAATGAAATATGCCTGACCAGCCTGTAATAATGTTTTCATGCCCTGGATCCTTCTGTAGATATTTGGCACTGTAGTGCAACACGTTCAGTTGGCTATAGACTTCTTTCCTGGTCCAGTGCCATAGTCTGCCTTCAGCAGATCCCCAACAGGCCAGATTTTAAGTATTACCTTGGAGGTGCAGACTAGAATAATGCAGTCACTGAGCAGCAAATGATCTCATCTGTGAGGTCTTTCAGTTATCTTGCAAACTTGGCCCATTGGTGGGTCCTGAGGACAGGCGTTGAGAATCACTGCTCTAAAGGTTGCCCCCACTCTGACTCCCTGCCACGTTCTAGCGATTCAGATGGCCACACCAGCTTCCTCCTTTCAACCCAGAAACAGTTCTCTGCCACAATGTCTGACTATTTTGACAAAATGTCCATGCTTTGTGGTTACAGTGTAGAATTTAAAGTAGTGCGTGCACTACTTTTGGCGCTGTGCAGTGCAATTATAGCTTATTCAAATGAATGGCCTGAAAACGTAATGTACTTAAATTTGCAATTGCTAGTGTGAACCAGCCCTCAAGGTTGATGGTCATAATGGTTTTCTGATTAGAACACATGATCTAACACTCGCATTCCTCCCAGCAAGCCATCACTCTGTCCTTCCTGCTTACTTTTGGTTTCCTATGTAACAAGCCTTTGTTCAGGTCAGCCCAGGAAAACGTACGTGACAGTAGAAGCTTCATTAGCCTTCAAATAAGGTATAAACTCAGTCTTTCTAAAACATAAGCACTTCACTCAGAAATTGGCTACCAAGTCTCCCATATTTGAAGTAAAAAATGTCTTAAATACTGTCTTAGCCATTCGCCCAAATGCAGGCTATACATGGGTCGAATTTCGAACAAATTTTCTTTCGAAAATTTGAAATTTTGTGCGTTTTTGTGATGTGATGGTGCCGCCATTTATTTTGAAATTTGACCAACTGAGCCTTTAATTTCACCTCATGTTACTACAGAAAAGAGATTTCATAGCCAAGAGCTTTTTTTTTTTTTTTTTTTTTTTTTTAAGTATTAGATTTTTTTTTTAACAGAGGCCCTGGTAGTTATAGAATCTTAATGGTGGGTGGTTTCAATCCTTTCTGACGCTAAAACTTGAAAGATTTTGTGGGACATATGCTTAAAAGCTGTACTAAACCCAAAAACAATGTAAAATATTGCTGCTTACCAATCCTTAAAGCATTTAACCCCCTCAAAAAAATGGGATCCTGCTCCTTTTAAAGCATGTTATACAGCACAGTGCTTGTACTGTCATTTTGGCCCCCTATATCACCTGAAATACTTGGCTGATCCTGCCAATCTGCCCTCCCCTCTGTAAACTGACCACAGTTCATCATGGCTACTGAGCCTGATACACTGTGGTCAGTTTGTGCTCTCCTGTCATCGTCCTCTGTGCTCCAGTGTCCCCCTCCTTTCCCTGTGTTAGTGCCCACCCACGCAACTTCTCATGCTTAAGGTTTATATAATCCTGCTGGTTCCCTAATACCCGCTGCTCCTGTCTCGTGTTTTTATTTTTTTAAAAAGGCCTCATTTACTGGGTTTCTGAGTGACTCCCCACGATTGTGATTAGCCGGCTCTCTCCCTCTACCCTCCGCCTTGGGTCCAGGCTGACGTCAGCTGGGGAATCTCGGCTCTCCCCACTGCACCTGTCAGCAGAGCAGAGGAGGCTGTGATTGCAAGGAGCCGCTCTGAACCCCCACAAACGAGGCAAAATAAAACACAGGAGCAGCTGTCATTGGGGAACCAGCAGGATTATGAAAAGTGGTATAAGTGGGTTAACAATCACTTTAACTCTTGTCTCGTAGCATTTGTTTTTTGTTTTTCAGGCCTTTTACTGTTTTCACCTGGTAATTCTGCCAGTAAACCTTCCTGTTTTTAGGAAGTGTCTCCACAGTGTATGGAGAAGCAACAGGAGACAACATTGTCAATTTGGGCAGAGGGTAGTATTTGTGGATTAGCATTTTCTATGAATTTAAAGAGGAACTACACTGCACCTGCGCATTACAAACCAAAAATGCTGTTTTAATTTTTTAACATGCAAAGCAAACTCGCCCTTCCATGTGTCCGTGCTTTATTTTGCTTAGAAATCACTTTGAAAAACACCTCCCTAGCATTTCTGGCCACAGTCATCTTAAGGGCAGCTGTTTAATGTAGAATTTACTTCCTGGAATCCATCTGCCCTTAAAGTTTAGCTGAGAACCCTCCTCCTCTCCTAAAGACTCCTAGGATGTATGGCATCATTTGCCTAGGTATAGAAAGCTGGAATTAACGAGTATTATATACTTTCCTATCTATGTATTGCTAGCAGTATAAATATTACAATTAATCAATGTGGATTGAGGGAAGTTCCGCTTTAACTAAGCTAAACCCTAGCTAACACTTAACTTTTGCATTACTGCTTAAAATCGTTCCCCCCCCCTTTTTGGAGCAAAGGCTTTACATGATAAAAGCAAATCATTGTTGGCACCCCTGTCAGTGTTGAATGGTTTGTCTCACCCCCTTGTGTGCTACTTTTGCTAGGCAGCTTTGGTCTGTTAAAGGAAATTGAAAAATAAGACTTGCTGGCCTGATCACTGTGTGATAAGGGGAGAAAAGCCTTAAAAAAAGAAATAAAAAATTAAAAAAAAGCCGCCACATCTAAGAATTGGTCAGCTGCAATAGAATACATTTTTGGGTCTAATACCACTTTAAATTGCTTGGTGGCTCATTCTAAATGGCGAATTGGATGGGCAATGAGTTGCATGATCCCTGACTGTTACAGCACAGATACTTTTCCATGATTGTGGAAAGCTCTTAATTTGATTTATTGCTTTTTCTTATTCCCCTTTTGAAGAGATTCTAAAATTCACAATGTTGGTGAACCTTAGAATAATTATGACCCTTGCATGCAAATTGGGTGAGTTATGATTGATGTCTTGGCTGCCATAGATTTTGATA
The DNA here is from genome assembly GCF_037356315.1 of Lithobates pipiens. NCBI lineage: Eukaryota > Metazoa > Chordata > Amphibia > Anura > Ranidae > Lithobates > Lithobates pipiens. Next base: position 136,528,060 of record NW_027507788.1, on the reverse strand, counting down.
GCCCCTGTTAAGAACCCTGCAGGCACCTACAACAAACCTCCGTCTGAGTCCTCCTAGTATATGACCTGCTTTAGTGATATTGGATTCTGTATAGAGGTGCTGACATTCACCACCTTTGATGCTGCTATACTAGCCATTTGTATTCTTTGCTCATTTTATAAAAGCTTGGGGAAATTTCTGAAATTGGGAACGGCTGAACCATCTTCCATGCTTTTCCATAAAGTGTATGTAAACCCTAACAAACATAATTTACTCCATATACCAGTCTGTTAATTTTGTTACATGCAAAATAAAATCCCGTGGAATCTACCAGAAATCATGTTATCTGATAACCAACAGAGCACATGAAGGTGTTGGTTAGCATCCCGTCTCTGTAGATCATGGGACCCCACATTTAGATATTACGGACAGGAGGACATAGGAGGTCCTGTTTCTGGGGAGATAACACTGCTCCTTTTAGATCCACTGCAGTGAGTTAGTATTGTGACCCTAGGACAGAAGTGTTTTTCTGGCAGGATCACCAGTGGGGAAAAAAAACGCATGCAGCCACAAAATATAAGAAATGATAACATACAAATTATATAGTGTTTGGTCTAGATGCATGTTAAATGTGGCATGGCCATGGTTGAAGGCATAGCCAGGGTCCTTCCATAGCCATGTGGTGTTTTTTTTTTCATTTGAATGTTGGGCCTCATTTCTAAGTGTGTCTGAAGGAGAATAGTTTAGTTTTGTTGCCATTGAGATACTACTTTTCACACATTAACAAGCGTATATATTGCAAATTTCCCCCTAGAATGCTCCTGGTTACTTTTAAAGAATAGATAAACGTCTTTTCTGTACCTAAATAAACTTCATTGTCCGTTTCTCGGTTTAGAAGAGCCCAGAACCTCAGCTTCATTTTATACGAGTCTATTTAGAACTCTTCCACTAACAAATGAAAATGATTATTTGTGGATGTGCTGGAGCATTGTTTATGGGAAGTTTAGGTAGATTGTGGCTTCACTTGAAGTTTTGACTAACCATGTGTAGCTGTATTTTTACCCTCAAAGTTCACATGTATTTTCTTTTCCCTGGAAGAACCACAGGTAAAATGTTACCTCTGACAAAGAGTATGTTGGCTCCAGATCTTTACTGTAGAAAGTAGTTTCATTCAAGGCAGATGATTGCACTTTCTTTCTTCTCCTCCTTCTCCCCCTTCCCCCCCCCCATTCCCTCCCTTCCTTCCCCCCCCCCCCCCCCATTCCCTCCCTTCCTTCCCCCCCCCCCATTCCCTCCCTTCCTTCCCCCCCCCCCCCCCCCATTCCCTCCCTTCCTTCCCCCCCCCCCCATTCCCTCCCTTCCTTTCCCCCCCCCCCCTCCCTTCCTTTCCCCCCCCATTCCCTCCCTTCCTTTCCCCCCCCATTCCCTCCCTTCCTTTCCCCCCCCATTCCCTCCCTTCCTTTCCCCCCCCATTCCCTCCCTTCCTTTCCCCCCCCATTCCCTCCCTTCCTTTCCCCCCCCATTCCCTCCCTTCCTTCCCCCCCCCCCCCCCCCCCCATTCCCTTCGTTCCCTCCCTTCCTTCCCCCCCCCCCCCCATTCCCTTCGTTCCCTCCCTTCCTTCCCCCCCCCCCATTCCCTTCGTTCCTCCCCCCCCCCCCCCATTCCCTCCCTTCCTTCCCCCCCCCCCCCCCATTCCCTCCCTTCCTTCCCCCCCCCCCCCCCATTCCCTTCCTTCCCCCCCCCCCCCCCATTCCCTTCTTTCTTCTCATCCATTTTGCAAATTTCTTTGTATTTTATTCACACAATTGAAAAGGAGAGGTTGGTAAATGAGAACTTTCTTGTCCATTCACAAAATGTAATGCATTAAGAGAATATAGGACATTTTGTGAATGGATGCTGGGAGCGTAAACTACACACTCCACACTATAGAAGAATTGCACTCTGTTTGCAGTGCCAGAAGAGTCTTATTAAAACCTAAGCACTTTAAAGAGGAACTAAAGTCTGCTCACATAATTTGTATTAAAAACATCTTTGCCATTCTGAAGCTTCCCTCCACCCACTTTGCATGTTTTATATATATATACTGGGATTCTGTACTTGCCAAATATCCTGCAGAAATCTCCCTCCACTGAGTCTGGCTGCAACCATTTTAACTGTGGGCAGCTGTGTGTTCACTTCCTGGATTTACAGAGGCACACCTCCAGCTCTGCAGCACTCTTTGGCCCTCCTATGACTCATCCCGGCTCCCTTCTTGGCAAACTCTCACAATTGGGAGAGCTGTGGATAATGTCATAAGCCTAGGCTTTTTACCAGACAAAGTGGGCTGCATAAGATATTTACTCGCAGAAAAAAAATGTTTTCCTATCCAAAGTTAAAACAAGGGCACAAGATTTAATAGATGGAAAGTTGAAAAAAATGTCTAGCGATCCACTTTAAGGAAAGCTACGTGTGATATCTAGCATGAATGAAACTTTCTACAGTAGCCAGCAGCTCTGGACCTAGCATTAGAGGTATATTTCACTCATGGTCTTTCTGGAAAAAAAATATCCTAGAGTATGGCTTCAGCTTCTACTCAATGCAGTGGAAATGGAAAAGGGGATGTTTGGTAAATATATGTGACTTGGACTAAGTCATGTCTTTCCATAGACGCATTAATAACTGAGGCCTAGTGTCTTTTCTTGGACGGTGGAAGCTATAATAAAATGTTGAAATACAAAGTAAAAAAAAGCTGTTTAAATTTACTTGCAGCTTGTATCTTAATTTTGCCCTATAAAATTTTCTAGTTCTAGACCGATTTTCTTCTGTCTTTATCCTTCCCTTTCTGTTCTACCACTTTTCATTATTCCTCTTCCCTTCCATCTGAGGTGACTGTCTTTGTTTCTTTTATTGCATGTTTGCTGATGTCTTTTATTTTCCTTCCATTGCCCTGTTACCCCTATTTGCTCCACTTTTCTTTTTTTTTTTGTCTTGCGTGATTGTACACATGCACCTGCTTGTCTTCCTCCATCCCACCAGCCCCTTCTCACCTTTGTCACTCCCATCTTACCCCTTGCTGGACCAGTAGGTCCCTCCATGTGGCGTCAGAGCTTGCGCAAAACCGGCATCATTCTGGTGCCCCAGAGAGGCCAAAAGGCTGCGGTGAGCATCATTTGTCTTGTTTGTAGTGGGTGTGCTTTTTCGTGCTTTTTGTGCTTGTGCTTTTTTTTTTTTTGGTTTTTTTTTTGTTTCCCATTTCCTTCCATTGTTTTGTGAAAATTGAAATTGGTCAAAAAATTTCCACACCAGTTTACACTGTGCAGAGACTGGTGTTTTTCTGCACCTTTATCCAGGCCAGTCACCTCAAGGACACAAAACCATTGTTTTATGTGTGCCCCATTCGCACCACAATTCTGATGCCCTGTGACACTGCAATTTACTATCAAACAGTGCAACAAGCTGCAGCACGAAGACTGGAATTGAGTGCAGCTTTCTACGCTCCCAATGAGATAAAAAATGTCAGCTGTGCAATGTACTGAATCGGCACGTTGTAGTGCCTGGCAAAATAGACACCAGCCAGCAATATAAAATGTAGCATTCTAGCATGGAGCTAGTGTGATTGAGCCATGACTTTGTTGGAGAAACCCCACTTTCATGGAGGAATGTCAAAGCATTTGTACCATGAGATTTGGTATGTCCACATTGTAGTATATTGATAGACCCACCAACCGTGTGAGGCTTTAAATATAATGCAGTTGGGAAATACTAACTTGCCATTAGCTTTCCTAATTGCTCGCTGTATTGCTTAAGTGAAGTTTGGGAATCTGTGTGGGTGTAGGTCTTGCCCTTGCTACCCATAAAATATTTTTATCAACTAAATGTGTGTGTTAACATAATGCAGTAACATAAGTTGGCAGGCTTTCTTGGAGTGGACTAGCAAAATGCAATCTGGCCAATCCAACCTATCAACCTAACCTAAGCCGATGGGTATAGCAAGTCATGCCTTGGACTAAGCCTCTTATTTTGCAACCCTGTCAAACACCTTACCTTCTGACCCCTCAGTGTGCTGGTGTTGCAGTGTAATCTTGGGTAAGGCTTTGTGCATGCTGTGCTCCTTTTGGATGTCTCTTCATCTTAAATGAGAAAAGCTGCTTAACCACTTCAGCCTGGAAGGGTTTGCCCCCTTCCTGACCAGGCCATTTTCTCTTATATTCAACAACTGACACAGCTCCTCTCTGTAACTTAATGGGTTTGTTAGCCTGCCACTAGGAGAACTAGGCAAAACTGTAACACAATACACAACTGTCAGTACCGCCCAGGGGCGGACCCTGTGCTAACAACCCTCCCTCCTGCCCCAGCAGACTGTTTTTATTTTGCCTAGTGAAGGAGAATGACCTAGCCATCCTGCGGGCCCTTTGGTCCATTTTTTGGATGCAGGATTTATACGGGGGGGGGGTGGCTGCATGTGCTGTGGGCGGTGTGTGTATGGGGTTCGCTGGGTCTCTCACCTGTAGGTGGTCTGTGCAGCTAGCGATGATCCTGGTCCCAAAAGGTGTCTGGAGGTATTTTTTGCTGGTTGTAGGCAGAGCTGTTCTGGGATTTTTCTTGTCACCGCATGGCGCTGTCCGGTGGCCATTTTGGCTGAGGGCAGAGCAGGTTCCCTTTGTGAGCCTCAGCGGCCATTTTCCTATTAGTTGCATTGGCGGCCATTTTTTAGAAGCCAGAGCGCTCTTTTCACCGCAGTTCTCTTGTGACAGCATGCCATGTGCTATCACTTGCTTTTCCTGTGTCCACTGTGTATACAGGACGCTGGCTGGCCATTCCCTGAACGCTGGTGCAAGTGCTGCAGATCATTTCACGGCTCTTTTCTACAGCTGCTGCCGACAGTTTCTTCACTCTGCAACTGGGTAACCTCCTGGGGTCTACAGGCACGGCTAGTAACCATGACAGAGCACCCCAGGGTGGTGAGTCTGGCGCTAGGAACCCCCCCCCCCCCCCCAGGCAGGGTCAGGAGGGTGGGACCTTCACTATCCTAAGTCCCCTTGCAGATGACAGGCAGGGTAGGGTCAGCATGGCTTCAGAAACTAGTGTTTCTTCCCCCGAAATCCAGGCTATTGCAACCGGGTCATCTGCGGATAGCGCTGTGCCCATGGACACCCTGACAGCAGTCCTTAACTTTTTTTTTCTTGTTGCAAAGCTAGAGGCGGTGCATGGAAGGAAAGGTGCGTGTAAAAGGGGCCCCCCCCCCCCCCCTCCTCTGGGGAGAGCTCTGAGGCAGACTCGGGCCCTGCTGCGGCTGGTGACCCCTGCTCTGCCCTATCAGACGAGGCTGACCAGGACCATTCGGACAGCGAGGATTCCCCATCTGGGAGCGACAAAGCACTTATTGGAACACTTATCACAGCTGTGCGTGATACCCTGAAGATCCAAGAGCCAGTGGATCCCTCTGCTGATGTATCTGCCCCTTTTGGGTCCCGCAAGCCAGCACGTTCACCTAAGGTGTTCTCGTATTTGACTTATTTTGACAAGTTCATCTAAAGGGAATGGGGTCGGCCGCAAAGGACCTTTTCGGCCCCCAAAAACATAGTGGTGCTTTACACCTTTGAGGACAGCCTTCTCAAGAAGTGGTTGGCTCCTCCGGTCGTGGACCCCCCCCCCCCCGTATCTAGGTGAAATAAAGTAACCACGATCCCGGTTGAGGGGGCTCATTCATTCAAGGATCCCACGGATAGGAAGGCCGAGGCGGTGGCTCGTTCCTTGTTTACGGTTGTGGGGGTCAGCCGTGCGACCTGTACTGGCATCTGCACTGGTGTTGCAGACACTGACTGAGTGGGCAAAACTTTTGCACAAAGAATTGGGAGAGCAACAGGCCTCCCCTGTCTGCGTGGAACTAGCAGACCAACTAGTGCAAGGCCTCAAATACGTTTGTGACGCGGCCCTGGATACTCTCCCCCTGTTATCCAGGGCTTAAATGTCAGCTGTGGTCTTGAGGCGCCTGATTTGGTTAAAATGCTGGTCTGCTTACAGGCATCCAAGAAAGCCCTGACGGATCTTCCCTTCCTTGGCGACTGGCTCTTTGGAGCTTCGTTGGATGACATTATTAAAAATGCCATGGGTGGTAAGAGTACACTACTTCCATAGGGCAGGAAGGCTAAGGAGCCACGCCGCAGGCAAGGGCCCTCTTTTTCCGCACACAAGCAGCTTTTTCGTGCGCCCGGTGCTTCGACAAAACGTTTCCAGCCTGACGGGATGTCCAGGGACGGTCAGAAGAGTCCCTGGAACCACAAGCCCAAATGGGTCTTCGACCTGTTTTCCACAGGCTACAAGAGAGTTTATCTCTTGGCCACCAAACAGATTCTTCCCCTCCAGCATACCCGCGTCCCCGGTTCACCGGGAGGCCCTGTTGGGGGCGGTGAGGGATTTGCTGAATCGGGGTGATTGTACCTATTCGGAATCGAAGCGCTTCCAGGGGTTCTGCTCAAATCTGTGGTTCCCAAGAAGGAAGGGGTATGCCCGATCTTGGACTTAGCCCTCAATCACTTTGTAAACGTGCAGAGGTTTCGAATGGAATCAGTTCGCTCAGTAGTCGCTGCACTCCATCAAGGGGACTCCCTGGTGTCCTTGGACATCCAGGATGCGTACCTTCACATACCCATATGCCTTCGGCATCAAAAATTTCTGCGTTTGGCAGTCTGGGACGGCCACTACCAATTTGTGGCTCTCTCCTTTGGCCTGGCATCAAGCCCCCGAGTCTTTACCAAAGTACTGACTCCAGTGTTGGTGTTGTTGCGACAACGCGGGATCGCAATCGTGGGTTACCTAGACTATCTCCTGAGAGCATCTTCTGCCTCAGAATTAGAGGAGGATGTGGCAATCACCATGCAGACCCTGCGAGAATTTGGGTGGCTTTTGAACCTAAAGAAGTCTGTGATTGTACCGACCCAGCGTCTAGAGTACCTAGGTTTACTATTGGACTCCAGGGAAGCGAGGGGTTTTTCTCCCTTCAGACAAATTGCAGACTGTCAGACCTGCGGTCAAGCTACCGATGAACCGCAAGTGGTCATCGCTCTCCTTTTGCATGCGAGTACTGGGGCTCATGGTAGCCTCCTTTTGAGGCAGTACCTTATGCCCAGTTCCACACCAGAGTCCTGCAGAAGGAGATCTTAACAAAATGGGACAAATCTCCCTTGTCCCTGGATCGACAGATCCAGGTGAGCCAGCCAGTCAGGGACTCCCTGATCTGGTGGTTGAGGTCCCCGGTGATTCAGTCCGGAAGATCGTTCCTTCCTCTGAAATGGACGGTGATCACTACGGACCCCAGTCTATCCGGCTGGGATGGAGTGATGAGGATGCAGTCGGCTCGGGGGTCTCTGGTCGACGGAAGAATCCAAGTTGCCAATCAGTCTGCTCGAATTGAGAGCGATCAGGCTGTGTCTCCACACATGGTCAATGTGTCTTCAGGGGTGTCCAACCAGGATACAGTCACACAACGCCACAGCTGTGGCGTACATAAATCACCAAGGGGGAACAAGAAGCTCAGCCGCTGCTCAGGAGGTCGCTCACATACTTCAGTGGGCAGAGAGATATGTTCCGGCCCTGTTGGCCATTTACATCCCGGGGGTGGAAAATTGGCAGGTGGACTATCTGAGTCGACAGATGCTGGATCCAGGAGAATGGGCATTGAGTCTGGAGATTTTCAGGTGGTTGCGCCTGAAATGGGGCACACCAGATGTGGATCTATTGGCCTCCTGGCAAAGACAAAGGGGGGTAATAGATATGGCGCTTATACCTATATGTGGGGACTAGTAGTGTGTTGGTGTATAAAAATGTATTGTATTGTATAGGTCAATTTTCACATGTGTGGCAATATATAATTCTTAAAGTGCTGACTAATTTTGGGCCAAAGTGTATATAATATATATTTTCCAGCGTGCTGGTTCAAAACCCAAAATTTTAAAATTAAATGAAAATTAAATAAAAATACAATAAACTCAAAGTGCACGCCAATGGCAACAGGTTACAATGTAGCAAACCATATAACTTATTAATCTAAATAGCAATATGCAGTTATTAATAACTGCATATTGCTATTTAGATTAATAAGTTATATGGTTTGCTACATTGTAACCTGTTGCCATTGGCGTGCACTTTGAGTTTATTGTATTTTTATTAAATTTTCATTTAATTTTAAAATTTTGGGTTTTGAACCAGCACGCTGGAAAATATATATTATATACACTTTGGCCCAAAATTAGTCAACACTTTAAGAATTATATATTGCCACACATGTGAAAATTGACCTATACAATACAATACATTTTTATACACCAACACACTACTAGTCCCCACATATAGGTATAAGCGCCATATCTATTACCCCCCTTTGTCTTTGCATCGTTCCACCCGTGGGTGGAAATCAATAGAGGCTGCTCTTACCTTTTAACTTTTCTTTTCTTTTCCTTTCTACATTCACTCTTAAGGATCCATAGCGCAACCCACCTCCCAGTTATACATACTATTGGCCTCCTGCCTCAATCGGAAGGTGCAGAGATTCGTGTCCAGGACAAGAGATCCGTGGGCAGACGCGCTGGTGGCTCCATGGGATCAATACGAGCTGATCTACGCCTTTCCTCTGCTAAAACTGTTGCCACGTCTGCTGCGCAGAGTGGAAGCCAAGGGGATCCCAGTAATCCTGGTGGCCCCAGATTGGCCTCAGCGGCCCTGGTACGCAGACCTGGTGCGTCTGGTGGCAGACGCTCCCTGGCGACTACCGCTGCGAGAGGACCTTCTATCTCAAGGTCCAATCTTTCACCCTGCTTTACCATCGCTGGCTTTAACGGCATGGCTATTGAGAGCCACGTGCTGAGGAACCGGGGTCTGTCGGACTCTGATTCCTACTATGTTGAGGGCACGGAAATCTTCTTCACGGAAAGATATACCATCGTACTTGGAAGGCATACATCTCCTTGTGTGAGGAGAAAGGATGGCATATGCGCTCCTTTTCTATATCCAGGATCCTGCTGTTTCTTCAGTAAGGAATAGACCAGAAGTTGACGTTGAGCACCATTAAGGGGCAAATTTCAGCCTTGGCTGTCTTTTTTTTTTTTTTTTTTTTTTTTTTCAGCGACCCCTGGCATCTTACTCATTAGTGATTACCTTCGTTCAGGGGTTACGACATGTAGTCCCTCCGGTGCGCCCACCGTTGCCCCCCATGGGATTTGAACCTGGTGTTGGCGCTTCAAAAGCCGCCGTTTGAAAACATCAGGGAGATTCCCCTGTTGACTCTTTCCCAGAAAGTGGTCTTTCTAGTGGCCATCACATCGGCCAGTAGGGTTTCAGAAAATGGCTGCCTTGTCATGCAAGTTGCCTTATCTGGTCATTCGCAGGGATAAGGCGGTGTTGCGTCCGCAACCGTCCTTTCTACCAAAGGTGGTCGTGGCTTTCCATATCGATGAGCACATTGTATTACCATCGTTGTGTCCTAAGCCGAAGCACCCCAAGGAGGTGGCCCTTCACGCTCTCAATGTGGTTAGGGCTCTGAAGGTGTACTTGTCTGCCACGGCTCCCTTTCTGAAGTCACTCACTGTTTGTTTCGGTGGCTGGTCCAAAGAAGGGTATGGCGGTCTTGTCGGCCACCATTTCCAGGTGGATCAGACAGATTGTAGTCCAAGCCTATGCCTTGAAGGGGTAGGTGCCCCCCTTTCCAGTCACAGCTCACTCTACAAGAGCAATCGGAACGTCTTGGGCCTTCCGACACCAAGCGTCTGTCGCCCAGGTGTGTAAGACGGCGACCTGGTCGTCTGCCCATACATTTACCAAGTTCTACAAGGTAGACGTCAGTCCATCGGCTCATGCCTGTTTTGGCCGCAAAGTTTTGCAGGCGGCCGTGTAGTTGCAATTAAATATGCAATCTTAACTTTTTTTCCTGTTTTTTCAATAAAAACGCAGTACTGTTTTGTTAATGCACTGTTGCATTACTTCCGCAATGTTGCGGTCTTGGGGATCACTTGTTGAGGATACCCGGTTATATGGTGGTTTTATTTTTTATTTTTTGTGGGTTAAGTTTCACTAGTTCCCACTTGCTATGGTGGATGAAGTTTTTATGCTGTTTTCCCACCCCTCGTTTGGGACTGCTTGGGGACGTCCCATTTAGTTAGAGAGGAGCTGTGTCGGTCGGTGAATATATAGATTTTTGTACTCGCCGTAAAATTCTTTTTCTCTGTAATTCACTGACCGACACAGCACCCACCCATCCTTTCTCTACGTTATACTGCTTGTTGACTTACTGAGTCTGCTGGGGCAACAGGGAGGGTTCTTGGCACAGGGTCCGCCCCTGGGGCGGTACTGATAGTTCGATGTATTGTTACTAGTAATCCTAGTGGCAGGCTAACAAACCCATTTAGTTAGAGAGGAGCTGTGTCGGTCGGTGAATTACAGAGAAAGGGATTTTATGGTGAGTACAAAAATCCTATCTTTTGCAATGCGGCCTTGCATCACTTTAACTGACAATTGTGCGGTCTTGCAGTATGGTACCCAAACAAAATTGAAGTTTTTTTTTTCCTACAAATAGATTTCTTTTGGTGATATTTGATCACCTCTGTAGTTTTTATTTTTTGTGTTCTAAACAAAAAAAGCGACCAATTTTAAAAAAAAAAACTAGTTTTTGCTTCAATATCGCCCATTTTTTTATTTTATTTTTTACAAATTTCTTCATCACTTTAGGCTGATTTATATATTTGTACATATTTTTGGTATATAAAAAAATTGGTTAGCGCAAAAGTTATAGCATCTACAAAGTAGGGGATAGATTTATGGAATTTGTATTTTTGTTTACTAGTAATGGTGACAATCGGCCTTATATTTTTTTTTTTGGAACCATTGACATTTAGTGATCAGACCTAAAAATAGCCACTGATTACTGTATAAATGTCACTGGCAGGGAAAGGGGTTAACACCAGGGGGGCGATCAAGGGATTAAATGTGTTCCCTCTGTGTGGATGGGAGTGACTAGAGGAGACGACATATCGTTGTTCCTAATTAATAGGAACACATGATCTGTCTCCTCCTGACTGAATCGGGATTGGTGTGTACACACAGATCCATGTTCTGTCGATCGTGCCCATGATCGCAGGTGGCCAGCGGTAACCATGACCGCCGGCCACGCACATAGGAGCCGTGCTTGTTTTTGCATTTTTTTTTTTTTTCTGCCCGAACGCCCGCCTCGGATTGCTTAAGTGATGGGGTTTCTCCTGCGCTAAACACTCCTGCCTGTAAAGCCTATGCGTGCATGGACACATAGGTTGACACCTAACAATCCTTGTTGCGTTTGCAAATGCAAGGGGGAAAGCCAGTGGTGAGCAAGGACTGGAACACACTTATTAGCACAGGCCAACCAGCTGCCTCTTGCTCACAAGGCTGGGCAGTAAAACGCCCCAATATCCTTAATCCCTTTCCTCCTAGGCTCAAACAAATATTAATGCCTAAGCACAATTTTGCATCTGACAGTACATATCGTCACAACTACTTGGTGTATCCAGGTGGATTAAAACTTACATTTTTTTTTTCAGGACAAATTGTGTTTTCTTTTGGTGGTAAATGGTAACTCAGTGAGAGCTCAGTGAGTCTTTTTTGATATTTGATGCTGGGTCTAATCCATCCATGTTCATTGATTGCAGTTGAACCCTCTTGTCATTTATTTTATTTATTTTTTAGTTATTTATTTTTTTATGGGTACATATAGACCTTGTTAAGAGGTCTATAAGTAGTAGTGCTATCTATGAGGAAGAAGTTTATGTACCTGCAATGTCCTCTTGGTGGTAGAGGCACTGACCCAGTGGGGAAAAAAGCTTTTAAGCTTTATTGAACCTGTATTTAAGTGGCCCTGGCGGCAAGGTGAGGTGATTGCATGTATTTTGTGGTGAAGGTTTTCACTGTCCTTGTGAAAGGAGCACTTTGAAGAGCACGTGTGTTTTGACTAATTGCAGTTGATATTTAAAGGAGCACTATCCTTTGTTACACATGAGTGCTTTTCATAGGTGTGTGTGTGTGTGTGTGTGTGTGTGTGTGTGTGTGTGTGTGTTTAAGTTCGCAGTGAGCACTATGATGATTCTCCCTCTTCTGAGCTCCTCTAGATATGGGATATGTTGCATCTAATCCATCCATGTCATGAATTGCCATTGAGGAAGAATGGTGAAACCCTCTTATTTTATCTGTGTGTGTGTGTGTGTGTGTGTGTGTGTGTGTGTGTATAGACCTTGTTTATAAAGAGGTTTATAAGCAGAGGTGAGCAATATAGGCACATAGATGTATGTGGTGAAGATTTCACTTGTGCATTTACTACTGAAGTTGGGACTGTCTATATAAAGACATTCATTAATGTAACATTTTTGTGTATTTTGTATATTGAAGGTGTTTAGTTGAAGTTCTGTTTTAATTAGCGCTGCACAATTTTTTTTTTTTCTTTTACTTATTATTGTGTGACACTTGTTGTGCTGTCTAGCTTTTTTGGTTTCGCTTTTGGTGCTGTTAGGATAGGCATAATTGCGCATGGCATTTTTGTTTACATGCTATCGTTCGAACACAGAAACTCAAGTAATCTAACACCATGGTTCTCGCCCTCAGTCTTCAAGTACCCCCAACAGGCCATGTTTTCGGAACTTCCCTTAGATAGAATAGCTCTTATCAATACCATGCCATTGATATGGATTTAAAGCAGCTGTTCAAAGTACAGAAAAACCTAAAAACATGGCCTGGTGGGTGGTTACTTGAGAACTGAGGTTGAGAACCACTATGCTAACCTATTCTGTCTATCATTTGTGCAGGCGTGTAAACTAAACTCTGCAAAAGCACTGGGCAGGCCAGACAATGCAATAAGACTTTTGCGCAGAGCAGATAACCACTTTTTTTTTCTGCAACTTTAAGAATGAAATGTATATCTATAATATATATATTACTCACAGTGGGGAAAATAATAATTTGAGCCCTTGCAGATTTTGTAAGTTTGCCCACTTACAAAGAAATAGGTGTATTTTAAATGATTAACTAAAAATGCAGAAAAACACCATACAAATGTTTAAATTGAGTTGCAGTTCAGTAAGCAAAATAAGTATTTGATCCCCTACCAAACAATAATTCTGCCCCCCCCCCCCCCCCCCCCCCCCACGGACTGGCTACAGTATGTGTTCATATGGTACACAGATTAGATTTTGCAATTTAAGCAGGTACTCCAAACGAAAGCTTATGTGCATGAGAGTCCTGTCCAAAGAATCTTTCTTGCATTCAAAACTCGCTATCATTTGCAAGACCAAAGAGCTGCGAAAGGATGTTGGGGACAAGAGTGTATACCTGCACAAGGCTGGAATGGGCTGCAAGACAATCATACAAGATTTCACCTCATGGGGTAAGGTTGATCATGAGAAAAGTGAGGGAACAGCCCTGAACTACACAGGAGGCGCTTGTGAGTGATCTCAAAGCAGTTGGGATCAGTCACTAAACAATTAGTAACACAATACGCTCCCATGGACTGAAATCCTTCAAGAAGGCACATGTACAGGCCTGTCTGAAGTTTGCCAATGAACATCTAAATGATTCATAGAAGGATTGGGAGAAAGTGCTGTGGTCAGATGACGCCAAAATTGAGCTCTCTGGAATAACTTGATCCGCCATGTTTGGAGGAAGAAAAATGCTTACTATGACCGGAAGGACACCATCCCTATAGTCATGCACAGAGGTGGAAACATTGTGCTTTGGGGCAGTTTCTCTAATGGTTCAGGCTGACTTTGCGGCATCGAGAGGCCAATGGATGGCCATGTATTGAAAAAATCTTAGATGAGAGCCTTCTTCCTGCAGCCAGAACACTGAAGATGGGTCTTCCAGCATGGCAATGACCCATAACGTACCGCCAAGGCAACAAACAGCTGAAGAAGCACATTAAGGTTGAGTGCCCTAGCCAGTCTCCAGATCTTAATCCTATAGAAAATTTATGGAGGGAGATGAAACTTCGAGTTGCCAAGCGACAGCCAAGAAACCTTAAGGCCCCTTTCACACATGCGGACAGTGTCCGTATTTCATCCATCCGTTTGCGGATGAAATACGGACATGCATGCATCCCTATGGGATAGCGCGTGTCTGCGGATGAACATCCGCAGACACCCAATATCGTCCGCCTCCGCTATTGTCCGATTCTGCAGATGGAGGAAAATCCTATTTTTCTTTCCGTCTGCAGAGCGGATCTGATGAACACGGACAGATGGTCCGTTTACATCCGATCCCTCATAGAGGAGAGCGGAGAGCTGACAGGGCGGTCCCTGCACAGTGTGCGGAGACCGCCCTGTCCGCCGCCGGCTCAGCGGGGACAACAGAGCGATCCCCGCTGAGCGAGCGGATCATCACGGGGCGGATCATTACTGATCCGTTCCGTGTGAAAGGGGTCTAAGGCTTTCGAGAAGATCTGTAAAGAGTGGACCAAAATCCCTCCTGAGATGTGTGCAAACCTGGTAACCAACTACATGAAACGTCTTACCACAAGGGTTTCTCCACCAAGTACTATGTCATGTTTTGCTTGGGGATCTAAAACTGTTTTTACTCACTGAACTGCAACTCAATTTAAAACCTTTGTATTGAGTTTTTTCTGGATTTTTGGTTAATAGTCTGTCATTTAAAATACACCTATGATAAATTATAGACCCTTTGTTTCTTTGGCTGCTTTCACACTGATAGCGCTGGTCATTATGGGTAAAGTGCCGTTCGTTTAGTGGCACTTTACCGCTGTTTAAGCTGGGCTTTTGCGCCAATTTTCAGGTGCTAGTGAGCTGCTTTTAACCCCAAAGAATGGGTTAAAAACTGATGTGGCGCCTCAGAAGCATTTTTCAGGCATTCATTGCAATAGAACAGCCTTTTGGAGCACTGTATACAGTGCTCCCAAACCGCCCCAAAGATGCCACTTGCAGGATTTTTGCTAATGTCCTGGTAAGTTCACTGCCCGGGTGTGAAAGCACCCATGGGAGACAGTTTTCAGGAGCCATTTCTAGTGTCTCTCTCTGTCTCTCTCTCCGCCCGCCTCTCTCTCTCCGCCCGCCTCTCTCTCTCCGCCCGCCTCTCTCTCTCCGCCCGCCTCTCTCTCTCCGCCCGCCTCTCTCTCTCCGCCCGCCTCTCTCTCTCCGCCCGCCTCTCTCTCTCCGCCCGCCTCTCTCTCTCCGCCCTCTCTCTCTCCGCCCCCTCTCTCTCCCCTCTCTCTCTCCGCCCCCTCTCTCTCCGCCCGCCCCCCCTCTCTCTTTCCCCGCCCCCCCTCTCTTTCTTTCTTTCTTTCTTTCTTTCTTTCTTTCTTTCTTTCTTTCTTTCTTTCTTTCTTTCTTTCTTTCTTTCTTTCTTTCTTTCTTTCTTTCTTTTCTTTCTTTCTTTCTTTCTTTCTTTCTTTCTTTCTTTCTTTCTTTCTTTCTTTTCCTCCACTGTGATGAATGCTGGAAGTGCCGTGTTACCCCACTTCTGGTTTTGGTTGTTTACAGCAAGAATTAAAGTGTGTACCATGCCCTCATTGTAAATCCACCATTGATCACAATGCCCAATAACTCACAAAGAAGGTGGGAGGACCTAGCTGGCCCAAACGACCCAGCGTACACAACTGATCCAGAAGGCTCCTGAGTGGTCATCGGCTTCATAAGGGGAAGGTTAAGGATAGCAGTATAATTGCCCAAATATGGGACATGGCCAAATTTAGGCAGCAATGTAATCCCACCAGTCGGCACCCATTTGCTTGTCCACGAATTACCAGCCACGTAAGTGACTGGGCTGGGTGATGTCTGTGGTTAAGTACATGGTGTCTGCAAGCACCCACTGCTTCCTTCACAACCATTGACCACTGAAATCTGGCACATTCGTCCATGCCAGATGCTATATAAAGAGAAGCAGCATGAGTAGAAAGCTAGTTGTGCCCCTGTGCTCATGTTAGATTGGGAATACAGATGGGAGGACAGCTAATCTGTATCGGTTTTTCTCTTTCACTGTGCAGTCACAGGATAGGGGAGGACAGTACCTATACCCCTTTTTTTTTCATTGGGCTGAGCAAAACTTCTGTATGGTTGGACATGAGTACAAACCTTTCGCCGGCATCTGTGTTTTTAGCATCAAGTTCAGCTTGGTGACTGGGGGCCTTTGTGTCTTAATACATACCTCCAGAATATAATTTAAAACTAGAGACTGATTCCTTTGTTGTACGTGAGTTAGAATGCAGGCTAAATGGTACCAGCTTTTGGGTGCCACAGAGATAAGCAGCACAAAAGTGTATATGAAAGTGGGATTCCAACTTTACAATGGGAACACTTATTAAACTAACTCCAACTAAAAAATAGGTAGTTTACTACATGTCTTATAAATGTTATGCTATTTTCCTAGTCTTTCGACCTACCAAAATGAGCAATCGTTTCTACAAAATAACATGATTGTTTTATAAAATACACACAGTCCACATAAAATGATTGATGGCATGCATTTTGTAAATGTCTCATTCCCCCCCCCCCCCCCCCCCCTTCACATCATTTGGTATTATGTTCACTCATTGTCTCGCTGAAATACGTGACTGCATTGATCCATTATTATTTTTCGACTCTGCTTTATCGTCTGATGGCATACCAGCTGTGCTTGTTTTCTTAGCTGTTTAGCAGTCATATATTTTTTTATTTTTTTTTACAACTTGGAAAATCCCCCAAATTCCGTTTTCATGTCTATAGTTCACTGGGGCATCAAGCAGCTTCACAGAAAAATGCCAGCTTTCCCTTTCCAACTTGAGGGCAGGCTTACGCAAAACTGGCAGCTTCGGGGCTCTGCAAGATGCCAAAGTAGAGGACAGTAGCGTCAAAGAACCTGGGATCAAACGCTCTGCTTCCAGCCCCCGCCTGGACACCCAAGAAAGGGTGAGCAGTTCTTTCATTTAACCCTGTTGTTGAGCCAAAGAACTAAGGGATTGGTGTTTGGTATTGGTGTTTTTTTTTTCTTTTAATGGATGACACACTGTTCATAGCTGGCATGTCACGATTCAAATATCTATATATGGCATGACTTTGTGCAGTATAATACATCTCATTTTGCTACTTTTATAACCATGTCTGTCAGTGTCAATTGCAGTTTTAGCCTTTTGGTTGGGTTTAAATACCTTTTTTTTTTTTTTTTTTTTTTTATCTGAAGTTTTGATTTTACACTTCTGAAAGTGTTGCTCTGGTTAATTGCAAATTTTGAGCACTATCACATTTAGGGCAGTAAATGTATGAAAACTCCTAGGGCAATGGCCTCCAGACTGTGAGCCATGGTGGCTGGATGTGGACATTTTGCTTGCCTTTATCAGGCCCTTGGAACACTATTCCAAATGACACAAGGCACTATTCCTTCTCCACCAACAATGGGGCATAACTCATGTCACTAATAGCAACAGTAGGGCACTATTCCACCCAATGATGAGGCACTATTTCTTCCCCTAATACCTGCAATAGAGCCCTATTCCCACTGATATCAATGATGGGGCACTATTCCTTCCCCTGATGCCAACAATAGCGCACTATGCCTCCTATGAATACCAATGATGGGGCATTCTTGACTAGGGCATTTTCTACTTTGTCTGGCCCCTCAAAGTCTGAAGGACAGTAAACTGACCCTTTGTTTAGAAAGTTTTTGGAGATCTCTGATCTAGGGCCAACAATGGTCTGTACGTGGCAGGCTCAGATACTATAACAAGGTCTTTAGATTTAAGGTTAGGTTTATTCTTTCATTTACTTTAATAGTGTATGAACTTATTTGGATTAAAGGAAAAAAGAGTGGGTTGCGCTAAAAATAAGAATATAAAAACTAAGCAGAATTACACCAAAGTGAATAGTTAAAAAAATTGATGAATAATTAATCGATCCTGTGTAAAAGAAATTAAATCACATAAAGATAAACTATACTGTGTCAATGAAGATAACAAGCATAAATCCTTAAACACCATAAATAGTAATTAATCTGATACAATGTGAATAATAAAGAAGAGAAAAAAATGTCTCTCTCAGAAAATTCAATTAACTTAGTATACTGGTGAAACACAATAGTAAATAGTGAAAAATGATTTGAAAAATGTCCATAAAGTCTTTAGAAGAAAAGTCTGTTTACAGCAACTCCACAGTGATATAGTAACAGTAAACCATCCAAAATTGGTGTGAACAGAGCACGACCTCCACCAAAGATATTACTGCCGCTTACCAAAGGTGTATGGTTCCTTGTTAAGAGAACCATGTAGCGCAAGTGACTGATTCCCCCAGTCCAGGGTATTCCCAAGTGGATACAAGAGGATACAGGAACCTGTTACTTCTCCCAGCCTTCAGACAAACTCCCTCTCATCTGTTTTCATAAAGAAAATTAAAACTCGCAATAGTATAAAACCCAATTGATTTAATGAAGTAAAAACAGATTGCGCACTTACAAGAAAGTAGTTTAAACAAGTCGCGTAACAAATTCGAGCCGGCCGGTCTCGATAAGTAGCACCCAATACTTCCGGAACAAACACGTGAGCTGGTGGCGTCAGGACGTCGCTCCTCCTCCCTACACGTTTCGTCACTACTCCAATATTGCGAGTTTTATTTTCTTTATGAAAACCGATGAGAGGGAGTTTGTCTGAAGGCTGGGAGAAGTAACAGGTTCCTGTATCCTCTTGTATCCACTTGGGAATACCCTGGACTGGGGGAATCAGTCACTTGCGCTACATGGTTCTCTTAACAAGGAACCATACACCTTTGGTAAGCGGCAGTAATATCTGTGGTGGAGGTCGTGCACTGTTCACACCAATTTTGGATGGTTTACTGTTACTATATCACTGTGGAGTTGCTGTAAACAGACTTTTCTTCTAAAGACTTTATGGACATTTTTCAAATCATTTTTCACTATTTACTATTGTGTTTCAGCAGTATACTAAGTTAATTGAATTTTCTGAGAGAGAAATTTTTTTCTCCTTTATTATTATTCACATTGTATCAGATTAATTACCATTTATGGTGTTTGTATTAGGAATAAGGATTTATGCTTGTTATCTTCATTGACACAGTATAGTTTATCTTTATGTGATTTAATTTCTTTTACACAGGATCGATTAATTATTCATCAATTTTTTTAACTATTCACTTTGGTGTAATTCTGCTTAGTTTTTTATATTCTTATTTTTAGCGCAACCCACTTTTTTTCCTTTATGCCAAATGTAGTATAACATTTGGGTTTGCTGCTTAATATTTTATATTTTATTCTTTACTTGATAAGCGCGGTTTTTCCTCTTTTTCTATGTTTTGTGAACTTATTTGGATGGCAACATTCCAGTCCAAAGTCATTGCAATCTGGACCCCAGTGATCATGGGATCATTCTTTGCTACTCGGAACTCCCCAGACAGCCCTGTTCTCAGAAGTTCTCTGAAACCATAACAAAAATGTGTTGACTTGTGTCTTGCGATTGAAACTGCTTTAAATATACCTAAAGGCAAAACTTTCTTTAGTTTTGGATAGCGTCGACCTGGCTTAGAAGACCGTCAGGTTATTGAAGTCTGTCTGCCTTAGGGTTAAGACCTCTCGGTTTGTCCTGTATACTGTTGTTGGGATTTTCTTTCAAATTTTGGGTTGTCACCAGCGGCTATATATATCTATTTATATATCTCTATCTATCTCCTCTTCCAATGTGAACACTAGTTCTTTGGAGGTTTTTTTTTCCCTTTCCCTTCCTGTCCCATAGCCAAAAAAACAGGAAGTGAAATCTTCCCAATAAAATAGAGATGGCAAAACCCCCTCTGTGCTCAATCCTAAATGGGTAGAAAAAGGTGTGTTGCCTTTTTATTTCCTTGTTAACTAAGTGACTTTAAAATACAGATTTCTCGATTTTGGTATTTTAACCAGTAAATTAAAAACCATAACTTTTTTTTTTTTTTCCAATATACCGTATATACTCGAGTATAAGCCGAGATTTTCAGCCTCTTTTTTGAGGCTGAAAGTGCCCCCCTCGGCTTATACTCGAGTCATCGCTGTCTGCCCGCTCGATCAGCGTGTCGAGCAGACAGACAGCGGCCATTCTATTCAAAAGCCGCGCCTCCGGCTCCGCCTTCGCCTGTGATAGGCGGAACACTGAATTTCCCAGCAGCCTGTGTTCCGCCTATCACGGACGTCGTATCATCCTCGTACTACGGACGAGGATGATACGACGTCTGTGATAGGCGGAACACAGGCTGCTGGGAAATTCAGTGTTCCGCCTATCACAGGCGAAGGCGGCGGCGCAGCTTTTGAACTTTACAATGGCCGCCGACGAAGAGGGCACGGGACGGCACGGGACGGGGGCAAGGCAAGGCACGACACGGGACGGATGCAAGGAGGCAAGGCACGGGACGGAGGCTCGGGACAAAGGTAGGCTGGACACACACACACACACACACACACACACACACACACACACACACACACACACACACACACACACACACACACACACACACACACACACACACACACACACACACACACACACACACACACGGATGGAGACACACACAGGGATGGATGGATGGATGGATGGAGACACACACACACAGGGATGGATGGATGGATGGAGACACACACACACAGGGATGGATGGATGGAGACACACACACACAGGGATGGATGGATGGACACACACACACACAGGGATGGATGGACGGACACACAGGGATGGACGGACACACAGGGATGGACACACACACAGGGATGGACGGACACACACACAGGGATGGACGGACACACACACAGGGATGGACGGACACACACACAGGGATGGACAGGCATGTCTCACCCTCGGCTTATACACGAGTCAATAAGTTTGCCAGTTTTTTTGGGGGTAAATTGGGGGCCTCGGCTTATATTCGGGTCGGCCTATACTCGGTATATACGGTATGCCATTAGTGGTCAAGAACGCTTGATATACACTGGCAAAGTGTGCCCATTTTCTGAATGGGTAATTCAAAAAGGTGCATTTTAGTTAACTCTATTTTATAGTTACATACTTTACATAATGCTTTGGAATATGTTCCCGCCATCTTGATGGCATAAAAGCTTCAGTAACATGGCCATATTGGCACACTGCTCATTAAACATGTCTGTATGCATACAGAAGCTACCGTGTTGTGTTGTCTTTCCCTGTGTTTTTAAAGCACTTTCATAACTCCAAATTCTTGTGTATGACTTGATGCCTTCATGTGGCCCTTTGCATGTTGTTGATGGACTCTATATTCAGAAGGACTGCCTGTAGCTATGTTGTATTAACTACAAACTGAGGAATTGTGCAATTGTCGTCCTCCTGTTTTCACCATGTGTTTATGTGCAAATGGAGCCAACACTATACACTATATCCCAGTCACCATCTTGCTGGCATATAAGGAAGCTTCCCACATATTAGATAATTGTACTCGTTCACACAGTCATTGTGTGTGATATATGTTCTTTAAACTTTGGTCGTGCACATGTGCGTTCTGCCTGTCTGCATGTCTATCTGTGATGGCATTCCCACTCTGATGGTGGGTCTGCTTTGACTTCATGTGGCCAGCCTATTTGCTGCTCTACTGTCAGAATACACAGCTGCAGCCGCTGATGAAGAAAAGTTCTTAAACATCTGTCAAATGGGTGGCCAAATTTTGATGGCTTGGCCACACACTGTAGCTAGTTTATTTTTGTTCAACCCACTAGTTAGGGGGGGGGGGGGAATGGATTTCTCCATCCACACAAACTAGGTGGATGGAGAAATCCTCCTCCTGATTTTTCCCTGCCCGGGTCATTGTATTCTGAGAGTTGCACTCGCTGATGACAATACACGATCAGCAGCTGCTCAGCATTTGTTAAAAAATGTGACTTCTCCCAAGCGGGACAGCCACACTAAGAATTCATCTGGTACTGACAGTTTTGATCAGTATATGGGGCAGCTTAAGACTCTAAAGTTGTGTGCGCACAATAATCCTCCAGTGCGTCTCACAAGAAATTAGAGCTGCCCAATTCTGGCCAAAATGAGAATCACAATTTTTTTTGCTTAGAATAAAAATATCACGATTCTTTTGACGTAAAATCTATTTATTTATTTTTTTTAAATTCATTAGTCATTTAAAAAAAATGCATTTGAAAGATTGCTGCCTAAATACAGTACGACATAAAATATTACAACAACCACCTTTTTATTCTCTAGGGCAGTGATTTCTCAACCAAGGTTTCGTGGAACCCTAAGGTTCCACCAAAAGTTGCTAGGGGTTCCTTCAGCATTGGGCAATTTCTGCCTCTTAGATAAGTTCCCACTGACACCATTGATCTTTTTAGCTATCTGTAAGGAGGGAATTCATCCCACTGACCACAAGCGTAAGGACCATTCTTCCCACTGACTATTACACTAATGTATCATGAGTTGTAGATTTCTAATTTTTAGCAGGGTCTCCCCGAGACCGGAGAACTATTTCAAGGGTTCCTCTGTGTTGAAAAAGTTGGGGGTTCTAAGTAATTTTCTAATAAAAAGATTTTAACTTGAAACCAACAAATGTCAGAAAAATGTTTAGTGTTTAAGTGGTTAAACTTTTT
Source organism: Lithobates pipiens (assembly GCF_037356315.1). Taxonomy (NCBI): domain Eukaryota; kingdom Metazoa; phylum Chordata; class Amphibia; order Anura; family Ranidae; genus Lithobates; species Lithobates pipiens. The sequence continues at coordinate 136,505,523 of NW_027507788.1, read as the reverse complement.
TCCCTTACACTCTATTCTGTTGACAATTTTTTACAATGTTTATACTTGAGTTCAGGAAGGAGCTCAGCAGGTAGGTTGTTCCAAACAACTTTGAGAATTAATCACATCTTCTGTGGTTGTAGGCTGCCTCAAATCCTTCTCTCTAAATGTAATCCTAGACATACTCTGATTATTAAGATCAGGTCTCTGGAGGCCAAACCTTAACTTCTAGTACTCTGTCCCACTGCAGAATAGAATTGGTGCCGATCGCACGCCTCCCTGATAGTATGACATGATTAAGTATCTGCCTGGATTTCTCAGCATTGAGGACACCATTGATCCTGACCGAATCTTCAATGCCATTTGCGGAAATGCAGTCTTAACCACTTAAGGATCGAGCCTCTTTCTGAGATTTGTTGTTTACAAGTTAAAAAAAAAGTGTTTTTGCTAGAAAATTACCTAGGAAAAAAGGTATGTTTGGGGGTTCCAACACCGTAAAGAATAAAATAGCGGTCGTTGCAATACTTTGTCACACCGTATTTGCGCTGCAGTCTTACAAGTGCACTTTATTGGAAAAAAATAGTTTTTTTAATTAAAAAATAACACAACAGTAAAGTTAGCCCAATTTTTTTTTTTTTATATATTGTGAAAGATGTTACGCCGAGTAAATTGATACCCAACAGGTCACACTTCAAATTGTGCCTGCTTGTGGAATGGCGACAAACTTTTACCCTTAAAAATCTCCAATTTCTACAGGTTGCAGGTTTTGAGTTAGAGGCTGTCTAGGGCTAGAATTATTGCTCCCGCACTACAGATTGTGTGTGTGTAGATATCTCACGTGTGGTTAGAACAGTTTTCATATGCGGGAGCTACTCACGTATACATTCACTCCTGCAGGCGGGCTCGTCTGCATGGGGTGCGTTGAAAACATTTATTTTTCTTATTTTTACCTTTTTTATTTTTATAGTTTAAAAAAAAAAAATTGTCACTTTTTATTCTTATTACAAGGAATGTAAACATCCCTTGTATTAGAAAAAAGCATGACCGGACCTCTTAAATATGAGATCTAGTGTCAAAAAGACCTCAGATCTCATATGTACATTAAAATGCATTAAAAAATAACGTTTTTTTTATTAATGGCCCTTTAAGAGCTGTGAGCGGAAGTGACGTTTTGACGTCGCTTCCGACCTGCAGTGTCACTCATCGCCATGCACAGCAAGTGACAAGAGGCGATTGCCTCTGCCGATGGCTTCCGTAAGCGGCTGAATGCACTGGATTGCAGAGGGTGGGGCCTCTCCCGCCACCAATAAAAGTGATCTTGCGGCGAAACCGCCTCAGACCATTTTATCTTGTAGCGGACCACCTGCTGAAGAAGGGGATACCAGGGTTATGGCAGCTGGCTGCTGCCAGAACGATATCCTCCTTCAAACAATTGATGTAACTGCGGCGCGTGGTCCGGAAGTGGTTAAACTTGCAAGGAACCTCCACCATGCTTCACTGTTGCCTGCAGACACTCATTTTGTACTGCTCTCTGGCCCTTCGCAAACTGCCTCCTGCTACAGCCAGATATGAACATTTTTGACTCCTCAGTCCAGAGCACCTGCTACTACTTTTCTGCACCCCAGTTCCTGTTTTTATGCATAGTTGAGTTGCTTAGCCTTGTTTCAGTGCCCTTAATGTGTATGTGCCTTATCCAGCAAATACTTGCTCCTACTTCCTCATTCCTTGCCTAGGCAAAGATGTTGTCCCCTTGGTCTTTCCCAACTACTCCCAGCCTGCAGCTTCTCAGGCTACAAAACCAAGTTTCCCTGTCTCCTTCAGTCTGGTGCATGCACAATAGGAGGCTGGCTGTAAGTGCTCCTAATGGCACAGCACGCTCAAGAATCCAAAACCGCGTGGGAAAATAACAAACTGTGTAGACTTTGGTTCCTCAGAAGAACAAACTGAACCTACAGTACTTGTAGCTTCTGACTTTTTTTTATTTTTTTTTTTAAATGGGTGAAGTTCCTCTTTAAATTTAAGGTTCCCAGAATATCATGAAAGCATCAGGCACACCCCCCCCCCCCCACCACCCCCCTTTCCCTGCAACTATGCCCACTTCCATCCCATTTCAAGCTACTGTCTGTCCAACTAGGATTAAATCCTCCTGTTATTTACTAGTGACATTCTGCAGTCTAGCAGAAATTAACTCCAAGAAGTCGTCTCACTATTTATTTTTTGTCCCCCAGGTGACAAAATGCATGCTGCTTTGTCCCTTATTTCTAGCTTGCTGAAATATGTCCGATGGTAAGATGGGATATATAAAGTGCAAAGGCCAATAAAAATCAAATATTTAGGCCAAAGTCCTCAGGCTAATAGTGATTTATGCATAAAGTGCTGGAAATTCAAAAATCTTCACAGTGAGGTAAAAAAATACTCATCGTGTTGACTGTAGTTCAGATGGTAAATGCCCACTCAATGTGCTCTCAGAACTCTTACCTCATGGGCTTAAATGCCTTAATTTGTCTGTTGGATAATAGCCTTGATTCCAGGACCCAAGATAAGTCAAGATAGGAGATAGATGCTTAACGAAAAGGTTAATAACATCTCCAACCCAGTATCGGGATCTACATGTAAAAATAAGTAAGCCTCCAATAGTTTTACCAAAAATACACCAAAGTTTAATAAAATATCTGCTTACATCAATGCCAAACAGAATCTAAAATGGTGTTCTAACGCCACCTCATACGTCACTTCCGGTTTGCGGTGACAACTTCTGGTTACCTTTTTACTTCATACGCATTGCGTCATACCCTCGTGACTTCATCAGGGATGAAGCCCTGATGAAGTCACAAGGGTGTGACGCAACGCATAGGACATAAGGACGCAAAAACATAACCGGAAGTTGTCACCGCGAACCTGAAGTGACGTATGAGGTGGCGTTAGAGCTCCATTTTGGATTATGTTTGGCATGTCTAATATGGCGTTGATGTAAGCAGATATTTTATTAAACGGTGTATTTTTGGTAATGCACTACTGGAGGCTTGCTTATTTTTACATGTAGATCCCGATACTGGGTTGGGGACGTTATTAACCTTTTCGTTAAGCATCTATCTCCTATCTGGACTGATCTTGGAATCAAGGCTATCATCCAACGGATGAATTAAGGCATTTAAGCCCATGAGTTAAGAGTTCTGAGAGCACATTGAGTGGGCGTTTTACCATCTGAACTACAATCATCATGATTATTTTTCTACCTCACTGAAGATTTTTGAATTCCCTGCACTTTATGCATAAATCGCTTTAATTATTAGCCTGAGGACTTTGGCTTATACATTTGATTCTTATTGGACTTTGCACTTTATATATTTCTTCTTTCAATCTGAGGATTTTTTCAACCCGTTGAATTTATTTGTTTATATTATATGGTGTCCACTACATATTTACCACTATGCAATTACCACTGGCATATTTTGGTAGTGCACTGAGATGTTATCATTGTCCTTCTAGTCACATAGGATATGCGCAGCATCACATATAGTTATTTATATAAATTTTACTAGGTGATTTGTGATCATGGTTGGATCCTGCGGCATTTCCATCTTTATTATATATATTCTTTTAGGTTTTAGTAGCACAGAGGCCTTTTCACTTGGCATGTCCGATGGCATGCTACTTGGAACAATAGCCTTGAACTGACACCCATCTCACTCCCTGCAACAGTATTACCTGTGCATAGCTCTGCTGTGAGCAGTCTGTACTATTTGCTCAGTTCAGGAGCTCACACTACAGGTGGACTCACTAGACGGGGGTCAGTACTTCTTGACAATTTGCCCACAAATCAGGCTTAGAAGATGGTAGGAGCATAGAAGCAGGAGGACATTGATTTAAAATGAAGGTTTCATTGTAAAACACTAGTAGATCATTATAGAGTCTAAGGTGGGTTATTGTACCATTATTTTTTCACCATCTTGAGTGTAATAAACTGACATACATCTGTATGTGGCATGCTTGTTGGCTTTCTTTTTGGTTAGGGGACAATGTTGCCTTTTGTACGCCTTTTTGTCTGCTTATTTCACTGACCTGTTTGACTTTTTTTCTTTTTTTTTTTTTTTCTTTCCATCATTCATAGAATAAAGAGCCATGTCTGGCTCGTATTCCCCCAACTCCAGCCAGAAGGATTTTTAGCCTTCAAGACTCAGATTCTTTATCCGATGCTAAGGAGGGGTAAGTAATTTTACTTTATTAGCCCAATTAGACATTACACAATTCTTTCTTGAACCCCACTCCTTAACACTTTATAGTCCTGTACCCCCACATTTTGGTTTGTCACTTTTTTTTTTTGGCTTGGAAATGTACACTCACTAAAAATGCTTCTTTACACTTCAGCGCCCTATGCTGATATAGGCTAGTAACAACCACAATCCTTTAGCATGTTGTCCTCACACCAACTTGTATTGTAGCGAGAGTGAGGGGAAATGTCAGACCTGGTCTATTACTGAGAGGTGTAAGCACTAGGTCATGCAAATTTTGGTTGGTTCCAACGTAGTTCTCTCAAAGACGCTGAATGGAAAATTGATGGAGAACCAGTCAAATACAGCTGTCGGATGCAGCTGCTGTTGCCACCGATGCTGGCTGTCAGAATACAATAGCTACAGCAGAAGTTTCCTCCATCCTTACTGTAATAGCATGGGTGGAGTAATCTTCTTTCATTCAGCCTATCTCTGTGACCTCAGTTTAAAGACCTCTAAAGCACACACTGCGAGTTGTGTTTAAATTTAGATGTAGTTTGTGTGTGTATATATATATATATTATAGATGTGTGTGGGCACCTGATTGTGGCTTCACAGCCGGGCACCCACTGTGCATGCCCGAATGGCGCCGTGATTTACCACGCAGTAATCTGGGACCTGTCACGTGTCCCAGATGACTGACAGGAGGGGGCAGAGCTGAGCCCTTCCTGCACCTAGGGAAAGTGATGTCACCAGCCCAGGCACTGAAGGAGGCAGACTACGAGGGACCCCCTAGCAACAGGCATTTAGAGGTGAGTTAAAAACTTATTTTTTCCAATTTTTTTTATTTTTTTAGGTATTTTAATGATATATATAATTTTATTTATTTTTATTTTTTTCTCTGTGCAACACCACTTCAAACATCCTTTTTTTTCACATGCTTCCTAAATACAGTATCTGTAGTTAAATATATTGTTATTTTTCAACGATTATATGTTGAATAGAATCAATGACTACAGTACCCAAGCTATACTGCTGGTGACGCTATCCAAGGCTGAAACAGTTCTTATGGCTGGGATGTGCAGTCCCTCAATACTTTTAATGTTGATGGATATAAACCGGCAACTCTGTGGACTCAAGTTGAAAATCTTTCCTCCTCTTGGGGAAAGCAGAGGAAAGATTTATTTTTCATACATCATGGGACATTCCGACTCAGGCTAATATTCATTACATACTCAGGTGAATGGACACTGGTAGACCAAAGGTCTTCAGATGGGAAGTGATCCCCTATATAACCCCTCCCACACAGGAAGCACTTCAGTTTTTTTTACCAGTGTCTGCAAGGTGGATGGCACGGTTTGTTTGAGTACTCTGAGCTCCAGGTCTCTAGTCTCAAACTGTTCTTAAATGAATCAAGGGATTGACTGATCTGATCCATTGGCTTATATGCTTAGAAAAATGGTAGCCAAGCCTCGCAAAGAAGACTCGAGATCCTGCGAGGGTTTTGCCTGTAATATGGCCTCCGCGCGCTGGACCCTGCGAAGTGGAATTCTGGATACTACAGCGCTAAGGCATTCCTGCCAGGTGTTATATAGGTCCAGGCGAGTGAACCCTAAACATGAAAAGGGTACCCAATCCTTGAAGGTCCTCAAGTGACAGGGAATCCACCATGAAGGGTGAAGATTGGGCTCTTAGTTTCTAAGCTGCTCTGCGTCTAGACGGGTAAGTGAAACCCCTTTACTTATTATTGTGGGGTGTCCTAGTGATTTTAACAATCAGTCAAGCTTGATAATGGCTGAACACCAGTGTGCGGTGACCATATGGGGGAGTTTTGGGCTAGCTGTGGGTGTTTGCAAAGTGTACTTTATTTTTTTGCTTGTGTCTGGCTGTTTTTTATCTGTATGATGGTGCATGGCTGTGCGCCATTTCTGCTTGGTTCACTAGGTCGCCCATGCGTTCGCAAGAGTGTCACTATGCTCAGCAGTTTGTTTGGTCATGGCGCGCGCAGCTTCGCCGCACATGCGCAGTAGCCTTTTTATCTGGGCACACGAGGATTAGCGTCATATGCGAATACAGCATGCAATGCTTCCAGAAAGCATCTGTGGGACACAGAGCAGGCTCTGAACAGACACTGGTTCATTTTTTTTTTTTTTCCTTACCCGGGTCACCTGAGTCACCAAGTGTTGCTTGGCAGGCTAAAGGTTCTTAGTAGGATTGTTACATAAGGGTTTGGTGAGTCCTATTAAAGGGTCTCTCTCTTCTGAGGTGTTTTAATATTACACCAAAGTATTCTTTGTGGCTAGTAAATGTCTTAAAAAAAAAAAAGAGGAGCAGGACTAACACTATAGGGAAAGGCAAACTGATGTCGTCGGTATTTTCTGATGAACCTAGTCGTATCCCTAGTGTTGTATCCCCTGAAAGACCAGAGGCTTCCAGGCAGTCTGAGCCGCTGCGCTTATCTGGTATTGTGCCTATAGTAAACACTGCTGCCTCATCCTTTATCACGAAGGATGAACTGTCCTGGGCCCTATCCGGGTTAGAGCACAGGATTGCTGGCATGATTGCCTCCATCCCGCAGGGTAGCGAGAAGCGTTACAGGCCCCCCCCCCCTCCCCAGAGACTGCTAATTTGGAGCAGGAATGGGTTGATGGGGAAGAGCTTAAAGCTCAGGACTCTGTGGAGGGCCCAGCAGATGAGTCTGCTTCTGAGCAATCCGGACAAGATATCCAGTTGCTGTCTGCCTCTCAGTTGCAGAGGCTTTTGATCCTGACTGTCCGAAATGGTTCCCTTTTGCCTTTAAGTTGCCTCTTGCAGAGGTGACTGAGCCCCCTTGGTTCTCTTTGAAGCCTCTTCAGCCAATACAGGCTTTCCACCTACACCCCCTGTTGGAACAGGCAGTGTATGCTGATTGGGAACATCCTGACAGGATTTTTAATAGGTTTTCACTTTTATATCCCATGGATGAAAAGTTCTTTAAAAAAATGGAGCATGCCAGCAGTAGATGCAACAGTCTCTTCCTTAAATGAGAACTTAACTTGTAAACGTTAAGTAACTGGTAAATAACACACAGGGCTTGAAAGACCCTGTTGGCAAGAAATTGGAGTCATCATTAAAGGTTTCCTTTTCTTTGGCCAGTTCAGATATTCGGCCAGCTGTTGCAGCAATTGCTATCTGCCAGTCCATAAAGGATCAGATCAAATGGCCTAGGCTTAACCAGGAGGATGATCTGCCTGATGAAAGTAAGACATATTTCTCTAGCACTGTGTTTTGCTATTGACGCTTTAAAGGATTCAATACAGCAGGTTTCTAGTTTAGCTCTCTCGTCTGTACATATGCACAGACTCTTATAGCTTAAGAACTGGTCAGCCAAGCCTCCTTGTAAAATGTTGGCAGGTTTCCTTTTTCATGAGAGGTTTATTTGGTGACCATTTGTACAAATCTATCCAAAAGATCTCCGGAGGGAGGGGTTCTCTAATTCAGGGACTGCTTCCCCCATTGTCTCAGCATGAAGGACGTTTTGCCAACAGGGTGCTAGGGCCACGGTCAGAAAAGGCACTGGGTCCAAGAGTCTTCTAAAACCAGCACCCAGTCCTCCTTTTGGGGAGAAGCCCCCGCTCCATCGAGCGGGGGGGGGGGGGGGCTAGGCTGCTACACTTTGCGGACATTTGGAGAACAAAAATTCAGGACAAGTGGGTCACCTTGATTATATCTTGCGGTTACAAGCTAGAGTTATGGGGATTGTTTAAGATCCAGCATTCCCTCGGATCCTCCAAAAAAGTATTGCTTCAGGCACTACATCTAGTACATCAAGGAGTGATTGTAGAGGTTCTGGTATCCGAAAGGAGCACAGGGTTTTACTCAATCCAGTTTATGGTTCGGAAACCAAACGGGTGCACAAGGCCCATTTTGGAACCCAGATTCATGAACAAGTATCTACTGAAATAGTACTTTCAGATGGAGTCTGTCCGCTCAGTAGTAGCCTCACTTCAAAGGGCAGACTTTCTAGCCTCGATTATAAGACTCGTATTTACCCATCTTTCAGTCTCATCAGAGGTTCCTACGTTTTTCAGTAGAGGAACATCATTTTAAGTTTGTGGCTCTACCCTTTGGGCTGGCTACAGCTCACGGGTGTTCACAAAGGTCCTAGCACAAGTACTGGGTCTTTTAAGGGCCCAAGGAATCCTGGGGCTTGGGTATCTGGATGACCTACTACCCAGAGATCACTCAGTACAGGCTCTAGAACAGAATTCAATATGTACAGTGTGGTTTTGCTGGAAAGTCAAAGCCTAAAGTATTTAGGTTTGATCCTAGATACGGTTTAAAGCGGGAGTCCACCGGGACTCCGCGTTTTTTTTTTTTTTTTTTTTAAATCCAGCAGCTACAAATACTGCAGCTGCTGACTTTTAAAATAGTGACACTTACCTGTCCAGCGCGCCCGCGATGTCGGCACCCGAAGCCGATCTCTAGGTCGCCTGTCGGGTCCTGCCGCCGCCATCTTGGGTATGGGAATCAGGAAATGGAGCCTTTCGGCTTCATTTCCCGGTTCCCTACTGCGCATGCGCGTATCGCGCTGCGCAATAAGGACGCTCCCCGCTGCCTCTGGGATCTGTGTGTTTCCCAGCAGGCAGCAGGGCACTTGCGGGAAGGGGCGGGCACTTGCGGAAAGGGGCATAAGTTACGCCCCTTTCCGCAGAGAGCTATCCCGGAAGTGGGTGCAGTTACCTGGATTATCCAGGTAAATGCACCCCCTCCCCCCTGAAAGGTGCCGATTGTGGCACCGGAGGGGGGGAGGGTTCCGATGAGCGGAAGGTCCACTTTAGGGTGGACCTCCGCTTTAAGCAAGAATTTTCTTGCCACCCATAAGAATCTGTGCCCTGAAGGTTCAGGTGTATCAGATAAGGGGCACTAGACAACCCTCCATTCGGCTCTGAATGTGCCTCCTAGGAAGAATGGTATCTTCCAAGGCAGTGCCTTATAACCAGTTCCATTCCAGGCCTTTACAACAAGACATCTTGTTAGCCTGGACCAGGAGAGGAAAAGCCCTGGATTATCCAATGTGCTTATCTCCTAGGGCACGCTTATGCCTAAACTGATGGTTGCAGGATCAGAACCTGCGAAAGGGAAAATCCTTTCTCCCGCTAACTTGGAGAGTAATGTCTACAGATGCCAGTCTCTCTCATGCTAGGGTGCGACCCTAGAAGGGCTCAAGCTCAGGGGACATGGTCAGGGACAGAACAGATCATGACATCAACGTCCTAAAATTACGTTCAGTATGTCTGGCCCTACGATCCTGGATGGGTGGAGCTTCAGTACTGCAGTGGCTTGTATAAACCACCAAGGCAGTACCAGGAGTCATTCAGCTCTGAAGGAGGTGAACCACATACTAGCCTATTCAGAGGGACATGTGCCGATTTTATATCAACAGTCCTTATCCCGGGAGTAGAGAACTGGAAGGCAGATTATCTCAGCTGCCAGCAGATCTGCCTGGTGGAATGGTCCCTACACCCAGGGGTGCTCCAGGAAATTTGCCAGCGTTGGGGAGGGCCAGACCTATTGGCATCCAGATTTAACAGGCTACAGCAGTTTGTGTCCCGAACAAGAGATCTTTTACCAATCGGAGCAGATGCTCTGATAAACCGTCTCCCGAAGGCCATGGTTCCTGGAGATTGTGAGCCTGACAATAGACAGGCCATGGATGCTTCCACGCCGCTCCGATCTGTCTCAAGGTCCCATATTCCGCCCCAATTTACAGTCTTTAAATTTGACGGCATGGCTATTGAAGCCAGGGGGCGGAAGGACCGTGGCATCTCAGGACCAGTAGTGTCTACCCTAGTGAATGCTAGAAAAGCTGTCACTAGGAAAATGTATCATAAGGTCTGGCATCCTTGGAAATGCGTGATTGGGAGAATTCTCTTTTCTACAGTCAGCTGTGGAAATCAAATTGGCTTTGAGTACAATCGGAGGTCCATTTTCGGCCCTATCAATATTCTTCCAAAGGCCTTTAGCCTCCCATTCACTGATCTGAACCTTTATGCAGGGGTTGGTTCACTTGCTTCCCCCCATTAGATCACCTATGTGTCCTTGGGACTTGGTGTTGTCTGTGTTACAGAAACGACCATTTGAACCTGACAAGGAAATTCCATTAGACTTGATGTCACGCAAGCTAGCCTTCCTGATGGCTATCACCTCGGCTAGAAGGGTGTCGGAGTTGGTGGCCCTTTCGTGCAGGGAACCATAATTGATCCTTCACCACGATAGGCTCGTGTTACGACCTGTTACATCCTTTTTGCCAAAAGTGGCGTCAGCCTTTCCTTTAAATCAGGACATTATTTTGCCTCCTTTTTTTCTTTCAGCCTCGATCGGTGGAAGAGAGCCCACTGCATTCTTTGGTTGTTGTCCGGGCAGTCAAGGTTTATTTGTCTAGCTCTGCGGATCAGACCCCTTATTTTGTTTTACCAAAAGGACCCAAGAAAGGGCAGGCAGCTTCCATTGCCAATTGCGTCAGTCAATTGGTCATTCAGGCCTACGGTCTGAAACTTAAAGCTCCTCCCTTTAGGGTGAGAAGCTGATTCTAACAGGGGTGTAGGAACCTCAAAGGCTTTTTGCCACCTGGTATCTATGGCTCAGATTTGTAAGGCTGCTACCTGGTCTTCAGTGCATACGTTCACAACATTTTATCAAGTGGATGTTCGAACAGCCGAGCAAAACTGTGTGTGTGATATAGGGGATAACTGAAGACCTTTGGTCTACCAGTGTCCATTCAACTGCATACTCTCCAATACATATTGGACCATATTGTATAGAACTGGGTTAAGAGGCTGCACTGCAATGGGCTTTAAGAACCCGGCCATCCAGATTTTATTAACAGGTCAGTTGGCTGTACGTCATTTTACTACGAGGGAAAAATGTGTATAACATATTTATAACACATAACCTTTCATTAGAGAAGTACCTAGGCTGCCTTTGTTGGCCTCATAAAAATGTTGCATTATCATTCAGCACTGGTAGTTCTCAGAGTAGAGATTCTACTACAGAAAGCAATTCCTGGCCAGGTTTACATAAATATCCTAACACATTTGCTTGCATACCCACCTCTATGCTGAGATTATCTGCACTAAAGATGCTTGAGGTGATTGTGCCTGCATTTTCAGCCTGAGGTCTTCGGTGGCAGCCCTGTTTTTCTGACTGAACATTTTGCTGTTCACAGTATATTGTTTTTTACTTTTTGGACCATTTTCGGACTAAATTGAGGCTGTTAGCTGTGACCTAAAAAACAGGAATTAGTGGTCTCCAAGTTCATCCTCTCAACTTTCCCTCCCATGTTTACAATGGATATAAAAAGTCTACACACCCCTGTTAAAATGTCAGGTTTTGGCGATGTAAAAAAAGACAAAGATGAATAATTTCAGAACTCTCTCCACCTTTTTAATGTGATCTATAAACTGTACAACAAACTGAAATCTTTTAAGCAGAGGGAAGTAAAAATGTAAAATAAAATGATTGCGTAAGTGTGCATGCATATGAAGAACTTCCTCACATAAAATGTGCAATATCCATGCAATAATAACACTCATATATAACCATGTTAATATAGATCAACTTCATGCAATGTCCAAACGATAGCAAAAGTGTGTATCATTTTAAGTAGTGTGGTCCTTGTATTCAATTCAGTGAACATTTTCAATGGTATATTGCCATCCACCACAAATCCTTATGCTGCTTGCAGTGATCCTGTGATCTTAAATGGTGTGTAAACACAACCCCCCCCAAGAAACAGACCCTGTTCCCTTTAAAGCATGTTGTACAGCACAGTGCATGTACAATGAGAGCATATTCATTTGGGGGGGGGGGGGGGGGGGCACAAGTGTGGTGATCTACTATTAACCACTTTCAGACAGGACCAATTTGCTGGTCAAAGACCAGACCACTTTTTGCGATTCGGCACTGCGTCGCTTTAACTGACAATTGCGCGGTCGTGCGACGTGGCTCCCAAACAAAATTGACGTTTTTTTTTCCCCACAAATAGAGCTTTCTTTTGGTGGTATTTGATTACCCCTGCGGTTTTTATTTTTTGCGCTATAAACAAAAATAGAGCGACAATTTTGAAAAAAACGCATTATTTTTTACTTTTTGTTATAATAAATATCCCCCAAAAATATATAAAAAAACATTTTTTTCCCTCAATTTAGGCCGATACGTATTCTTCTACATATTTTTGGTAAAATCGCAATAAGCGATTATTGATTGGTTTGCGCAAAAGTTATAGCGTTTACAAAATGGGGATAGTTTTATAGCATTTTTATTAATAATTTTTTATTTTTTTTATACTTGTAATGGCGGCGATCTGCGATTTTTTTTTTTTATTGTGACTGCGACATTGTCGGGGACCCATCGAAAATTTTTGACACATTTTTGGGACCATTGTCATTTATACAGTAATCACTGCTATATAAATGCAGTGATTCCTGTGTAAATGACACTGGCAGTGAAAGGGTTAACCAGTGGGTGGCAGTGTAGGGGTTAAGTGTTCCTAGGGGTGTGTTACTAACTGTGGGGGGGTTGGGCTTTCATTTAGTGTACACTGATCTCTGCTCCAATCACATGGAGCAGAGATCAGTGTCACTAGTTGCTAGTCAGAATGGAAAAATGTTGTTTATACAGCATTTCCTCCATTCGGCCGCTCCGTGAGACGATCGCGGGGATGCCCGTGGCGATCGAGTCCGCGGGTCCCGGACTCACGGGGGTCCCGACCAGCGCGGGAGCGCGCCGGCGGCGGCGCGCTCCCGATGGCAGGGCGGCATTGAATATTGGACGTACATGTACGCCAATATACCTGCCCGTGCCATTCTGTCGACGTACATCGTCGTGCGCTGGTCGGGAAGTGGTTAAGATCACATGAGCATCACAAGCAGCAATAAGGATTTGTAGTGGATGGCAATACAATATAAAATCTTCACTGGATTGAATACAAAGACTGTATTAAAATGATGCACACTTTTGGCATTGTTTTGGACATTGCATGAAGTTGATCTATATTAGCACTGTGTATGATGAGCACTAGTATCGCATGGATAGTGCATGTTTTATGTGAGGAAGAACCAATATAACATTAATGTACTTTTGCCAAAATAAATCCGCTTTCCATTTATTATACGCACGCATACCTCACTGTCTTTATGGCTGTTTCGTAACATTGCTCGATTACTTCTGCCTAACTTCCTGGACAGACTTTAGATCAGGACACAGGAAGGAGTTGGCCAGCTGATTGCATTAGTACACACCCTGCATTATCTACCCTCAGCTGGTCAACTCCTTCCTGTGTCATGACCTAAAATCTGTCCAAGAAGTTTAGACAGAAGTAATCGAGCAGTGTTTTAAAACCGATGTAAAGACAGTGAGGTAAGCGTGCATATAATAAACGAAAGAGGTTTTATTTTGGCAAAAGTACATTAATACTATATTGGTACATATGGGGGGTGGGGGGGCTGAAATTTTAGAGAAAAAAAAAAACGACCGAACAAAGGTGAACTTGGCCTTTTAAAGTGGTTTGTGAAGTCTCAAACCTGAGGTTTGATAATAGTACATAAAAAAAAAAAAAATGTTTTCTTTGGTCAACTTCATAGAGACACAGAGTGTGGGCTGCAAATGAAACTTGACATGGCTCCTACCACACAATTGCACACAAATGCCTTGACCAGCATGACTGCCACCACCTCCACATCATCCTCCAGCACAAGCTCCACTGTTGACCCCAAAGACAAACGAAGGTAGGACACTTTTTTTAACCTGCAAGTTATCTTACTGCTTGAACCTTTCTGCTAGGTTGATGGCATGCAGTAGTGTGTATTGCTTGACTTTATTTGCTGGGCATGCGTTTTGCTTTTGTCCATGTATACACCGGTTCAGTGTTTAATTCTCTGAAGACATTTTTAATTGTCAGATTCATTTGTGTTTTGACAGGATACATCTCTAATATAGTGTGACAAAATAAAACGTGTTACATGCTTCTTTGTTGACTATATAAACTACCTGACTTCATGCCTACTCTTAAGATAAGTGCAGGCTTAAAAGTATAGTGGTGTGACCCGTTCAGTACATGCAAATAAGTTTAAAGCGGTTCTTCACCCTAAAGGGGAAGTTCTGCTATTCTGATCCCTCCCCCCCCTCCGGTGCCACAATCGGCACCTTTCAGGGGGGAGGGGGGTGCAGTTACCTGGATAATCCAGGTAACTGCACACACTTCCGGCCAGACCGCCGCAGAACCCCCGCAGACGCCCCAACCCCCCCCCCCCCCGTTGTGTTCTGGGAAACACACAGTTCCCAGAGACACAGCGGGGGACCATTAGAGACGTGCAGCGCGACTCGCGCAGTAGGGAACCGGGCAGTGAAGCCGTCATGCTTCACTTCCCGATTCCCTGACAGAGGATGGCGACGGTGGCAGCAGCGAGACCAGCAATCGCTCGTCATCTGCCGCCGACATCGCTGGAACCTGGGACAGGTAAGTGTGATTTTATTAAGTCAGCAGCTGCAATATTAGTAGCTGCTGGCTTTTAATATTTTTTTTTTAGGTGCAGCTCCTCTTTAAGCTGAAACCCAGGCAAATAACTAAATACACAAATGAAATCCATATATGAGCGTTGTTTTGTCCAAAGGATTTTTTATTTTTCTCTGGCCAGGTCTGAGATTTACATAGCTCTGAGCTGGTATTTTTCAATGCCCTGTATAGCAGAGCTCAAACTGGGAGATTGCGAAACCTCACTAGAAGCCAGACATTTGTGCTACAGTGCACACGTGCCAAACAATTCTGATAGGAAGTAAGAGCAAAGTGGAGGAGAGACAGGTTCATCAGTCTGCTTTTTTTTCCTATCCAGTTACAGGTCAGGGTAGGGACAATACTTCTCGGGGCCCTTTCTCATGGCCGTTTAGTCTGGACTGAACATGGATGTGTAAACTGCATGTTCATCAAAAAAAGCATGACTGAACTGATGTGAAAGGACCATAGTGTTGGTTCATGGGGTTCCTCAGTCAGTTCTGCAAAAATCAGACTTTTAATAAACAGACACTTGTTTTGTCCAATGATCCAGCACCTTCCTCATCAGTCTTTGGGTCCTCTGCACCAGCTTGTTGTGGGCAGCCGGCTTTGATTTTTATGGCTTTACAGCCGGCCGCCCACTGTGCTTTGTGAATGGTCTCTCTGCCTTCTAAACACTGACCAGGAGGCTGCAGGCAGGGAGATGGCGAGGAGAACTTCTGTTCAATCGGGCCCGTCAAAACTGGGTGCCCTCATAAATACAAATTCTTTGACAGGTTAAACGGCTTTTAGGTAAATATTTCTTCTGTGTTTACTTCTTAGCCTGGAGTTAAACTTTCTGCTTTAACATCACAACTAATAAATGTTTAAAACTTTAGGTCGTATCAAACACCGGTCCGGGATGAAGAATCTGAGTCTCAGAGGAAAGCACGGTCTCGGCTTATGAGGCAGTCAAGGCGATCTACTCAGGTAAAATATACTTTTTTTTTTTTTTTTTTTTTTTTCTTTCTTCTACAGGACAACAAGCATACTCTTGGATGATTGAGTAATATGCTTCCCCCTTCAGATGATTGGACACTGACGGAACTTATTTGACCTCCATAAAATCCCACCCATTCCCAGCAATCCTTTTCTATTTTTTTTATTATTTTTGCAACTTCTATCCTTCTAGTGCTGCAAAATCAAAGTCCCCTTGTTGGCTTCTCCTGAAAGATTCCTACTCCCAAATACTGAGCTTTACACCACCCACACAGGCTGACGATTCTGTATCGTTCCCCTTGACACACCAGTGGAACCATACCCAGACCCTGCTGCAGAGAGAAGACTCGAGCCAGCTTGTAACTTCAGAAACTGGACTCCTCTGTAGCCTAAGTAGTGCCCCTGACCATTTTCATGGGGCAGAGGGGGGGGGGGGCACACAAGCTCAGGCACCCAGGTGACTGGCCCTCACCTGTGTCTTTGCTTTGACCATGCAGCTGGACCACCCAGCGCCTGATGGTTTAATTTAAATGGCTGTGATCCCTGTCCACAGCGCACCATAAGTATCTTGTTCCCCTCACTGCATAGGGTATCTCAAGTGTAAGGTGTAAGAGATGGGTGGCATAAGGGACTCTTCCAGACTGTGGGTCCCCTTTCTCAGTTTCCTCCCAAGCTCCCTTGAGTACCCCCCATCCCCCCCCCCCCGCCCCCGCGGGGGACCCTTGCAATCTCTGGTTCCTACATATGATCCAGAATCCAGGCTATATTCTTATGGACCCTTTTGGTCCTGCATTGTTTAGAAGACCTTCCCCCTGCTTTACAGTATTGTGTAGACAGTTTGGCAGATACCGTGCAACCAATTCCCAGGGTAGACCGCATAGCCATTCAAGTATTGGTCTGTGGCGTTGCCGTGTCAAAAACGCCTAGGGTGAATGCTCTGTTCACGGAGGGCATCTTTGTTGAGCAGCTTGGTTCTTTTATCATTAGTCACTGGTGGTTCTGGTGATTAATTTAGGATCAGTTCTCCCTGATCTATACTTCATCCTGTAATGATGCTACCTTGACAACTCCGTAAGATTGAGGTAAAGGGCATTTTTGTTGGTTCTCATGCCTCTAATTGATCCAGTAGGTCTTGGTTCTCTGACTTAACCCAGGTTTTTAGAGGTCACTCTATATCTGCTCCCAGACCTTATGTCACAAGGGCTGGTTCCTTCATACTGCTTTTCCGTTTCCAATTTTTGAGATTTTGGAATAACCGTTTAAGAATCAACCGGCGCATTGGCATCCAATAGTGTACATAAATGCGGAACGTGGTAAATCGATATATTTTCCATTCAAACTAATTACGCAACACGAAACCAGAACTGAAGCCACCTTTTTGCTCGAGGTGGTCTATCCCTTCTGCCTTAGCCAGGACGTCGTCCTACTGCCTTTGTTTGTCCCCTAAAATCCCTAGGGGGTTTTCTCTCTATCGTTTGGACGTGGTTCTTGCTGTACGAGTTTATATCTGTCACAGCCTCTTTCATGATGTCTGATTTGACTTTTCGGTCATCTTGGGGGTGCTTCCAGCAGATTTCCTACTGCTTATGACACCATCTCTAGTTGTATTAGGCAGGTTCTAGTTCAAGTCTTTTCTCTGTGGATAAGTAAACTCCTTATCCCGTTAAGGCGCATTACTAGATTCTGGGTCTTTTTAGCTTTAGATTTTCAAAGCTTCTATCTGGTCCTTGGTTCACACCCTTGTGAATGATTACTAGGTGGATTTTCAGGCCTTTGACACTAGCTTTAGTCACAGTGGTCCTGGCTACTGTTTTAGTTGGGTTGCATGACCCTTCATTATGTGACTCTTAATAGCATTTGTTTGCTGTTTGTCCACGTTTTTTTTTTTTTTTTTTTTTTTGTATAGTTGTTTTTATCCAAGTCTAGTAAAACCAGGATTTTTGACTTGTGCTGCACTCCAAGGAAAGGATTTACACACAAGTCACTTGCCTACCCCTTGTGGCCTTGTATTTTCCTATTGCATGCTTAAAATCTGAGGATTGGTGTGAATGCGAGAAGTTATATTGGGTTTCTTAAAGCTCTGCTTTACCAGTATCCAGCCACCTATAGATGGAAGCCAATTGTCTAGGGCTAGGCTGGTGTTCTTGCACAGTTCTTCCAAGAAACACATTTTACAGGCAACAATCAAATTTTTACTGCAAGCCCACTTAAGCTAGCTTTTAGTTGTGGCTTATAGTTTGGATTTTTTTAGTGTATGATCATTGTCTTTCATTCTCACTGTAATTAAATTTTCTTTTCAGGGTGTCACGCTCACTGACCTCAAGGAAGCAGAAAAGACACAAGTGAAGTCGGCGGATTCTGCTCAGCTATCCAGTCTAAAAGCTGGTGATGTTGGAGAGCGAGTTGAAAAGGATCAGCTCCAAGAAAACATGGTCAGTGTATTTAAAATTCCTATACCATTTTTTTCACTGATTGTAGACTTTGTGTTCAGGGACACGGTACAATAAAATGCTTGGAATCGCTGTAAATTCATGCCATTTTAGAATTTTATTCCTCTACAAACAGTCAAATGTAAAAAATTGTTTCACTGTAAGGTTCTCTGGTTTGTTGTATTTGACTACATTTTCTAAAGCTTTCTTAAAGCGGAGTTCCACCCAAACGTGAAACTTCTGCTTTAAGGCCTCCTCCCCAGCTCCTTTTTTTGAGACTGAGCTTTTGGGGAGGAGGCACGGAGCAGATACCCGATTTTGACAGGTACCTGCTCCCGCTGCCGTTCTGGTCACCTAGGCGATCAAAAGCCGAAGCTCTCCCTCCCAAAGTCTTCTGACTGTGAAGCTGCGAGCTATATTGGAGATGCCGGTGCCCCCGAGGGAGGGACCTGGGGAGAACACGGCACAGCTGAGTGCACCGCTGGATTGTGGAGACAGGTGAGTGGCTGTTCAAAGTCAGCAGCTGCACTTTTTGTAGCTGCTGACTTTTAATAAACAATATGACTGGATCTTCGCTTTAAGGAGTTTTGCTGCTCCTGATTTGTAACAAGAAAATCTTATGTAGGCTGAATGTGGAACTAACATTTTTTTTTTGCTATTTGAGAAGAAGCCATGTTCTAAAATATTTATATCCCTGTCCTAAGGTGCAAGAGATCTGTGGGTAGATCAGATCATCCCTCCTCATCCATCTGCCTCTTCAGCCTTAGCCGTGTGTAATTGCAGATCCTCTGAATCCAACACCCATTAAGACCTTGGGTCCAGATGCTGGAGTTCTGCTAATGCTGCTGACAGGCCTTCAGCATCAAAGTGTGTACCCACAACCGGTTGGGAATCTGGATTATTGTGCCTCTGTGGCTTTTGGATGCTCATGATACCCTCCTTTTAGCTTACAGACTATTTGGAGATGGCATCAATTTTGGCTTCCCTGCAGCTTGTTTTCTTGTGCTACTACTTGGACCTACCTTCGTTTCCTGCTCTCTGGGACCCCTGTCTTAATAAGAACTTGGAAGTTATTCCCTATATTTGTATTCCCTATCCTTCTCAGGAAAATTCTTTATCATTAGATGTGTATCTTCGGTATGCCTTCTCCCCAGAGGGGTATTCTGGGTTGGTGAAATTGGACCAGTTGCCACAGCTTACTCCCCTAGCAGGGTCATGATCCCTCAGGGTCTGCCAAAGGCACTGGTGATTGCTGACAGCACTAGACCTTATTACTGCCCCGTTGCCATTTTTGCTTGGTACTCCTATTGTGCAATCTCAGGCAACCTTCCTTGAAAAGAGTCAATTATTTCTGGACTCTGATATACAAAAGTTAGACCCTTCAAGATGATGCTGGCTGTTTCCTCCAGTCAGTTTTACAGATATCTAGTTTTGGTAACTAAGTCATCAACAAGCATGGCTGACCAGCTTCTATCCTCGCTAAAACAATTATTCTGCTTCCTGTTTAAGGGCTTGCTTTGTTTAAAGCTAGTTGTGCACTGATATGAAAATTCAGGATGCACTTAGATTCCCGAAATTGATGGTTTTTATAATAGGTAGGCACTTTAAATGATGGCGGGTGTATACTGACTCCTATTTAACATGAGTTTGAGCTACATCCCCAGTTATAACAGGGTGTACATAACCACATTATTTTACTTTTTACTTCCCCCTAAAATTTCAGTTTGTTTTTCAGTTGAGTTGTACAGTTTATAGGTCACTTTGACCCGGGCTCACCCCTCCCGTAGGCAGTTCACACTATCTTGTGCAAACCGCTGCGGGTGTCCTTAAAGTTTAAAGGCATCCCCAGTTTAGTTCACAGATCATAGTGCAAACTGAACTTGAATCGCATAGGTGAGAACACCCATCTGATCCGATTCTAGTGCGGGGGAAAAAAATGTCCCTGCACTATTTTCTGTGCGAAACCTGGTCAGATTTGGTGACGGGCATCTCCCTTTTGTTGACAACATTGTACTGTATAGCTAGGGCTAATGGCAGCTTTTGTACTGTACTATAGCCTAGCAAGTGTAACATTCTTTTTCTGGTACTGCCTCTGCTTTGTACTGTAAGCTGTGTGACAAAAGGACCAGGAACTCCTCTAAGGGTTCTAAGGGATAATGCACTGATGTTGAAGGATCCAGCAAGTTAAGGTTGGCTTTTCCTTTCAAAGACAAGATGTCTTTTGCAGTTCTGACTGCAATTGGAGTAACTCAGTCCATTAACCCTTTAATGTCTGCTCCACTATTGTGGCGGAGCACATTTTGAGTCACGCCAATGCATTGGAATATGGACTCCAGGGGGTTAAGGAACAGGTGTGAGATACCTGAAAGTTCTGCCAGATCAGCAGGCCCGGCAAGGGGGTTGTGTATTTGACACACTGTGTCTCAGATGCTAAGAAGGACTTGATCATTTAAGCCCTATGGCTTATACTTGGGCTAGTGCATTTTTGCAGAAGTCCGTGACTGAAATGTTAATCAGCCGAAGCACCAGGTGAGAACCCTTAGCCAGTCTGCGTCCCTTTCTGGGGTACGACTAGAATGGATAAGTACATCCAAAAGGGGTAAAGCTCTCTTTACCAGTAAAAGGAGGTTCAGACAGTTCTCCTTTAATCGTGCAGCCTCTCATATGCCTTAGTTCCCAGGGGCAGCACCAGGATCTTGAGGGCAGAAAGCCCATAAAGCAGAATGCTAAGGCCTTCTCGTGAAGGAGCACCCCCACTCATTCAGGTGAGGGGAAAGGTCCTGTGATTTCTCAAAATCTGACAGGAACAATGTTAAGAGCAGAGGGATTTCTGTGATTTTTCTTCTATAGGTTACATCTAGAGTTTCAAAAGCCCGGATGGCCCAGTCTGCTTTTGATCTGAGGGTCTGGGGTTCGGGTCCTGTTTGGGTGCTGCCTGTGGGGCCCTTGGGGCTGGTAATGCAGCAGTCTTTATGCAAGAGTGTCCGTCTCCTCAAAGAATGCTCCTAAGGTTCCAGAGAAAAAAAAGGGAAAAGTCTTTCTGGCCTCTGGATCAGCTGTTATCCCAGTCGGTGATATTAGAGATTCCCTTAGTGGACCAGGGTTTTTTGGCTCAAACCTTTTAAGCTCCCAGAGCCAAATAGAGGTAAGACCCATTCTAGATCTTGGAGATCTGAATCGGCACTTGAACATCCGATCCTTTCATAATTCGATCGGCTGTGTGCATCCTGCAAGGAGAGGAGTTGCATATCTCCATGTGCCAGAAACTTCTGCGGTTTCAAATATAAAAAAAAAATATTTCAATCGTGGCACTGCCATTTGGTTTAGCCACAGCACTACGAGTGTTCTGAAAGGTTCTGGCTGCTCCTTTAACCAGGTTAAGGGCTCAAGGCAATAACGTTCCTAGCCTATTAAAAGGATCTACTTTTAATAGATCATTTAGTCTGGTTGGATTCTCAGCCTAGGAAGATTTTTTTAAAACCATCAAGGAGATTACTTGGGGGCTGGTTATAGATACCATACAGAAGAAGGTATTCTTACCCCAGACGTGAATCTGTTCCATTATAGGACGAATTCAACTTATCAGGATAAAGGAAATTTCTTTCATTCGGCTGCAGGAGATTTTTAGAGGAAATGGTGACCTCCTTCAGGGCCGCCCCTTACGCGCAGTTTTATTCAAAGACTGCTTCAAGACACCATCCTGTCAGTCTGGAATAAATAGGATTCAGGCCTTGTTTTTTTCCAATACGCTTGGCTCCCAACAGGTCAGAGCCTGAAAAATCTTTATCCTGCAAGGTGTTAACAGATGCCAGCCTTCTAGGCTGGAGAGTGGCCCTGGAAGAAGATTCTGTCCAGGGGAGATGGTCCAGGTTAAAGGACTGCTATAAAGATGTAGAAGTACTCCTCATGCATCTAAAGTGCTTAAGTACAATAAAACATCCTCACAAACGTACACCAGGCAGTGTTAATTACTGTGCAAAATGCGCCGATTTGCACCAAATATTACTGTGCATAAATTTCTAACTATGTGCAAAACATACATCAAAGGTGCTTCATAATGTGCAAATATGCACAAATGTGCAATAAAATATATGTGCAAAAAAATTGCTATGTAAACTCAGATCTTACACCCACATAAAGAGATATTATATACGCCTCACTAGTACCTATATGTTAGTGCAGAATGAATGTGAGAAAATACTTGTATACTCTAATACGTATATGATAAAGTGCAGAGTGAATGTGCAAATTGAATTCCTTAGTAGTACCAAAAATGAACTAAAAAGATTTATGAACAAAAATAGCTGTGCTAATTACGTTTTTGCACATTCATTCTGCACTCTAACATATAGGTACTAGTGAGGAGTATAGAAGTATATCTCTTTATGTGGTTGTATGATCGGAGTTTACATATCAATTTTTTGCACATATATTTTATTGGACATTATTTATTGTACTTAAGCACTCTAGATTCATGAGGAGTCTTATACCCCTTTAGAGCAGTGAATTAATAGAAAATTGATTTGAGCGCACCATCATTTATAATAACTTTAGAGTGACAGAACACTTATATGGTTGCAGCCTAATCATTCAGGTTTTTTCTATTGTTGTTCCTACATATATACCATATCAGCGCTATTTATAACTAATATCCAGGTTAAAGGACCTTGCCTATCAACTTTATTGGAAGTTTCAGGCAGTACATCTGCCCATAGAATCTTGGCGGTCAGGTTATGGGACTCAGTCTGACAGAGCCACGGCGATGGCTTACATCGATCACCAGGGGGAGGCATGAGAAGTCGTGCAGCCCAAAAAAGAGGTGAATGTTCTAGCTTTGGCAGAACACAACACTCCTTGCCTATCGGCAATTTTAATATTTCAGGCGTACTACTTGAGACGCCAACAATTATTTCTGGGAGAATGATATCTTCACCCCGACATCTTCCTAGCAATATGTCAGATGGGGTACTCCGGACATGGACCTATTCGCATCCAGATTCATTAATAAGGTCGACA
The DNA here is from genome assembly GCF_037356315.1 of Lithobates pipiens. Lineage (NCBI taxonomy): Eukaryota > Metazoa > Chordata > Amphibia > Anura > Ranidae > Lithobates > Lithobates pipiens. The sequence goes on along the minus strand of NW_027507788.1, from coordinate 136,482,379 downwards.
ACTTTGTCAAAGGGGTCCACTAACAGACAGAACAGATGCATTAATCTTCCCAGGGGATCAGTTTTCACTGATCTATGCATTTCCACCAGCTCTGCTACTTCCGCGCCTTCTCCACAGGATTAAGCAGGAACAGAAGGAGATGATTCTGGTGGCCACAGCCAGGTCCCAGAAGATCTTAACTTATCAAGATCATAAAGAGGGCAGTAGAAGTCCTTTGGACTCTGCTATTATAGCCAGACCTTCTTGCACACGGTCCGGTATTTCATCCTACTTTACGGACAAGGAGTTTTTGACAGGTTTGACTGTTGAATCCCACGCTATAAAAGATCGTGGGTGATCTCCTTCAGTAGTGTCTACTTGGACTAATGCCAGGAAGCCGGCTTCCAGAATCACTTACTATAGAATCTGGAAGGCATAGGTTTCTTGGTATCGATCCAGGGGTTTGCACCCCAGGAAGTATGTCAATAGGCAGGATTCCTGCATATGGGATCTGAAATGAAGCTGGCCTCGACTTTTATCAAGAGCCAGATCCAGGCCTTGTCTGTCTTTTTCCTATGGCCTCTTGCTTCCCACTCTTGGTGCGTAGCTTATTCAGGGGGTAACACGGTTTATCCCCCCATCAAGGCACCTTTAAATCCTTAGGATTTAAAATTGGTCTTTTCGGCTTTGCTGAATCAGCCATTTGAACCTTACGAGAAATTCTCTTGGTTCTTTGACAAAAGAGAATCTTTTTTGCTTGCCAATTCTTCTGCTAGAAGAGTAGCAAAACTAACATCTCTCTGTCATGTGAGAGCCATTTCATCATGCATAAGGATGAGGTGGTTTTGATGTCCTCATCCTGAATTCCTACCAAAAGTGGTAACAGGTTTTCTTTTAAACCAAGATATTATTCTTCCTTCTTTCTCCTCAGAAGCCTTAATCTGGGGAAGAGAAAGCACTACAGTCTCTTGATGTAGTAAGAGCGATCAGAATCTATGTAAAGGTGACCGCTCAGGTTCGCAAAACACAGGTTTTGTTTGTACTGCCAGTATGTCCAAGATATGGACAGGCAGCGTATTCTTCCTTCTCATATTAAGAGCACACTCATCCAGGGTGATTAGGGCCTTTTGGGTGGTGCATCATCAGACCTCTAGGGCTCAGATCTGTAAGACTGCAACTTGGTCTTCGGTGCAGACATTTATCTGATTTTATCAAATCGCTATTAAGTCATGGGGATATTGCCTTAGGACACGGCATACACTGCAGGCTGCAGTATGAGTCCTCTGGCCTCCTGTTTCCTTGATTCTGTCTCAGTTGCCATCGCTATGGGACATCCTACATGGTTATTACTATGGCTCTGTGTCCCCTGATGTAAGAAAATAGGATTTTTAAAACGGCTTGCCTGTAAAATCCTTTTCTTTGATGTACATCAGGGGACACAGAGGTCCCTTCCTTCTTATACACTTTGATTGCTTGGCTACAAAACTGAGCACTCCCAGTAATTGGAGGGGATATATGGGGAAGTTCACTCCTTAAGGGGCGTGCCAGTGTCCAGCACCTGATACGCCGATATAACCCACATAGTTATTACTATGGCTCTGTGTCCCCTGATGTACATCAAAGAAAAGGATTTTACAGGCAAGCGGTTTTAAAATTCTTTTTATCTCTGGAGTTAATCCTTTTTAATATATGCCATGATTCTATTGGCTTTGCTTGCAGCAGCTTGGCATTGCATGCCATTGCTTAGTCTGTCTTCATACTAGGGCTGCAACTAACGATTATTTTCATAATCTATTTAGTTGGCCGATTTTTTTTTTCTATTAATCATAACCTTAAAAGTGTGGTGTATAATTTAGTTAATATTTAAAATTTAATAAATAAAACATGGCAATGTATTCATAAATATATCTATGCAGTGGTAAATTAAAAATAACTATATGGCTAGGGAGCAAAATCTCTAATCTATCTTGAGAATAACAGAGAGAAGAGATATATAAATGTATATACTATTAGAGGTTGAATCTGGTAAATCTAAAAAAAAATTGTCAGTTTTTCAGACAGAATTGTAATATAATATGTACGACAGACTCCCTTGTCATAGGCAGATGATAAAAGCTACCTGTGCTTGCTGCCATACAAAAAACAATGTCTTCCTTCAACAAAATAAAATAAGTTCTCAGGCACTTAACATGTATGGACGGTGTCCTGAGCTGTGTGCTGCACTGTATTTCCTTACATGTTAACAAATACATACTGTATGCAGGCCAACTAATCGGCTGATCGATTATGAAAATAGTTGCCAACTATTTTCATATCGATTAGTTGTCGATTAATCTATTAGTTTCGACCCTAACTAGAACCCCCCAGGTCCTTTTTCCATCCTAGATTCCCCCAGAGGTTCTCCCTGTAGTGAGTAGATTGCATTCATGTTTTTTTTCCACCTAAATGCATTACTTAAAATTTTCTGCTTTAATCCTCATTTGCCATGTGGTTGCCCACCCCTTTAATTTGTTTAGATCCTCTTGCAAGGCTTCTACATCCTGTGGCAAAGCTATTGCCCTGCTTAAATTGGTATCGTCCGCAAATACTGAGATTTGGCTGTTTATCCCATCCTCCAGATCATTTATGAATAGATTAAATGGGATTGGTCCCAGGACAGAACCCTGGCGACCCTACTTTCCACTCCAGACCATCCTGAGTACTCCCCATTTATCACTACCCTCTGAACTCGCCCCTGTAGCCAGCTTTCAATCCAAGTGCTCACCCTTTGGTCCATGCCAACAGACCTTAGTTTGTAAACGTTTATGGGGAACTGTATCAAACTTTGCAAAATCCAGATACACCATGTCTACTGGTCTTCCTTTAGATGGCAGCTCACCTCATAGAAGGTTAATAGATGGGTAAGAACAATTTTTCTTGAATCCATGCGGATTACTGATAACCATACAGTTTTCATTACTAAAATCTTGTATATAGTCCCCTAACTGGTTTGTAGTTCCCAGGGATTCATCTTGGTCCTTTTTTAAATATTGGTGCTACATTGGCTTTTCTTCAATCAGCTGGTACCATACCAGTCAGACTGTTCGTAAAAAAAAAAAAAAAAAAAAAAAAAAAAATTAAGAACAATGGTCTGGCAATTGACTAGCCGACCAGGATATTGGCTCTTTTAAATGTATTACCCATTGGGATGCATTGGCCAGTAGTCTTGTTTTAATATTCTCTTAAAGCACATCCATTTTTCCTCTGTGTTCTTTGTTCCTAGGATTTTATCCCATTTAATATCTTCTAACAAGGAGCGTAGTTTATCAAGGTTGGCTCTTTTGAAATTCAGTGTCCTTGTATTCCCCTTATGTTTCCCATTTGTGTGATTTATACTGAAATGTTTCTTATGTTTCCCCGTATTTCCACACCTGTGATTTAGGTCTGTATTGTTGGTGATCAGTAAGTCTAGTAACGCATTGTTGGTGCATCTACCATCTGACCCATGAAATTATCATGTAAGACTTTTAGGAAATGGCGAGCCTTAGACTAATGCTCTGTTCCTTCAGCCCAGTCTGTCTGGATAATTAGCCACTTGCCGCCCACCATATAGCAATGTGTGTGTGCAAAGTGGTTGTGTTATCCTGACCGGACCTCATATGATGTGATCAGGATAACAAGCCAGCACGAACCCGCAGGGGTGTGTAGCTTGACGATCGGTGATGCTGTGTGTTAATCTGACACACCAACACTGGTATCGGTAAAGAGCCCCTTAACCATGTGATCAGCTGTGGCCAATCACAGCTGACCACAATGTAAACAGGAAAAGCAGTGCCCACATGATGCCAATCAGTGTCCATCAGCCAAGCCTTCCAGTGCCTCCATGTCAGTGCAGGAGAAAACATACTTTTGTTTTTCATACATCATGTGACACAGTCAGGCTAATATTCATTACCTGCTGGGTTACATACTTCATCATTAGGTGAATGGACACTGGTAGACCAAAGGTCTTCAGACATGAAGTGATCCCCTATATAACCCCTCCCATACAGGAAGTACTTTAGTTTATTACCAGTGTCTGCAAGGTGGATGGCAGTTTTTTGAGCTCTCTGAGCTCCAGGTCTCCATTCCCACAAACGGTTCCTCGGAAAGAAGACTCAAGATCCTGCAAGGTTTTTCCTCTTATGTGGCCTCTGGGCACTGGACCCTGTGGAGTGGAAATCCTGGACACTACGGCGCTAAGGCATTTCCTGTAGGGTGCTGTACAGGTCCGACGGAATGGACCCCAAACATGAAAGGGTACCCAGTCCTTGAAGGTCCAAGTGACAGGAACCCGCACAACCCCTTTATTGTGGGGTGTCCCAGTGATTGCAACAGTCAGAAGATTTGCATTGTACACTACTACAGTCACGCTCACTCGCCGGGACCGCACACATAGAACGTACCGGCGCTCATCCAGCTTATTTAAGCTGTGTATGCCAAGCATGTGGTGCTCCAGAAGGCGGCTGTGGGACACAGAGCAGGCTCTGAACAGACACTTGCATTGGTTAATTTCTCCTTACTCAGGTCACACACGTCAACAGGTGTTGCTTGGCAGGCTAAAGGTGCTTTGCAGGATTGTTGCATAGTGGCTTGGTGAGCCCTCTCAAGTACGGTTTGCGGCATTGAATGTCTTCCAAAAAGAGGAGTGGGGCTAACACCACAGGGAAGGGTACACCTACGTCATCAGTAGTTCCTGATGAACCTAGTCTTATGCCTAGTGTGGTATCCCCTGAAAGACCAGAGACTCCTGAGTAATCTGCAATCTGGCAATCCCTCCAATGTAAGGCTGAATATAGAACCTATAGAAGAGAGTAGTAGCAGAAAAGTGCAGAGAAAATACCACTAAAAACACATTTATTATGTGCAAAATGCTGTATGTATGACAGGATCAATCGCCACCACTACACTTTCGTGGGGGGAGGGGGGGAGAGCAAATAAAGAAAAATATATAGTGTATACAATTGCTACACGCCATATTGTATTTGAATGTTTTTAAAAATTACTTTTTCGTTTTCAATCTGCAGCTCTTTAACCACATGACATCCGCACTATGGCTGAATGACAGCCACAGCGCGGATCTGAATTCCCAGGAGGCCATCCTGACAGCCTCCTCTGTGCATGCTCCCTGCGTGTGCCATGATCAGAGTCGCTGAGACTCGGGTGATCACCGATCCGAGTAAGGGGCTGGTCCTGATCAGCTGTCAGCCAGTGACAGCTGATCACATGATCACGCTGACAGCAGAGGACAGAAAAAACGGCCGATCACCGGCTAATCTTTAAGGGACATTGGTCCTGAAAAGGAAGAGGCAATTATGCCTCATGTATGCCGCCTGTCGGTGCCCATCGGTGACTCTGACTATGTAAAAAATATCGCACAGGTGATCAAATACCACCAAAAGAAAGATCTATTTGGGGGGAAAAAAATTATAAAAATTTTATTTGGGTACAGTGTTGTATGACCACGCTATTGTCATTCCAAGTGCATCAGCGCTGAAAATTGGTCTGGATAGGAAGGGCCCGACAAGCAAGTGGTTAATTTTTCTGAAACTGCAATGGAATATGGCTACCTGGAGGTGTTCTGTACACAACGTGTATAGAATGCCCCCCAGAAACACGACTTCCTTCTTTCCTGATAGTGACGTAACTTCACTTTTGAGGGAAAAAATGGCAAATAGTGTATACAACTGCTACAAAAGTTATATGGTCTTTGAATCTTATTAAAAGTTAACTTTACTTTTCAACCTGCAGCTCTGTAATTTTCTGTAAAATGTGATATGGCTACCAGGAACTGTTCTGTACACAGATGGTTTACAGCATGCCCCCCAAAAATGTAATTTCCTGTGCGATTTGGCTTAGTAATTTTACAAAAAGTCTGCACTAATATATATATATATATATAGGGATTTTAAGCATTCCCTGCAACAAAAATGAAATTTTTGATGAGATACTCCCAATAGGTAATCACGTCTAAAGGAATGCAGGCCCAGTAGCTTTCCTCATTAGAACCCTGCAGGTGCACAGCTGATTGATAATTAAATAAATCTAAATAAATTCAGAACCTTTTCCACCTTTTTAATGTGACCTATAAACTTACAACTCAATTGGAAAAACAAACAAATCTTTTAGGCGGAGGGGGGGGGGGGTAAAAATTAACATAATGTGGTGGCATAAGTGTGCTGCACACCCTCTTATAATTGGGGATGTAGCTGTGTTCAGAATTAAGCAATCACATTCAAACGCATGTTAAATAGTCAGTACGCACATGCCATAATTTACAGTGCCTCTGATTAACCCCAAATAAAGTTCAGCTGTTCTAGTAGCTTTCCTGACATTTTACAGCAAAAGCCATGGTCTGCAGAGAGCTTCCAAAGCATCAGAGGGATCTCACTGTTAAGATATCAGTAGAGTACAAAAGAATTTCCAAGGCATTAGATATACCATGGAACAGTCATCGGGTAGAGGAAATGTGGCACAACAGTGACATTACCAAGAACTGGATGTCCTTCCAAAATCAAGAGACAAGAAAACTGGTCAGGGATACTGCCAATAGGCCTATAGCAACATTAAAGGAGCTGCAGGAATGTGGCAAGTACTGGCTGTGTAGTACATGTGACAAAAATCTCCGGTATTCTTCATATGTCTGGGTTATGGGGTGGAGTGGTAAGACGGAAGCCTTTTCTTACCAAGAAAAACATGGAAAGCCCGGCTAAATTTTGCAAAAACACATCTGAAGTCTCCCAAAAGCATGTGGGGAAAATGTCTGCTGAAACCAAGATTGAACTTTTTAGCCATAATTCCAAAAGATGTTTGGCGCAAAAACACTGCACATCACCATACCCACTGTGAAACATGGTGGTGGCAGCATCGTGCTTTGGGGCTGTTTTTTTCTTCAGCTGGAACAGGGGCCTTAGTCAAGGTAGAGGGAATTATGAACCATTCCAAATACCAGTTAATATTGCAACAAAACCTTCAGGCTTCTGCTAGAAAGCTGAACATGAAGAGGAACTTCATTTTTCAGCATAACCCAAAGCATACATCCAAATTAACAAAGGATTGGCTTCACCAGAACAAGATTGAAGTTTTGGAATGGCCCAGCCAGAGCCCAGACACAAATCCAATTGAAAATTTGTGTGGTGATCTGAAGAGGGCTGTGCACAGGAGATGCCCTCGCAATCTGACAGATTTTGGAATGTTTTTGCGAAGAAGAGTGGGAAAATATTGCCAAGATGTGCCATGCTGACTCATACCCAAAAAGACTAAGTGCTGTAATAAAATCAAAAGGTGCTTCAACAAAGTGTTTTAAGGGTGTGCACACTTATGCAACCTTATTTTTTATTTTATTTTTTACTTCACCTAAAAGATTTCAGTTTGTTGTTGAACTGAGTTGTACGGTTTATAGGTCACAGTAAAGGTGAAAAAATCTGAAATGGTTTTATCTTTTTTTTTTTTTGTTTTTTTTTTTTTTTTTTTGTTTTTTTTTTTTTTTACATCACAGAAACGACATTTTAACAGGGGGTTGTGGACTTTTTATATCCATTGTATGTACCTCTTATATTATGTTACTTTGTTCTCTTTATGGCTTGTATACATGATAAGCTTATGTATGGTTTTGTACTTTGAATAACTCACAATAAATACTAAGTTAAAAAAAAAGTGCTTATGCTGAGTACAAATAAAAAAAAATTGCATTTGTTTTTAAAGAATCAATGGGCTAGACATTTTTTTTTTTCTTTTGTGTATGTATTATAGAATAGTATATGATACTTTTAAACCTAACATGATCTATAACTTTTATTTTTGTATTCTTGTAATAGGAGCAAAGAAAAACTGAGTTAGCACTGAACACTGAAACTTCCACCTCGTTACCTGTACATACTGTGAATTCTTCTGCAAAGAACGGTGATGTATTTTATAATTGACACTTTTATATATTAGTATTTTTTATAAGCTAGGTTGTAACCAAGCTACCTTAAGATAATTAACCACTTGCTATCTTTCGACTGTTTTAAAATTTTCTTTACTTTAAAGCAGAGTTCCAATCACTTGTGGAAAAAATGTGTGCTGTCTCAAGGTCCTATATTCCACCCCAATTTACAGTCCCTACATTTTTAGTAAATTATGTTTTATTGACTTTTTTTGACATACAAACATTAACCCGCAAAAGGCGGAAACAGACACTGGTTACAGCATAAAAAAACAAAAAACATCCCAGTGTAAACAAAAACGTGGACCAGTCCCCACCCCACCCCCTGTGGGAGGGAGGAAAAAAAGGGGGAGGGGGGAGTGGGACAACTCCCACAAAAAATATAAAGGGGTGATAACCCAGCCCTGGTACGGTCTTGCCTAGACAGATACGCCCACTACATTATCCTCCGGCCGGAGGTACAAGTTATAGTGATTCTGTGCAGTGACCCTTCGTTCTATCGTACAGGAGAATGTCTACTCATGTGGTCCCTCCCTCCCCCACCAAAAGAAAAGGTACCCCTCAGGTACATGAAAAGGCCATCCATTGGGGAGATCTTTGCATTGGTCTCCAGCTAACCTGCACCCCTCCAGCACTCCGAAAACTATTCCTTCACGACTCTACAGGGAACCCCAGGGTCAGTTAGTGTAACTGATCATGTAGTTAATCCGAAACCGTGTCCACAGAAGCCACCATCCTCCCCAAACCTTATCAAACTTGGCAAGAGCTCCTCTGATCAAGTAGGTAGCTTTATAAAATGGGACCGATTTGTTGACCAGAGATTTTTAGCTCTCCATGGACTCTTCCACGATAAGACAATTCTCTTTTTAGCATAAAACAATAGGGTGAGAAGAGTTTGTATAGCCCTAGTAGTGGCCAAAGGTTCAATCAAGTGTAACAAACACACTTCAATGGACTGGGGGATTGAAATAGAGGTGACCGATCTGATACAGTGAGCTATAGCTTGCCAGTAAGTTTTAATGAGGACAGTCCCAGAATATATGCATGCAGTTTGCCATAGGCATGGAGCATCTCCAGCAAAGCGATTGCTGGTTCCCAAACATTTTCGCTAATCCAGCCGGGGTTAAATATATTCTATGTAGGAATTTGTAGTGAATTAAGCGGTCTCTGGCAGAGACTAAGTATTGAAATGTGGTCCCCCACATGTCATCCCAATCATCTCTGTCCATAACCAGGGCCACAGCCTCCCAGGCCAGTCTACAAGGTTCCATTAACATTTCCGTTTCTTGGAAAAGGTTTTTATATATGCTAGAGACTGGTTTTAACCAAGGAGTCACTCAATAGTTCTAAGTCACTAGGGTCAAGGTTCAGCAGTTCCCTTCCAAATTGCGAGTAAAATGCATGTGTCAGTTGGATGTATCTAAAGTGTGAGATGAGAAGGGTGAGACGCTCCCTGAGATCCTTAACAGTCCCTAAATTTGACGGTATGGCTATTTGAAGCCAGGGAATTAAAGGACCATTGCATCTCGGGACCAGTAGTGTCTACTCTAGTGAATGCTAGAAAAGCTATCACTAGGAAGATTTATCATAAGGTCTGGAAGACTTCTATTGCTTGGTGTGAAGCCAGAAAATGGCATCCTCGGAAATATGTGACTGTGAGAATTCTCTTTTCTACAGTCAGCTGTGGAAATCAAATTGGCTTTGAGGACAATCGGAGGTAAAGTTTCAGCCCTATCGGTATTCTTCCAAAGGCTTTTAGCCTCCCATTCACTGATCCGAACCTTTATGTAAGGGGCAACTCGCTTGCTTCCCCCATTAGGTCACCTATGTGTCCTTGGGATTTGAACTTGCTGTTGCCTGTGTTACTGAAACAACCATTTGAACCTATTACGGAAATTCCATTAGACTTGCTGTCACGCAAGCTAGCCTTCCTGATGGCTATCGCCTTGGCTAGAAGAGTGTCGGAGTTGGTGGCCCTTTCATGCAGGGAACCATACTTGATCCTTCACCATGACAGTCGTGTTACGACCTGTTCTGTTCTTTTGGCAAAAGTGGTGTCGGCCTTTCATTTAAATCAGGACATTATTTTGCCTCCTTTTTTCTTTCAGCCTCGTTTGGTGGAAGAGAGACTGCATTCTTTGGACATTGTCCAGGTAGTCAAGGTTGATTTGTCTAGATCTGCGGAGATCTGAGGATCAGACTGTTTGTTTTTGTTTGTTTTTTTTTTAACCAGAAGGCCCTAAGAAGGGACAGGCAGCTTCCAAAACTTCCATTGCCAATTGGGTCCCTCAATTGATCATTCAGACCTAGGGTCTGAAACATAAAGCTCCTCCCTTTAGGTTGAGAAGCTCATTCTACCAGGGGTGTAGGAACCTCCTGGGCTTTTCGTCACCAGGTATCTGTGGCTCAGATTTGTAAGGCTGCTACCTGGTCTTCAGTGCATACTTTCACAACATTTTATGAAGTCAATGTTTGAGCAGCCGAAGATTCGGCTTTTGGCCGCAGGCTGCCGTATAAGTTCTAAAGGCTAATTTTGTGACAAAATGTCTCCCTCCCCTCAAGGCTGTTTCTCTGGAACGTCCCAGCAGGTAATGAATATTAGCCTGACTCTCTTTACAAATCTGTGGAATGACTTGAAGACTAGTCCACAAATGGTCACTATCAAATTTATTTAAACAGTTCTGTAAAGAAGTAGGCAAATATTGTTCGTGGAGACATCCCGACAGACTAAAGGCTGTAATTAACCGCTTCAGCCTCGGAAGATTTTACCCCCTTCCTGACCGGAGGACTTTTTGTGGTTCGGCACGTTGCTTTAACTGGCAATTGCACGGTCGTGCAAGGTTGCACTCAAACAAAATTGACGTCCTTTTTTTTTATTCCCCCCCCCCCCCCACGAATAGGGGGGGGGGTTTCTTTTGGTGGTATTTGATCACTTCTGCTGTTTTTACTTTTTGCTATACTATCCCCCAAAATATATAAAAAAAAAAAATAATTTCCCCTCAGTTTAGGTCAATATGTATTCTACATATTTTTGGTAAAAAAAAAAATAGAAATAAGAGTATATTGATTTGTGCAAAAGTTATAGCACCTACAAAATAGGGCATGGTTTTATGGCATTTTTATTTCATTTGTTTTTATTAGTAATGACAGTGATCTGCGATTTTTAGTGGGACTGCGACATTATGGCTGACATATCGGACAATTTTGAAACTATTTTGGGACCATTCTCCTTTTTACAGTGATCAGTGCTATAAAAATGCACTGATTACTGTGTAAATGGCAGTGAAAGGGTTAACCACTAGGGGACAATTAAGGGGTTAAATGTGTCCTAGGGAGTGATTCTAACTGGTAAGGTAGGCTTAAAGTCACATGACAGCAATCACCACTCCCAATGACAGGTGCACTATCCCCGTCTCTTAAAGGGAACTTACAGGTAAGCCCATTTGCCCACTGCTGCTATTGTGCCAACATATATAGGAGGTCGGCAATTTAAAGCATAAGGTGGTTCAACAGCAGCAATTCTTTTTTATTTTTTATTTTTTTCCCTAAATGTTGGTGTTTATCTTTACTTGGCTGTCATAAGGTGCACTGAGTAAATACAGCTAGATAAAACAAAAATGGCAATTTTTCATTGTTAAAAGCAACAAAATGTCATTTTAAAGTGGGGTGATTATTTTCTATATCCACTGTAACTCCTAGAGATTGCAGTTTGCTTTGCATTCTGCCATTCCTTCAATCAGGACTTGGCCAGAAATGGGCCTTAAAGTGGATGTAAACCCACTGTTTCTAATTTAATAACTTAAGGCATATCTAGAAGGATATAGATGCCTCCTGCTTGTATCCTTACCTGTCATAATTCAGTCCTTTAGCTTAGTGGTGCCCCATAATATTCCTGAATCTGTGGGTGGAGTCATGACCTTAGAGGATTCGGCCCACCACTACACTCCTCTGGCCAGCCAATGTTGCGAGATGAGCCTTGCGCTAAGGGAGACTAAAGTGCATGCACAGGAGTGGCAGAGCGTGTTCATGACCCCATGTCACTCCTGCGCATGTGCATATACTCCAGTCTACAGAGGATGAAAGGAGGGGGGGTGGGAATTGCCCTTAATGCCTCTCTAAGGCTTGTGCATAATATGTAAATCACCTGTCACTCACAGCAGGGGGGATAACTGACTAGTATTTCTGTTTTTATCTCACTGAAAAAAGATAAGATTGCTCAGAGCTGGATTAACTTTGTGGCAAGACTGGGCAGAGATGACATTAATCCTATACTGTACAAGTTACAAGACTTAATTAAAAAAATATATATATTTAGAGTTTACATCCACCTGAAAAGGCAGGTTTCATCCTTGTCTTTTCCCTTTCAAAATCTTCTGGCCTCGCTCTCCCTTGTCTAAACCCTTTTCCAAGGTGCATCTTGGATCAGGCCACCCTTACAGCACCTTGTGCAACCTTGGCACCTCTGTTTTTCTCTGCCCTGCAGACACCACCTTAGCTAGCAGCTCCCACTTTAAGGAGCCATTCCTCACAAAGAGAAGGTAGTATTAACCTAAAACTATCTTTTCTTTGGTGGTCTGCCTTCCGCCTCAATAAATGCTAGTTGTGCCCTACTCCTAAGCACTCAAAGGAATTTGATCTTCACTACTGGGACATAGTCCGAGCCAAGAGTCTACCACAAAGCAAAGTGGGTGTTGATCCTTGTTGGACCTTCTCATCCATTGCTTACAGAAGCCCCGGAATCTGTGATCACTAAGCCTCTGTCCTGTATAATTAAATAGGAGTTTCCATTTGAAAAAAAAATTAAGTCAGCAGCTACAAATACTGCAGCTGCTGACTTTTAATAATCTGACACTTACCTGTTCCAGGGTCCAGCAATGCGGGGGGGGAAATCGAAGCTCCTCTCCCTCCCCGCTGGGTGTCGTGATTGGCCGTGCAGTCATCTGGGACCTGTCACGTGTCCCAGATGACTGGCAGGAGGGAGGGGGCAGAGTTGAGCCCATCCTGCGCCGAGGGGAAAGTGATGTCCGCAGCCCAGGCACTGAAGGAGGCAGACTACGAGGGATCCCCCAGCAACAGGAATTTAGAGGCAAGTTAAAAAAAAGAATTTCCAAATTTTTCCTTTTTTTTTTTTTTTTTTTTTTTTTTTTTTTTATATTAGGAATTTTAATTTTTTTTTGTGTGTGCAGCACCACTTTAACCACTTGCCGACCAGCGCACGACGATGTACGTCGACAGAATGGCACGGGCAGGCAAATGGGCGTACATGGACGTCCCTTTAAATTTGCCGCCCTGCCATCGGGAGCGCGCCGGCGGCGGCGCGCTCCCGCGCTGGTCGGGACCCCCGTGAGTCCGGTCGCGGGACCCGCTCACTCGATCGCCACGGGCATCCCTGCGATCGTCTCACGGAGCGGCCGAATGGAGAAGTGCCGTTGTAAACAACATTTCTCCATTCTGCCTAGCAACTAGTGACGCTGATCTCTGCTCCATGTGATTGGAGCAGAGATCAGTGTTCACTAAATGAAAGCCCAACCCCCCCACAGTTAGAAACACGCCCCTAGGAACACTTAACCCCCTACACTGCCACCCACTGGTTAACCCCTTCACTGCCAGTGTCATTTACACAGGAATCACTGCATTTATATAGCAGAGATTACTGTATAAATGACAATGGTCCCAAAAATGTGTCAAAAATGTCTGATGGGTCCCCCACAATGTCGGTCACAATAAAAATCGCTGATCGCCGCCATTACTAGTAAAAAAAATAATAAAAAATTATTAATAAAAATGCTATAAAACTATCCCTATTTTGTAAACGCTATAACTTTTGCACAAATCAATCGTTTATTGCGATTTTTTTTTTTACCAAAAATATGTAGAAGAATACGTATCGGCCTAAACTGAGGGAAAAAAATGTTTTTATATATATTTTTGGGGGATATTTATTAAAACAAAAAGTAAAAAAAAAATGCGTTTTTTTTCAAAATTGTCGCTCTATTTTTGTTTATAGCGCAAAAAATAAAAACCACAGGGGTGATCAAATACCACCAAAAGAGAGCTCTATTTGTGGGAAAAAGACGCCAATTTTGTTTGGGAGCCACGTCGCACGACCGCGCAATTTTCAGTTAAAGCGACGCAGTGCCGAATCGCAAAAAGTGGTCTGGTCTTTGACCAGCAAATTGGTCCGGTCTGAAAGTGGTTAAGGTAAAAGGAATTTGCCCTTAAATTCCATATTTTGTAGTACAGAACGCCTCCCATTCCTGGGTTATTCTACATTGCTACAAAACTGAGAACTCGGAGTGGTATAGGGTTATAAGGGGGATGCCCAGCAAGTGCTCAAGTTTGCCAATCACTGAACGTACCAGCCTCTAACCCACGGTCTATAAATACTCAGTCTGTGTCCTGTACTGTAATCCAAGATATAGAATTTACAGGCAAGTCAAAATTCAATTTTTTTAAATCTTTTCTTCGTGTGCACTTAAACTTTTTTTTTTTTTTTTTTTTTTTTCTTCATACAATAGAACCTGAAGCAGTTACCAAAGATAACTGTGAAATGGAAATCTCAAACCACTTGACTATGTCAAGAGACAGAAGAAAATGGCGGAGGGAGCAACGAGCAGCAAACACAGGGGTATGGTTTTAAGGATCGTTGCAGATAATCTGGATTATAAAATGACTGGTTTGTTTAAATTGCAAGTTCATGTGACTTAATTCTTCCCTGTTGGATTGCTTAGATTGCTTAGATTGCTTGGATTGGTAGAAATTAGAGGCATTTTGTGCCTAACACGAGAGAAATTACTACTTGTATATATTTTTGTGCAAAATGCTCACTGTCAACTGACATTTTACATCTTCCTCGCATTAATTGCCTGTTTCAAATCCCATAAAAACATTAAAATGGGATTCAAATCGGGGGAAAACATTACAATGGAATTCATACACTAATTCATAAAAAATTCAAGTCCAACTAATATTACAGATGGCTTAATTACAACGGTGATCCATTAAATAAACATCCATCCTCCAGTAAAGCGCTTGGTGCTCCAAAATTCATAATAAATGTGCTCCAGGTAAACATGCCATGCAGTGTGGCACACACCCCACCTGTGTACTTACCAGACAAATGGATCCTCAGCTTTTCAGTCTGGTGGTTAAACTTTATTTTTGGTGGTAGGGGTGGCACAGATCTCCTCTGCTATTTTAAATTTCCAACCTGCTGCTTCTATAAACGGCTCAAATCTCCACGAGGCTCATTGTAAAGAGTTCTCATAGTGTAGTAACTTTAAAAATGTATTAACGCAATTAAGATTCCACTTAGCATATCGGGGGGGGGGGGGGGCTTTTTTTGTAATGGTAGGACTCTTCTGGGTTCACCGCAGCTTGACATGCGTTCCTCAGACAGTCCCTCCCACTGGGCATCATCAAGGACATCCTTGATGATGCCCCCAATGGAGGGGTGGAACGCATTGATGCAATTTCTGGTACCCTAACCAACTACGTCACTTCGGTGGTCTGCGGAACCCAGAAGAGCCCTAACATTACAAAAATTTATTTATTTTTACTGATAACACTAAGAGGAATTTTAATTGCGCTGATACATTTTTAAAAGTTACTACACTGAGATCTCTTTTCACTGAGCTGGGTGAAGATTTAAGCTGTTTCTAGAAGCTGCAGGTTGGAGCTTTAAAAGGACAGAGGAGATCTGTGGCATCCCTACTGCCAGATATAAGAATTTAGCCCCCACGCTGAAATGCTGAGGGTCCACATTTTCTGGTGCCACAGGAGGGGGGGTGTGTGCTATACTGCACGGCATGTTTGCCTGGAGCACTTCAGCACTTTTTTTATGAACTTTGGAGCACCGAGCACTTTACTGGAGGATGGGTGTTTATTTAATGGATCACTGTTGTAATTAAGCCATCTGTTGCAATATTAGTCAGACTAGATTTTTTTTTTTTTTTTATACTGTGTACTGTACTGTGTGCGCAAAAATTGAGAGAGAGAGAGATATCAATTCTGTTCGTGACACACTATGGCTGTGCCCCTTGCTAAGCTTTTTTTTTTTTTTACAAATATTTCACTGGAAATTGCAGGAGATACCTAGAGAACCTATGAGCTTTAGGGCTATTTAGAAAATACAGCTATTAGCACCCAGTGATGTCCCAAGATGTGTGGCCCCTCTCTCTCTCGCCTTGGACTTTTTATTCTCCACTCAATACCCACTACTTTCACATTAGTGGCTTTTTTTTTTTAAAGACTTCCACATCAACATTGTAGAACTATAGAAAAAGGAACCCCCATATAGGCATACATTTCTAATTTATAGTGCCAGAATGTCAACCTAATATACATCCAGTATAAAATGGATTAGAAGTAGGTGTCATTGCTATTATAACCCAATGGGGTTACCACCATCAGTCATCCAAGCCAATACAGATATTGCTGAGGCCCAATATTTGTGTTTAAGGTGGGATGTAATTATTCCAACCCCCAGCCCCCCCAATTGGAACATTTGCCTCCCGAGCCATCGCACCACACTATAGGACACCACAAAGGGTATTCCATTTCCGTATATGATCCACCATTCAGGCATTGGGGGATGGGGGGAGGGGGTGGAATACTACTTTTAATCCATTTTATACTGGCTGTATATTATGTTGACATTGGAAAATCACTCCTTGTGTACCCTGAAGAAGAAATGTACGTTTTTAAAATGCTTTGGGTATTGGTCTCCCACTCGATGTAATCTTCTATACAGTCAAAAGACCGGTGGTGTTGGGGCCCACGGACTGTGACATCAATGTGCTATTACAGGTTATATACATCTTGTATGATGGATCACGTTTGTATATACAGACTAATATGTAATCATTTTTAATAGGTTCATCCTTTTAATGCTTCTATAAAATATTATACACAGTCTTTGTTTATGTTGCCTTTAAAGTCCAGCTACATGGGGGTTTCTTTCGATAGTTCTACAATTTTGGGACGATGGCAACCACCTATGACTTTTGCTTCTGGCTATTGAGTAACCTCAACATTGTAGATTTCTTGACTTCATTACTAATTATTATTTATTATTATTATTTAAGGTACTTGTATAACACCGTCTATTTTCACAGCGCTTTGCTTTTTTTTTTGTTGTTTTTTACACTGGTGTTTCAAATTTCGATAATTACATATATGCAGTTTTGTTTGCCTGTTGTCCCCACCCAGGAACTAAATATAAAAATTTAGTTAAAGAATTTATGACCTATTGAGATGTTGATATGGAAGCGTCGTGGTAAACATCATAGGTGATTCTCATTGCCTTGTCAAAGAATGCTGTGAAATATTCTAGAAAGGAAAATTGCAGTTACATTCATTTAAAGCCTGGGCATACTTTATAAAAGATGTAGCTTTTTAGAAAAAGAAATGCTCTCTGTATATTGTAACACACTTTTTTTTTTTTTTTTTTTTTTTTTCTTTTTTTTTATGTAAGCAGTAAAGTTATTGAGAGGTGCATTTTAACTATCAATGGTGGTGGCAAGCTAAAGGTTTTCCAGAAACTGAGCATTATTTCACACATTTATGTTTTGTGTTGTCACAGGTAGTGGGCAGTGAAAACCTAGAAGCTGTACACCACACCGAGACTTCTGAGTACAGGTAACTATTTCAAGCCTTGCCGTATGTTGTGTTTCTGAAGGCTGCATTTTTTACTAGAACAAGACAAGTTAAGGCGCAAAAATCATATAATATGCCCCAGCAAGGGGGGAGGGCTGCCTACATAAAAGGGAAATGATGAATACAGAATGACTCTGTATCTAAACAGTCAAGTCCAAAAGGAAATGTCTTAGTTCATTTATGAAGGAAATTCCACATGCAGGGCTGCCACCATCAAGGAGCTGAAACCGGGCTCCCAAATTGCTGAAAAGTACAAAGAAAAGAGAGCCTCTGGGTGCAGATTTTTTTCAAAAAGTTTTATTCACAATTTTTTAGTAACAAAAGGATTTGCACTCACATGTTCCAAAGTTAAAACGAGCATTAAAAAACAAGAGGTCATCTGATTCAATCCGTCATCTAATAGTCCGGTCCGCCTGTGTCATCTTGCATTCCTCAGAGCGTTTCCACTGGTAAGATGTTTCAAAAATGCCGGCTTGTAGTGGACGCAGAGGATGTAATCTCAGAACGCGGCTTGGTATGCTCAGGCAAGCGGGACACAGGGCTATGACGTCATGTATGGGCCTTACGTCCACTACAAGCCGGCATTTTTGAAACCTCTTACCAAGGGGGGAGGGGGGTGCAGATACCTGTCTAAGACAGTTATTTGCACCCACTTCTGGGCATAGACTCCCACGGGAGTCTATGCTTCGCACTGTCTGCTGGGACAGAGCATGCCATTACTGTTGCGCTGCGCGACTCGCACATGCGCAGTAGGGAATCGGGAAGTGAAGCCGCAACACTTCACTTCCTGATTCCCTCACCTAGAATGGAGGCAGCAGCTGAGCGATCATTCGGCCTCGGCTGCTGACATCGCTGGACCCTGGGACAGGCGAGTGTCCATTAAGTCAGCAGCTGTAGTATTTATAGCTTCTGGCTTTTGATATTTTTTTTTTTCCAGTGAAATCCCTCTTTAAGATTTGTTTTGTTTTAGTCACAAAGGGTTTGAAATAAAAACAAAAAAAAGAAAACTAATGCAACAACTATATCTTATTAGATTTGGTACAGTGCATTATAATCTTTTTTGGGTTTAACTCTTTAACCACTTCAGCCCCGGAAGATTTTACCCCCTTCCTCTCCTGAGCACTTTTTACAATTTGGCACTGCGTTGCTTTAACTGGTAATTGCGCGGTCATGGGATGCTGTACCCAAAAGCTGTACCCAACCTCTGCAGTTTTTATTTTTTGCGCTATTAACAGAAAGCGACAATTTAAAAAAAAAAAATATTGCTATAATATCCCCAAAAATATTTTTAAACATGTTTATCAGTTTAGGCCAATATATGATGATCTACATATTTTTGGTTAAAAAAATTGCAATAAACATACATTGGTTGGTTTGCTCAAAAGTTATAGCATCTGAAAACTGTGGGAAAGATTTGACATTATTATTTTTTTTACTAGTAATGGTGGCGATCTTCAATTTTTATTGGGATTGCGGCGGACAGATTGAGCACCCTTGACACATTTTTGGGACTGTTGACACATATACAGCGATCAGTGCTATAAAAATGCTCTGATTATTGTGTAAATGTCACTGGTAGGGAAGGAGTTAACACTAGGGGGCGATCAAGGGGTTAAATGTGTGTTCCCTCAGTGTGTTCTAACTGCATGGGGATAGGACTAAGTAAGAGGAGATATATCGTCCCTATTTACTAGCAACAAACATTTCCTCTCCCCTGACAGCACAGGGATTTGTGTGTTTACACATACAAATCCCCGTGCTGGCGCTCGTGCACATGGCCGGCGGCGATCATGCCTTTTGGCCACTCGCATCGGGTCCCTCGCCGTGCAGCGGGTGTGCACCCTCTGATGGCTCTTAAAGGGCTGACATACCCATATGGGATTTTGCGCACCTGTGCCACTTTGCCGGCGTGTATCGGCGTGAGCCAGTCAGTAACTGATTAATCACTCAGTGTTGCTAAACCCAGGAACCTGCATTCACTATATCTGGTCTCACACAGAATATGGAAATGTAATTATTTTAGTAAATATAAACTGCTAATTACCTTTTCTTATCAGCAGTATATAGCAGTCTTGTGACTGACTTGTTTCTGGCTGAGCACTGGTTAAAGCTTACAGTAGGAATATTAACTTTCCTATGAGGCTTCATGAGACCCCTGACCCTCTGTCTGGACAGTGCTTATTGGCCTTGTGCTGATCATTTACCCTCCTCCCAAAAAGAACTCCCTAGCAATATACACCAAACTGAGCATGTGCATAGGTGTCTGTTCTATTAGCAGATGGATTGGGGACCGTAAAAGAAGGGGAGAAACAGAGGACTGGATCAAACTGCTGCTTTACACAATGCAGAGGATTAACCCCTTAGGTTCCCCATTGAGTATAACGAGCATTATTTACTGCATATACAGACTGATTTTACTGTTGTGCATTTAGTAACACCTTAAGTACAAGTATACTTTGAATGTGTCAGCTATTTACATGTACTTTTACTTTATAA
Source organism: Lithobates pipiens (assembly GCF_037356315.1). NCBI lineage: Eukaryota > Metazoa > Chordata > Amphibia > Anura > Ranidae > Lithobates > Lithobates pipiens. The sequence goes on along the minus strand of NW_027507788.1, from coordinate 136,462,302 downwards.
TTTCAGGTTAACAGACAGTTTGAACAGTATTCACCCTTACAGAGCAGGGACATACACATTTCCAAGACATAAAGACGACCCTGAGAAAGACTACAAAAAGGTATGTGGTATCTACTCCACTATTCATTGTTGCTGAAGGTGAAATCCCACTTCAAAGGAGAGCCTGCTTGTGTGTTATCATAGATTAACATTTAAATGGAACCTGATAGATGCACAAAATTATACAAAAAGAAAAAATGAATTGCAAGCACTTTGTGAAGACTTCATCCTAAATATACTGTGCCAGATAAATTTTACTTTTCTGTGTTTTCTTTTTTTTTGCACAAATATTCATTCCATTTCAAAGGTTTTAGATGAAATATTTGAAAAAAAATACAAATATGTCACATGCAACCTATTCGGGTTCCTCAGCAGCCGCAATGCTAGCTTTTCTGGCACATGGTCTGCGGTGTATCCATAACTAAGCCCTTCACCCCAATGCCTCAGTAGGCAATGGAGGCTGTACTGTTGGCATGTAGAATTGTGTGTGGGGTCAGGTAGGCAGGTCTCGAGTAGGTGGTCTCCAATACTGTGTCCAATACTGTCAGAGGATTTCAAATGTACTTACAAAGACCTGTGTCCAGCTATATACCATAATATTACTTCAGCATACTACTGTATAATTGACAGGTTTAATTAAAAAATTAAATTGAGTGTACATAACAATGTTTATCCTATCAGAACCTGTTTTAAATGATCATATATGGTTTTATGAAACTGATGGGGAACCCTACACATTATAGTGGAAAAATACAAATTTTAATGCTTAAAAATCCCTTACATTCCATGGGTGATTGGTTTTGAGGTCTGTTAAGCTGCCTATGTAAGGTCAGTTGTAAATCTCATGACAGGTGGCAAGGATATGTCTGACCATGCTCTTGAACAAGTATTTGTCACATTGTTACTGACAGATGCTTGCAGGCAAGTTGTTTGGGTTGTTTTTTTTTTTTTAAACGGCAAAGGTAGGCACTTGGCCATTTGGAATTGAGTAAATGGTAGTAGGTCCTAAGCACCGCTGAGGAACACTACTTGGCCTGAGATACCGTATGACAAACCTATAACTGCAGACTTTAGCACCAGATCCTTGGATGTTTTACAGAGATTTTCCAGCATGTTAAATCACTTTTTTTTTTCTTTTTTTAAGCGCCATTTCTTTATTGAAAATGTAAGGCCCCTTTCCCACTGGGGCAGTGGGTGCGTTGGTGGTAAAGCGCCACTATTTTTATCAATGCTTTACCGTCCATTTTGCTAAGCTATTCGGCTGCTAGCAGGGTGCTTTTACCCCCCCCCCCTCCGCTAGTGACCGAGAGTGTTAAAACACCGCTCCTTCACCACTCCAAAGATGTTGCTTGCAGGAGTCTAACATCCTGCAAGCGCACTGCTCCAGTGTGAAAGCACTCGGTCTTTCACACTAGAGAGTCAGGAGCGCCTATAAAGCACCTCAGTGTGAAAGGGGTCTAAGTGACAAAACATGACTAATAACAAGATGAGTGTTTGCACTATCAAGAGCATGTATAACAAGATAGCTCAATGATCAACATAACCAGGAGATTCAAATCAGTATGATTCACTTTCTATTATTTTATAGTAGCCTTTTGAGATATATATATATATATATATATATATATATATATATATATATATATATATATATATATATATATATATATATATATATATATTGCAGATACAAATGTACTTAAAACGGCGTTCCACCCAAAAGTGGAAGCTCTGCTTAAAGCAGTTGTATACCCGCTGACATATTTTTAGTTTTTTTTTATACCCCTGTAAGGCAAAGGGCATAATGAGCTAGTATGCACCGCATACTAGCTCATTATGAAATGCTTACCTTAGAACGAGGCGTCGGTATATCACCTGGTCCATGCTAAGGTAGCTGACATGTTGCCTCGTGTGTCTTCCAGGTATCGCGGCTCCAGTGCTGTGAGTGGCTGGATCTGCAATGTCGTCACTCCCGCGCATGCGAGTCTTCTTTCCGGCAAGGTCCAGCGTCTGCCAGGCTTTCAGCCAAGAATCCCCTGTGTGCATGCGCCGCTGCAGTCAGCGGCTCATTGGAAGGGGAATTTTTTTTACCTACAGGTAAGTCTTATTAGAGGCTTACCTGTAGGTAAGTTATAAATTTGACTATAACTGACTCCTGTTTTTTGGCAGGTACCTGTCCCCACTTCCGGTTGACGGTGCTGGCCCTTGGAAGTTCAGGCTCCTTCCTCCACCACCAGGGTCAATTAGAAAGTGCAGCGTGCTTCGCGCATGTGTAGTAGGGAACTGACTGAAGCCGAAAAGGCTTCACTTTCTGGGTTCCCTTATCACGAATGGCAGCGGCAGCACCCATGCGATCCGATTCTGCTGCGGACCAAAAAAAGGGTCCTGTGCGAGTTTGGGGTGGGTGCGATGCGATTTCAGCCATGCTATCTGTATGGCTGAACTCGCATTGCACAGAGATCGGATGTGATTTGCACTGCAGTGCGGTGTGAATCACATCCGGGTCGCCTAGCTGCAGAAGTGTGAACCCAGCCTTAGTAGTGATTTCCCTTTGGAGGTATCTTATCGGTCCAAACTGTTTGTATTTTTATTGCCATTGGTCACATATTTTGTTTATTAAAAAACAAAGGGCCTGTCCTTGGCAAATAGCCTATTTTTCACACGAGCATTGTGTTTTCTGTTTCACATATACAATATATTTATAAACTATATCCAAATATACTGCACTATGGTTTGGATTATGAGGTTATTTATGGTAAACTCTGTCCCGTTTTCTTCTACAGTTGTATGAAGATTTACTGTCAGAAAACGAAACCTTAAAAGAGCAGCTGCAGGAGACGGAGTTCAAACTTACCCAACTGAGGCTAGAGCTGGAACGAATCACACAGGTATTTTTGCTGATTACATTAATTTTCCTCATTACTTTACTGAACGGTGATTGTAGACCCCCCTTGATTTATAGATATTGACCATTATTGCTTAGATGTTTCTCTGTAGCGATAAATGCTCAGTTGAACAGTAGGAAAGATTATGTGGGCACACAGGGAAGAGGCAGTCAAGATCACCGACGGGGGACCCAAGAAGAGGAGGTTTAGGTCTTCTCCATGTAATACCATTGCACAAAGCAGGTGATTAACGGGTTTAAATTTTATTTTATATTGCCTTTAGTAACGCTTTAACCACTTACAGACTGGAAGATTTATCTGCTTAATGACAGTCATTTTTTGCAATGCGTCGCTTTAACTGACTTGTGCGGTCGCGCGACACTGTACCCAAACAAAATTGACCCTTTTCCCCAACAAATAGAGCTTTCTTTTGGTGGTATTTGATCACCTCTGCGGTCTTTTTTGCGCTATAAACAAAAAGAGCAACTTTTTTTTGCTTTAATAAATGTCCCCCTTTTTCCACTTACATAATTTTCCAAAATGACTCCTGCACAGTCCTACATATGGCAGGACAGAGGCTGTTATGATCCTGTACGTCCTGTCCCGTGGCTTGCACCACATCAACAATGTCCTCTTATCAGTTTGGTAGGAGGAGTTGCAAATCTGGTCTGGGTTCCAGAGCTGCCCAACCTGTGTAACAAGAGGGCGATTGCCTGCTTGTCAAAATGTAATACTCCTGTGCTCTGTCCAGATCCCCAGCTCCTCCTGTCCCCCTGCCCTGCTGATAGGATGACGACATCCGTGGAGTGGGAGACCCAAGAGGACACACAGGCTGCTAAGTTGCACAACTGCTGTCTGGACAAGACTCACTCAGTCCTAGTCTGGACTTCGGTTGTTGCTCTCCTTCTGCTGTGAGGCCCAGTTACTAACAGGTCACGGACCGACAATGGTCCAGGGGTTGGGGACCTCCTGCATTACAGAACACAAGATTAGTAATCGCTTACGTTATGCTGCTGCCTTCAGGAGATTGGACACTGGCAAAGCAAGCTGTAAGGACATCCCAATATAACCCATTACACACCCATCATGCTGTCGTGTTTTTTTTTTTCAGGGTTTTTTTTCTTGGTTTTTTCCTAGCGTCCTAGGCAACAAACATCTTTTTTCTCTCCTCTGAGAGAAGAAAGGCCTTTTAGTTTTTATCAAGTAGAGCCAAAAGAGGCTCATATGATGGCTTTCTTGATCGGCTTATCCTTGGCATTGCCACGGAAATCATACCCAGACCCCACTGAGAAGCATGGTCAGCCTGTAAGGTCTTTGGCACTGGACTCTTCTGAAAGTAGTCACCCAAGTACTTGTGTGCAGTGTGTTGTCAGCCACAGAGTGCTATTTAGGTCCAGGGCTGCAGTGCATCAGTCTGCTGGATCCCTATCGTGCATTCCTTATGCTGTGTCTGTTGAAGGGGCAAAGACTGATGGAAATATCGTGCTCCCTGGATCATGCCTTTCTATTCCCTGATGTGCCTGGGGTATGGCCAGAAAGAACATTTCAATCAAAGCTAAACTGTTCCTTTTATTTCTCTGTTCTGTTGTATGTCCTTCAAGTTATCCTCACAAGTCATCCCCACTTATCAGACATTGTATCCAGAGGCTACAGACTGTAATTTGTCTCCGCCTCCAGCCCACTTCATGATGTTAAATTTGCCTACATCCCTGAAAAGATTGGAGAACTTCCACACTGCTCCAGAGCAGCTCCTCTATCAAGGGGTTATAGCCATTGTTCCAGAAAAGGTGAGGTTTCAAACCTTTTCCGTTTCTATTCAAACCTGCTCACCATTCCCGATGCAAAAGGGGGCCTCTGCCCCATAGTAGATCCAAACGCTCTCAACACTCCCTCCAGATTCAGAAATTCCTTATGGAATTCACTCCATCATTCCTTCCATCTGAGAAACCCTCGGATCTCTGTGGACACAAAGGATGCCTACTTGCATATCTTATTTTCCCAGCACATCGACACTACCTAAATTTTGCTATGGGTGCAACTTTCCTAATTTGTTGCCTTTTCCATTGGCCTGTTCTCTATCGCCAGTTTTCACCAAGGAGCAAGCTCCAGTTGTCACTCTGCTTCACTCTCATGGTATCCACATGGTGCGATATCTGGACAGTAACCTCTTATGAAAGTACAGACAACTCAGGCACTGTCAGTCAGACAGTGCAGATCCTACAGAGATTAGGGTAGATTCTAAATGTCCAGAAATTGAAATTTATACATGGAAATGCACCAGGAGCCAGTAGACCCTCAGTTTTTTGCATAAGGGTCTTCTGCCCAATGGAGGTCCTCCCTTTTGAGGCAATTCCATATGCCCAATTTCACTCCAGGCTGTTATCTATAACAAATAATGTTGCGCTATGAATGAAACCAAATTTATATGTGAATATATAGATTCAAAAGTCACAAATGAGTCCATGTGCAATGAAAATTAAATGTGAATGAACTAAGTGTCCCGTCCAATTGACACGCAGAAGCCAGCATCAATCAACTTTCACAATGAATAAAAAAAAAAAAGGGTCAGTGAGGGTCCTTACTGGAGCCGATGGACAATAGTAATTAATAGAACGAACCACGCAGTTGTTACATTTATAAAAACCTATCAAATTTTGGCAAAACCTAGGTTTAACTATTGGCGGATCACAAACATTCACTGCTACCCTTTGTTTAATTGAGGGTACCCCCCTGAAAACCACTTGTGGCTTCTCTGAAAGGGAGGAGCCTAATTCTTTATCATTTTTGATTACATGCCAATGTTTCTGGATGAGTTTTTATTTTTTTTAAATAGAAAAATGTTGAGTATATCGCGTGATGCGTGGACATGAAAAATTGGTAGTGGGATCGCCCTGCCTTCCCACGTCTGATCTATCTGAAAGCAGAAGTTTGCGATCCATTATGCGTACTTCGCACATTTATCCCTAAGAACCGAAGCATCATAGCCTTTAGCTAATAGTCTATCTCTGAGGACCTGAGCCTGTGCATCAAAGTCCTCAACCCCAGAACAATTGCGCCTCATACGGATATATTTTCTCTTGGGGACCGAATTCAACCAGGAACTATGGTGGCAACTGTTCCGGGGGATAAACTCATTACGGTCAGTGCTCTTAAAGTGAGTAGACGTCACTAGTGTATCCCCTTCGTTCCAGATAGTTAAGACAAGAAAATTGATAGTATGTTGACTGGCCACATTTAAACTCTATGCCCCTATCAGAGACCCCTCATAAATCCCTCTAAGGATTTGAGGGTACCAGTCCATAGGAGGACGTCATCAATATACCTAGCCCACAGGACCAACTCTGGTAACCTGTCGGCATAGAGGCATAGATGACGTCCTCCTCCCATTTACCCATGAAAAGGTTGGCCAGACTGGGGGCAAACTTGGTCCCCATTGCCACACCCTTTCTCTGAAGGGTGTGGCAACGCAACATTCTGACAAAATAGGACAAGATGGCGCAGTCTCTGAATGTTCCCATACATCTGTCCAGCGGAACCAGCTTTGCTCTGACATCTTGAGTGACAAGTTCGGCACTGGAATCCTCATGCACTCGAGGCGTCCTAGGTAATCTGTTGGGGTTCAGAGGAAACTTGATCTGTTTTTAGCAGATCTTTGCGGAGACCGCTTGCCTCTCACTCCTTAGTGAAGACCTTTGTACAGGGTGTTGCGCACATAGTGTTCACATACTCTGGTACATTCTCCTGTGATTGAAATTTCAACTTGGTTCTGTTGGTTCTTTAAAGACCACCCCTTGAACCTATCAAGGACTTTCCTCTTTCTGTTCTTGCGCTCAAGGTTGCCTTAACGTCACTTTTGCTAGACTAGTTTGAGTTGGTGACTTTAATTTGGACATTTGTTCTTCTATCGCTCTGGTCGTCCTAAGCAACCTATGGAAATTTCTCCCCATTATCTGGATGTGATATGCACATGAATGCACATACAGTGGGGATTGAAAGTTTGGGCACCCCAGGTAAAAATGTGTATTAATGTGCATAACTAAGCCAAGGAAAGATGGAAAAATCTCCAAATGGCATCAAATTACAGATTAGACATTCTTAGAATATGTCAAAAAAAGTTGGATTTTATTTCCATCATTTACACTTTCAAAATTACAGAAAACAAAAAAAGGTGTCTGCAAAAGTTTGGGCACCCTGCAGTTAATATCTTGTACTGCCCCCTTTGGTAAGTATCACAGCTTGTAAACGCTTTTTGTAGCCAGCCAAGAGTCTTTCAATTCTTGTTTGAGGTATCTTTGCCCATTCTTCCTTACAAAAGTGTTCCAGTTCTTTGAGATTTCTGGGCTGTCTGTCACGCACTGCTCTTTTAAGGTCTATCCATAGATTCTCAATTTTGAGGTCAGGAGATTGTGAAGGCCATGGCAAAACCTTCAGTTTACGCCTCTTGATGTAACCCCCCGTGGATTTTGAGGTGTGTTTAGGATCATTATCCATTTGTTGAAGTCATCCTCCTTAACTTCAGCTTTTTCAGATGGCATCAAGTTAACATTCCAAAATTTGTTGAAATTTTATTGAATCCATTTTTCATTCTACTCGTGAAATGTTCCGTGTTACTGGCTGCAATACAAACCCAAAGCATGATTGATCCACCCCCATGCTTAACAGTTGGACAGAGGTTCTTTTCATTAAATTCTGTGCCCTTTCTTCTCCGAACATACCTTTGCTCATTCCGGCGAAAAAGTTCTATTTAAACCTCATCGGTCCACAGAACTTGTTTCCAAAATACCTCAGGCTTGTCTATATGTTAATTTGCTGAATGTTCAAACGCTGATTTTTGTGGTGAGGACGTAGAAGCGGTTTTCTTCTGATGACTCTTCCATGAAGACCATATTTTTACAAGTATCTCTTTTATAGTGGGATAGTGTACCACAACTCCAGTGTCTGCCAGATCTTTCTGGAGGGATCGTGCAGTCAAACGTGGGTTTTGAATTGCTTTTCTCACAATCCTGCGAGCTGTTCTGTCTGATATTTTTCTTGGTCTTCCAGATCTTGCTTTAACTTCCACTGTTCCTGATGACTGCCATTTCTTAATTACATTCCAAACAGAGGATATTGACATATGAAAACGCTTTGCCATCTTCTTATACCCTTCTGCAGTTTTGTGAGCGTCAGCTATTTTCAGTTTTCTAGACAACTGCTTAGAAGAACCCATGGTGCTGATTGGGCAAGGTCAGATGAGTCTGGCCATTTAAAACATTTGAGATTGACATCACCTGGTCTTCCCAGACGATGATTGAGAACAATCCATGACACTGGCAGGTCTCAGCTTTGCAAAGGGGGCAGTGCATGCTATAAATGCTGCAGGGTGCTCAAACTTTTGCAGACGCCATTTTTTTTGTTTTCTGGAATTTTGAAAGTGTAAATGATGGAAATAAAATCTATCTTTTTTTGACATAATATAAGAATGTCTAATCTGATGCCATTTGGAGATTTTTCCATCTTTCCTTGGCTTCGTTATGCACATTAATACACATTTTTACCTGGGGTGCCCAAACTTTCGATCCCCACTGTACTGTTATCGCAGAACACTGTGGTACATACAAACTGGCTTTATAATTGGCTCACTAGGTCCAAGCCTCCCACAGGTATGCATGCTTGTGGATATTGTGGTATCTTTAAGTACATAAATCAGACCGATGTGTTCGCCAATCCATGCGGAGGTAAAAACTATAACATCGAACAGTTTATCAATTGTTCAACCACATGGGTTATTTATATGCTTACCTGTCCTTGCAATAAAATCTATATAGGCAAGACAAAACGCCAACTCTGCATTAGGATTGGCAAACACATCCGTAGTATTAAGAAAGATGATGATCACCTGATCCCTCTACATTTTGCTAGGTATCATAATGGTGACCCAAAGGGCCTTTTTAGTTGAGGGAATTTACGTGTTGAATTTACCCCTTAGAACTATGGAGCTCTATGGAGCGTATGTCTTATTGTCGTCCCATCTACAGATATTCCAGTCTCTGCTGTGGAACTCTGCAGCTCCTACAGGGTTACCTTTGGTCTCTGTGCTGCCTGTGTGTAATGCCCTCCTTGCCCGGTCCGTGAGTTTTGGTGTGCGGCCGTCTCTTGGCAGGTTTGCTGTTGTGACATTTTCTTTCCATTTGGTTATGACAGATTTGATGGTTCTCCTAGGGATCATCAAAGATTTGGATTTTTTTTTATAACCTAACCCTGACTGTGCTTCTAAACGATATTGTCCCTTGTTTGGAGAGTCCCTTGGTCTTCATTGCAGTGTTTGGTTAGTGGTGGCTCTTGCTTTGGTTTTTACAGCCTCTGGGCCTTTCAAAAAGGTGTGTATATGTAATGACAGATCAGGTGATACTTAGATTGCACACAGGTGGACATTTCACAAATTATGTGACTTCTTAAAAAGTTTTATGTATATATTTTTCTAATTTTACTTCACCAAATTAGACTATTGTGTTCCGATCCATCACATATAATTCAGATTTAAAAAAAATTGAGCTAAAGGCTGTAATGTAACCAAATAGGTAAAAAGCCAAAGGGGTGAATACTTTTGCAAGGCACGCTATATATTTTACAGCCTTTGCCCTCTAGGAGCTTACCATCTAAGGTCCCTAACGCACATTCGTACATGCACACACTAGGGCCAATTAACCTACCAGCATGTTCCTGGAGTGTGGGAGGAAACCTGCCCAGGGAGGACAAACTCCAGGCAGATAGTGCCATGGTTGGAATTTGAACCGAGGGCCCTAGTGCTGCTAGGTTGAAGCGCTTAATACAGCAGCCACTGTGCTGCTGTATTTAACCCAGAAACAAACATTTTATTCTATTGCATCTTACCAATTCTTAGATGTATTGACTATACAGGTGCATTCCAAAATTTGAATATCGTCAAAAAGTAAATTTTTTTTTTCAGTAATTCAATTCAAAAAGTGAAACTCATACAGTGGATATAAAAAAAGTTTACATGCTTCTGTAATGTTAAAAAAATGATACAAAGTTCATTTCAGAACTTTTGCCACCTTTTAATGTGACCTATAAACTACAACTCGGTTGAACAACAAACTGAAATCTTCTAGGTGGAGGAAAATAAAATATGGTTGCATAAGTGTGCAGACCCTTAAACTAATACTTTGTTGAACCACCTTTTGATTTTATTACAGCACTCTGTCTTTTTTGGGTATGAGTCTTCAGCAGTATTTGCCTACTTTTCTTTGCAAAAACACTTCAAATCTGTCAGATTGCAAGGACATCTCCTGTGCACAGCCCTCTTCAGATCACTCCGCATATTTTTAATCATATTCACGTCTGGGCTCTGGCTGGGCCATTCCTCTCCATATTCAGCTTTCTAGCAGAAGCCTGAAGGTTTTGTGCTAATATTGACTGGTATTTGGAACGGTTCATAATTTCCTCTACCTTGACTAAGGCCCCTGTTCCAGCCCAAAACAAGCCCAAATCATGATGCTGCCACCACCATGCTTCACTGTAGGTATGGTGTTCTTTTGGTGATGTGCAATGTTGTTTTTGCTACAAACATATCTTTTGGAATTATGGCCAAAAAGTTCAACCTTGGTTTCATCAGGCCATTAACAAATTTTTTCACATACTTTTTGGAGACTTCAAATGTGTTTTTGCAAAATTTAGCCAGACTTGGTTGAAAAGGCTTCCGTCTTAGCACTCTGCCCTATAGCCCAGACATATGAAGAATATGGGACATTGTTGTCACATGTACCACACAGCCAGTACTTGGCACATATTCCTGCAGCTCCTTTAATGTTGCTGTAGGCCTCCTGGCAACCTCCCTGACCATTTTTCTTTTCTCCATCAATTTGGGAGGGACGTCCAGTTCTTGGTAATGTCACTGTGCCATAATTTCTCACTTGATTATGACTGTCTTCACTGTGTTCCAAGGTATAGCTAATGCCTTGGAAATTCTTTTGTACCCTTCTCCTGACTGATGTCTTTTAACAATGAGAACCCTCTGATGGTTTGGAAGCTCTCTGCTGACCATGGCTTTTGCTGTAGGATGTGACTAAGAAAATTTCAGGAAATATCTACTAGAACAGATGAACTTTATTTGGGGTTAATCGTAGGCACTGGAAGGATTTAACCCCTTAATGACGGGACATTCTTTGCAATACGGCACTGCGTTGCTTTAACTGACAATTGCATGGTTGTGTGACGTACCCAAAGAAAATTGATGTTTTTTCCCCCACAAATGGAGCTTTCTTTTGATGGCATTTGATCACCTCTGCGGCTTTCATTTAATGCGCTATTGAAATGGATATTTTGATGATAGGCAACTCCTATCCTCATATTGATTAGTGGTTCCAAATTAATAACTACTGCAGTAGGGAACAGACACAAAAGATACGCTCAGCATCTTTCCAAATAACCGTTCTCCTTTATTATGACGCATTTGAAGGCTTTTATACACATGATTACGTAGGTATCACATTAATATTACAATTGTACATTTATGGTAACAAGGGGCGTTGCATAGGCAGGCTAATTCTAATCAGGACTTGAAAGAATGCAAAACATGTACTGAAAACATTTAGTGCCGTGTGCACAGTGAGGGCATCGTGCAATACATATAAAAAGGAAAACAATTATATACAGAACCTAAAAATTTCCATTACAGCTATAAACAAAAAAACGTCAATTTTGAAAAAAAGACAATATTTTTTACTTTCAACTATAATACATATCCAAAATGTAAAACTAAATTTATTCATCAGCTTAGGCCAATATGTATTCTACATATTTTTTGTAAAAAAACTCAATAAGCGTTTGGCGCAAAAGTTGTAGCGTCTAGAAAATAGGGGGTAGTTTTATGGACTTTTATTTTTGTTTTTTGTTTTTACTGGTAATTGCGGCAATCTGCAATTTTTTTTTTTTCCTTCTTTTTTTTTTTTCCCCCACAGTTTTATTTTGAAGATTCATAGGAAATACAGAGTACATTTCATAACATACAAAAGTTGGTGCATTTGACATCAATAAGGCATTATAATTCAAACAGTTATAAACCAATGAATTAACGTTTAGTGCCCCTCACGCACCCTCCTTAGTCGCTCTAGTAGGTAACCAGCCCTTTGATTTCTAGTAGTTGTGGAGAGGGGGTGGGAACAGCCACCAGCTACCCTCTCCAGTTGTCCCTGGGCATAGCATATAGTGTACAGGGTCTATTGCAATCTGCGATTATTTTTTTATTTTTTGCGAGATTGTGGTGGACAAATCTGATCCCAAGTGACAGTTTTTGGGGACCAGTGACATTATTGCAGCTAAAAAATGCACCGATCAATGTATAAATGACACTGGTAGGGAAGGGGTTAACACTAGGGGGCGATCAAGGGGTTAACTGTGTTCCCTGGGTGTGTTCTAACTGTGTAGGGGCTGGGCTCACTGGGACAACACAGATCGTTCTTCCTGATCACCAAGAACGGCAAATTTCCATGTTGTCCCCATTCTGCCTCTGTGGAGCGATCACGAGTCCACCAAACCCATGCGGGTTCACGCTCACGTATCCACAGTATCTATTACACAAAACAGGGTACAGGTATGTAGTTTTGTGCAATAGAGCCAACCTGCCGTAGTGTGTGTGTGTGTGTATATATATATATATATATATATATATATATATATATAATATGTGTGTGTGTGTGTGTGTGTGTATATGTGTATATATATATATATATATATATATATATATATATATATATATATATATATATATATATATATATATATATATATATATATATATATATATATATATATATATATATATAATGTGTGTACACACACACGCTGGTCAGCAAGTGGTTAAATGATGGCAGGTGTGTACTGACTCCTTTTTAACATGAGTTTGCTTAATTCTGAACACAGCTACATCCCCCAGTTATAAGTACAACCACATTATTTATTTATTTATTTACACTAATACAGGTAGTGTGTTACTGGCCAGATCACCTGGTGAAAACAAAGCAGAAAAATGAAAGAAAAACAATGATTCAGCATTCAGACCTAATGATTGGTAGAGCTGCAATATATTATGACATTGGGTTTAATATAGCTTTTAAAAAAAAAAATTTGGTTAACTTGCTTTTTTTTTGCTACAATACTATCATCCTGTCTAAGGTTGCTAGTTTTAAGTCCCAGTTTTTTTATGTAGTGCGGTACTTGCTGCTGTGGGTAGGAAGAGGACGGTTTTATTTTAGGCTAACAAAGAATGTGGTGGTACACTCTCTCCTTAGGCTAGATTATATACTTAAAGCTTTATGGTAAGTTGGACATTATTTAGCAGAGTGATTTGACTATCAGTTTCCTGATTAGATCATATATTTTGATGTACTGCTTATTGATTTACTGTTTACAAATCAAATTCTCTTTTTCAGAGACAAGAGCGTCATGCAGAAAGACCTGCCTTACTGGAATTAGAAAGATTTGTACGTATTTGTCTCTTCAGTCAGTTTTTGTCATTTATTTTTAGGCCTCATACACATTGGACATTTGCCTGACTCTTCTGAATGCCTTTCTTCTGGCTGGGGAGCATTAAGGAGCAACAAGCATTTCTCTTAAACGCTCCTCTACTGAACGCGCAAGTGATGGGTTTTTGTGCCGCTAAACACCTGTAAACACTTGTGTGCATGGACACACAGGGGTTGATTTACCAAAACTGGACAGTGCAAAATCTGGTGCAGCTCTGCATGGAAAACCAATCAACTTCCAGGGTTTTTTTTTCTGTCAAATCTTAAGGCCTGGTTCACACCTATGCGTTTTTTAGTGCGTTTTCAGTTTGGCAGACACACCATACAGTCCATTTAACATGGTTTCCGATGGATGTAGTTCACATCTGTGCATTTTATGGAAAGGGCCAGGGATTTGTTTGTTTTTTTGTTCCATAGACTTAAATGGTTCAAAAATGTGTATTGAAAAACCCCAATTGCACCTGGGATAGGCAAACTACAGACTGCATAGGTGTGCATCAGGCCTAACTAAATAAGCGGCAAGAAAATAGTTTTGGACATTTGAGCGGACTTTACTGGTACGAGAAAGGAACACCATATAATTTTACAAAAATTGTTTATTAAATGTTACAAAATTGATAAGTGTACATAAACACAAGAGAATTTAGAGCTCTTATTTATATAACCCCTGGTATAAAAATATATATTCCCTATACTGCCAAGTCAAACTCAACATTTCTGTCACTTCTTCAGGACCTATTTCCATTGACTGCAAGCAAAGGGAGTATAGTAAATATAACCCTATCATAAGCAGCATGCCATGTGCTACCCAGGCGTGACCAGATCAGCGAGGCATTCACTAGATCAAAACTGATTAGAAAATACCTCTAATGCCCCAATAGGACCAGCAGATTCATAATAACACTATATCAAGGTGACTATTCCTTTTCCACAGTATCGAGGGCCACCCTCCTCTTGATTCCTATATGCAATGGTTCAGGATGTGGGCCAGTAATAAAATGCACTGTGTAAAAGCTTTCAAGTACCCAGCAGAGGATCAACCAGAATCGGTTAACTGACATAAATGAATTCCCAATGATCTGTATTAGCAGGTACTAGATCAGGTCCGTGCTAATTGTGGATGCAAAAGCAGATCTGTTCACAAAGGTCCTGGATGAGCACACCACCCTAGAGAGCCCTTATAACTGATTATTAAGTACGGCCAACAATCGGTGTCCTTTTCTAACAGTTTATATTGGATGTGGTACCCCCTTAGCTATCTTTTTTTTGAATAAGCTCCAGTTAGAAGCTGATTGGCTACCATGCACAGCTGCGCACCGGATTTTGCACTCTCTAGTTTTAGTAAATCAATCCCATTGGCTAACATAGAGGGGCATTTAGAGGCAGAAAAAAGGCAAATCCCCCTAAAAGTGATGTTTTTGACAGTGTGCATGAGGCCTTAATGTTTTGTGAAATGTCTTTAACCATGTGCCCACTGGGCACTTAAACCCCCCCCTTCCTAACCATGAAAATGTTCAGCTTTCATTGCTCTCACATTTTGAATGACAGTTACTTAGTCATGCAACACTGTAACCATTCGAAATTTTTGTCCCTTTTTTTTTCTTCACACAAATAGTTTTCTTTTGGTGGTATTTAATCACTTTTGGGTTTTTTGCGCTCTAAATGAAAAAAGACCATAGATTTTATCAAAATAAAAAAGCATTTTTCTTCATTTGTTGTAAAATTTTGCAAATTAGTAATTTTTCTTCATAAATTTTGGCCAAAATTTATACTGCTACATATCTTTAGTAAAAATAACCCAAATGTATACGATTTGGTCTTTGTGAAAGTTTTTTTTTTTTGTATAGAGCCTACAAGCTATGGAGCCAATCATTGAAAATTTACACCTCGTGTACTTACGACCTATCATTTCTTGGGACCCTTTGTAAAAAAAAAAAAAAAAAAAAAAAAGACAGTCCAAAGTATTTAGTAAGAGGCTCCACAATTCTTTACAAAATGAAGATTTTTTTTATTTATTTATTTTTTCACAAAACTGTTTCAAAACTTTTCACAAAACTGTCTTAACAAATTATTTTACTACGTATACGTCTAGTATGGTGATACCACACGTGTGAGATTTTTACACAGCCTGGCCACATATAGAGGCCCAGCATGCAAGGAGCACCATCAGGTGTTAGAGACATAAATTTCAAATCTAATTTCAAATTTGACTACCTACTACACTTTTGTGAGGCACTGATGTGGAGCACAGATGAGCCAGGGATGGAGCACGGCTGAGCATGAATGTGACTGTATGAGCCAGGGATGACACATGGCTGAGTGTGGATGTGTGAGCCAGGGATGAATGGACGAACCGGGGATTGGCACAGATCAGTGCTGAGGGCACTTTAGATCCAGCCCACAGCGCTGCTGCATCTGGCTCCTTCCCCCTCCTCACACGGTGTACCGATTGAGAGGAGCCGTACAGATATGCTGTTTTTTTTTTTTTTTCCCCCCCCTAAGTGTTCACTCTGTCATTGGACGGAGTGATCGTGTGGTAAAGGGCCACTGTCATTGGCCTTGATCCGTGACACTTCGGGTCTGGCAGTCCCGACCGGCACGGACTTGACCAGTGCGCTCCATTCTGGGAGGATGTTATAGCATGCCCAACTGCACTGTAGCCGTTATTCGGCTATGGCCTGGTCGGCAAGTGGTTAAGGTAGTTGATGCTATCTGGGGAAAAACAGGTATGCTCTCAAATCTCAGGTTGATAAATATACTCACAATAGACTACAATAGCTGATCTTAGACTGCAGTGTGGTTGCTTGTTAACAGTAAAAATGTGTCTACTGTACATGTCCTCTACGGACAAAACTAATATTTCAGATTTAAGTGGTCATTGATGGCTTTAATTACCAGAGTTATTAAGAATATAATTGTAAAAAAAAAAAAGAAATTACCATTTTATAACCTAATAATTCTGCTAAGGGATTGGGGACTAAAATGTCAATTTTGCTTAAATTTGCTTGAAGCCACAAAATCTGAATTAACCACTTACGGACCACCCACTGTCGTTTTATATGTCGGTATTTTGAAGAGGGATATCTTTGTTATGACAGCCACTAGCTACCGTAAGACTGGTATCCTCTTCAGCGGGCGGGCCACTTTCAGATAAAAGGAGCCGACGGCAGCGGTGGAGGGCATTCAGGTCCTTCTCCCTTTTGGGTATGGGGACGAGTGAGGGGAAGACGGCCCCCACCCGTCTCCATACCATTTCAGGGAGGAAGCGACGTCAAAACGTCACTTCCGCCCATAGCTCTTAAAGAGACTTTTTTTTTTATTATTGCATTTTAGTGCTAATGAGATCTTTGGTCTTTTTGACCCCAGATCTCATATTCAAGAAGTCCTGTCCTGCTTTTTTTCTATTACAAGGAATGTTTACAAATATTATATATATTTATAAAATGAATCATAGTGACACTTATTTTTACACTGCTCTTTTAAAAAATAAGTTAAAATAAGGGGAAAAAAATTTAAACGCCCAGACTCGCCGAGCTCGCGTGCAGAAGTGAACACGTATGTGAGCAGCACCCACATATGAAACCAGTGTTCAAACCACACGTGAGGTATTTCCGCAATTGTTGGAGCAAGAGCAACAATTCTAGACCTCCTCTAACTCAAAACCTGCAGCCTGTAGAATTATTTTTTTTTAACCATCGGCT